>NW_020229838.1:3731960-4397941 GCF_003227725.1 Camponotus floridanus
GTCTATGGCCACAAGCGTTTTCTCGCGGTGTTAACCTGAGCGGTTGAGAATTTCCAATGAGATTCGGTCGGAGGGAGGAAGACGAAGAGAAGGAGGAAGAAAGAGAGCGCGGACTCGAGGTCTTCTCTTCGCACTTTTTTCGAAAATGGTGGTTGTAGCACTTCAGCGAAGCAGCTGCCAGCTATGGCAAGTCAAACGTTATGAGAAGAAATGATAATAAAATTGATGCATGTCGCAGCTGTTGAAAGGGACGATTCTTAGCGGTGCTTTTATTTCCATTTTTTTTAAGCTTTATATTCATTCATACGTGTCTATATTTTTTTCTTTACGCAATATATGCAAATTACACAGTTTTAATTATACTAAAATAATTTTTAAATAAATCTTAATTAAAAATTATTCGACAAAAATTTATATTAATAACTTAATTAAATAGAGCTAATATTTCAACGATTTAATAAAATTAAATATTTGATTAAATTAATGAATTCGATGGCCTATATTAAGTGTATCGTATCGTAAATAAATGTTCTCCACGTGGAGAGAAGGAGGTCGTCTTCTCTTCATTAACACATACTTCATCTCGGTGACGCATAATGAATCAGGCGTTCATATATCAGCTCGCAACAACTCTCGCGGTGTTTTTTCAAGAGGCTTGATTTATTTGCGTCGAAGAGGACAGGGAAGAAAACCATTCCAAACCGGTCGAGGGGAAGCGTTTTCGGTATCCGAATAAGAGAAGGGGACCATCCGCGAACCTCTGCGGTTGACTCCCTCGATCTTTCCAATGGACCAATCGACACACAACAACTAACTCTTTTTATTCCCCATAGGCGTGTACATCCCCTAGAAAGTCAGGGTGAGTCTTTTTTTCCAGGTTCAAATCTGCGGAGACGAGGTCTCCGTTCAAGATCACAAAGGTCGTGCGTGACCCTTTTTTTCGCGCGCAACCAGCAGAGCGCATCCCTCGAGAGCAAAACTGGCCCTTTTTTTTCTTCCCTTCTCGTCTCCCTGTCCGGAGAACGACGATACGCAGTCGCACAGGGGGCGGCGCTTTGCTTGTCGAAACGAGCCGCACACGCCGCCGCCGACGTAGTCTTCGTGCACCGTACTTCCGGTAAGAGAGACCGCGGCGTATAATTTTTCAGAATCTCTAATGCGCGTCGTAAATTATATATCCGGCGTCAAGCGCAAAAAGAGCGACGTCTCTTTCGATTTATCTCACAAAAAAATCGCAGCCTATTTTAATCTAGTTGTCCGTGTCTCTCAAAATTGGCTTGGTGCGTCTACGATTTTTTCTAAAGGAGAAAACAAAATTAAGATTATTCTTCTTTCTCGTATATTAATTAGATATGCATTTTCTACTAATTATTTAAAATATAACATTTTTTATATAATAATAATTATTATTATTATATATTTTATAATAATAATATATATAATTGTAATATTTTAATATAATAATAATAATAATAATATTCTATACATATGTATATAGAATAATATATTTGAAAAATAATTTTTAAAATACTTTTTTTGAAACGAACAGATTCAAACGAGGTTGCGAATATTCGGCGAAGAGTTCCAGTCCATGACCGCGCGTCGATCTTCTCGAGGGCTTCGTTGCGTGTCCTTTTTGTTCTTCCGTAACGAAAACGTATGAGCTTTCCTTGGCTCCGTCGAGCGCATCGACGCTGTCGACGAGAAGCGGTCGAGCGCGCCTATTAGTGGCCTTCGCGGTATCATAAAGTAAATCCTACAAAAAGTCGCGGGTGCTCTTTACGATCCCATCGTTTTCATGGGAGGCGCCGATGGCAGAGAGGGCCAAATTTATTACTTCCACGTTCCGATCTATTTTAATGGCAACGATGACTTTACTCACTTCGTCGCGTATCTGTCCATCTACGTCAGCCGGCAAAAAATAAAACATTTCTATCATTTTTAAAATATTTTTTATCGTCAACTTTTTAAATTATATTTTAATCCCCCTCTAGAGAATCGCGTTCGAGAAATTCATTCCTTTATTGGTCGCCGACAGGGGTTGCTCGACATTTTTCTTACAGGAAACATAATATTTCAGGGTTGGTGGGGAAGATACGCTCGATTATGAACGCGAGCTTTCTGTCATGTTGGCGCCAACAGGACGAGATGACTCCTCTCCCATTCTCGAATATTACCAAAATCAGCCGCTGTGTGCCAATTTCGAAACTCGGACTGGCTTGACTCTCGAAAGTGCCGAAAAGAGTAGGCGGAGATTCAGTCTCTCGTTTCATTCCTGGTCACAAATGCACTTAACGCGACTGCAACAAGTTACAAGAATTAGAGAAGAAAAAATTTTACAAATTCAACTAAAACTTTACGTTACGTAAACGTATATTATGTATTAATATAGTAAAATTAAATGCAATTTGTAATAAATAATTTTGAGTAGAACAGCAGATTTCACGAAGAAGAAAATTAAAGTTTAGAAAAATAGTAAATTTTGAAGCATTTTTTATGCAAGCGTTCGAATTATTCATATTACTGCACATATTATTAATATTACTAATAGTGTAATTGTCAATATTACTAACACTGTTTTAATATTTCTAATCTTAATAATTTATAAAAGAATTATTAAACAATTTTGTTTGTATTTATTACTATAATTACTTATAAATTTATTTGATGTTAAAAGACATTTTAAGACATTTAATCATATAACTTAATATGGTGTCAATAATAAAATTTGCATAACTGTGCGCGCAAAATGTAATTCCCAGAGAAAGAGAGAGAGAGAGAAAGTGTTCCTATAAATTCTCGCAAATTATAATAGGCATGAGACCACTTAGGCCAACGCGTACGACAGAGGCGAACAGCTGTTTCGTTGCAACGACGAAACGCGCAGCAGCCGGTTGCGCCTGTCTCCTCGTGATCCTCTGCAGCCAAGTCAACGTCATGCACCAAATGTGCAAGTGCGGTCTTCTCGGTGACACCTGCTTACAGATGTTCCAGATATCGTAAAACGACGCCGCTGAGTGATCCGAGCAATCGGTTCCGCGCGATTCACAATCGATTTCTCTGCTGTAAATCTATAACTTGTTATGTAAGCATTAATCGAGAGAATGCATTCATAAAATCTATTGTTGTCTATAAATTTTCGTATTTAATATAATATTTTAATATATATTATTTTTTAATTTCATGTGTTGTGAGATACTTGCCTAGATTTTTTCTTCTTATTCCGATAGATATATTTATACGAAATTTTTTAAAAATATCGTGTAATATATGCTTTTTAATATCTTTACCTTATTGTTAATAATATTTAAAGATTATAAATTATTTTATAGTAAATTATATAGATATAGTTATGTAAAATTCGATAAAAATTCTATCAAGTTTTATATACTTTTATATAAATGATTTTACGAAGAAAATGCAGGTGTGCTTCTCTCCCTCTCTCTATTATAGTTCAAGTGGGTGGAGTTACCTGACGTTGGGCAGGCACCTGTCTCATCACAGAACAGGTGATTACAGGTAACCAATCGCTGAATAAGATGCAAGTGACCAATCAAGGTATACAAACGTTATTTGTATACCTTGAAGAAGGAAGTGTCTTTTAAATTTTAGCCGATCGAAATAAAAAGTAAGAGACGCTGAAGAAGTGTCTTTTAAATTTTAGCCAATCAGAATAAAGAGTAGGAGACGCTGAAGAAAAAATGGTGAAATCACAGACTTCCTAGACGAATAAAATCTTTCTAAAAGATTCCAATTGTGGAGATTTTTTAAATTATTTATTAACTTTAACACATAGTTCAAGTGCTTTTTTTGTACTCCATTTTTTCATTTAGTCGATTTCTTATTTTTGATTTTCAGCTTGTGTTGAACGAAATTGTTCTTTATCCTTAATCCTGGTACACAAGAGGACACGTTTATCATTCTGTTTGTCATTCATATTTTCATTTAGTCGATTTCTTATTTTTGATTTTCAGCTTCTGTTGAACGAAATTGTTCTTCATCCTTAATCCTGGTACACAAGAGGACACGTTTATCATTCTGTCATTCGCGTATAGAGAGAGACTGAACATTGTCCTGAAAAAGCAACGATGAATCTTTTAACGAGAGGATTTCTTGAATGAGCTCACGGGGGAATTTTCAATAGCGGAAAGGACGAGAAAAAAAAATAAAGAACACGCTGTGTGCCATTATGTGCAGAAAAGTGTCGCGTGTCTGAAATGTTCGTTCTTGTGTTTCCAGAAATCAACAATCGCTCACCATCAAACTAACCTACGACCTGAGAGGGGCGGAAACGGTAAATGAGCTTACTGGGCGGATAAAAAAACGGCGGGTCATAATTCGCTTTGTCTTTGAGAAACAGTCATTTCCTCTGTCAAGTCTTGACAATCGGCAAATTCTATTCTAGCAACATTTACAACTATAATTTATAAAAAATTACATTCTAAGAAAATATATTTGAATCCGAGATCCTAGATTTATTTTGGGATACGAGTTTCCCGCTATGCGGTTTTTGTCTTTGATTCTCTTGTGGTTTTGACAGAACGCATACATTTAAAATTAAAGTATTATAAAAAAATTCATTCTTTTACCTGATTTCGTTTTCCAATCTGCGAATAGCTTGTATATTGATAAATAATTAACAGTTTTTTTTATTCTTATTAATTTGTGCTATTCTAATTGATAGCCTTTCGTGTACCATACAAAACGAAATACTAGGGCAAAAGGCTGAACCGTCACAAAAACTGATTTGCCACACACCGAGCCGTACATCTATTAAGAGTCGGCATCTTCAGTTTTATTAGGGTACAAGAGACGAACAAAAAATCTTGTGGGATGCGCACAGTTCCGCCGCCATTTCTGCCACTGTGATGTCCGCGTAGGGGGAGATATCGGGTTAAAACGCTCGAATTAACGTTCTTCTTCAGGGGGGGCGTAAGCTCTACATTGATGGGTCATGGAGTTTCGACCTAACTGTCGCGCAAACGTTAATAAAAAAAGAACCTCATGGGCAGCTCAGAGAGGGATCCAACGAATCCTTCGAGGGATCCTCAGCTGGAGATCTCAGGAGATCTCATCTCATCGACGCGAGAGTTTCTTTAAACTTCTCTTGTTTCGCTAACATCTATTGTAAATTTTTGTGCCTGTACAGGCCACTCCAATAACGTAAAACTGAATAAAATTCAAAATAGACGAGAATATTAAATATTTCTTATACGATTTGTCTGAAAATTTTTTCCTTCTTTTTGTTTGACAATTATTAATTTTTTGGAATATTTTAAAATATTTGCAATGTTAATTAAAGAATTTTTTATTATTATTATTTGAGCCAATTTTTTATTTTATTTTATTATCTTATTTTTAATTTCGTATTTGCAATATTTTTCTTTTTCAAAGAGATAACGCATTGCTTTGTACACGGATAAGTTTGCAAATTTCTGACTTTTCTTTTCTTCTCCATACAAGTATTTTTATTTATCTCTCGCTTAAGAAGAAAAGTTTTTGAAGCGAGTTATTTCGAACAAAGAAAGTCACATATGTGGAATTACACACATGTGAAAGTCACATATGTACTTTTATATCTATTATTCCATTTTCAAAAGAGATTTATTTTCACATACGATATATCTATCTCTATTCAGATTGTTAAAACTCAAAAGTTCCAATATAAAATAAAGAAGAATTCAACAAAACATATCTGATTAGTGTGACAATAGTTACAATAGTTTTTTCAAATAAAAAAGAAATTCTGCGAAAATTCTTTGCTTTTATCTCTTATTTAAATTTTGTTTCCGTTATCTTGTTTTCTTTATCTTATTTTCTTAGATTTTAAATATCAGTTCTTTACCTTTTTAAATTTTCAGCCACATATTTTATAAATCTAGTTTTGCTGTAAGTATATTTTAACTGTAGATGATGATAAATATTTATTTTAATTGTATATATAGAGCGTATTAAAAAGAAATAATCATATTACCGATAATCGATTTCGATTTAACTCTACAAAGTCTCCATAATCTCCATAATCGACATTTATCGATTATTTTGTCTTTGTATAACTGAGTCTAATAAAATGTAATTCATTCCCATGCACCTTGAGAAACTGTCGTCTGGAGAACACATGTCTGTCACATTTTGACCATTAAGAAAAAAGTATATGCTTGCTCGTCGTGTTTCTCATTGGTTCTCCAACCGAAATCCGGCGAAATTTAAACGTCGCTAATATTCTTGCAATAAAGGGACAAAAACAAATTATGTTGGACACAAAATTCATATCAAGAGTTAATTGCAACTGACAATTTATCTTTTTCTCTTCAATAAAGTAGAAAGATTACATCTGGACACACTGAAAAGTTATTCAAATTTATAAAAAGAATTATCAAATTATTCCACAAATATAAAATGAAAAAACTAATAAAAATAATAAAAATACTGTATTATTAATAAATTCGATATCAATTTGAAAACTACCGCTTTTTTAATTTCTAAAAAGAGTAGAAAAAGTCGGTTTTTATAGGCAGTAGCATTTTAAGCATTATATGCATATATAATATATGTACTAGTATTAGTCTACGAGTGATAATATCTGCAAGGACGAGGAGCGCAAAAAAGACAGGAAGATTTGTGGAAGTTTTCAGCTTTTCTTTATCAGCACCTCTCATTGCGATGTTAAGAAAATAGTTTCTCGAATCGCGAGACCACCCTCATCGTTTGCGACATAAATATCGCACCGATTATTCGGCAATATCCGGAGCGCATTCGTCG
Source organism: Camponotus floridanus (assembly GCF_003227725.1). Lineage (NCBI taxonomy): Eukaryota > Metazoa > Arthropoda > Insecta > Hymenoptera > Formicidae > Camponotus > Camponotus floridanus. Next base: position 3,738,723 of record NW_020229838.1, read on the forward strand.
TACTCCGAAATCGTAAAACTCATCGAGTCAATGAAAATCCCAGAATAAGTTCTTTTGCAACCGCTGATTCATTTTTCAAAAGCACATTTTCTCCCTGTCAAATTTATTTTAATTTTATACTTATCATCTTGTATAAGCAACAATTTAATTATATTATGTTTCTCTTAGACAAACTTTGTATATTTAAGTCTTACATTAATTTTTCAAAAAAAGTAATTCTTTAATCTATCGAGAGATGATATCTTAAATATTTGATAAAATGTTCAAGCAATTTTATTGTTAAAAAATAAATAATTAATTCAAGGGCAAGTTTTTATGTTAATTAATCTTGCATAAATGTGATTAAAGTACATATATAATAAATAGATTTTATGATAAAATACTAAGAAAGAATCGCAGAAAACGCAAAAAAAATTTGTTCATTGACATGATATGGGATCGAAAATGCAAACATAATTGTTATATACAATCATTAAGAATAATATGTATGATATTAATTTTTCAAAATTGTTCAACTGATGAGAATCTTTACATTTACTAGTAAAAGAACTATACATACGTGACAGCAGAGGTAAAAAATTTTAAAACAACTTATAGTAAGGAGACAGTTATTGAAGACGAAGAAAATCTCATTGATATTCCTGCGGCAGGATAGATATATGAATTGAAAAGAGGAAATAATGTAATATTAAATTTGCGAAATCTTAATCTTACGAGAATTCAAGATATATAGCCTTCTCTGTTCGATATATTATGCATGGATACATTTTTATTATTTTATTATTTTACTTTTTGTGCGCAACACGACATTTAAAAAATTTGCCTTATATCTTTTATATCTTATATATCTTTCAAATGTTGCGTAAAATAACTTATTATAAAATGATAGGGCGTAACACGCGATCAATGCGACCGGCAAATCTGAGTTCACAGGTGAAAAAAATTTTCTTTGTGAAAAATACAGGGTGCAATTGGCTTCGAGAGGCACCAACTAGACTTCTTTTCTTATAGTTTGACAAATCGCGCCATGATCAAAGACCTGCTAGATTTACTGCACTTGTTGCTATTCGAGAATCCCACCTTTCTATCTAATAATGGCCGAAACGCCATTTTCTTCGACGAGCTTAGAGTGGAAGCTGTTATCATCGAGTATCTGGAGAACGAATATCATACAGATCATTTTATTATTATTATTTTAATTTCTTTCTCGTAGAGTCTTTCGAATTAATTTTTATTATAATTATTATCGTGCTCTGTTAATTTATGATTAATTTACTGCATTCTTTTATGAAAATATTTGTTCAGCGATTCAATCGACAATATATGTCTTCTCTTCATAAACATAAAATATCTATCACGTACGTCAAATTATTATACAATGTATATAAATATCATAAAAAACACCTTTTCTATGAAAAGGTGACAAAAGTAAATATACCAATATAATAAGTAAATATAAAAATTGACAAAAAATAATACTTGTACATAGAATCAAGTGCTATGTACGCATCAAAAACGATCGAAAGGATAAATTTAGATAATTCTATAGAAATCAAATAGAAATGCCATACAAAGAAACCATATGTGTAAATACATCTACACAAGAAGGCATATGTGTAAGTGCACCTACACAATAAGGCATATGTGTAAGTACATCTACATAATAAGGAATTTCCATATGTGGAAAAGAGAAAAGAAATCGGACATATGTGGAAAAGAAAAGAAATCAGACATATGTGGAAAAGAAACGTTAAATTTACGATAGGAAATAAAAATCAAATTTTTTCATAAATATTCTAAATATTAAGAATATAAAAATTTATTTGTATTCTTGAAAATCGAGTTACAAATGTAATTTTTATATATATATTTCTTCTCTTCTAATCCTTTCTCAAAATAACACTTTTCTTTTTTATATCATAATGCTATGTTGAAAAAATTGTGGTAAAAATTAAAAAAAGATTCTATAAAATAACATATTATTATATATATTATTTTTATGCATTGATGTATGGAGGAATTAAATCAATATGAAATAGACCTGTCCATTCTTTTGTTTCAGAATTATTATTTCTAATTATTTGCATTTCACTGGATTTCACCATATTGGATCGTCAATGGGATTATCTGTCCAGTTAATCCTATTATTCAAAATTACATGTTAGCTTTGTTAGCTTTATAAAATAGCGGCATGAGCGATTATGAATAGAAATAAAAATCCTTTGTTATTAAACCAGGCTTAAGAAAACAGATAAAAAATAGATTACAAAAATAATTTTTCACAATGCAAGTTGTTTCTATTAATAACCAATGTAAACATATAGACGCGTTAATTTGTGACACGTATTTTACGGCCAAGTTTATCCTTTCGTGATGTTCATTCTTTTATGACATTATCTTAAGATGATAGTTATGGCCATTCAGCAGATATTAGTAAAACCAGATGCGAAACCAGAGAGAAAATTGCACAATGAAGGTGTTTCTCATTATGAAATGCTTATTGATATATTAGAGGCGGGAAGCGTACGCACTCCGATCATGAGTTTTCCTGAATTGTGTCCCCGACGATAATTCATCGGTACGCCTGTTTACTTTGTCGCATCCGCTGACTGAAACACCTTGACTTTTTTACGTCACATTTCCGACGCCGAAGAGTACCGACAAGGTCGCTTTAACCTGCAACAGTCCACAACGCCAAGATACAAGCGCTGCTCTCGACGATTAAACTTGCACGCCGGCACGCGCAATTACAGCCACGTTAATATCGTTAAACGGCGCGTACCCGGGATGATATCGCGCGCAAACGTGGCCGCCAAGAGAATCGGCGAATGTCAGTATTCTACTTTGAAGGTTTGATGAGTGACCAAGTGGATCGAGGGTCACGATTTTTCGACGCTCTTGTCCTTCAATGCGCCATGTCAATCTCGCGAATTGTCAAATTTCTCAAATTGTTTCTTGATGATCTAAATGATAAAGCTTAAAGTCCTGAAAAAAACAAAACGATCACGCTACAAGATTTAGACAAAAATTAATTATAATTAATATAATTAATTAATATAATTAATTATAATTATAAAGATCAAAAAATTTGATTTAACAAGAAATTTGGAAAATTATAGAAGATTATTATAGAAAATTATAGAGCATTTCGCGAATTGTCAAATTTCTCAAATCGTTTCTTTAAATGATAATAAAGCTTAAAGTCCTTAAAAAACAAAACGATCACAAGATTAAAACAAAAACTAATTAATTATAATTATAATTATAAAGATTGAAAAATTTGATCTAATACGAAATTTGGAAAATTATAGAAGATAAATTTCGCGAGCTGTCAGATTTCTCAAATCATTTCCTCGAATCATAATAAAGCTTAAAGTCCTGAGAAAACAAAACGATCATGCCACAAGATAAGACAAAAATAAAAAATTAATTATAATTATAAAGATCGAAAAATTTGGAAAATTAGAAGATATGTTTCGCGCGCTGTCAGATTTCTCTTCATTTCCTCGATAATAAAGCTTAGTCCTGCCCTGAGAAAATGATTACGCCAAGATTGACGTGAAAACTAATTAATGACGGAAAAATTTGATCCGAGAAGAAATTTGGAAAATTACAGAATGATGCGTTTCGCTAGAAAGTCAGAAAGCCAGCGCAACTTTACCTCTTTGATCAGCATTGGGTATTATTTTGGTATTTGACCGCGTTATTTATCAGCCTGCCTATTGGTGATCTGATTTTCGATTGGACCATCGCCAGGACGCAACTTACGGCCGTCTTGATTCCCGGAACGCGGACAAACGGTGAATATTCATCCGCTAATACCGCGATATGACGATTGAGTTGTTTAAACAAAGCCACTGGGATAAGACCAAATGTCTTACGTTAGGATAAATATCATAAATTCAAGCTACAATTATATATAGTGCGCGGATAATGTAATGTTCACTTTTCTTGTCACCCTGTCTCGATCACCCGAAATAGTCTTTAATCGATCGATCCTCGTGATCGAGATGCATGAAAACGGCGAACAAAGACGGCCTCGTTCCCTCTAAGCCACCCTCGTAACCGAAAGGCGTGGCGCGACGTCGAACGAAATTCTAAATCACGGGCGAAAGACGCGAGGGAAGCGAGCGAGAAAGTTGGAAACGCGGAATTTATAGACATTCTCAAAAGAGCTTTCGTCCGTCACAACAAACACGTTGCGGTGTATTTAACACGGCCATCCATCAGGCGCCATCATCCTCGGCAAACGATCGAGCGCCGCCGCATCAATTTATATCGTTATTTATTTAATTTGCACGCAACAATGTCAGCTCTCGAGTAGTATATTTTATAATTATACACGGATATTTTATTATTACAAATTTATAATTATTAGGGACATGATTGATACATAATTATTAAGTCCAAGAAAAGAAAAAGATAATAATTGCTTCTAGTTTTCTGTTTCGCGATATTTTCGATTGATACACTTCTATTCGCGACATATATATATGATAAAATTAGTGATCTTTATTATTATTTTATCGTTTTTATTATATATTGTCTATGCGGTTTATGCACATTGTCAAATTTGATGCAAGGAAATATTTATAAAATATCGTACCGTTTCTTTTTATTATAAACTACTCACAGTATTTCTGTTCCTCCCTCCTGTTGACTCCTTTCTCACTCGGGAATGTACTTTTTACGTTGCTGTGCGGGCTCCCTTATTTTTGGCCACGTCGTAACTCTCATCTCACTGATTTTTCATCCTCGCTCAGCTTCCGAATTGCAGGAGCTTGAAAAATGTCGATACGTCACTTTTCCAACCCGGCATTTCATGATGATTAAATGTAGACTCGCGTAAACTTGATAAAAACAGATCACACACATAATCACACATTTATCAATATCTTTTGATAATTTTATCCTCTTTATTAAATAATACACAATTTTGTAGTCTCATTTATTAAAAATAATTGCAAAAAGTGACATTAAGTGTACAGGAATTAACTTTTTCTTCCTTTATTTTTTATTCTTAGATAATTTAACAATAATTTTTCTTTTACACAAATAAGAGCAATTTTGATGAAAACTGCGCTTCTATTTTTTTCTATGATTTTGTGCAAGCATCTTAGTGTAATACTGGATATAAGAGTATTACAAGTATGTATCTAAAACAAGAATTTAATACAAATAAATGAGACGACAAAATTCTTCTAAATTTTAAAAAAGATACGTCGATATTACTTCGCGATCAACAACAATTTACGGAAATTCTTTTAGAAATAATTAATGTCTCCATTCAATATTCCCGCAATCGCGCGATAATCTTCATCGCTTCATCGCAGACAACTCTTTCGTTTCTCTTCGTTGCTTCCCCTCTTTCTCCCCGTCACTTGATCTATTTCATACATATATATACACAAACACACGCACACAAAATATATGTACACACACACACACATATACATGTACATATTTTCAATCTCTATGTATTTCTCCTCTTTCCATAGGTGGGGACAAAGTGATAATCGGGACCAGTCACACTCGTCGTCGGAGGCGGGGTTCCTCCGGCACGAGGAGCCTTCTTACCGGGAGCTTTCTTCGTCAGACGAGTAGTAACATTCAGAGAGGAGAGAGAACGAAGCCCACGCCGCCAACGGCGATTGCGACGTAAACGGAGTTTCCGGACATTCGTAAGATCGTGCGAATCCATTTTTTTTTTTCATGTCGATTCTCCCCGAGATAAAAACAAGAAACTCGAAATACTCCGCGTCGCCCTGTATATATTCGAGAGCAGAGTGATCCATCCCGTTGATTCGAGAGTGCAAATATGGGCCGGTACGTAATTCACGTATTGACGTAGCGGTGGATGGGCGGATGGTGGCTGTTGACCAAGGAAGCCTGTATCGCCGCGTATGTCCGGCGACGTGTCGGATGATAGAGAAACGTCGCGTCACCCGCATCGTGTCGAGTCGTCGTCCCTCGATGTGCTAAGGCAGCGTCGAGCGAGGAGATGCGAGGAGCCGCAGCAGCACCGCAACCGGCACCGGCGCCCACGCCGACACTACAGCAGACGCCCCAGTGCATACCGATCCAGAGCAATTATTACACGCTGCGAAACGGTGGCAATGACAATGCCAGCGTCGCGGCGCACGGCAGCGATGGCTGCAATTCCGCCAGTAACTCGCCGGTGGCGTGTTACGAGAGTTTCACGCCGTCCGCGACTCATCTGATGGACCTCAGCGGCCCGGCGCCGGAGCAACATCGGAGTAACCTCCTGTCGTCCGATTATCATCATCAAGTCACGGTCGGCTACAGTTTCCCGCACGTCTATAAGAACCTCGAAGACTCGAGGTACCATCATCACGACGTGTATTCGCCCGGCGGCTGCGGAGCCGAGGAAATGGTCGCTCCTGGTTCCGTCCAGTCGATTCAGAGCCAATCCTTCCATCCTGTGGATGGGGGAGTTCCCGTAGTGGAATACAAGGCGGAGGTAATCGAGTACAAGCCCGAGGTGATCGATTACAAGCCCGAGAGAGGTATGGTCGATCATATCCCGAGGTACTGCAAGCAGACCTCGGAACTCGGTCATGGGACGGAGCCTTCGTCGTCGACGAGAAGCTACGGTGCCGCGGACGGCAGGCCGGCTGTCAGGAAGAAGAGAAAGCTCAGCGGCACTAGCAACAACGAGTCCGAGGGCGAGACTACGATGGCGGCCTCCTCGACGAGGACGAAGATACGTCGTAAGAATGGCCAGAGCGACGAGGAGACTCAGAGTCAAAGAGCAATGGCGAACGTCCGTGAACGTCAGAGAACGCAGAGTCTCAACGAGGCGTTCGCCGCGCTCAGGAGGATCATACCTACTCTTCCCAGCGACAAGCTTAGCAAGATTCAGACTCTCAAGCTAGCCGCTAGGTACATCGACTTCCTGTTCCACGTGCTCAAGTATAGCACCGATAACAGCGAAAACGCTGAAAACATAGGTAATTTCGAGATTAGCATATTGGTACGGTTACCTCAACGAGCGTAATGTTTATGTGGTGATACGTACGAGGTCACACGTTCGTAAGAATGCATGCTCGGTGGTATCTCAGGGAATAGAGATCTACACACTGAAGATAAAATGTGTACGAACATAGGTCGTATACCTCCTAAAGCCCGAGACGCGTTCGTCTTTCGCTCCGAAATACCTTGCAAGCATGCTTCGATCCAATGTTTACAAATAATTTCGCTATTTCTGAAGCAAAACCATTCTCACGCGCCAGTCGGGCCAGTGAGCTCTCGGCCAAATCCGCTCCAGCCCTTCATAATTCAGAAAATATGTACACACGACCTGTGTTTATGCAACATTCTTTACAGTCGAACTTTCGTATTCCTAACATCTTTCTTCTTCGCCCATTCTGCGCTTCTTTCTCTATTACTTTGTGCGTTTTGTGTATCTTGTGTCGTCGTGTGCGCATGACATTATCTGGAATCAGATGGAAAAAGAAGTATAAGGGATTGTTCGGTGTTTCGATATATATTAAGAATACGTAGGCTCGACTGTAGTTATTTTAGTGTGTATAATGTGAGTAACCATCTTGCAGCAAAGGGATGCTGCAAGCTTACGGTACCAACTGCACATTATTTGGAGAGACGCTCGAGGATTGTCTCCGTCGGCACCTCTTCCGTAGAGCGGTAGGTACGTGTTTACACCAGTGAGCTGGGGGTGACCCTGGCTTGTTTACAGTGCAGCCTAATTAAACAGACTCCCGCCTGCGGATTCCTGTAATTTACACGCTACGGACGAGCCTCAGTAGAGCACTTACGTTGTGTAAGTGTTTTCGAAGGCGCTCGCTCTTCATATCGCGCGTCTTGCTGCCTATGTTTTCATTGTTTTCATAATAGTTGTAATCAGTCATAAGTAGCCGTGTAAAGAGAGATTTTAATATGCGATATTTAAGATAACAAACAATAAACTAAAATAATAAACGATACGCAGCTCGCGCGCGATATATATTTTGTTATTATGTCTTCTAAAGTTAAACGATTGAAACTTGACCGATGTGTAAGATAATTTTATAAGTAGAAAAAAAAATAAATACTATATAAACATTGACTCAAGAAAATAATTTATTAAAAGGTATAATAAAAATATTAAACGCGACAATAATAGCAGATTCGCTGTTGATGTATAACAATAAGTTTAAAAATAAGTCAGCGGTATATTATAATATAATTTATTTATATGTGCTAGCTGTGCTTTTTATTCCAACTCAATTTTTACTTATGTGAAAATAAAAGTGTATCATATAAAAGTCTAATAAATTGTGATCAAATTTGACAACATGACAAAACTCATCGAGATTAATTTTGCTAAAGTAAGATAGATATGAAATGCATAGAATATTAAATTAAATATTTGTAATATCGCAAGCTTGTCTCCAAGATGGAAAGAATCGCATTTTAAAATTAAGCCAATTATAATGTAAAATATTTTTGACTCAATGTTTATATAAAATTCTTTAAAACGAAAGAAGAATAAACTCTCTTAAAATTCTGCGATAAGATTCATTACCAATCCTGTGGAGTACAGATCTATAAATCATTCAATTCATTCTTATCTCAATCGGGGAATGACATAAATCATCCGGTACACGTCAAATAGCTCAACGATGCATCTGTAACTCTGATTAACGATATCGGGACATTAACTGCTTCGAAACAGTGTCGATTGGGTCGTTGTGTTCCCGGCTTTTGCGACGAGTTTCGCGAGACGGAAATACGTACCGCTCATTTCTTTTATTCGATCCGGTGCCTCGGGATATCTCGCTTCCCTTTTATTTTGAAACTCGCGCAGAATTATCGTATAATATCTCTCTGCAACTTCTTCTCTTCAATTTCTTCGCTGGCTCTTCTTCTCAATCTTCGCCCTCGTATCTCTTTGTCGAAATAAAGACCGGGGTTTCCTGAAAAAATAATATAAAAGAATTTAGAGATTTAAGAAATTTAAAAATTCTGTAACAAAGGCCGATTTATTTTCATTTATAAGTGCTGATCAGTTTTTACATAATTTTTATAAAATTATAACAACCTCCAATTTTTTTATTCACCTCGATAGCCTCCTCGGCATTTCAGGTGTGTGAAAAGATTCGATGTACTATTTAATACGTTACTTTTCTTTTAACAATTTACAGGAGAAAAATATTGTATATACACGATTGTTTACATTACATTAGATGATAACGAGGCGCTGATAAAAATATCTGTTTCAGGAGAGAGGAGCGCCAGAAGTGCGATTTTGGCCGCGAGGGAAATCGCATCGTCGCCCAGTACTTTTATGGCGCATGAAAGATTATCCTACGCTTTCAGCGTTTGGCGGATGGAAGGCGATTGGAGTTCGAGTTTGTAAAATAAGTGGCCGTTAGGATAACATATTACATTAGAGTTCAATAAGGTAAGATCGCGAGAAAATTGCGAGACATTCGTAAATTTAATGTACGCCGCAAGAATGTCTGTTTCATCGAAAAAATAAAAGCTATAGATAATTAGAGTACAAATATTATATGATAATTTTTTTTTAAATAAAAGAGATATTAGAGTTAATTAGAGAAGAAAAGAGGAAGTGAATTAGACACTCCTGCGGCTTTGCTACGTACGTAATGTTACTCTCGTCGGTCCTTTCGGAAACTATTTTTTTATATGGAAATAAATAAATTATTATATATATATATATATATAGAATTGCGATCTCACTCACGTACGAAATAATAACGTTCTCTTCCGGCTCGCTTTGAAATCTAAAATCGTGGCAGTTAATTCTGTCCCCGTTAATTCGCGGCACCGCCCGGCCGCTCGCTCACGTTCTCGCAATAATGCAAGCCAATCATTTACGTCTTCTCATCGGACTATTAACAGCGAGACAACTCCTCGTGTACCGCATCGCATCGCTGCAAAGCGTGCTTATTAACCGACGTCGCGTCACGCACCTGCATCAATCAACGAAATTATCTCTTCGCGAGCCCGACAACGATCGTGACATGATGGATCTTTGTCCCCGCTTGCGTGGATTTAAATTAGAGTGAAAACAACCGGTGTTGTTGCGCGGGAAAATGAAGATATATATATTTTTTTCCCCGGCTTTTTCGACAAAAAATGTATATATTTCGTTTCTTTATAATACGCGGGGTATATCTCGATAACAATAAAATACGACGGGTAATCGATTATTGCTGGGAGATTCCCTCACTCGCGTTTCTAATCTTCTTTTTGGCTACCTTTCGAAAGCGCGTCTTGCACCCCGTTAACGCCAAATTTACGAGCGTTTACCCGGTCTGTCCAAACAATCTTTTTGCATAGTTGATTTATTGAATCTTACAAGCTTCGCTAAACTTCCCTTCGAAGCGTTCATCGCGAACTTGTATCGATAAACTGTAAATTCCATTGTCTCTTAACGTAACTTGAATATTTTATATACATGCATATATATGCATGTATATCTGTGTATAAAAATTGTATTAATATCAAACTTTACTCAAAGTTATACTTAAATTATTACAAGATAATCCGGGGAAAATGCAAATGTGTATTTTGCAAGGCATTTCAATTTTGCGTATACCAAATATAAGATAAACTCCTGAAAACTTATCTCATATATTATATATTATTTGACATAGTTGATCTTCTGTTAAAATATTCGAGCTAATTTCGAATTCGACATCCTTAAGTGGATTTTTATCGCGTGAAGTTTCAACTTATACAGTTTACTATACTATTAGTAATTTTTGTAAATGATTAATTCGTCGCTCGTTTACAATATACTTTACCCCAGGAATAAAGAGGACGATCGCGCGTCCGGCCGGATTTGATAATCGCCGGATTCGAGATCGTCTTAAAGAAACAGTAAAGAGGGGAAGAAGTTAACGAGTACTTTGGCGCCCATCAGTCGGGCACAATATTATTTTTTTTCTCTCCTAAGATGATAGAATCGCCCCGACGGACCCCATCGTCGGCTTCTTCATCGCGTATCGTATAATATAAAATATCCGTCGCGACTTCGGTACTCACGGCACCGGCACCGTGAATATTCCGAATGACGTTAGTTATTTTAAACCGGTCAAAGCAAACTCTTTCGGCCGCGTTTTTGAGCCGCTTAACGAAGACGCGCCGCGTTAAAGAATCGCTCTCCGACTCTTTATTACAGCACTGAATCTTGGCGGGAAGGAGAAAAAAAAAACGCGGCCGACGAGTGCAATTTCGGCGCAATAGAAACAATAAAAATCTCTATTTTTCTACCTTAAAATCATCGGGATCGAGCTATTTCTCTATTCTTCCCTCAATCTTTTATTTTAATGATATATACGCAAGATGGAATATCGCCTTCGCGCATTTCTTATTTAGTTTCTCGCTCTATATGTGATCAAACATGACAAATGTGTAGTGGGAGAGTAGATATATATCAGAATTTGAATTTACAAAAATAGATGAAGAAATTATAAAGTGCGATGTGATAATCTGTCATTGATGTTCTTAATCATGTAAAACACATTAATATTTGCTAATAAATGTATTCTTTGAAATTCGATAAACACGTAAAGCTGCTTGTAAACTTAATAAAAATTATAAAAGCACGTGAATGTAAAATAAATTACAAATTAAAATATAACAATCTCATAGTTATTATTTACATCAGCCATATTTATATTAAAAGATAAAAATACACAAAGTACGGAATTAGTTTAAAAGGAATAGAATGTTTTTTCGTCAAGCGAAAAATAATTTACACTAATATACGAATACATATCGAATATATATCGAACAATCGTCGACGCGTTTTTGATAGTTAAATTTTCTATTTTCATTTTGTTGAAAATGGCATCAGATAGATCTCTTTGCGGGAAAATTATTTTTGGGAATACCGGCAATTATATCAACGCGAGAGGAACGGGATGGGAGAAGAGGAAGAAGATGAGGGGCTCTTTTCGGATCGTCCTTGAACGAGTGTACGTCATTGCTCGGCTTCTTGTCTAGGCCTCCGCGAAACGAAGCAGCTGTCATGGTCATTCTCGACATCTTTCTTTTGCTACTGCCATCACGGATGCATAGAGTATCTCAAAAAAAGTCGGCGCTCTCGGTAAAACTGTTGGGAAAATCGCGATCGCGATCGTCAAAATAAATCGGTTTTAGGAGAGCGAAATTGTTTGAGAGACGTATGCAAACTTGGAATCTTAATTTTTCAACATTTGATTGTTAAAGTCGTAGTATCGTTTTTTACTTCGTGAATCAACAAGACAGACTCATATTAAAAATTATATTCATGAGACGAATTTTTCGCGATCGATTCAGATTTAAATCGGGTAGATGCATCAGACGCGGTCAACTTGGGGGCATCGAGTTTGTTTTTATAGAACGTCATACACATCGGGGAGACTTCCCGAAAAGGTCCTCCCGTCGGGAGACACCGAATGTTGGATGTGTCTTGGCTAATTGAATTCAAAGAGATTTATGGTCGCCACCAGCGCGTTACGCGACGAATAAAAACGACAGAAACACGCGCGCATTGAGCTTCTCCCGCTGTCGGGATTCCTTCTCTGGACTGTCGCCCCGGCCGAAACGTTGATAAATGTTTTTACCGGGCCAATTAACGTTAGTAGAACCGGCGGAGAGCTTCAGCTTATCGTTACCGGTGCTAATCGCGCGAATTTTAGGCGCGCCTGTTAGATCTCGGTTAATTGCACAAAAGCAAGAATGAGGCCGACTCGGAGATGTTAATAATAACTAATTGATATATCGATATTAATTTGTAATCACTTGTTTTATATTTACGTGCTCTTTTATATCTTCTGTCAAGTATGCACTTTTGCGTGCACTAAGCGTTCATGAAACTAATTATTTACGTTTCGATCTAGGCATTTTAAATATGTCTACAGTTGACGATGTAATAAATTGGCGCACTCTCTAATTCATAACACTTCATCATCTATCACAATTCGAAACATCAATAATATAGATTTTAACTTTTCAATAACAATAAAAAATATACATATATATATGTATTTAGAATTTAAAAATTTGTACAAAGTAAAAAAATTTACAAATCTGTTGTCAGCATCACACGATTTTTACGCTTCGAAAATAAATTAAATATTTTACATATTACTAGATAGCACGAAGGTATATACATGTAGAAAAATAATATTGCGAGTGCAACTTGCAGCAAGTGGCCGGATAATGCAATATTATTCCCATGCGAGCCTCGCGAGCGTGTTGTGTGTATCACAACTTAATATACACATGTATCTTTTTTTTTCATTTGTATATACTGTGTTACTATGTAACGATCGTAAATAGTATTCTGTAAATAGCAACATGATAGATTTTAACGGAGCTTTTGACGATGATATCTCGATATCCATTCCGTCGATTCGATGCTATTCAGATGCATTTTGCTTATTTATCCGAGCGCTCTCGCTCGCACATTTGTAATGTACAATATTTTTATACTCGATAAATGAGAAAAAAGATGGTGGAAAAAATATTCAAATATGTTTCTTTCTTTCCATCTCCCTTAAAATCAAGCCGTCGTACACCGCCCTATAAAAATATTAAGATGTTTTGATTGATTTTAATTAATTATATTGATATATTTAATTAATTAATTGTACTGATATATTCATTTAAAAAATTCACACGAGATTGTAGAAAAAAGGATACATTTGCGGTTACGCGTGAGAGAAAGAACGAGGGAAAAGAGAGGAAAAGAACTGGGAGGAAAAGACTCGATAAATAATTTATCAAACTATGTCCGAAAGACGGCGGCGGCCTTAATGGAATTAGACGTGCCAGTGCAAATATTATTGCAAGCAACGGACCCGAACAGAGACGCCCAACCTTGCTTCATTGGTCGAGAGCCATGTCATTGTGTTCTGCCTGGACCAATCGTGTAAGATCGGATGGGATGCTCTCTGGCTTTCCTCTCTCTCTTTCTCCTCGCTCTATCCTCGCATCAGAAGATGTTGAAGCGCGAGAACGAGAAATTGCAAGACGATTTTTTTTTAAACGTTTTGTTCTTTCTTGCCAACTCGACTATTTCATGTCATCGATATTTAAGTTATTTTTTGAAAATTAATTAGACTTCAATGACAAATCTATATTTTTCATACATATTTTGATACATTTCATAAATGTTTTCTCTCAAGATAAAACATTTGCCCTCTTTGCTTGGCACAAATTCAAACTATATTCTAAATTTTGATTTTTTACAAATCAGAGATATTTTTCCGATATCAGAAATATACATCTACATAATCAGTGGGAAAAATAATTGAAAAGATATATTAGATATAAACGTATGTGTGTTGGAGTTATTATATTTTATACTTACGTGTCAAAAATTGGTTGCAATTTGGAAAAATTTACGTCTCATTTTATTATCTTGATTAGCAGATCAGTGGATGAAGGTCAGGATTTGCACTCTAGCTGTAAAAAATATAAAACTGTGTTAAACAAAATTTGAATTTCAATGAAAGCAACTTACATCAATCATTATTGTACAGAGCATTACTAGCAAGATTATTACGTTAAGCGAATAACATCGGACGTATAAATTTGCGTTTTGTATCGTAACGACATATTAGACACACATGTGTATATGTAATGACAAGAGTACAAAAAGCAACGCAGCATACATAACAGTGACATTAAACATCGGAACTCGTAAAAGCTGCTCGCTCCGGTATAATCGGCGTCTGGAGCCGCTGGAAGGATTTCCATCGACTTCGCGAGTTCGTAAATAAAACGTCATGCACCGTGCGCGGTGGGTCGCTATGTTTAGTTTAGGCGCGGTTTCTCAGATTTCCAGGATCACCCCGTGAGAGAAAGTTAGACAGGCCTTCCATCACTGTTATGGCTCTGATCGCAACGCAACGCAACATGATCCTAATACCATTTTCACGAAAAAAAGAAATTCTTTTGATTTTTTGATAATATATTATAAAAAGAATATATTTATCTAATATAAAAAATATATAGTGAAAAAGCGATGGCAACATCGCGTGTTATAGCAGTTATTCCGATTATACATCTAATTAAATAATCACAATTCTAAAACGTCTAATTCTTGTTATTAATCCGGTGTAAAAAAATTGATTATAACTGCAATTTTTCGAATCTTTCGATCCCGTTTGATTTCTCGTAATTTATTTAAAATGCTCCATATCGTTAATCACAATTTTTATGCACGAAAAATAATTATCTTCGCATCGTGAGTGGAAGAGAGAAAGATGGATTCGATGAGAGAAAGAAATCGCGCGAAAAAAGTGCAACAGTTGAAGTTGTTGCCGAGACAAACATCTGTTCTCTGTCTTTTCCTATTAAATTACTTCAATTTCTGTCACTTCCTTCGTTTTCCTCAGGAATGATGAATCGGCCATCGTTAGTACCAATGGAAGCGTGTGCTTTTCCATCGTGTGTTGTGCTCCACTTGCATACATATATTTATATCTGAATAGAGGCAATCTCTCTCCCCTTCTTCTACGGTGATGGCGCGCTTATTCGTACGCCACGACGGGTTTTATGCCGGCAGTAAACCGTTCCGCGCCGGATTATGGCACTTTCCTACGATGAACGTGGGTAAATACTGTGCGGGGAACCACCGTGCCGGGATTCCAGTGCGAGTCCCGCGGTGATAGAGCGACCACGTGGATAGAGAGGCGTCGCCGTGGATAGAAATAGAAACGCGCAAAAATCCATCCAGTGAGGAAACTGATGGCCAGAGTATTCGCGTCTTGAGTAAACCATCATCGGAAGAGACTGTACAGAATAAGACAGTGATTAGTTTCTCTCATTGTCGTTCTAGAAAAATTATAATAAAATCATTACAATTTCTTACGTTATATATATATTAAGATTAAAGATCTTTAATTGCTAATGTATTATCATTTAGAAGATAGACTTATGTTGTACAAAACAATTCAAGTCATGCATTCTGACGATAACTGTTTAACTTTTCACGATTAATCGTCTCATTCTCGACATGACAAGACGCGTCTTGTTAAATTGACAAATCAGACCGTGCCGATTCTGGTCTCGATAAATCACTGTCGTGATACACAAGCGATACTTTTACTAGTCGACGAACAGGGCGTCACGCAACGTTTCTTCCTTTTCTCCTGAAAGTCGAACAAGTATCAGCATCGCGACATGAATGCGCAACGCGCCGCTGGCAGCTCATTAAGCCACGTAATGAGGTCGTCCCTACAGTTAATTATTTCGGAGACGGTTTTCGGGCTTTCATTCCTCTTCTCTTTCTGTCGTGAGACATCGTTTGGTCCCACCTACCCGGGGAACGAGGGCGTAAAACGATTCCACGAACCATTCCGGCCTGCGATTGACGACACTCTAAATCACCCTCGCGGGAGAGCCATTTCGTTCATTTCCGGTATCGAACGGATGCATAAAAGCTTGACATCTTTAGATTTCGATCGTGACAGAGCTGGAAATTCGCCGGGCACGATGTATGACGATGGTAAATCAAGTCATCTAAAGTTGCTTTTGTGAGAAAAATCTGAAACATTTCGATATAATTCAATTCTTGTCATATACATATTTCTAATTTGATAATATTCTGATATATGTTACATATTATTATATTATATTATTTCATTGTATTATATTATTTTCATAAAATAAGATTTAAAAATTGTACATAAAAACGCGAATCTTTAATATTTTCGAATATTAATTTTTCGACAGAAATAGCAATACATACATTTTCTGCCAAAAATTATTTCAAATATAAATAGCCATTCAATTTTAAGATATATAATTTATACAAAGCGTACGATATTATTATCACCTTCCTCTTGCCAAGGTAAATAACTTTGATTCATTTTCTCCTCATCGGCAGTTTTGAAGCCGATCGTTTCAATAAAAGTATATCAAATATATATCCTGTCGTGGACACGTGCATCTTATTTACGTAGGATTCCAAGCAAGACTGAAAGCGTCCTGGCGCCTCTTTCTTGATGATTTAAGACGTAGGGGCGGGCATTATGGACGCGGAAGGGTGTTGCTGGCAGGAGCAGGGTGGAGGGTGAGATTACAGATGCGGCTTCTCGATGGAAAAGCGGCTGCTTGCGACGCGACTTCCTTATTATTCCGTGGTCGGCTAAATTGCTGTTTGCTCCTTTTGCGGGATGTTTGCTCAGATTAAAACGGATTATATCAATGTGACGATGGGATAAAAAGCGACATCACGTCCGCGACATGTGGCCAGTTTGCCGTTGGTCTATATACAAGAAAAAATGACAGAAATTGAGATAAAAATAGACCTTGACATATGTTACGCAAAGTTTATGCGGTAAAATGAGAAAACAAAAATAAAAAATATAAATTTTAAAATAGAATACGAACGATTGAGAAATTTTCAAGTCTTACGTGTCCAGAAATTATCACAGGCTACGCTTTAAATTTAGAGAAAAATTATTAAATATTACAAACAGAGAAAATTGCAGATTTGTTAGTAAAAAGTACGATATAAAAATAAATACACTAATTATATAATAGCCATAATATAAACGTCGCAAGAGTTTAAATAAAATTAAGAGCTAATCAAAAGTTAACCAAAAGTTAATAATACATACGATCGCATATATAGCCGTGAGACTTTGAAAGAGTTAATATAAACACACAGTTACTAAGACGGAGAAAGAGAAAACTTTGCCGTGCTCCGATTTATCTGCGGTACGTAAGAAGGAATAAACACGACATCGACAAGAAGACGCGCGCTCGGTTCACAGGATATGTCCTTCCTCCCGAGCGCACTTGGACAACGAAGCATTCAACGCGCGGGATTTCCAACAGTTTACGAAATGGTAAATCGCACGCCACGATAAGAGAATGCTTGCTGTTCCTTTATTTGAATTCTCTTTCTTTCCCTCAAAGCGAGTTGCAATAATCTATCTCATTCTCTTTTGTTTCTTTAATCAAAATATATTTAATTTATACAAAATATATAAACGATTGATATTTTTTTTTGTTAATTATCAATAGATGTGATCGCTTTTTAATTGCAAAGAGAGAGAAAAAGAGAATCGCATGTTCTCACTTTCCGTTTATTTAAAATTCTTATCGCGATATTGTATACTTTACAATTAATCTTAAAATTACACAATACTACATTACATGAAATTTTTGCTTATAATACATAATGATCATTATGGAATAAATTCTTGTACAAAATCAAGGACTTTAATTGAACGTTGTATCGTTTTTATCCATTTCTTAATTTCCAATATATTTATGTAAATAATCAGAGATTTCATTATTTTTATTTGCACATTTATCTTTTAAATTTATAATTCAACAAATCTCTGCATAAAGTTCGAAAGCTATAAATATCTTAATATTGAAACAAACATCTCTATCTTATCTATGTAGTTTTTCGTAATAAATAAAATAGAGATATTGTTTGTTTTAATGTTAAGATATTTATAGCTTTCCATTAACTCTTTTGAAACACATATATCGTATTTCTTTAAATGTAAAATATATATAAAATATATATATATATATATAAATATATATATATATAATATATATATATATATATATATATATATAATATATATATAATATATATATATATATATATATATATATATAAAATATATGTATAATTACTAACATATATGAGCAAAATTGAGTGTTACATAAAGGAACGGATGTTGAATAAGTCTTCAATGAGACAATCTTGAAGTATTTTCTCAGGTAAGTAAACTATATTCCACATGCTTATGTGCTTAGCAATAGTAACATGTTATATTTACATTATTTTGTCGTAACTATATTATAATTACAATATCTACCATGTTTACACATACGATGGTAGAATATATATATAAGCATATACATTGTAATTGTTTCGTCACTGTTGGAGGATCACACATAATACAATTCAAAACTGTGGCTTGTAGAAATGAGTCATCGATAAATATACAAAAATGAGTTATAGTTTTACTTTCAATACAATTAAATTATAATTGAATATTTATCCAAAAGTTAAATATACAGAAAATTCTGTTCCTTCGTTCTCAATATCATTTAAATAATAATTGTGGAAGAGCATAAACTTTTCTGCATACATTGTAAACATTTTGTCAATTAAGGAAGAAAACATTGAAACATTTAAATGGAAGAAATTTATATGCAAAAAAGAAAAGAAAAAAAAAACAATCCTATGAGCTATTTAAATAATATATAAAGGAGAAATATATTAACCCTTTCGCTATAGCACATTTAAAAAACACTTGCTACGTATGCTACGAAAAAATTACTATTCTATATTAGTAGCTTATGAAATGTTCTATTATTTGCGATGCAAACAGCATTAACAACATTAGTAATTAAGTTAATTAAAAAAAAATTGACGCATCGAATCAAACATTTTGGAATAATAAATTGTTCTAAAATTTGCTTGTAATATTAAAAAAAAAAACTTGTCACATTAGTGTGTATCATATGTATAGATGTAAAGATACATATTATTGAATATTAAATTGTTTCACAATCAAATGTTTTAAATATTTCAGTGTTGTGCAAAAATAAATGTAATAAATTGATTATAGTACAGATATATGTTTTCCATAAATATATTTTTGTTTTTAAAAGGTATATATATATATATATATATGTATACATATACATACTATTCATAGCGAAAAGGTTAATCAAAAAAATTTTTTTAAAAGAAAGTCAAGATATGATAATGCAACAAGTTGTTCAATAAATTGATCTTTGTGTTATACCAAATTTAGATGGATGCATTAGTGCGCACTGCTCAACACTCAAAGGCTGTTGTATACAAATTTACACTTATAGCATAACTAAAATAAATAAAATTAATTTTTCGAGATATTATCGTTATTTGTCTTATTGAACGATATGTAATAATTTATATATAGTATTAATTTTTATTATTTTAATTATACTATTGTAAATGTATATACGATAATCTTTAATATGCAGCAATGTGCACTAATATGTACATTCGAATTTGCTATTAGTATTGAAACTATTTCTATGACGCGGTTTTTTGTTCTTATAATATCTATTTACAAAATAGACTTGTTTTTAACCAATGGAATAAGTCAAGTTACAAGCATAATCTAATTTAATTACATTTTTAAACTTACTCTTATTGGCACATTGTAGAGTGCAATAAATTTGTGCATTTCTATCCACGAGATTCTCTGTAATAGGGCTAGGCAGATGTATTGCATAAAATGCATATCTCTCTCTGGATATACTTTGACTCTAATTAATCTTGAAAATGTAGAAAATTCAATGAAAGCAAGGATATTGCAGCAAAGAAATTTAGTTCCTCTAATTATATTGCTAGAAGAGTGCAAATCTGATATAAAAAAGGTGGGAAGCCATTATGATTAAATTGTGTCATCTTTGTTATACATTTCTCTCAATTAAATTAAGAGAAATTACAAATTACCTCATTGATGAATAGCCAAATAGAATTCGCGGTTATAATACAGTTTATATCTTACAATCAACTTTGATATAAAAATCTATCAAACTATTCAGAGGTTTCACTGGCAAAAGTTTTCCAAACCGTGCAAAATCCAATGCACAGGTTCAAAAGGTAGATTATCAGGCAAATATGGGAGCCTAATATCTTCTTCTTATGTTTGTCACATTTTAAAATGTACGCTTATCATGGCTCTCATTTTGTGCTCGTTGTGACTTGAAATTTAAATTCTGATTTATTCCATAGCTATGCTCCTTAGCACATATTTCACTGTGTATGCAAATGCTGCAAAACCGATGATAACGACGAGATTGGCCAGTGCGCTATGTAATGGACTCTGCTCTCTCTGTAATTGATCTCGTATCAAGGAAGAGACCTCGGATGCAGTGGATTGATGCCTCGCTTGTTTCTCGAGCTCTCTTCGACGTTCTAGTTCAGTTTTAATCGCCTGTTATATTATCACACGCAATCTCATATTAGGTTTGAATATTTCAATTTCAGTAATAATGTTGACGTAATAGTCTATATACATAGTTTACAATATACAATAAAATACCTCAACAGTTTCTGGAAAAAGCTCACAAAACATCTTGTCCCTTAGATTATATTCTAAACTCTGCGCAGCTAGCTGCCTCTTTTCATAATCTGTTGTATTAATGCTACCAAGTGTGGGACTTTTCTCAATCTGTAAATATAATATTATTAAACAAAAAAGAATCACTTTTTAATAATATTCTTCACATTATTTTTAGATTCCTAGATACTTACCATAAAACTAAGCAAGCCTGTAAGGATAGTAGATACACTCCATGCTGGATTCCACGTATCGGGATGGAAGTCAGAAATTGATAGACATAATCTTGTATTGACTTTAAATCGACCATTTGGAGTAGTCATATAAATACTAGGTGGTTGGAATGGAAACTCGCCTGGAAATATAAGCTTTCCGTGATAGAATCCACCTTCGTATGGAGTTTTTTCTGGTCCTACAACCACATAGTGCCTAAAACAAGTAGTTGTGTATTAATCACTCTGTCTCGAAACCAACAGTTAATTCACAAATAGGATAACAATAAGACACTTGCCACTCTAATATATTCGAAGGCACGGGTTCTGCAAGGACGTACGGTACTGGATCCTTTTTGAGTCGCAAATAATCCTGTTTCAATCTAGCCGTTGCACTGTTGGTTTTTCTGTTCATCCTTACCATACAGCTCGATGTTACCTCCGAAAAGACGTTATCCGCCAGTTTCCTACACTCGTCGCGATATATTCGCCCAGTTTATCAAAATTCTTCACAGCTCGCGCTTAATCAGTTTCGCAATATTTACAAATCTGACGGTATATATTTTAGCAACTTAACTTTTTCGCTGTCTCAGCACCGTTGAATCGTGAAATGTTTGCGCATCGCAAACTTCACGTGGCATCTAGGACGATCTCTTGGCAGAGTTTCACGAAGTTGACGATAAAGTCAAGAGTCCGAAATTTTGCGAAATGTGAAATAGGTTACGTTGCGATGACGAGGATAAATATGCATCAAGGTGATCTTCGGAGTGGAAGATGTTGAACGAGAAATATATCTCGGTGGAATCATACAATCATCATTGGTAATTCACGGAATTTGACAGCTGCGAGCTGTCGCGCGATGATGGAAAACATATGACGAGTTCACCGGAATTCAATGAATTCGTCCGCTTGCGCGCAGGCATTGCTACGCTGGCGGGAAAATCTCTAATATTTCAAATAAATTTTTCAATCAAAAATCACTTTGCAATAAATCACAATAAATTACCTTTGTGCTTTTTTCGACAGAAAGAAAAATTATTAGTAAATACAGAGAGGGAGCGCAATTAAAAAGGAGGGATGATATTTTTGGGCCTTTAAACACTAATGTTTATGCAATGTGACACATCACATATAGGATACTTGGATCAAACTATAATTTAATTTAATAAATAATAAATTGTAGATCTATAATAAAATTTCTAATTGTATAATTTGTCATTTCTAATCTAATCTTTCCTTGTATATGTAAAATAATAAAAATCAACTATTCACATTAACAAATATATCACAGTTATTGTATTTCAGTAAAATATTTTTTTGTTCACGTATTTTATGCTTGAAAAAGAAGTATGATATAAATATCGATATTATTTTTATTTCATTTTTATAATATGTTTTTGTATATATAATGTAAAAAAGCTTACCAATTATTAATTATTAAACTACTAAATATTTAAAAAAAGATTAGTCCTTTGAATCTCTAATCAAATCTCTTTTCAAAATATTTTAATGATTAAATATAATCCAATTATATATTTTTGAAAAGATAAATGTAGGCAAATTTAATTATCAAGAAATTAAATAGTTCTAGAAGTTTTAAAAAATGTGGAAATAGGTTTCCAGTCATTGTTTAATTGCACAGATGTATTGATTTACTTAATATTCTTGATATTTAACTAATTGCTAATTATAAAAAGATACTACTTAAATTAAATATAAATGTTGCAAATAATTATTTTTTCACTACTGGCATATATAGCTTCATTGACATCTTCATTATTCTTTCATGTTGAAGACAGATACTCTTGTGTCATATACTTAAAAATTGTATATCAAATAAATTGGACGTACAATATTTTAAAATATTGTAACATACAAATGATTAGATATAATCAATAGATGTTTTATCTACATATGTTTGTTATAGGTAACTGTCAAACGTTTTATAATTTTAGTGCTGATTAAGCAGCATTGATGTATAAAAATGTGTATGATAATGGCAATAACTTACTTTATGTCTACAATTAATAATAAAAGATGTAATCTGTTTGTAATCTTTTAGAAGAGAACAGAACAGAATGAGAATCGATGTCTGGCAAAATATGAAAAGTAACTTCATTCATCTTGACTCATCAGGTCTCTTTCCTTTTCGACGTTCCAATTCAATTTTGATTGCCTATAACATTTGAATGAATAATAATAATAAATAATAAATAAATAATGCACCATAATTTATAAAAACAAATTCTCAATTATATATTCTGTGTTTATTCTATACAGTAACTAAAGTAATAAAGTAAAATGTTAAAGTACTGTTTATTCCATGATAAAGTAATACCTCAACAGTTTCTGGAAAAAGCTCACAAAACGTCTTGTCTTTGAGATTGTATTCTAAACTCTGCATAGCTAGCCGTTTCTTTTCATTATCTGTTGTATTTATGCTACCAAGTGTAGGAGTTTTTTCAATCTGAAATTATACAAAATCTTTATTTGATATAAGTTATATCTTTTAAATTCTTAATGTGGAAAGAAATTTATACCATAAAACTAAGTAAGCCAGTGAGAATAGTAGATACATTCCACGCTGGATTCCACGTTTCAGGATGATAATCAGAAATAGACAAGCACAGTCTTGCATTGATACAAAATCGGCCGTTTGGTGTGGACATATAAATGCTAGGCGGTTTAAATGGAAACTCTTCTGGAAATATTATTTTCCCATGATAATATCCACCTTCGTATGGAGTGCTTTCTGGTCCCTTAACTACATAATGCCTGAAACCAATGGAATTTATATTAAGTTACTCATGATAAAAATTATGTTTTTCTTTTAACCAAGTATCTCTTACCACTCTAAAAAATTGGCAGGCACTGGTTCCGCAAGAACATATGGTACTGGATCCATCTTAAGATGCAGATAATCTTGTTTCAATCTCAGCATCGCACTGTTGTTTTCTTTACTCATCTTGTATAGGACAGCCCAGTGTTATCTCCAAACAGACAATGCCCAGTTTCTTACACACACACTCGTCCTAGTATATATTCTTTGATCAGTGTATCAGCTGCGACAATCTCTCCGAGGTTTATCCGCTGCGAAATTAACGACAGTCATGGAAACGTTTCGACGGATACGAGGTTGACGTTGGATTCGAGATAAACGTTGCAGAGTGATATAGGTTATATCGGGATATGCGACGTGGATAAACATGCGATCGGAGATTGCAGTCAATCCAAGTCACGATTCGTAGCCGTTTGACTTGGAGGTGACACGAACGACGAAATAACGAAACGGATGATGCGCCTCGATGGAACGTAATCGTCGATGAGGCGAAACAGGGCGAAATTTGTCAGCGGCAAGCTGTCGCGCGGGAACGTAAAAAGCATGTCTCGATGAAGTCTGCCTGATTGGTCCAACATCCAACTACTCCAATGTAATGCTTTGATCATCTGTTGATGCCAAGTCGTTCTTACGTAACGCACGGCCAATCACGAGCTGCTGTCAGCTGTTCTCGATGAACGGGGCTTAAGTTCCGTGACAGTCTCCGCCTCCCACCGTCATCACCAGAATGGATCGCACGACAAATTCTGTGATTGTTGACATTTCTCAAATGTCAATGTAACTTCAATGGTTGACGTTGTTGTTTTCTGTTTTGGGTAACTTTTTCATTGACACCTCGATTCATTATCACTACTATATACTCATGTCGAATACTATGAGTTCGTCGATATCCATAAGCAATGCTGTACCACCGGTCACTGCCACTGGTATGGAGACGGTGGTTGCAATTGCGCTGGGTGCACTAGCTGCAGTCTTTCTTGGCGCACTCCTGGTACTGTTGGTTATTTGTCGCAGGCAACGTTGCTACTATGTGAGTTTGATGACTGAATCATATATTGCTAAACTGTTTTAGAGAGAAGTATATTGCAATAATTTTATTCATTTTTAGAATCAAAAGGACTCTGCAGAGTTAAGTTCCGATCTGCTTGAAGGAGAGAACATCACTGGTTTAGGTTTGGATGTATGGGAGAACGAAGAGTGGCTGGCAGGTGCTGAAAGGTACAAAGTTATAAACAATGAAGAAATATCATATTACAATAGTATGATCGATAGATAACATTATATTTAATTAGCTTATTTTTATTCAAGTTTGTGTATTAGGTTTCTGACATCTTAATAAAATTAAGCTAATTTAAGCTATAAAATTTATCAAGTTAGATTGTTTACATTTCTTATTTTCTTATTGTATTGATTAATTTGTAAAAATTTAAATATTACACATAGTTTATTAGAAGATAATATTGTTGCACTTTAGATGGGTAGATGATGCTACTGGCTTGGCTCCACCTTGCATAGCAGTGCTTCGATCTTGTCATGCTCTTGCAGCCAGTCTCACTACTATTGCTGGAACTGTTAATAGCAACACTGTCCCATTGGAAATAGTAGATGTATGTGCAAGCATTGTGTGTTATTTTTCTATGTCATTTTTACCCAAATTATTGCAATTTATTCTTGGTCAGGTTGCCCGACGTATACCGCCTCGCGTGGACGATGTTGTTCGCAGTCTGTATCCACCATTAGATGCCAGGTTATTAGAGGCCAGAGTGGCAGCTCTGGTATTGGCTGTGACTCACTTAGCGTTAGTAACCAAGCATGGCGTGCCAAAGAGTCAAGCTAGGAAATTGGCATTCATCGATCAAGCCTTGAACGACATGGACACACATCTGTTAGTCTTGAGAAATGCGGCATTAGCTCAGGAAGTTGCCTGCTCCATTCCAGCATCCACGCCAGTTTGAACGTACATCTTCTTCATAGTCGGACCGAATCTCTCTCTTTTATAGTATTTGTTATTTCCAGTTTTCTATCTCTTTTTTAGATATCTATTTTTATCTTTCCTTGGCTTTGGGTTTATTGCCGTCGTTATGCGGCAATGAAAGTTATACATATTTCAATTGCTAGAGTCACAAATATAGCGTATACATTAAAGGAATATAGAAACTTTTTAGGCGACAAATACATAAATATAGATCATTGTTGACCTCAAGGTACAAAATTCAAAATGAACAAAAGTTCATGTTTACTGATGAAAATTCATCAATGCTTTATCGAAAGTATCGCATAAAGAATATATTTTAATATCGTTAAAATCGCGATTCACTAAGAATCGATATTTTGCAATACACAGAAATATATGTGGAAACAAAGAGTATGTCTTCCATATATTATATTATTATAGTATTTATATATGTATACACAGAAAAATGTATTTTAGGACTATATAATTGATCATATCTGCATATGTTTGTACATGTTACATGATATTTTATATTCTTGAAGAGAATCAAATTATTTTATAGACTGATAGAAATTTTTAATAAAGAATTTAACCATAAGAGAAATCATTGGTTTCTTTCGCCCTTTTTTTCTACTTTCAATTATTGTTTTAACGATATAATATTTATTACGTTAATCAGCCAGTAATTTATTTAGATTTAATTTGCAATATACATGGAGATTTTCGATTTCTAGATTTCTAGTATGTCGCGAATAATGTACCACATCCGTTTGTGGGTTGTCAAATGGAGAACCTACAATTTCGACTTAATACTTAATAATAAATTAACTAAGTGATTCGACAGATTATCACTGGAACATTAGCGTATACTCAGTGATATATTACGATTCTCCAAAAAAATTTCTATAAATAGAGGCGTAGTGCATTGGAAAAAGAGAGAAATATGACAAATCGTGCAATCTCCTATTATTTGCCCCGATTCGCCAAGTCCTTTTGTCTCTTTTGATTATCTGATAGGACTTTGTCTTTGAGGTGTTCTTTGTAATCCAAAATATTGCCACTCCATTTTGTAACTGTGCCATTTTCACACACCCAAATTTCTTCAGCAACCTACACATCGAGCATAGAAAATATACATCGAATTAAAATAAAGTTATAAAAAAGTATACATACTTGATTAATCAATCTGAAGTCATGTGAGACGAGGACCATGCCGCCGTCAAAGTCGTTAATAGCGTCAGCAAGCGCATCGATTGTTTCCATGTCCAAGTGATTAGTAGGCTCATCGAGTAGCAATAGATGAGGTACTTGCCAAGCCAACCAGGCGAATACGACTCGACAACGTTGACCGTCGGACAGTTGGCGAATAGGACAAATCTGAAAGAAATAAAATATATGTTCGAAAATGCTCTTCATAAAGCATTTTAATAAATTTTGATGTACCTGTTGACGTCCGGTGAGACCATAGCGACCAATAATTTTTCTCATCTCTTCGCGTTCTTTGACTTCGGGGAAAGCCTTCATCATGTAATCAAGAGGTGACACATCCAAGTCTAACAATTCATGCAAATGTTGGTGATATCTGCCAATTCGGAGATGACTGTTTTTACGAATCATTCCGCTTGTTGGCACTAACTGTAACGTGACATTATTTTGTCAAGAAAAAAAGTATCGAGTGTCAAAGTATTAATAAACAGAATGTGCATTTGGTACATACATCGCCGTACAACAACTTCAACAGAGTACTTTTTCCTGCTCCGTTTGGTCCAACCAATGCGAGTCTAGTATCCAAATCGATTCCAAATTCTAAATTTTTGTAAATCCAAGGCGCATCCTCGTTGTAACGGAAACTGACATTCTGAACCATAATAACCGGCGGCGGAATAGTTCCACACGAAGGAAAGTAAAAGTTTAACACTTTATCATTGATAACTTTCTCCGTCAGACCTTGAGCCACCATTTTTGCTAGAGTCTTTTCTTTCGATTGGGCTTGTCGGGCTAATTTTGCAGAACCATGACCAAACCGTGCAATATAGTTTTTCATATGCGCAATCTGATCTTGTTCCCAGTTATATTGCTTTGCTTGATTTTCAAGTAATTCCATTCTAAAGGAAAATATTAATGTAATTAAAAAATCAGTGACCTCATAAGATATAGGAGAATTTTCTTGTAGCTTACCTTGTTTTAACAAATGCCTCATAATTACCAGTGTAATATTTTAATTGCTTTTTATTCACATGAATAATATTGGTGCAAATTCCATTGAGGAAATCTTGAGAATGAGAGATTATAACCAGAATTCGTTTATAAGTTTTAAGTTCTTCCTCCAGCCATACACAAGCATCCAGATCAAGATGATTGGTTGGTTCGTCGAGTAACAAGAGATGCGGTTTTACATAAAGCGCTCTGTAAAAGAAATGTCAAAATATTTCTCTATATCTGATAATGTACTGCATATATATATAACTGATGTTTTCACATTATATATATATGTAACTGATATTATATATATGTATATAGTTTTTTTATATACCTAGCAAGAGCTATACGCATTCTCCAACCTCCTGAGAAATCTTTGGTAGGCGTTTTTTGCATTTTCGCAGTAAAACCCAAACCATGTAAAATATGGGCAGCACGAGCTTCCGCCGTGTCGGCAGCCATATCCTCTAATCTCTCATATACATCCATGAGTTGTTCCTATATTTTGTGTAAAAAAAAAAAGGAATTTTTTATAAAAGTTTCAATTGTGGTAAACATCAATGTAAAAAATTGGTAACAAACCTGAGCATCTTCTTCGTCGCAATCTATTAACTCTTCGGCAAGCTTTTCTAATCGTATACGCTCTTCATCAACCTCCATCACACACTCCAGAGCAGTTTTATTGCTCGCAGGCATTTCTCTAGTCAAATGAAAAATATCTATTTGCTGAGGAATAGGAACTTCTCGGTTTCCTAGTACTGCTAACAATGTAGACTTTCCAGAACCATTTAGACCTAATAAACCATAACGTCTGCCGCAATTCAATTCCAACATGGTGTCTTGCAGCAGTTCACAGCCATGGAAAGTAATAGAAAAATTAGATATCTTTATATCTCGGCTACGTGGATGCGAAGCCAATGATCCAGTACACGAACGTGCTTCTGCA
This sequence comes from Camponotus floridanus, assembly GCF_003227725.1. NCBI lineage: Eukaryota > Metazoa > Arthropoda > Insecta > Hymenoptera > Formicidae > Camponotus > Camponotus floridanus. Next base: position 3,767,953 of record NW_020229838.1, read on the forward strand.
TTGAGTCTGGCATCTGCCTCCAATTTCAAACATAATGCCTCTGCAAACGTGTTATGCAAACATGTTATACAAAATAAATATTTGATGAAATAAGTGTAGGTAATTGCAAATAATTTTAAAGATAACTATTTTAGAGTTATTTAGAGCCATATAGTAGTTTTATATAAAGAAATCAACTATAAGTTTGAAATAATATAATAAAGTGTATCATAACAAATAATATAAATAATATAAAATAATTATAAATATTAAATATCAAGGTAAAATCATATTAAAATATATGCAACTTTTAAAAATTGAATTATCCTTCATAAATTATTTCAAATTTATTCATCTTGCTATATGTATAACAGAATTTTGAATAAGTTTCAAACCAAAGGCATCAAAATTATTCTTGATTATGGCTGCGATCGGAAAGATGCTCTGGATGCTTTGAAACATCATTCTATCTTTGTTCTACATTCCACGAGAATAAAGATAGAATGACATTTCGGAGCATTCATAGTGCAGTCTTGATCGCAGCCTATAACTTATAAGCGTCCGATTAAATATAAATTTTGTAAATATTTACAAAAGCAAGACTATATATCTTTACAAGAATATTTACAAATAACACATTAAAATAGTTTAATTTCTCAAATTAAATTTTCCTCATTGTATTAATAATATTTAAAAAATTATTCAAAAATAACTAAAAAATGAAGCACGAGATCAGGAGATCATGAAATCACATTGAAATTATCTAAAAAAAAAGGAGAAAAAAAACATTATTTAATTCCTCATGTACCTTCGGTGCTGATAGCCGTGCCGTTGGTTCCATTCTGCAAATCTCCCAACGACGGGCTCTGTTCCTTGCTATCGTCGGTGGTTTTCGTCTGATTGCTCTGCGGCGGTTTCTTTCCGGACTGCCTCGCCTTCGCGGCCTCCTTCTTCTTCTGCTGCTGTTTCTTCTTCGCGTCGGACGGCATTGCCTCCCTCTTTCACCTGCAATTTTAGTTCGTTAAGAGCGAAAAAACTCGGTGGGACAGCTGTGGATCGGCGGTCGCGGCGTTTTTTCGTCGCGTTACGTAAGACGTAGGTTAGGCGCATTTTCCGGGGCACGTGTCGAAAGGAAACACACACACCGCAGACGGACGCGAAAATATTCGGCGTTGCCGTAAACGGTCACGACAGGGCTCGAGCGGCGAGCCGTTACGAGAGGGCTTGAAAAACTCACCTGCAATGGACAAAGGAGACCCGATATCGCCCGTAAATCCGTCGCGAACGCTCGTGAAAACGAAACGCCTCGAAAATGATCACGCCTACGATTTTCCTCGGCGATTCTGATCGCGCGAAACACCCCCGAATGTTGCCTAATTGTGCGCCAAAAGTCAGACGTGTCGCGCGACAGGCGAACACACGTGCATCGAATGATGGAGGCAAACCGTCAAAGCGACATCGTGCATCCTGCGTCGACGCACAGATGGCGCCACACGTTGGACGTCAGAGTTTGCCACGTCAGCACAGATGGCGCCACGTGTATCGTTTGCCAACGAACGGATCCGAGATCTGCTTCGCCCCTTTGCTAGATAGTAATTAATTAAAGATCCAGCATATCATGTATGTATTAAATATGGTAATGTAACAAAAATTTATTATACATTTTAGTCATCTTTTAGCAATTATTATAACTAGAAAGCGTTTTATCAAAATGAGTATGGAAACGATAACAGAAGAAAATATAATTACACGAAAGAAAGAAACAGGAAGATATTTTGCATATCTCTACGTGAAAAAAATATTATATAATAAATTTTATGAAATTAGAAGAGAATATTAAGTTAAAATGTCTTTACATATTTAATATGTATCTAGCATCTATTGTTAAATTTTGCTTCTAAATACTTCCAAAAACGTGGAAATTAACATTGTTTTTCTTACAATTTTTATTGCAATTTAAAATTGTTGTAATTTATTGCAATTTAATATAAATACTAAAGTACACCTATTTAGTAAATTAAATTTAAATTTTATTACTTTTAAATTTAAATTTAAATTAAATTTATTATTATTATGTTCCTATTTTTTCCTTTTATAATTTTGCTGTCTATTATAATATTATTATTTTCCTTCTATTATTATTATTTCTGATTATGTTACAGACTGCAAGTTCATTCATGAGCACCGTAAATTTTAATTTCACATCACACGTAACGTGATGCGTTTCAGATTTTTTTTTTTTGGTTTAGCGAGCGATTCTGGATTCCCCTGATTTGAAGCTGCGAAACCGGTCAAGGTATGTTCTTTCTGATGAATGAACGAATGGATAAACGGTAGGGGGTGGTAAAAGAAGACACGGACTTGCGCCCCCGTAGCAGGTCCGAAGTCTGTGTGGTCGCTGGTGGTGGAAGGGCCGCGAGTGGGGGTGGTTCGGGCTTAATTGCCCCGCATCACAGAACGTAGTATTCCCGTAGTACGTGTTGATGGGGGAGAAGGAGGGGGATGAGACGGGGAAAGGGGGAGAGCGAGCGTATCGGCGTTTGTATGTAAGCCGCACGTCCAGATCGACGTATGCGTACGCGGCCGGCCAGTGACGTATCCGTTTCACTGCGCGTCGCGGGCAGATCTTGAAGTTCGCGATGTCATTGTAATCTGGCCGTTTGAATAAAAATGCGACGGAAAAATTGCAAACACGAGGAATCATTATGTACTTTGTCGCATCAGTAACGCTGATTACACATCCATATAATTAAATAGAAAAATAAATAAATAAGATATCTAGAACATGTAATTTAATTTAGTTGCGGATAATTTTTTCATCCCCTTTCGATGAAAATATTCGCAAAATTATGTAAGAACGTCTCTTGGCTTTCACAGATTTCCAAAGAAATCTTTGATACATTATTGCGCCTGTGCATTTCATGCGTAGATGGGTGGGTGTATATCATATTCATGTGCACGTGGCAACGCTCGCGTGTCAACTACCGTAACCTTTAGTGTACATCGGGGGTTTCAAAGTGGACGAGGTCGCGAGTGGAAGAAAGGGGTTGAAAAAGGTGTGAATGCTGCCCGCCATTCATTCAAATGTCACCCAATCGCAACACCGTACATTAGAGTTGAGTTCAACTTTTTTCAGTTAATATGTGAATAATTCGTAAATATAATCGTCTTTAAACGGATTTAAAACGCGCATTTTATTTTTCATTAAAAATCAAAGCCATGAAAATAATCAAAGTGGTAAATTTGAAATTATTTTGTAAAATAGCAATATCTAACAAAAAAAAATATTTACGTGCCTAATTGTCAAATAATATTATTCTCATATATATTAATAATAATTCTCATAAATAATAATATAATTTTCGATATACTATATGATGTAACGTAATTATTTAATAGAATTGCTGCATTCGATTAATCGCCATTGATAGATAAAAACTCGCAATCTCGTCTCCTATTTTTGCTGTTTTCACAACATGATTGATGTGTTGCGAGAGTTCGATGGGTTTAATCCATCGTCGATTGTGATCGAAAATTTAATCCATCGACCGCTACGTTTCGTTCTAAAATTTATGAGCTGACAATCGGACTCGTACTTCCTCGGCCAAGAGTCAACGTGACGTCTTCCATGTCGAGTGTTTTTGACACGAGGTGATCGCCCCAATCGATCCCAGACTGGAATAGCCGAACCGGAAGTAGGGCATTTAGGATTGTCGGCAATGACAAAGGAGGGGATTAAAACTGATTTAAATCCAAATCTCTCGAGATTTGTCGATCATTTTAAGAGGGATTACTTAACTCCTTGAATGTATAATGTGTACTATAAATAAGAGATTTTCCAAAAATAGAGTTTTTTTTTCTACAACGTTATAAAGAGAAATACACGTTTATGCAGTGATACAAAGAATGTAAAAAAAATAGTTAGAAAAACAATCTATCAATTAATTAAAGATCTGGATTAATTATTTATTTTTTTTTGCTGTAAATTACTTTTATAAAACAAAATTTTAAAGTGATTAATTCTTTTAGCTTATTAATCGATGATAAATAATTTGGCAAATGTAATGAGCCGCGAAAACACAAACAATTTCGTCAAATAAACGGTTTAATAATCTCGCAAATATAAGCCTATTATTCGCTCAATGTTATATTGCTCTCTCTCTCTCTCTCTCTCACTCTCTCTCTCTCTCTCTCTCTCTCTACATATATATATATATATATATATATATGTATATATATATATATATATATATATATATATAAAACACATATTAAAGTATCATTGAAATCATTTTATGATTATCTCGGATACGATGTCAGTGCGAAATAATACCGAAGATTTAAATTAAATGTTTTAAGCGATTAATTATAACAATCTCGGAATATATTTTCTATTCAAATAATAAACTGTCGTATAATTATTTTTTGTTAAATAATAAACTATCGTATATAACTATTATAAAAAAATGTATCGTTTTTCCGTATTAATCGCAGGATGAGAAAGTAATCATACGCAGTATAATATTCATCAGATATGTTTTGCATACAATTCATGGCTCGATTAGCATATCTATTCGGGTAACGGGTTTCAAATACTCAAGTTTCGTAATATTTTGCTGTGAAATTGATATACTAGACGTACCTGAAACATAAATAAGTGTCATCGATCTCTCCAAGCTCCTCGTATTCCCATGACGAAACAGAGTCTCGCACAACTTTCGTTTTTAACCAAATGTGAATAAATCTGTAGAAAATTCAGAACTATATATTAATATTTCAAGGAAATATATACATAAAAATCTATAATTATATACATATTTACGATACTTTTATAATTTGTTCAGTATATTGCTAAAGGGGGAATAAAATAATAAAACGCACGTCTCTCGCTAAATAAAATTCATAAACATATTTATAAATGTTTTTCGATATAGAGTGAAGAAAAAAGGGGGAAAAACTTTTTCTTTGACTTACACATTAATCTAAATTATGAACTTTGTCCACATTTCCGAATCGCTAGTATTGCTTTTTGTAATTCTCAATGAAACATGCAATTCTCAATGAAACATGCAATTCTTTATGAAAATATACCCTTTTATGTTACAACTTCTCGTGAAAGTTTGAATTTTAAGCGCTAGTCGAAAAGAGACGTCAATTTCGATGGAAACTTTGAACACTGCGCTCCATCGAATCTGTTCGGCAGCTTTTAAAGTTTCTTTAAGCATCAACCTTAGTAGTGGGCGACCTCTTAAGATGTTCCTGTAATCAGTATGCAATAATCGACGCCGCACCGTAACGCCGTTCCTCGAAGAGAATGACGAAAATTTTAAATCGCCCTGCGTGAACGTAATATAGTTTTCATCGCTTTACCGTATGTCAAATTCCCTCCGCTCTTTCCACCCCTTTCGTTAGGACGTAAAATATATGTCAGACAGGGAATTTTATCAAATTTGCATCGGGGTACAATTTTCTTCGTCTCTCCTTCCGATAAAAACTCCTCAATTTTTTTAACATTGCAAAAATCTACAAAAAATTCTACCATTAAACAATGTTTATTCTTTTCTTATTCTCGCGTGCAGAATTTCATCGCAATGATTTCATCGTTATACGAAATAAATCGCGGGATATGCAATCTTACGAGATTCATCGAGATAGAGGAGATTCGAGGGAAGAATAAATTCTCCGGCGACGAAATTTGGAAGCAGGGGTATGCGAGATCGATAGTTTTCGGCACAATTGGCGATCGAAGGCGTTCGGTTGGCAAAGATGAAAAACGACCGGCGCTTCGCACCTACACCATGTCGTCGTCGTCGTCGCCGTCGTCGTCTACCCTGCTCCTCGCACCCTCGTCTTTATCGCTCGCTTGCGCGCTTGCGTGCGTGTCGCAGCCCTCGACATGTCCGCGCGACGGCGATAGTCGTGGTTATACGGCGGGGCGCGTTGCACTCCGCGAGCGGGTAGTCCGCAGAGTCTCTCTGACGTAAGGGCAGCTCGCGATTCCCGCGCGAAATATATCCACGCGTGTATAAACCCCTCGCGCTCTCTCCTTCTCTCTCTCCCCCTGTCTTTCTCTCTCTCTTTCTCCCGTTCGCGTCGTCGCCGTGCATGCGAGTTTGTAATCGTGCTTCCCGTGTCATCGCCGTCATTGTCGTCGACGAGGTGCTCCTTCGTTCGCCGACCCTCCACGAGGAGGAGCAATCCCGTTTCAAGCGAGGAAAGAGAGAGAAGGACAAGGACGAGGATACGGTGCACCGTCCGAGTGCACCGAGGTAGCGGGGGAGGAGAAGCGCTCTCTTCAGCAACGTACGGCAGAGTAGCGTACTATACTCCGGAGGGTGCGAGGGAGAGAGGAAGCCAAGCATCGAAGCGGGGCGGACGTGGACGAGGGGTTCGGTCAACGAGGGTGGGCGACAGAGAGAGAGAAAGTGAACGCGCGGGTGAGAGAGGGCGAACGAGCGCAGAGGGTGGTTAGTGCGCGAGCGAGAGAGAGAGAGAGAGAGAGAGAGAGAGCGGGAATAAGCGAGGGAGAGACATAGAGAAAGAGAGAGAGAGAGAGAGAAAAAGGCTCGAGGCAGGCGCGCGTATTGATTCCCGCGTGGCGTTATACGGTGAGGTGAGAAAGCTGCAACCGGAAGATTCCTCCTGCCTCCTTTCGCCGCCGAGGGAGAAGGAGCGAGGAGAAAAATAGAGTCGGAGAAGAGAGAGCCAAGCGCGAAGGAGAGGAGACTCGCTCTCTTTCTCTCTCCCCCGCCTCTCTCTCTCCTTTCTCCTCTCTCTCTCTCTCTCTCTTTCGCGTTCCCGCTCTCGTCAGGTACGTGCCCGTGAAACGTCCCGACATCTCGATTTATCCGCCGTGTCTGTTGCCGTTCAGGCTGTTTCACCGCGTCGGAGCGATACGGACGAGACAGGCCAGTCATCCGCCTTCATCTCATCTCGAGGGTGAGGCAAAGTTTGAGGCGAGCGAGACCGAAGGAGAGACAGAGCGAACCGAGAGAGCGGCCGAGAGAGAGAGAGAGAAGGTACTCTCGAAAAAAGGGTATATCGATCGGGTTGGTCCGGGACCATCGGCTGGCACGCCACCACACGATTTTCGTGGTGGCTCTACTCTCTCTCTCTCTCTCCCTCTCTCGTTCCGTCTTCCTCTCTTTCTCTATCTCTCCTTGCCCGATATACTACCGGCATCGTATGCACATCGTTTTTCCCACGCGCCACTGGCTCGCGCTCGCTTTTCCAACCTCCGCCGCGACCTCGACGACCTCGACGACCTCGGGTCGGATCCGCGCACAGGTGTCGCTCGGAAACTCCTTCCGCGTGGACGTCGACGTGCCTCTTCCTCGCGGGACGCGGAGCGCGGTGAGTCGCCGTCGCTCTCGATTTTCCCCTCGGACGTATCTCTGGCCCGATATACCGGCCTCTTTCGGTTCCTCGCTCATGCGCGCCATCGGCGGTCTCGTCAGTGTCGTCGACGGTGCCTCTTTCGTAAGATTCCTTTTTGAAGCTTGTGTTTCGAGTGTACCTCTACCCTGCCTCGACGGAAATTCAATCTTGGTCTACTCGACAAATATTACATTCTGTGCGTCGCGACGATCGATGGGGGATGATTGGCGATGCTCCAAAACGGATCCGGTACCCTCGCTTTCGCCCCAACGCATTAAGGAACCTCTTTTCCGCGATAACAGCCCTTCGCTGGCAATCGTATCTGTGATAACGTTATTGGAAGTGACGTTTCTCTCGAGGAAAGACGGGTTAGTTATCGGATTCATCGAGGAGATCACGCCATCGTCGCTTTAGATAAGTCCTCGTTCTCGGGAGAGAAATCCGAGTGCTCGAGTTATTTTTACGGATTTCGCTATTGGCAGTTTACCTTGCGTAAAAGTGGACGTTAATACGTGTTATTGGATAAAAGAGTCAACGAAACGTCACGAAAGCTGCGTTATCGAAGTTGCAACAATTCCCGATATTGAAGAATTTAACATTTTCCCGATATATATTCGGCAACGTTCGTTACATCTCTCTCGATATTACGCATTTTACGTCCTTTGACGGGTAAACGGGTCCCCCGGTTCCTCCCGATACCAGATACGCGGGCGATGCATTTTCTCGCTACATTTTGCATTTCCTCGTCGTAAAAGGGACGTTTTCCTCGCCCTAGGCTGCGATACGAGCGCGTGTCACGGGATGCGTAGCGCGGAATGAAAAAAGAGAACAAATATTACACACGGCGTGTAATACTTTTCGCCCTCTCTCCGTCCACCGCCGTCGGTCTCTCCGTCTCTTGCACGCGCCGGTCCCTCCTTCCAGCGTCGTGGTCGTGGATCGATATAGCGTAGGAGGATCGCCACGGCGAAAGGAATCGAAGAGTGAAGTTCAAGAACCAGTTGAATGTCGGTTATGTAAATGATTATGTCGACGACGGCGTCGTGTTGCTGCCGCGGCGTATCGGTTGATATGCGTCGGTGACAGACACGATGATCGTACGATCTTATCGGTCCGACTCGCCGTCCGTTTCCACTTTAGGTATTCCTCGCTCTCGTCCCCCATTTTCATTTCCAAACGAATAGACTAAATCCGGGGAAATGACATTTCGTGGAAACTTATTTCGGCGGATCTGCTTTTGTGCGCCTGAAAAAAAGCGACATGTATATTTAGATCGTAGAACCGTATTTATACGTTTTTCCAATGCTTTTATATCATTTTTTACCCTGGCGGGAATATTTTTTGCTTTTTTGCCGTGCATATTTCGAATTAAACAAATTTCACCCATCTTCATTCCTAAATTCCTCTGATTAACGATTAAACGTGGAAGAATTCAATTTGGATTCTCTTGACGAGAGGAATGCGCGAGTGAGCTAGAAATCAAACAATTCCGCGAGTTTCTTCGGCTTTTAGTATACCAAAAGTTTCACGTGTGGCTGTGCTTCGCTTTGTTGAACGCCTCCTCCTCGCGTTTTGTATTCGTTTGGTAGAAACTCCGACAATCAAATGTATTTGCGCGTAAACATCCGCTTTCTCATTCCGCGCGAGATTCTCATAAATATCAAATCTCCTTTATACCGAATAAGTTCACTTTGTTGCCACGTCGCGGGATTAATAACAGATAATTTTTAAATATTGTCAGACAGATCGTGAAAAGTCCCCTATTAATATCGCAAACATTCGAGCAATTAGACATCTGCGAGTCCAGTACTAATTATTTCCCGCACGATATGTTTGCCGAACATCCGGTGGTAACCATCCAATGTTTGCTCATTTTTGAAGAGTAGAAAATAGCGCGAGGGAGGTCAAGGGAATTCCTTCGGAAGAGAGACACGCGGTTATCCTACTACAAAAAAACGATCAACGAAGAGAAAGTGTCATTTGGAAGAAAAATCGTCGGGCATCGTTAAGTGTTAAGTGGCGTGTGTAAAGGTATTAAGTAACTCGTGGCGTGATACGATGTAGTTAATCTTTCGTGTGCGTAGAAACGATCGGTCGATTTTTTTTTACACCTTCGATACGCCATTAGCAAACCGCGCCGTTTAAACGCTGATGTTTTACTTAGGGAAAAAATTGCCGTGCGTTTACTCCAGTAATCAAGCTTTCTCCCTTCCTCCCTCTCTCTCTCTCTCTCTCTCTCTCTCTCTCTCTGTCTTTCTTTTTTAATAACGATAATTTAATCAGAGTCACGTGGCCGCGATTCGCGTAATGGTAACGATCGCTCGTAATCTTTCAGGACAGAAGAGGGTGAGGATCGACGTCCAGCAGAATGAGAGAAACTGTCAGACACTGGTCGAACAGGGACCCACCGGCCCTTCGCATGAGAGATGATTTTTAGAAGGTACGTAACGATCCATGGAGGAAAAGGGGAGGGGCAAGGGACACGTATTCTCGTGTCCTCGTTTAACGCTTTGCTTGTCTAATACGAAGGTATTTGATGTAATCGAAGCGCCATATTTAGCGTTAAACGTCATCCGCTAGGGGATAGCTAAGAGCGAATTTAGGATAGTAAAAAGCATGGGATATAAAATGTCGAAAGTCGAGATAACGCTACACAGAAAAAAAATAAGTGTCAAATCAAAATTTATATTCTTAAATTAACGCATTCATTGTTTCGTATGTACGCCACAATTGATAATTATCTTAGAAGAATTTAATAATTTTAAATTTCAACAATATTATCGTCTTATTTTAATAATGTAATTGTCACCTCAAGAATATATAATTATTTAATTCCACTTTAAGAAAATTATAATTTTTGATTTAAAAATGTTATTTTCTATCCAACATTGTTTCTTTTCCATTCAAGAAAATTAAATCTTAAATCATGAGAATATATTTTTCTCGATTGAACTATATAAAATGGCTTCATTCAAGTAAGCAATTGTTCAAGCAATTATATTTTTTTTTAAATTAACGCGATATAATCTCATTTCAAGATTTCCATGCACTAAATATATTTTCAAAATAAAAATGTCCTTTTTTTCTGTGTAAATAGAAATTAGATGGCAAAGAAAAAGGAAACTTCTTTATTTTATGTCTCTTTTCTTCACTGTCTCTGAAAATGTGTGTATGGCATGAATACAGAGCTCAAGTGCAGCATTTCAAAGTCATCTTTTTCAACGACAGTTCGCGATCTCTGTTGTTTCCTTCTTGTTGTCAAATCTTCTCTGTCAATCGGAAATTGTGTGCCCAGAGTTATTCCTTTCCAACTTACTCTGGAAATATGGAAATTGCATGTAACGTGTCGTAAAATGTAATAATGCTCTTCTACAAAGTCACGTAGAGATTTGACGATTGTGAGCATGACGGAAAATTTGTATCAGTCAATGTTTTACGAATAAGGTAGCTGTTTGTACGCGTAACATCGAAATCTGAATACAAAAAATGTTTGCAGTTGTTTTTTTGTACATATTTAATTAAAACATTAAATATTGTATTAATTTAAACTAGGTTTTACAACTTTAAATTATTTTTATCCATAAAATATAAAAAATATTTGAGGATATTCGTAAAAATTCGCGGTAATATGATTGTATAATCAATGCTTTAATCAATATTAATGGCGTCGCAGTAAAATTCACCTGTTAAAGTAATCTCATGCTGTGATGGAATGTGTGCGTGAGTAAAAGTTTGCATAAATCAATTTTCTTACATTATTATTTTAGATATATTTTTCATGATATACGAAAATAAAAAGAGTATCCTTTTTGCACTTGATAATGAAATAGTGCTGCAAATTAATTTGCTCCTCGTAAAAAGTGTCAGGTCTTTAATCATTAAATCTGTTACCTTTCAAAGTAACAAAAATTTGACTTATACACCGACAATATTCGCTAACGTCGCGTTTCTCTTCCGCCTGTCATGCATTCTGTCATGCATTTCCAACGCTGTAATCAGTACAGACCTCGAGGAGCGTTAAGCTTAATCACGGGCAATAACAATGAGGCTCCATAAAGCATGAACGGCGTATTCTCGAAGATTTACGCGATTGCGACGAGGGGATTGGGGGTGAAGGGGATGCAAAATCGGCGCACGGCACCCTCGGGAACGCGTGACGGTTTATCTTCCTCCGTTGCATGCGCATTATTATCATTATACTGCTCGTTCCTCCTCCTCCTCCTCCTCCTTCCCCCTTCATTCTCCCTCTCACTCTTTTTTTTTTACTGCAAACACTTTCCTGCAGCGGCAGCGCCAGCTCGAAAGAATTTCGCAAGGGAGCTATTGGCCGTTTACTCTCAAACTATAGCGACACTGTTTACGATCCCGCATTACGATGCATAGTGCAATAACCGCGGGATAAGCCGGTGCAGTTTGACCTCTTAGCAGTTATCTTCGGCTTTTCTTCGGTCACTGTTTATCAGGAAATCCGGCCGGCGGTGGATTTCGCGAGAAATTATCGACCCTGCCCCATGTATCGCCGAGACACGCGAGCGACAAATCGAGTGGCGAATCAAAAATAGGAATGCAAGAGAGAAAACATTAAAGTTTCACATTTCATATATCTATAGTTGAAGCTGTTAAATTATTTTATAACGTGCACGGTAGAAGATAAAGCAGATCTGTTAAGTGTCAAAGAGGCGACGCCTTCTTCTTTCGTCTTTCTCTAAAATTCAAGACAGCTCTTGTCAAAGATTCTTTTTTTCCATGAAAGAGCGACCCCCAATGTGCTATTCAGGAATATATTTCTTATAAAAGAAGAAAAAAATTCCGGCTTAAATTCTCTTGGGAACAACAGTAAATATAAATGTGTTTTTCTTACTTTAAAAAGTATATACTTGCACAATCTTGCAGTAGTAACTCTGGCGTAATAAAAAATGTTAAGCTTCCAACTTCATAGAGAAGAAAGAATCGAAAAGTAGGAGAAGGTATTTTAATAATAATAGTCAAATCTTTTTTCATTAGACGCCTTCACAAATTCCTTTGTTTCTTAGAAACTGAGGGAAGTGTGACTTGATAATAATAAAGTTCTTCCATTCAATGGTTCAATTACGCGGGTACGTCAACTGCGTTTCAAGTAGAACGACATTTACGTTTCCTCGCACTCGCGGCGTGCTCCACTTTTGGCTGGCATGTGCTCATTTCGGATAAGTTTCTGAATGAAGCTCGCGCCTGGCTCTAATTAAATCGCGTGAATGAGTGCAAGACGCCGTCACCAAACGTGCCGAGGATAATAAGTTTAACGGAAAGGTAAACCTATCATGCTAGACGAGAGAATTCGCACGAGGATCAAACTTTAAAAGTATCGTCGATTTATTCGCGATGCGACCGGGAGTAAGACTCCGTTCAGGAGTTTGGGACCGAGTTTGGTCAGACGCCCATATATCATAGGTAATGTATCACTGGCTATTGACACGTGACAAAAACTTTGTGTTTCCCTTAATAATAGACATTCTCGCTTAGTCTCAAGTTATTATTGGAGTTTATATCGTAATTATTAATCTGTTTTTTTCCCCTTTCTTTCTTCTTTTTAATCAGCAGTTTTTAATTATTTGCTTAGATAAAATCTCGAATGCTTCTTCCCGTTTCTATAAAATAGCTCATTAGATGCGTTAAATAAGCAGAAATTTTTCTGATAAATGCGTCCATTACAAGGATAATAATCTAATAACACAATTTATCAATTTTAGCGCGTGAATTAAATTTTTTACGAATTATTCTATCATTCAACGATATCGTAAATTATATTATTATTGCTACAAGTGATTTAATTATAAATTTTGCAAGTGAGAAATTGAATTGCACGGATTTTTACATTAAAACGCAAAATATATTGAAAGTAACTTTTCGTGGAAAAATGTGTTCGCTTTTTCGTTGGCAAAAAAAATTAAAGAACGATTTAGAGGGTACACGAAATTTCCTCGATAAATTTGAACGGACAAACGAGGGAAAATGTCTTTTTTTAGGGTAAGATTCTCGTATAGAGGGTCAAGGTTTGCTACGCGTAGGCCTCCGACACGTGTTTTGGGATTTCATTGATTCTTAATGAGCCGACGCGAATCCGACACAGAATCGTAGAAATAGTAATCCAAGCGGTTTGACATAGTCGGACTGACGTGGCTCACGAGATTCCTGTCATGCCATGCCATGACCCCAGATCAACCGTGATCACGTGTCGGCATGTACCGTTAGATTATCCGATCATGTTCGATATACATATGGGCTGTTCGAGAAATGGGTCAGCTCCTCTCACATTGCAAATATAAGTAATTCAATTAGAATTGGAATAATCAATATGTAATCACTCTTTCACGAAAAAAAGCAAATTTTTCAAAAATTTAAAGTTTTTGCAAACAAAAGTTTAATTAAGTGATTTACGATTACTAAGTAGCTTAATAATTTGTAGAGATCGAGATGTTTTTTTTTTTTATAAAACTTTTTCAATAACTCGAATTTTCATTCTCTCAGATATTAGATGCATAATATTTGCATAATTTACGCAAGAAATGAGAAAGTTGTGAAAAATATTAGCGTTTATTTTCAATAATCGATTAAAAATATTAGCGTTTATTTTCAAAATCGATTCAATAGTATTTTCAGAGAAAATAAAACTTACAATTAAACTTGAGATTCTCGATTGTGTGAATAAGTAATTTCTAAAAAATTCCATTTCTATGATACTTTGGATAATTTTATATAATATTAATATATAATATAAAATATAATATATGATTTTATAGTATATACATGAAGCCTATTTTTATCGTTTAATCACGAGAAAATTTTCTGCTCATTACATTATCATTTCTTTATTAAATTCCACAAGCACAGTGATAAACGACAATCGATCTTTATTATTACGACTATTTGCGGTACTTACCATTATAGAATGGAATTTCATTTTCGCTCCAATGATATTTTATTAATGACACTAGAAAAGAAGTGACACGGATTCGCAGGCAAGAGATGTCTCGTTTAATTTCAGCGACTTTCGCGTGTACAACTGTGATTTATTAGTACGAGTATGCGCCGGCACGTAGTATCGATTGTCTTGAAGCAGCCAGTGATGTTTGTATTATTTCGCGAACCGAACCAAAGCAGGCGGCGTTTAAATATTTGGCAGGCTCGCGCTTGTACCCTTTGACGAAATTATATTTGCTTCGATTCATGTCGCGCGTACTAACATTGAAATAATTATTAAATCTGAATGCGAAACTCTGTAAGCAATATGCCGATCAATTTGACCAAAATGCGTAATTTATGTATATACCAATTATAATCAAATTACAGTCGGAATTATATCGCCAATCAAATTCTACGATTTAATATTTATCGATATATTTTAATCGAGCATATATATTTTACAGTTAGCGCTGCATCAATAATGGAACATCGTATCCTCAGTTTTTCAACTCATTTAAATTTGATATTACCTTTTTTAAAGACTTGCAATTTTAGACGTTTGAGCGGAGCGTATCCTATATATCTATCTCAATTTTTGATGAATAAAAAGTAGAATTTTTCAACGTTTAAATATATTTTATTGGATTATGACGAAACCAAATTAGGAGGCTCTGATATTGCAAATGTGCGACGACAGATTTGATATTCGACACTTTATCGATAAATCACGCTGATGCATCTCGGGATGCGTATTTAAATTATTAATGTCTATATCACGTGTCACGCTTATTTCTGGAAAAAAGAGGAGAAACATTTCGAAGAGAATATAATGGAAATGTAGGACGAGGACGTGAGAGAAGGAGAGAAAAATAGAAAAAGAGCGGGAGAGAGAATACATTGCATATTCGCGCTCGACGTGCGTTCTCGCGGATTTATATAACTGTCGGCGATCCGGGAAAAGGAAGGGGGAATCATCTGCATGTGCGAATTGGTAATCGATCGCGTGGATACAGGCCGGCCGTTAATAAATTAAGATAACCGTGAATCGGGGAACGAGAGGGAAAATAGGTTAATGAAACGCGACGGGGGGGAGGGAACAATTTTGCTAGGGGAGGGAAATGAGAAATTGAGAAGCGCGACACGTGGAGATTACCGATAGATCCATTACAAGTTTATGACTCGTCCATAGATGTAAAGTACGAGCCGTCGTCTTATCGTAAATAAATAAAAATATTAACCATACATTTTTGCACCGTTTTCTAATTCCTAAGATCGAACAGAGAAATTGTTCTCCAGTTTTTCCTCTTTGCGAAAAATTTATAAAAAAATTCACGCATCCTGACACTCTTTTTCTGTGACAATTTTAGGAAGAGGGCATGACGCACCGAACTCATGCAGTGGCGAAAACACGTGCGCATCAAGTACGGTGGTCGAGTCGGTGTCGGTCAAGGACAACGGGAGCGGGAGCAGGTGCAGCTGCAGGTGCGCGTGCTGCAGCTGCAGAGGGAAGGGGGCGCAAGACTCAGCTACGTCTGTCATCAGCCTCAACTCTCGTCGACGGCTCGCCGCAGCTGCAGCGCAGCAACCATGCTCTGCTGCGGCCGCAGGAAAGTAAGTGCAACGTATAAGCGATAGAATGCATGATTGATACATTCTATAATAGATTGCTAGCATCTGTCACGGAAAGCATCTCGAGGAACGCATCGAACACGCAAACCTGATCCTTGAACTTCTTTTTCACGGTTCTTTAAACAAGAGTTGCATTTCTACATTTTTCTTATATTTTTCTTATTTAGATAATATATATTTATAGATTTCTCTCAAATGATAGAGTGAAAGTATCAAGGCAAATTGTTAAAAAGTCGGGATTGTCTTTCTTACAATCAAGTGTAAGCTTTTTTAGGAAATAATTAATTTTTGCATAATTATTTTCGAAAATCAAAGTGCATTTATCTCTTCTCTTCGCATAAAATCATATATTTAAAAATCATAGGCTTTCTCGATAGTTTGAAAAACGTTTCCTTTCAGTAACGTTGCGTCATGTCACGCAAGGCAAAAATTTCTATTATGCTTTTCTGTCGTTTATTCTAATGCGAAAATCACGCATTTATATCACGCTCGAATCACACTTTATATATACGTTAAAGGCCAGATGTGAAAAATCCAGCTTGTCCATCACACGTTCATTCATATCGCAACTTTTATCCGATAGAATATTGTGCACAGCCAACGGTGCAGAAGTTATTCGTATGAGCACATTTAATTTTACATTCTATCTCTGCTAGATACTCTGTTACTATCGCGTTTTTGTCCATGCCCATACTTTCTGCGATAATTTGATACAAAAACTCGCAGCTCTTGAATTTTCAATAATGTGCAATCGATATTATAAAAGCGTTAAATCAAATTTCCGTTAAAATAATCCTTCGCTTGCAATAGAGAGAGATTTATCCACTTGTACGTTATAAATTAAATTCATCATCCAAAGTTTTATTTCTCAATGTTAAATCACTCGTACTTCATAAGCAAAGAGCTTTTTAACAAAGAACAAATTTTCTGCTAATCTAAAAAAAAAGTAATCAAATAAAATATATTCGAGATGTACGTACGACAAAATTGTCATTTATAATAATATAAGTTTAATTAATATTTAATAATATATTTCAATTTCCAAGTATTACAATTTTCTAAAAAAATTTATTTACAACCTAACGAATGCAATTATGAGATAAGGATTACTTTCTTTTTTTTTCAACTGAATTTAAATCCTTTGTTATCACATTCTCGAAAAATAAGATATTTTGATGCATGATATTACAAATGAAGAAAAAGTACGCTCATGATGGAGCACCGGGGGGTGAATGGGTTAACCGAAGTCGTGTTCAACCACCCCTATCCCCCGCCTTCCATCCATCCCTCCCTCCGTCGTTTTATATCGCGAGCTGAGAAACGACGGTGCCGGAATCACGAAGCCGAAGTCGTTCAAGCACACAGCTTTCGAGCACCGGCTCCGGATTGCCGTCCATTCAATTTGTCTCAATAAATCGTCTGGTGGGCTTCCTCGCGTCAAGCCGGCCGACTGGTCCCGCAATTTTCCTTTTCGCAAGACTCATCTTCGGAGTCCTCGAGCTTTGGACAAAATATCGCATTAACGCCACATTTAAAATAAAAATTAAAAAAAATTGTCACCTCGCATTTCTCTCTCTTGATCGGGCTCTCCGTCTTTTCCAGGAGCGTTATTAAAATATTAAAAAGAATTATTCTCGTATGACATATATTAAAATGTTATCCCCTGGGTTTTCCACGCATATTGCTTTAATAATGAGAAGACAATGTAATGACCACAATATTTATCGATAACAGATCGATGATTCTTATCACTACTATAATTTTCAAAATTACGGACATACGCTCGGTTTACCTGAGTAAGATAGGTCATGCTTACGATTACACCGCCGTTCTGTCGCGCTCAATTTACATTGCACCGACCGTCCGACCGCGTCGAACGATCGCATCGGCGGCAAGTCGGGATTAATCGGGTTAATGTCACGCGCTCTCACGTGCACGGCTCGGTCGCCACGTGCATCCGCCGATGCACATATTATGGACATTCTGAGGATAGTGCAACCAAATTTATCATGTGGTCTCGCGCGAATAAACTTGATAAAATATATACGTCATTTTATATCACGCTTTAGGTTGGAGATTATCGTAGAATTAAAGTCAGATTTTGTGACACACCTAGCAACCTTTAATTAATAAAAGTCTGGCAAATCTTCATCCCAGCAATTTTAAATGTCCGATATTGGAACATTTCGCGATAACACAATCCTCGAGTCTCGATCTAAAAATAATTTAATAATTTAATTTTATTAATTTAATTTATATACATTTATACTTCTCCAAGCAAGCTCTATTAACATTTAACGAAATTATATTATAGAGCGATTCTAAATTATGTAACTTGTGCATTTGACGTATGAAAGAATATTGTGAGAAACACATACGATAATTTAATAAGAGAAGAAAACGATACGTTCCATTATATTTATCGACCTGAAACAGACCAATGCTTTCCGATATATCAAAGGTTAGTTTAAAAGTTTATTTGTAACTGAAGTCGCATCCTCGCGAGCCAACACAATATAAATTTTTACAATATTTGTACAATAATTGTGAATCGTAATGTCAATTGTTGCTTTTTGCATACAACTTGAATATTTATTTTATCGACACAATCTCGCAAATTATATTATGTATAAGTTTAAAAGATTGTGTGTTAAATATTTGATGTATTTAATTTTAAACAAAAAAAAAATACTAGTCATTTTCTTCTGCAAAATAGATTCATTCGTATTTTATTCTTTAGATTTTACATTCTAAATTATAACCGTTTGAGAAACTACAGAGATATCGTCCAATGAGCGCAAGACTTTAAATAGTCATCGCAAAACGTAATGCGAAAATATGCTCGACCTTAAACTGCCCCATATATTCCGCGAAAAGTCTCAAATCGATAACGTAACGCCCGAGAATACATCTTTGGTTTAATTCGCGAGCAACTTTTGCTCCCAATAAAATCGTATAAACTTCTCGTTCGTAGTCGTCGGATCTTGGAATTGATATTGTCGAGTGTACGCGTTCGCAGGATGGAAAATATGATACCGGTGGAGAATATCAGTTCGCGGTAAATCAATATAGAGAGATACGGAACGGCACCCCCGGCCGGGACGGGATGGGACGAAACGCAGTCGGGGGCGGGGACGGGGGTGGGGACGGGGGCGAGCGCGAGGGTGGCTTTATCTGATATATTTGTCACAGTCGCGCCCGCAAATATCCGGCAGACTGCTATTATTTTGCATTCTATCGGCGTCCGAGGCTCGGGCGAAATAAACGCGCATACATTTTCTATCGGGGGACCACGAGGGGTGGGAGGGGGGGGGGCACGGTTTTCGCTACGCGATGCCGGAAAATCGGCGAAAATGACGGAGGGAGACCGGGGGAATTTATTTATATACGCATACGTGCGATGCGTGTCATGTGATTGCCGAACGCAATTAAAATATGGACGCGCAAGCGGATTATAGTTCGTTTCGCATCGTGTAAGTCGAGGAAAAATTGATTCTCAATTTGCATCCAAGAAGCATAATTCTATTATTATCTTCTCTACTCTCTATTATTAAGTTTTTATCTCCATTTGTAATGATCGTTTTTGTGATGATTATTATTAATTTTCTATTTCTTCTATTTATCCGATAGTTTATAATAACATTGTTCATTTTTATTATTATAAAATAAAAGTTTGGTTCCCCAAAAATTATAGAGGGGGAAGAAAGAATTTTTTTATCAGAATATGAAATATGAAACTACATTCTTTATAATGCATTTAATACTATAAAAAGTATGATAGCCAAAAATGCTTACAAATAACTTAGGTTTTAATAATAAGTATATTCCAACAAAAAAATAGAATCTTTTTTTACGATTATATTTGAAGTCTTTCGTTAAACAACGTTTTTCATCAAGAATTTTAAAAACATTGTGAATTTAACATGATTTTTCTAATAAATATATTACATACGTACATGCAGTCATTATTGGACAAATATTCGATAAAGTTCAATTTTATATTCCCTTCAAACAAAGGGATCTTCGTTTATTGTCATGTCGTTCTCATTCTGTTTAACGATTTTGAATGCAATCAGAAATTTTGCTGCACGAATGAAGATATTGAAATCCTTTTCTATTTCAAATTTAAAAGAGTTTTGAAAATTAATATTATATAGGACAGAGTGGATATTACAAAAATAATTACATAGTAACTTATATATATAACAATAAAAATAACAGTAATATGCAAAAATGTTATTTTTTGCCAGCTGATTAATGTCATTCTGTAAACAATTTATTTTTTGAAACAATCGATCCGCTGAGATAATTTTTCGAACTTTTTATTTATATCTGGAAATTGTTATTTAAAGAATATGGAGGTGTTCTTTAAATAAAATAATCAAGGAGAGAAAGGGCAGATTATCGTGAAATATCACGGCCTTTGGCATACGCCATTGGCGTTTCTCCACTGACGTCTGACCAGAACGAGGGGGAAATGCAAATACATCTTTTGAAAAAGACTCTTGCGTATCGAACAAGTTCAATGAATGCGAGAAGACAAAGGAATGGCGATGCACATTTCCTTTTTGCATTTTTTTCATATATTATATTCTTTTGTTAAATATCTACTTCGAAAACGCAGTAGAAAAAGACACTCCGCATGTTTTTTTCTCAATTATCGTGGCAATTTATTATAAGCCTCGTCAAATTAATAATGACGTATCTGTATTTTTGATTATCTAATTTGTATAAACTTTGTATATAAAATAATATATAAAATAATATATAAATTGTATATAAAATTATATTGCACTTTTATATGCATCATATTTACGTACGTTTTTTAAGATAAAAAACGCAAAAGAAATACATGTAATTAAACTATATAAAGCTAAAAAAAATATATTTAAAAAATTATAAATTTTTGCTACATATTTGCTTTGTGTTAAATTTTATAAATTCTATTATATATTTTTTCTTATAATTTGTGTAACGATATAATTTTATGTAAAAATTAATATTCTTTTTATACAACATAATTCTGTTTTCACATTCCAAAACCATGCAGTTTATTTAAATTTGAAAATAGAAAAAATACCCTTTTACGTGAATTTTTAGTAGCAAGAATCATGGTTAATTTAGCTACGAAATGCTTAAATCCAGCCGACCGTGTAATTACTGTTATCTCCGAGACGTTGCGTAATCTGTGGTCGTTCATTATCACCGATTCTGTTTTGTGCTCCTAAATCACTTTTATCGCTATTCGCATCGGGCGGAAGAAATCGATTTAATAATGTGCACTTGTCGCCAGTCGTTATTAAGAAAAAGGCAAACTTACAAGTAACGCAATCCTTCTTTTCGCTAATGTATTTCCATGATGTCTCTCTCGTACATTTCCTTTTTCTATCACTGTTATTACGAGATTTCTAACGTATGATAAAAACTGTCAATTTAAGGAAAAAACAGCAAATTTACATTTTCCGCAAAAAGTGCCCAGGTAAAATTACGTCGGCGATGTGTCAACCGGCATGTCCAACGATGCAGCGCGACTTATATCGTGCCGCTTGGATGAGGAAGCAAAAGTTGACAACTTTAACTTAAATTCCACTAATGACATCATTAAAATAATAAACGACGTCGTTTAGAGAGTAGAATGCGCCGGCTCAAGCACAACCGGCCAGATACACTTCTCCTGCCGCGACACAGAAAATGTCGAATCGGAAAGTCCTCATTCGCGTTATATTCTGTGTAGCAAGTCGCCGTGCTTCGATTATTGATGTTCGATACTCAAATGTTCAATACGTTGTCCACTGTAGAAAGATAACGAATTAAGGCAAATACTTTCGATCTGCGCTTGCACGATTGCCAAATCAAAAGAGCGTAAATATACGTGCATGAATTTGTTTATGATACTTAAGGATGTTTTGTACCTATTTTCAAAATATTGAGAATTTAATGAAAATTGTACAGAATGTCCTTACATACGTTTAGAATCTTCAGTACAATTTTTAAATCGATTCACTAAAGCGTTCACGAGTTATAAGAATTTTAATTTGCACCGAATTAACATGTGTTCCTATGGGAAACGTATAACTACGTCGATTCAAATGACAAAAACACATAGAAATAATATTCAGAATTTGTTTAAAATTTGCAAAAGTTTAGATACAGAGAAAATATTTGATCAAATAATATTATACAAGTACTAACTGGTTAAAAACATATGAAATATAATTTAATGAAGTTAACCATGTATCTATCACAAGGCGAAATTCTCTGCCAAAAGTTAATCATTTCGATTAACAAAATTCGGAATATTTCAGTAAAAACGCAATAAATATTAAGAAATACATCTCTACACTGTAGCTAAGATCAAATTGTAATACTCCACACAATTTCTTACTCAAAATACACCAAAAGTGGATATATTCAATATTGATTTTCAGTTACTTTTTGCTGGGATTGTACATACAAAACATTGTTAAAAAATAATAACTATGATATTTTCTTCCTTCACTTTTATCTTATTTTTCTCGACACAATTCGTTTTTTTTTTGGCTAGTCGGACTCCATTTACTACCTCCGATAAAACGGAGAAAAATTTAGCAATGTACACTAAATAAAGTACGCGATAAAAAAAATAGATCTCGTCGATCGACGAATATCGGCTTCGGTTCCTTGTATGTTTCGCTTGATAGCATGCTGAGAAAAGGGTCCGGTGCGTCATAAAAGTAAGTTCCGATACGATATTACCATAAGTGCTGCGAGGTCAGAGCGGACGGCTATATAAGTTTCCGGAACTCGGTTTTACGTTCCTTCCGCGTATCACGCATGTCGACATAGGCGACCGGATATTTTGCATGCTTCTGCGAAAATCACCCCCGCGAGCCCTCCTGCGATTCTTACAGGCTCGAGAGGAAGAGAGAGAGAGAGAGAGTGCATTACGTGCAATCGAGTCCTCCCCACGTGCACGCGAACCGGATGTTTTGTAAGGACGACACGACGAACCGCTCGTGCATAACGAGTGTCACAGAAGCGACATGATTCGTTGTTACGAGAGACTAATTTGAATTGTAATTGTATCTCGCCCCTGGCTTCCGCGGAAACGATTATTTCGCGTCGAAATCGCGCTATTCTATTTCGAAATGCTATCTCTTTTTCAGGAGAACATGTCTCTGATTAATTGCAAATAGAGCAAGAAACATTTTATGTGGGATTAACGGAATTAAAATTAATTAAATAAATCGAGAAAAATAGGCTCATTGACACAAGTAACATTCTATAAAATTTTATCCGATAAAAAACTTGACCCCCGTACTTTTCTACTTTCTTAAAAATTTAAGAAATGTATCCAACTGTAGGTGGAAGAATTCACTTTATAGATTGTACATCATTAATTTATGAGTTTAAATCCTCGTGTACGTATATCGTTAACTTTCGAGCTTTAATAATTCATGTCCGAATATTGGCCATAAGAATATTGGCCATTCACTTGGCGGATAAAGCGGAAATGCCAATCCGGGATTAGGATTCGAATATCGACGAGTTGGACGCGATGTCCGAAAATTCCGAATTCTCGAACGTTTCGTTCGGAAATACGCTCGTAGTACAAACGATATTTTGCAAATATAGATACGACCTAGTGGATCGAATAAATCATTCAGCATGACCCAAATTTGTAGCTGACGTAAATCGAATGCTCGACGAGGGAGAGAGAGAGAGAGAGAGACAGAAATACGCGCAACGTATCCAACTGTAGACAGAGAGAGAAGGCGCATCCGCGATTGTACGCGAGCGTAAATGTACGCGAGCTTACGTGAAGTTTAATTACGCGTACGTAATTTAATTTCACATGAACCCAGCCCGCGCATTCATTCGCGGATAAAACTTTCGCGCGGAGCAGCAAATGATCCCTCGAACTTTAACTCTCGCAATTTTATTTTTTATGCAAAAAAAAGAAAAAGAAAAATAAAAATTGGATTCAAATGTGACTTTACATATAGAATATATATCATATATACATAATTCTCCATTATTATATTTTTCTAAATATACGCGCGTAAGATTGTGATATTGTTCGCGTAAGGAAACACAATTAAAATTTTATGAATATGATATGTTATTTACGTGAATTGTGCATGAAAAATGCAATGAAGTTTTCCTTAAATACATTATAAATAGCATATCGGTTATATAATATACGATGTATTATCTCTTTACATTGATATAATTTAATAATTCAATATTAAATGTATGTGCATCAATTATTCGCTTTTTTCAAGACTCCTACAATTAAAATTCAAACACAATCGCATTTCACTATAAAATAATCTGTCTCAAGGAGAAAGCAGGATGATATTTAAATCCGGATTAAATTATACATGACATTCTTTTATTTTGATTCGATCTCGTTGCATTTCATTCGAATAAATTAGCCTTAAAAAAAGCAAAATGAACGAAACTTGAACGATTGTTTTGCGTTCATTTTCTCAAGGAAAGTTGCTTGAATTTTATACAAATAAATAATCGTAGTATAATCCGATAACAAGAGACCTCTTGAGATTCTAGACGGATAAATATACATCCCGAAGATGTAATTTCTTTATTTCTCCTTCATCTCAGGAATATTTGTTGCGTCTCGAATTCTTCGGATTGCTGCAGAAAACGTCGGTAAGACGCAAAAAGCGAACACAATGCCTGTATTACATCCAAGAAATACGAATATTATTGCAAAGATTCCAACTTTCCGGTCGATTCGTACAAATTACATCCAATTTAAAGCCCTTGAATATTTGATCGCATAACTCGTTCCTTTGACTATTATTACTAGCCGCACGCACTCACGCTCGCGTTTATTACTCGTTCATTGCTATTTTAACCCACGACAAAGCTGCAATAAACACTTATCTATTCACTTATCCTTTGTTCGTTTATCCGTAGAACTATCTATCTCGCGGTTACTTCAGTGAGCGCGTAAATATTGAAACAACCTTCCGAGAACGAAGTGCAGTGCTCTATAAAATCCGCGACTTCATACAATTTCTCGGAAGAACCGTGTAAAAGACCGCGACTTGTTTCGCAGAAGCTAATTACATCATAAAACAACGCAGTTACATCACAAGCGAAAAGTTAATTCTTAAATCCTTACAGTAATTAAGGAATTTACTATATATTTATAAAAAAAAATTTAATTAGAAATAATCGATAAATAAGTACTTTTAAATGACTTGTAATAAGAAATGCGAGCAAAAATTCAATCTATTAATTATTGCAAATTTTATATAAAAAAAATGGTAATTTAATAAAAGAGAGACAAAAGTAAATCGGAATATTTGATGCTTTGATCGAAATAAAAAATATATATATATGAAAGTATAGTATAAATCAAATGCTTCTCTATTTTAAGCATATTTTTCATCGATTCAATTAATTTCTCCTAAATTAATGTCACGTTAATCAATTATCATATCTTCAAAATGTCCCATTCACTAAAATTTCGACCTTAAACCGTATCACCGAAATATACGGTCCATTTTATCAAATCGAAATTGCAAAGACTTAATTATGAGAGAGAAAGAGAGGAAATCTCGGAAAGTTTGTTGCTGGCGATGTGATCGTGCCAGATTACCGTTTAGATGGAACAATCGGCGTGGACGTTTTCAAGAGAAGACAAAGAAAAGGACGAACAGGAGGAATGGTCGAGTAATATGCCAGGAGGTCTCAGCCGGTCTTTGATTTTAATGGCTCGACCAATGAACGACGGTACTCGTTATAACACGTTAATGAATAGCCGTTCTATCTTAGCACACTCTAATGTAAAATCAATATTTAATTATCCTTCGCCATTCGACAATCTTCGTATTTCGGTCAATCTCAAGCTCGATATTTTTACGTTAGAATCGTAAAACTATCCCGAAATCAACGCAATTGTAATTGTCAATATTAGCTAAGCGATATTTGCTGCCACTCGAATATACTGTAGCACTGTATTTGTCAATCGCGAGAACTCTATGAATAAATATTTGTTTTTTTCTTGTGTTATTTAAAATTGATGCGACGTAAAAATATTATTCATTCGTGATATCGTTCAACGTTGTAATTAGAACTGTTATCCCATTTTTTTTATTAATTACAGACCTTTATTAATGCGCGGCTGTATGCACCATGATGTTAACACGATTCCGACCAAGATATGAAATGGCGTGACGATTATAGCCGTCAGAGTCGCTTGACGTGTTAATATGATATTAAGCATCGCAATCGCTCCACACTGGCATTTTACGATTAAACATGCAATTATCAGAATTATTTACAACGAGTGCAACGAAATTTATCCTACAAATGCCCAACATATATATGAAAAATTCGAATGAGTTATTTTTGCATAGTTACGTAATTTTTTCGCACGACAAATGTACTCGATTCCGTACGAAGCGACAACATAATTCGACAGTGTCCTTATGTAAATGAACATTCATTAAAAAATTTCGCCCTAATACCAATTATTTTTATATCTTTTCGTCATTTCATTCTTGCGATATCATTGAGCATTTTTCTAACAATTTATTTTATTTGTTTTTAAAATTTTTACGATATCTATCGTCTTTATTTATCGAAATATCAAATTTTTAATTAATACTAATTAATTTTAATAATTAGTAATAATTTTTGATAATAATTAATTTTAATAATTAAACTAATTCTTAATTAATAATAATTTTTAATTAATAATAATAAGTACTAATAATTTATTACTCTTTTTCGAAATCTTGTACAGAAAATCAAGATGATTTTCGAGCTACCCAAATCGATATACCTCTTTAAGTGAATCATCGAGTATCTGCCCTAGTTTACTTCTCTTTCTCTCTCTCTCTCTCTCTCTCTCTCTCTCTCTCTCTCTCTCCTTGTCGTCTCCTTCATTGTCTTTGTACGCCTCTCATCGCTCGTACGTATCGTGCCACGTGCCATTATATTATCCGAGATGCATTCTAGGATGCATCTCGGCCGAACCGGCACTACGCCTCGCAGTTGCATGTCGGTCGGATTAAAGTTTCCACCCGCAACAATGCGACGTAGTCGCGCGAGTATGATCATGCTTGCTCGCATTCTTGCTCGACATTACACACGTGCCTGAACGCAGGTGTAATACAGGTAGTTCCGTCGACATTTGCGCGATAAACTCATGCCCGGAAGCGTTACCATGCATGTGTCAAACTCTCGCATAATATAATTGGAATTATATACACGTCAATCAACTCAAATATTCGCAAACTCCACCGATATGTCAGATTATTATCTCGAGAAACCACCGAATCTACATTAAATAGAGTATCGTTGAGATTCCTCTCTTTTTCACCAAAAAAAGGGAGAGAAAAAAAAATAATTTTACAAAGTTAAAAAAAGAAAATATCTCGTAAGTTTCTTTCGCAACTTTCTTTTGTCTGAGGATTCTTTGTCCAATTCGAAGCTGACTGATTCATCATTAACTATTCATCGATCAAGAAAGTCGAGGGAGACCCGTTCGATGCAGATGGATGTGTACCTATCATCGATGACTCCCTTCATCGACTGCTCAGCAAAAGTGCACTTTGGAGCATTCGATCGGTTGCACGCGTGGGACGCGCGCTCATACTTGCATCATCTCACTCTCTCGGGTCACCCTTTCTTTCCGCATCACGCGTTACTGACCCGAGGGAGGTTTCATAATTGAGGACTAATTGTCACCCTGCCTGTCAGGGGTTCGAACGACGAAAGGAGTGCTGAGAATAAAAATGAAGGGGCTAGAAACGGAGAGAAGAGAAAAAGATACTCGATAAAGCGAACATGGACGAAAGACATGCATCATTATATATCTGCTATACATCTGACACACATATGTACAGAATATCATTAAGATCCGTAAACGCAGTTTCTTTGAAAGTAAGCGAAGAAAGAGAAATCCATCGTCTCGACTTATTTATTTTTTTTTTATTATTATCGAATATTTGTTATATATTCTACAAAGAAAATCCGCAATATATTTAATATTAATTATATTTATAAAGAGAGACATGTAATATGTTTTTATATTTTTAATTTCAAATTGGATTTAATTTTCTAATTTCGTCTCAAGTGTTAATAAATGATAAGTTTTTTGAAAACTATCTTTGGCAAATCCAAAGATAGTGTAATTTTTAAATAAAAATCTATTGTTAAAATTAAAGTCGAGAATTTGGAACATGCTGCATTTAATTATATGTTAACTGCCGCGGTTTTCAAATCGAAATAAAAAATAATAATCGGTGCGATATCGCTAATGGAAAATTCTCCTTCCTCCGCTCGCGACCGAAATCTCTTTTCTCGTCGGGGAAAATGGTATCTGTGGATTAAAACGGGATGTCGTCCCGACAGACGGAAGAACGGGACGAAGAGACGCGAGGCGGAGTAACATCGGACAGAAGGGAGAAGGTCCCTTTGATTTTCAGACGGGCCGCAATTATTTCCCCTCCACATGACGGAACTGGAACAGGTGGATCGTTACAACATACACCCCCACCTCTCTCTCTCTCTCTTTCTCTCATCTGTCTTTCTTTTCTTTTGTTTTCCATTTCTCGCGTCTGTGATTTTTCGTTTATTTTTATTAATACGGAAACGTACAAAAGATCTGCGGCTGAATCATCGAGGAAAAATTTGCTGGCACTAAGACAAGAGAAAAAGGGCTGGGTCATCATTCAAGAAGAACGTGTATTGACTTATTTTGTACGTCTCCGATTCATGTCATTAAAAGCACCAGACTCGAGTTGCATCGAAGAAGATAAACGTTGCTATTTTTCCAACGGTTTCTAGGTCGATTTCTACTCACACACATATATCTCATTCTGTTTCCTATTGCGATATTAAACTCATTTATAGCTGCTGGAATCGTGAATTGAATTCCCTTGTCTCTGTCTCGTATTAATAAAAATATATCGTTATTTATTGCGCATGCAATTTTAGAAATCTGAATTATTTACGGAATTATTTATTAAAGGTAAATAGACGCTGGTGATAATTATAGAAGCGTAAATTAATTCGAACGAGTAAATTAATAATACTGCAGTTCGCGCTCTTAGAAATGCGATTTTGTGCGAATATCGGCGCGCGCAACATAAAATCATAGTGAGATCATGGAGCTATAATTTTCTATATAGCCACTATCCTGCGAAAGACTTTATTGGGAATATTGACGATAACAATCGGGTCAATTGATACGAGAAGAATGAACCTCGCGTGTGTCTCTGAATTCTCCATAGAACCGCTCGTAAATTGTCGAACGCATTTCGGCGTTTCGGAGGAATTTTGTGCGCAGGCAGCTTAATTTATTACATTATTCGATAATTGCCGCTACGACTTTCACAAGCGCTCTTTTTTGCCTTTCTTTCTCGTCGGTCATATCCACAGCGCCTACATGCCATTCGATCTCGGCATATTTAAATAAATTACTCTTTCCTAGTTATTTCATTACTGCCGCTACCGCTGTCCTCGTATTACCACGATGATATATCATAACGAGACGCATCGTTTATTCATCTCGGATAACGTATAATATTATAATCAGGACGAATATACGTATTAATTATGGATTATAATTATACCCCTTCATGCAGACTAATTACGACTAATTATGATAATTGATAATAATTAATTGACTTGATATAAAATTCGCTCAATTTATCTTATATAATCGAGACAATCTCGATCACTGTTTAAAGCAAAAAGTTAAATTATGCAAAACTTCATTTGGTTGTTGCAAAGAACTGCGAATATTTATGCGCACACATGTCGTATATAGGTACGATTATGTATGCACGAATGCAGAAATAATCATCATTGAAGCGGGAAATTGTTAATTCGTCAGTTTATTGCACGCAGCTGGTAACCTTATTATCACGATTAATTTTTTTTATCATACTTATTTATGATCGCAAAAAAATGTTTATAAACTTATTACTTTTTTCTCGCATATTTTATTCAATTCGTCAATCAGATATTAAATCACGCGGTCATTTTGCGTTATGATCTTTGATGAGACCTATACCAACGGGTAATAATGTAACGATAACAATTACGACGTACAGATTGGCCGGAAGTTTCGGACATGTTTGATATAGACAGTCACACGAATGCCAACTATGTGTGCAACTGGCTATCGACTTTGGGAACCGTCAATCGATCTTCCGACAACAGTCTATAACCTTTAGTCGAGGCATTTCGAGAGTTTGCTTTACATTAGTTATGAACTGAGTATGTTACGTAAGGGATGTAAGATAAATGCACGGGGAGAAAATGCAAGATCAACGAGAATCAAATAGTTTCAGAATCGAGAGGTTCCACCCAATTTAAAGTTGAAATTTCGATAAATCGAGACTCAAGATTTCAAATAATCGAGATTCAAGATTTGAGAATTCGAATGTTTCTCATTCGACAATTTAAAATTTCAAGCAATTTTTATAACTCTTGTGCTCAAAATTTCAAGTATCTGACATTCTGATTTTAAATTATTATTAAAACGTAGGAAAATCGGATGACAGATTTTATAATACAGATTACTCACCCAGCGTTGACTACATTACAGGCTTTCGTGGTGAAATCGATACGATGCATAATCCATCTGGAGAAAAAAAAAATATGTATATATATACACATTTATACATATTTATTCGAATACGTAACTACGTATATAACATGCATTATTAAAGCATATATCTTGTTTTTAGTATAGAGAGAAATGTATTATTAATACATGCATTCTGTTTCCAAAATTTACGTGTTTATACGATATATCAAAAATTCATAATACTTGAAAGCAAAATATTTTGTCGCAAATTTTGATTTATGATGTCGACACATACATTGTTCCATCTAATATTTTGCATTATTCGAATATTTTGCATTATTTATATCAAGAGATCAGAAACGATCTTTTCAAGAGAGACAGATATGGAAACGATGAGAGAGTGCGACGTTTTTCTGAGCGGAAATCTTATAGAGGTCAATCGCCAAGTGGCCATTTGGTAGATGATCAACAACCGGCCATTTTAAAAATCGAGCCATTTCTGCAGCAATCGGAATTGTATTGATTGAGAGATATTCCAACATTGCTTTGGACTCGTATTATGATAATACTGTTCAGTAGTGACATTAAGTGTCAGGTCTGAAATTATAATATTTCAATAAAATCTACTTAAAACATTAAAATCTATTTAAAATATTAATTATATAATTTAGCAATGCATTCGAGATTTAAAAATGATAAATACAAATTAATATTTAATATTTAGAAAAAAAGTCATTGATGATATTAGAATAGATGTGAATGCACGAAATATACAATAAACTTTACTACAATAATTTCCTTTATCGTGCAGTAAATTTATATTAAATTTGTGTAATTAAAAATTTCGACGTAAAATAAATAGAAAAATTTTATTTTCTTTATTTGGATTAATTTCAAAAATCCTAATAATTTATAACACGTATGAATGATAAATTTGTAAAATTCCAAACTAAGGTTTTCTTATTTAAAATACTTCGAAAATTTGTTTTCCGATAGAAAACACATTTGCAACCATACGTGGTTCTTCGATCAGATATTTGCGGGTTACATTATGATAGCACAAAGAAGAGAAATTGATTGACAAGAAATGTCGATACTAAATGCATAATTTATAAGGAGGAAATAAGAAGAGCAGATACCCGCGTTTTGAGTTTTTGCTTCGATTGCGCAATTTTGATCGATATTTCGCTTCTCTTCATAAAGGCTTCATTTGTGTGTTTATAAATAAATTAATTTAGGAAATATGTTGAATAATATAGACTGTTATAAATTTGACGCGATTTTATTTTAAGCAAAAGAGAGATTAATTTTAGATTGAATAATAAATAATTTATAAACTGCTTACTTTATTTAGAATTATTTTGTCGACGTTTTTTTTTGAGTCTCCTTCTTCTCTTCTCTAGTTAATTTTCGTTGATTCTTCATGGCACTCGTATTTACTCGCGAAAGCACAATTAATTATGATGAGCAAAAATATGATTGCGCGATATTTTGCACAACGCTTTCGTTAATTACGAAAAAATTATGATCTATTCGACAAAAATCGTGTGACAAAAAAATTAATTTAGACGTAATACAGTCGAAATAATGGCTGATTAAGACGCGATAAACTGACAGAAAACACGTAATCAAAATATAACACTGCAAGCATAATATATTTTTATAATGTACAAATCTCACGAAATATATATTAATAATAATAAATCGATATATTATGCCTCTTCCTTTTCAGTACTACCTCAAATTGAATTAATAAAAATTTTCTTGTTAACGCAGTAACACAAGGTTTCACCAAAGATCAGTATTATATTTTTTCTTTATGACTATACTATATTGCTTTTTAGTAATAACATATTGATTTTAGTTAATAGAATATTTGAACGACATATCTGTCGCCGCAACAATTTTACGTGTTTATTGCGTGAATTAATCAATCGCGCGGATCGATAATTATTAATTTGAATAGCGAATTTCTCTCTTAAAAAGTAATATGATGATTACAGCTTGTGGCGCTGCTTATTGTTAGTCTCGTCATCCAAAGCCACAGTATGTAAACAAAAGCGCTATATGTTGTCAATGTAATTATTCCATTGTTGCTATGAAATATTAATAATTTGCAAACTAAGTATATACGAAAAGTACCGCGTTTTTCAATCTCAAATTGATTAATAATAAACGATTGATATCCTGAAGCTTTTTGTTACATGTCTCTCAATTCTACGATTCGTATTCTAACTGCGTTCTTTATCTCAAAATAATTGTCAAATTACATACAAATCGATGAGAATTTTAAAACAGGCAGTTACTAAAGTTTTAAATAAAGAAATAATTATTGCTCGCAATGTATATTTTGATAAATAATTCTATCAAGGAAATTAGTGTTATAAGAAGATTGTGTGGTATCGCTATCGAAGATTGCTCAGATAGAACTTTATTGGCAAACAGCTTTCTTGACGACAGAATAATAACAAGTATTTCGCGTCGTTATTATTTTTCTCTCCTCGATGTCTTTTGTGGTGGGGCATATCGCACACACCAGCAAATACATAATCAAGGTCGCGTTGTTATTTTTTACATTCATCATTTTATTTACGAATCGGCGAGAGTTGGTTAATCGCGTGGATAATCTATAATAGCAGGGAATAATCGCATTTTACTCGTTGCAATAATATTTCGAGAGATATAACATGCGTTTCACGTCATTACGAAGAAAAATTTACAGTATAAATTATATGAAAAAAATATTCCCTCAATATTTATTGTAAAGTCGGATATGTGGGCGACATATATTTATTAATATAAAAATTATAAATTGTGTAATTCTTTTATTTTGTTGTAATGATTATGTATTTATTTTCGTATCAAAATGTTGGAATAATTACAATACTTTGTGGAATATAATATGCATATAATGTATAAAAATGCCATTGGAAAAAAAATATCGTGATTTTCTTGCATGTTAGTAAATTGTGCCACAATTATAAAACTTATATTGTAATTTTTACTATAATATTTAATCCGTATACACATCTCATACGAGTTTCGCTACGTAAATAACGATAACAGGGCCACGGAAAGTAAACAGTTGTATGTAGGCCGCAAGGATAACATCAAATTTTGGCGTAAAATTATCAACGATTGATTACACGTATTCTATCGATTAATATATATGAAAAAGAAAAAAAATATCACGATGATTATTACGGTGTTAATTCAAATGATGAAAAAATATGACGACTTTAATTCAAGTGACGAAAAAAATATAACTGTCTAATAATGTCTAATAATACTTGTATTTAACGATATTTTTGTAAATGTATTATACTTGCAATGTTGAATTTTCGTGTATTTTCCACCGGCTTATCGCCTCTTAATTAGCCATTAATTCGAATTACATAGTATTGCGCAATATTATTGGTCAAATTGAACTTAACCGCATGAATCTCGCGGTTGCCGAATCGATTGTAATTTTCTATCGCAATATCATAAAGTGCTGTGCAAAGTATCTATCATATTCTACTAATTGGCATGTTTTACGAATGTGAATGTGCTGTGCCATAAAGTATCAAAAGATAAATAAAAGAGAAAGAAGAAGTTCCAAGAAAACGCCAGAGGAAGTGCAATCACGAGGTAAATAATTTCTAAATTATTCAGTATTTGTTAGTTATCAAATTAATTACTCCGCAAAAGAAATTTTAATTAATTTATAAATTATATACTAAGGTATATTTTAAGTATTGGATAGCATAAATAAATCTGTATCTAACAACTTACATTTCTCTAAACATATTCTCACTGACAATTAGATTTTCTTTTTCCAAAAAAAGCATACGTTTCTTTTATTTTTATTCATGAATTATATTATTACATATGTGAATTATATTGATTTGAATTATTTGATTATATTATATTGATGCTCCGCTCTCAATCATCACGTGAAATATGCTATTTAAAATATGAGAAAATTTTGGATAAAAATATATACTTGTTTTATATATGTGAATTTTAATATTTTCATTTTTTTATTTAAATTGCCTGCCTTCACAATGGAAACATTGCTTTGATCGGTGTGCGCTTCTTTGGCATCTAGCCCATCAAATAAATCCCTTTACCACCCGAATAAATCGATCAGTATCAAAAGCCGACGTGCCGTATATTTTTGTCGACGGTTTAATTTACGAATAAAAATGATGTATATTGTTTTCAAAGAACGTCGTAAAATCATTATGAGGCATAAAAATATAAAAATTTTCCGAATTAAGTATATTGTATCTTTTTATACTCACCCTCTCGATATTTTTTGTAAAGCAAAGAATTGTGAGAAACGAGTGAGAGCGTCTTTTAAAGTAAATCGTCACAAGTTTAGGGTTAATACTTGAATCACGATTTTCTCCAAAATGTTTCTAGTTGCAATGTTTCTTGTCTCGGTACAAAAGTACGGAATCACCGTTTCGCGATGCACGCTGGCTGTTCTATAAATATGAGAAAAGATGCACTACTCGAATTTGAATATTTCCCTTTTATTGGATCCCTTTATAACAGAAAGCTTTCACCGGCACCTTTTGAATTTCAATTCTTCGCCGTGTCTCCGCCTCGAAGTAGAATAAACCGATCTGTATGTAACGAATGTCGAGTCGGACGGATAGATGGATACTCGCATATTTGCTTTTCAATACGATTATACGTGTACTTCGCGCTCAAGTGGCCCGGGCGTAGCCAATATAAGCCGTGCGTTTCTCTCTTCACTTTCACGGATAAAGTCCCGAAGAACGTTATTCGATTCCTACAGCGATGTCTTCCGAGTGACCGACTCGATTTTGCCGTTTTTCTCGGAATCAGAGACCTTTTTCTCCACCTGCGCGAAAGCTATTCAAAGCTCTCGCTTCCTCTCTATCTCTTTGTTTTTCTTTTATCGGAATGTCAGTATTTGTGTACGTCGCGAGATTGTGGAAAGGCAGATGCACGCGCGATCGATCGATCTCCTTACATAAATTCTCTCTTTCTGGTGATAAAATCCAGAGATTAGACAGATTTAAGGCTCATACTAGTTAAGTAGGAAATTATGATTTAATCTGCATTAAGCGGAGAAGATAGATTTTTTTGCAGTTAAATATTTTACGGTTAGATCAGAAATTAAAATACAAAGCAGAGAGAAACGACTATTTAATATACGATTTAATATACATACGATTTGATATACATTTTACTAGAATTTTATTCGATATGAAATACAATTATTTTCGTAATCGACATTGCAAAATTTCAAATTTATTCTGTAAACAAATATTTTGCATATTAGCAAGATTTGCAAGTGCTCCTCCAATTCATAAAACTCAGCATTGTTTGCAAAATAATTTAAGAAAAAAATTAAATATATGTGTATATGTATCATCAATTTACAATCATCTGATAAATTATATTTTACACATGAATATAGAGGAAAAATAAAAAGAAGATAAAAGAGAGAGCATTCTTTAATGGCAAACGACGTCTTCGGAGGATATTTACGGCTAACGATATCCTCGAGGATACGGCAATCGGAGTAAACAGCGGAATCGATGAGTTGTGGTGGCTTTCCGCTCTTCAAGAATTTCAAGACAAAGTTTCTCGTTTGCGGCGATCTGTCGCGCAAATAATCGTATGTCGTGTATCGCGGATAAAATGAAACTTTCATTGTGAGAGAAAAAAAAGAAAGAAAGAGAGACAGGGAGGATGAGCGAGCAAAAGAGTGCTTGAGCCCGATTTCTTTTCCTCTTCAATTACAGGCTCTCTCGTCGCTTTTGGCAAAGTTGTCAAGACGGCTGCCAAGACGGTTGGCAATTCGCAAACTCGACCGAGCGCGTTATTAAATTATGAAACACCGTATCGCGCGAGGCTCGTCGTATCGCACGCGGGCGGGCGCGCAGGGGATCGGAAGGTTACCGGCAATTTACTTTGCTAATTGCAAAAGTTGGAGCGGCCAGGTGCCGTTCCGCTCCTGCTCGTGCTCCTGCTCGTGCTCCTCGAGTCGTCGTCGATCCTGAAATGTCGTGCGCTCCGCGCGCCATACGCGGCTTCCTGTCGGGCGCATAACTCGCCTACAACCTTCATTAATGGCATCTCTAGTATGGTGTGCAATTCCAATCTGGCAAATCCATGTACATTTAGCACCTTTTTAAAAACGACAGAAAATATGTACTCTTCAAGTTTTTTTTAGAAAATGTCTTAAAGTTATTAAAGAAATTGAATTTTATTGAAGAAGTTGTATTTTAAATTCATTTTAGATCATTATTTATAGCGCGCCATGAAATTTTAAACGAAATTTAACGCTTATAAATTTATATGTCACATAATATATTATAAATGAAGAATCAAAATATATACGAAATTATAAATAAACTTCTATTTCGATTTCTCGCGAATAGATATATAGGTTATCTGAAATGGAATTTCAAATAATTTTAATGATTTACTGGTGTGATTTATTAATGATTTTAAATTTACCTCGATGGCTAACGTATTATTGCTATATAATTATTATTCCTTTTCGAACAATAAAAATTATCTTAAAAAGCAAGCTTATAAGAGATGGTATGTATTCCTTTTTAGTAGTTGCGGACAAAACGGCCCGGCATATTAATTTTGATAAATTCTGTTTATCTGATAAAGCGAAGAGAGCTTCTGGTTAATTTGCAAGTAAACTGGGTCAATCTTGTTTCGCATTTTATTTGTTGTAATTAGGTTGCTTTTTCATAATTTCTTTCGCTCCAATATAATAGTACGCGTTTACATACATACATGTGTAATAGCGAGTATTATAATAGTAAAAGATGGGATAGTGCTGCCTAATAAACGGTATTATACTCGAGCGTACATCGACTCGGTAGAAAGCACAGGTACGAGAAAATGTAATGTATCTGTAAAGCATTGCTAAGAACGTGTGCAGAGAGTGTCTAGAGGATCAAATTTCAAATTATTTAATACATAAATATCTCAAATATATATAAAATTTAAATAAAATTCATTTTTATTTAAACTAAAAGTTAAGGTATAAATTAACGAGAAAAAAATTTTTATTTCTAACTTTAAAATGATCTAAATCTTAATCCGTAGACATGCACGAAAGGACCTCATATTTAATAATTCAACTTGTATGTTATCTATATTTTGAATATTTATATTTTTTAGAAAAAAATCAATTATAAAAGAACTGGTAAAAGGATTTTGTTACGACGTAGACGCGAATTTTGAATCTTGTATACACATATACAGGGTGACAGGGCAATCTATTCTCAAAAATAACTCTTACAGCTTACCTCGACAGCTTTTCAAAGACTTGAAATAATTTCTTAATTTTTACATAAATTATAAAATAGTAAAATATTCATTTTTTGAATATTTTATTGGTTAAAGAAACCGCATAATTGTTTAAAAAACATATATAATTGTTAATTGCAAATTACATATTTTTTATGGTTTATATAAAAATTAAGAAATTATTTCAAGTCTCATAACTCGATGAAAAAATACTTTATTATAGTGTTTTGGAAAGCTTTCGAGGTAAGTTACAAGAACTTTTTTTGGGGAAGAGAGTGCCTTGACATACATAGGCGTTGTTGCATCCGCACACGCTTAATATTTCGACGTTGCATATAAATAAGAAGTTTCTATCGCGCATACATGCGGTCAGAGAACTGCAACGTGTTATACCGTAAATGTGTATAAAATTCTTTGCACGTCGCTACGCCGTCGTTACGTTTTTATACGGGGCAGTTGCGAGATATACACTGTACAAATAGAATAACATAAGAAGAAGTGCGAAAATATTTGCGGGTCGTGTGTGCGTTGCTAGACTCAAGCTGAGAACGCGCACATGCGTGGCAATAGTATCCGCTCCGTGTGCGAGTTGAATATTACGACATATATGACGTCGTGCGGTTGCGTCGAAGCGCAATATTCGTCCCACCACGCGCGCGCGCACCCACGCACACACGCACGTAGGTATCACGATGCCTCCTGTGCACATATGGGACACGGCAAATATAGTTGTGGCGGAAATTAATTTGACGGAGCAGAGCTTCCGGAGGTATTTCCCGAAAAATAGCTGCCTATTATGAAAACCGATTTTATGCAACAGTGCGTAAATCCTGGGGGGTAAAGTCTAATAATTAATTAATTACTTAATTATCTAAAGTTCTATAAAATCTATGTTTATTTCCATTTTGTTATTCAAACTATGCAAATCCTCTTGTAATGTGAATTTCAAACATGTTTGTCTTATAACAAAATTAAAGTAATAGAAAGAGAAATTTAATTCCTCAAAAAACAAGTAATAAAGATACTTTGAATACAAGTATTTTTTTTAGTAAAGAAGAAGTATATTTAGCAAATCTCTCCAATATTACTTTGTAATTTTTATATGTAAATATTTTCAATATTTTATATTATTATCCGCATCAAATAGAATATTTCTTATGCATTCATGCATCTCCAAAATGAACGTGTCAGAGGGGAAATGCATTAACGTACTTTTATTTTGTCAGTTTAAATGACCCATATCGCTGCACCGATGTCATGTCGTTTTATTGTAGAAACACACACACGTATAAAACACACACACACACACACCCCAACAATGCACGGTTCTATATATTTCCATTTAAATTCCCTTTCGGGCGTTCGCTATATAAAACGATCGCGATGCAATAACGCAATCATAGCGAAGGTGCGATGCATAAAAAGCGATCGATCGCTCGTTTTAACGCGACTAACCGCAATACTGTCACGCTTTCCGTTAAATTCGTATCACTTACATAGATTTACCAGCCAATTTATGTAAATCGTGAAAAATATATGGATAATGGTATACGAAATATTCGATTACTTCAAGCATGGAAAGCATATTTCAAAATTGCACATTAAAAAAATATTGTGATATTTAAATTTTCAAGAATACAGTTATTTTGCTCGTTAATGCTATCGATATTATTTTATTGGATTTAACATACCATGTATCCTGAATGAATAACGTACTTGCAATGTTATTCATTTCATTTAAAACAGAATTTAATTGTTTAAATATTAACGATTTAATTTTAATCCTTTTTGATATAGTAATTCAGTAAATTTATTTTATATGTATAACATGTGTAAAACAAAGAGCAATTTATAATAATAGCTATATAACTTTAGAATTAAAATATGTATATACATACATTTATATGTTTCGCTTATATTTCAATTCTAAAGTTATATAGCTATTATTATAAATTCAATGAGAACATTCTTCCCGAAATAATCTCTTTATCGCATCTATCGCGAATTATTTGCCAATCAATTTTAGTTCATTTTTTTTCGCAACACTTGTCAGCACGCTTTAGATCTTTGAAATCGATACATTCCGGCAATCTACATTTGTTACTGTCCTATAAGCTGTGCCGCACCTCGGGCACGTTGTTGCAATTT
Source organism: Camponotus floridanus (assembly GCF_003227725.1). NCBI lineage: Eukaryota > Metazoa > Arthropoda > Insecta > Hymenoptera > Formicidae > Camponotus > Camponotus floridanus. The sequence goes on from NW_020229838.1 coordinate 3,807,881, forward strand.
ATGGCAGCTTTTTGTCCCCTTGAATCACGCGACCCTCCGCTCTGAAACATTCGCCACCTGACACATTTAAGTCACGTACCCTCGATGTTACACGGAAGCTACAGCCGGTAGTAGCTCGATTGCAACCCAGTCTCGGTTAACTTAATCGTGATTGAAGTCTTGGTTATCGTATAGTCGCGCCGGACGGTCGGATAAGTCAATAGCACCATTTGCGGGGCCAATTGTAACCAGGGACAATTGTAACACTGGCGATAATTGAAATCCTTAGCGGTCGTATACATTCGCAGTTAGTAACAGAAGACGGTACGATAGTCGATATAGTTTATATATAGTCGAGTAACTCGCATTTTTTTTCGATAAAATATAAAGGTTGAAATATATTGTAAACAATTCCAAGTTTTATCGAAATTGCAATTAGTTTCGCGCAGCTCTAATCGTTTTAATCGAGAGATTAAACGCGAGGTATACAATAGTTATTTATTTCCCCGTGAAACATTAATCGAATAACGTCAAACTTTATTGCACTATTTTATGATAAATTTAAAACCGTAAGATTATATAAAAATATACGATTTTATACATATAAACTTGAATCGTAAGCTTTTAAATAGCAGGAATGAATAATCTCGCTATTTTTATCGCGCCTTTCTTAATGGAAATGGATTATCAGCAGATTACAATCTGCGATGCATAATACTGCAGTTTCACTACGAGTGAGATTCGTGAAATTATCGATCGCCTATTATTTAGCAGGCAGTAGCCGTGCACCAAGAGAACCGTGAAAGAAAGATGAGACGCGATTTCGCGAGGGATCGTCATTCGCTCGCGCATGCATTATTCCCTCTCGCATGCGTGTATTACATCTCATCTCGCGTAGACACATAAAACTCACGCTAGCTCACATCCAGGTGCGGTGGGGCGCACACTTAGGCATATAAGCCGCAGGGTGGTAGCGTACGCGGTCAAGAGCCGGGCGTGCACACGCGCGAATTCGCTTCCACCCGCTCTCTTCGGGACCGCAAAACGCAGGCGCATCGAACGGATATCGTATTGCAGGATGCAGAGTGCCGTTCCCCACCCCCTCTCCTCGGCTCGGTACCTCTTCGCATGGGTCCTCTCTTTCTCATTCACCCCTGCCCCTCGTCTCTTTTCTCCTCTTTCGCCCTCGAATCATTCCTCTCGTACTTCCTCCCCCTCCCCCTCCCCCTGCCCCTCCCCCTCACGCCGACCGCTGATACCGGACGTGCGTACGCCTGCGTACACGTCGTATTACTCTACTTACTACATGTACTACGCTTTACTACTGACATTCGCGTACTACTACGAGCAGTGGCGTATCGACGACCTTCCGCCCCGATCTTTGCCCTCGAGAGTTACCTCGTGAGATTTCTTTCGGGAAATTTTCGGAAGAACGCGCCTCCCAGCGACGCGATTTATGCATGCCATTTCCTCCCCGTTTCCTCCTCTCGAACTTAGCGTGTTACACGACGCGCGGTGAATTTCAATAGCGCCCGTTGTCTCGTGTGTATCTATTTTATTTTATTTATTAGCTCGCTCCATCTATTCTCTTCCAACTTCTTTTTCTAATCGAGAAATTTCTGACGAGGCGTATTTTCATCCTTAATTGCACAACTTGTAATTAATTAATTTGATTATCATCGAAACAAATAATTGAATTAATCAAACTTTTTTGAGTTTTTTAAAAATAAGTTTTAGAAATATTGAGAAGAATAAAGAAATAGATTTCTTTTTCCCGTAGTCTTTTTTTTTTGGAATTTTCTATTTCTGAAAAAATCTGGGTTGGCTAACGAAAATTCAGTGCTCAAGATATTTGTACTAAATTGAAATAGAGGTCGGATAAATTGGCCACTACGGATTCAATTTCATTGGAACATATTTCTGGATTGTAGGCCAAACTTTGCCCTTATTCTTCATTCTTAACCCCTTAAGTAAAAGTTCATTTTCTGCTTGGCTGCGGGGATAATTTTTCTCCGAGTTCTCTCATGTGCAAAACGCAGCTGCGAGAGTAATTTATTTAGAGAACCCAAAAACTAATGAAGCGTGCAAATTCGATAATGAGGTCTTAATCGAATTATTTCTCGAACTCATAATGTGAATTATACATTGTTTCCCTTTTCCATTTTTCGATGAATAAAAAAAAAAAGAAATTATATTTTACTCAAATATAATCTTTTTCCAAGAATTTATTTAAGAACGCGTTACATAAAGTTTTGTAGAAAAATTATAAAATCTAATTGTAAAATCTACATGTGTATCAAGTTACAGTTTCCACTCAACGGATTCAAAAGATTCATTTTATTTAAAAGACAAAAATGAGCTATACATTTAGATTGAATAATCTCGATGCAATTAAATTCATTTCTCGATTCTAATCTTCTTATATATCCTTTCATATTATAAGATGATTATATTTTACGTGGTTTTTCATGAAAAATACTAATCTTTGTCATTCGCATCTCGAAATACGTACTCGAATATTTCGATTTTTTGCCGGAAGTAAAGAATATCCAACGTGGTACTAGATACGCTGTGTGCACAAAACTCATGTTCGTGGAACTTTCTATCCCGAGTGGTAACGCGAAACACGCGAAAGCGAAGCACGAATTTAGTACTCGTTGTCAAAAGTTGCACAATCCATGCTGCCACTTTGCCAGCGAGTAACTCGACAGTACGAGAGTTTGGCGAACGCGTAGGTCGGGAAACATTAAATTCAGAGAGTCCTTCCTATGAAACAAATTATCACTGACTTGCGTCCTCATATAGGGATGACGTAAATTTGCGGGAATGCTCAATGGACCGTTTACACCGGTGTCTACAATTATATCTGGCGGAATATTAACAAGTAGTGCATAATCACAATAGGGAAAGCCCCAATGAACGATCTTATCTTTATTCTTTATTATCGCAAAAAATGAATTAGAAAAATGTGATTTAATTTTGCACCATTTAATTAAAATCTCGAATTAGCACGATTAAGATACAAATCATTATTATTTATAATAAAATTTAATATAAAATTAAAATTATATTATTATAAATTATTATAAATTATAAAATTAAAATAATTTTTAATATAAAATTAAATTATTATTTATAATAAAATTAAATCTTGATAATTTAGAAGGCAGGATACTTTAATAAATGCAACGACTATATGTTGCGTAAGTTGGGAATATGGGGAATCGGAAAATCAATTTTTCCTCACACTAACGATGCGGTATATTGTTAAAGATATTTCCGCCTACTTCATAACGTAGGCGAGTATATCGAGAAAGAAAAAGAGGGAGGGAAAAATGGAGGAAAGAAAGAAAGGTGAGTGGGAGGGAGAGAGGAAACTGGGGGTGGAAAAAGCAGAGTGGATTAAATTGGAAGCGGAAAGTATGTGTGTGTGTGTATGCACATGTATGAAGCACAACATTAATATACTGTCATTCACATAATACCTTGTGCTATCTCTGCATTATTATTGCTACTATTATTACTATTGTCGCTACTATCCATTATATGGTCAGTGCGTTTGCTCTGTACTATTCAAATTTGGAAAATAATTCAAAGTCATGTCCATTGCCTCATCTTGTGATCATTGTGATAAGAATCCATGTAGATCACTGGATACGTTGGTAAAGTAATAACGCGATGAGCGACGAGGAAATGAGAGAAGATGATGATCGGATAAAGTAAAAGCAGAAAAGAGCAGACGTTGAATCAGCTCGCCGGGAGGTCATGATTTTCGAAGCGCATGTTCCAAGATCGCCGCGAGTCAGATTATCGTAATAAGCATTAACAGATTTTCCAGGAAATATTGGATTACGAGTATTTTAGCAGAATGGAAATCAGTTTAAATTGCACAGGAGATCGTTACCTTTCGATATTTTCACTCACAGATTTTATCGCTGCCATTATCAGTGAAATTTTAGTCGCATCAATTTTCATTTTATAACCTTTGATGTTCCCGACGATGTAGAATTATTTCTCTGTAAGTGACATCGTTACGTAGGTTTTCCATTATTTCGAGTGAAATCAAATGAAATAACGCGATTAATATTAAATAAAATCTTTCGATTAAAAAAAGAAGTCCTTTTTGCGAGATATTGCCTGCATCTGACGTTTTCTCCTGATTTCCGCTCTTTGCCAGATTTGTTATTATATTTCGATTACGAGACGAACAAAAAATAGCACAAGATTGCCGTTCAATGGAAATGGCATTGAACATTTAACGATCGCGATCGTAGCATTCAACGTCTTCTCTCATTCAACAACGCTTCGCGTTCTCCACAAGAAGATACCCCTTCAGCTGAAAAACGACTCACATTATGTCAACGAGAGCGCGAATGATATAGACTACTTTGGAAAGTGCATTACCGGCGTTTCTCACGTTTGTCCTGCGCCTCAGGCTTATTTATCGCTCCAGGGGTGAGTCGCTAGCTTCGAGTCGCAGCTGCTGTCTGTAATGGAGTTGCGTACCGTCGTCATATGTGGAGCAAGAAGTTGGCACGATGGAGAAGCCAACTCGAGAACATATGTGACGGAAGGGTGAAGAACCTCGAGAAAAAACAAATATTATGTATATCGAGGGCATAGCGAGAAAAGCTGCGCGAAGAGGGGCGCAAAAAGGGTGAACGCACACATCGAAGATAAGAGACTGTCATTAGAGAAATATATGGATGACACGAACATTGTGTAAGGATGTGCGATCTGCAAATTGCTGTCGTCCGAGGACATGAGCAAAAACGCAACAGTAGCAAAATAAGCGTAAGGAAGGGGAGCAAGGAAGCGAGATACGCGCAAAAATGAGATGAGATCACAATGGAAGAAACCGACGACCGAGACGACACTTTGATGCATGGAGAATGAAACGCGAAGTGCGAATCAGAAAGAAATCCACTTTTACGAATCGCAAAAATCCACTCTGCCGTGAAAAAAAAAATCGCGAGCAAGGTTGTCGTATGAGGTGAGGTCGACGAAGAAATCGCGCGGCCGCCGACACTCGTAAGTGGAGTGCTACCGACTGCAATAAGAAGTAAACGAAACGTGGAAAATCCAATTGAGGGTAGCCGCAAGTGGGAAGAGATAAAAGGCGGGAATTGTCGAGGAGAAATGAGAGGCGGAAGAGAGAGCGAGAGAATACGAGAGAGGAGGAGAGAGCGGAGACGCGTCGCGAAAAAATTAGAAGACGATGTGCAAGGCGATACGAGAGGCACGAAAAGCCGCTTAGGGGAAAACGCAGGTATTTCGTGTAAGTTGCGAAAAATTCAGGGAGAATGCACGAATAAATAACGAAAAAGGAAGAGGAAGAAAGGATGCTTAAAAAGGAGACAGAATAGTTGACGCGCCAGCGAAAGAAAAGAAAGGGGCGCGATCCTATCTCGGTCTAAACAAAAAGGCGCGAACGAGATTGCCGAAACACTCGGAAATACCTGAGGAAAGAGGAGAAGGGTAGGAATGCAAGGACGGGAATCAGGGAGCGCCATCGGGAGGATAGACGATGAGAGGCAAGGGTGAAGAACGGGGAGCCATGGGGACAAGGTAGACAGCCAGGACCAAGGTAACGAGGGAAGAGGAAGAGGACGACGTGGAAAGAAGGAGAGGATTCGGATGAGAGACGCCACGTTTAGCGGTATGTCGCGGGGGGTAAGAGACGAGGACAAGGGGTGGCTATACGTTGAGGGTGGTACGGGGGGGTGAGGTGACGTCACGCCGGGTCGATACTCACTCATACTATTCCGCGGCGACACGGTAACCTCCCGGCGATGGCGCACGCGCGCCTTTTACCCTTCTCACCGAGACTCGTACTCGTTCCTCTGAACGCCGCTTCCCGCCATATTAGCCACCATGGGGTAGGCGAGAATGTGCGACAGGGGTGGCTCGGGGTGTTTCTTCTTCCGAAAGGTAATCCGCGCGTAATCTCTCTCTCTCATTCTCTCTCTCTTTCTATCTCTCTCTCTCTCTCTGTCTCTCACATTCTTGTTTCTTCATCCTCCGTCACTCTATCATCATTCTGCTTGTTTGTCGCACTCATACCCTCATCGGGCATTTAGCTATGCTACGTCCTACGCGCGCCCTTTCGCACGGTTCGCCGGTCACGTGAGACCGGAAGGAGATTGGCGGCTTGCGGAAACACTCGAGAAGAGGGACAGGTCGGAGGAAAAGACCCGGCGTCGTCTTCACGGGGCTAACCGAGGACGATTCGCGCACGCATGGGACCGCCGCGACGAGGTAGCACGACACGCGCGGTGGTGGACGGGTTCGCCCGGCAGACGGGTGAGACGGAAAGACGGAAAGAGAAGACGGACGGAATACGGGGGTGGTGGGCTGCGGGAAGGAAGGGCGGCGAGGAACTCCAGGAACCGCCGGCGCCGGCCAGCGAAAGGGGCTGTAAATCGGCCACGGCAGCGTGGATGTCCCTGCTGTCGCTCTGCGACCGGATGTGCGGTACCGCCGCGTGGCTCGTCCCGGTCACATGCCTCCGCGGGGTGCGTGTAACACGGCTCATCTTTTGTGATCTGTCTTCTCCCGGCTACCGGAATAATCTCCCGGCTGGCCGTTAACGCCTGTCGAGCGAACGGGCGCTGACAGGTGAACGAGACGCGGGCGATCGCTCCGAGGCTCTTTTCTTTTCTAAAGATCCTGAGTTTTATGCGGGAGAGAGAATAGTTCTTTCGTATCTATGCGTCGCGTAATCAATGCGCGCGCGCAAACATTTACGACAGCGTTTGACAGCGGTTGAAATGTGCTTGGAAAGGTGGACGAATTTGCTTCGAACGCGTGTGCCTCGCGAAGGATGTGTTTTCTCGCGATAGTCTCGATGAGACGTGAACCCGGCTGAAATCACGATCCATAAGGACTCACGGTGCTTGTGTTATGCCAAAGTGACAGATTGATGAGTTTCCGCGAAACGCCGCGTGCTTCGTTAACGGCTTCTCATGCTTTCGAAAGGATGTCGATGAGTTTTATATCTAGAGAAACGTCGCATTTATCTCGAATAATTAAATAATATTTGACGTTTCCTTTCTTGAATTAAATATTCCGCAATCTCATTCTACCGCAGGCAATCATGTTAATTAAAGTTAATATGAGGTTTTCAAAAATTAAAGCCAATTACTTTTAAAAATTTATTGCACTTGCAGATGCATAATTTTTACCGTTTATTTTTATCGGATACATCTTATCGAGCGCGTTGACAAATTTAATTTTTTTATCAAGTGATGAAATAAAAAAAGATATTTCTAAAAACGAGGGAATTTATTCTTGCATTATTTTCAAAAATTAATAGAAATTTCTATAACGAAAAATTTTTTAAATTTGTTTGTAAATTACAAAAAAACATATAAAATATTGTATATATTTTAACTAAATTAATCAAATTGATTAGGAGATTTTTGTTTCAAACGTACACGTGCATATCGTGAGAATTCTAAATCACGTACTTGTGAAAAATATTTTTTCTTTTTATAATCTTTTTCTCTCTCTCTCCCCTTTTTTCTATCTCATACATTCTCGTACGAGATATCTTTAATTTATACATATAATATTAAAAAGGAAAACTTTCTTCTCATTTATTTAAATAATTCTCCAAATTATAAAAATAGGTCGCAAAATTAAACAAGTTATTTGAGTAATTTATATCACTACTAACATTATTGTATATATTTATTATTAAATAATCTGTTATTGTTAATACCAGAAAAATTACACAATCGTCGAATGCCTTGTGTAATGTTATTATTAGATAATGTAAGATGCCGATGTGATAATTTCCAAAGTATGCGATATATGTAGTTGATTTATGGCTTGTAGTTATGTCGCTATGTATTTATATTATTAATTTAGATCTTGACTAATTCGTTTTTTATAAAAATCATCTCGACTCTCACTGCTAATAGTGTATGTAGCGCTTTATTTCAACAACACGAAATATTTTTCGATCGCCATTCATTCATTTTTTTGTTGTCCATTACAATAATCGGCCTAATTTGTTTCAAGATTAATCAATGACGAAAATAATGGGTCATTGTTTTGTAGGAGGGCCGGGGGGAAGTGACAGACATAAGCGCAAGTCCTGGGAGGCAGGCACCTGCCAACCAGTTGCGCCCCAAGGAACCACCCCCCATGGTCATTCAAGGAGACTTCAGGAAGGTAGGTGACACTTCATTAATTCGTTGCCGATACAATGGACAAATTTAGAGTTCGTTGCGTCGGCAAACTTCAATTGGATAACGTGATGATGGATCCCGACATTCTCTATTGTGTAGCTCGTGAAGTTATCTCGACGACTAATAGAAATATATTAGCATGTGCTCTAGTCGTTATACAATATACGTCTAATTTGACTGTTACTAAAATAACATTTAAAATTAATAAATTAAATTATTCAGTTCCTCTTTACTAAACAAACAAAGTAGATGTGTAAAATATAATATTTTACTCCGTTATCAAGAGAGACAGAATTATTTTTAAATGAACATTTTCTTTTAATTAAATAACATTAATATTGTACAGTTAATTGAATTTTACCAGACCAATATTTTTATATTTTTCTCTCTACTTATTATTTATATCAATTATTTCACTATTTATCTTATACTCTTTCATTTAAGATATTTGAGAGAGAATATTGCTGGTAAAAATGATGAATAATATGATAATGAATTAAAGAAATATTGCTTTTGTCGTCGAGATAATTTCATCGCATTCACGAATCGATAATAAAAGCTTCGCTATGCATTCCGTAAAACGGAAGGATCTACCGTTGCAGGTGAGCGGGATCAGTACAGAGATCTTCAAGCAGATCGAGACTGTCGAAAACGATCATGACGCTTCGACAGCGGCGGCCCTCGAAGCTGTCGAGCGAAGAGGCGAGATGGTCGTGCGTGTCATTGAACCTCGGCAAATGGGTAGACAGGCTTCCGAGGCGGCGAAAAAATTTATTGCCATGCAGGTATGTTATCGACGGACCGTCTATTTCCGACAGATTGTGATTCATTCGCGTTGAAACGTAATATCTTGTCATAAATTACTGCACGCGCAGTAAACTTTTGTTACTGTCAATGTACTGCATCTGTCTTTTTAATCTGTGTTTTTATTCTCCTGATTTTTTTTATATAATTTAATTAGATTAATTTATTGCTATTTATATCTATTGCTTTTTTATATCTTATCATGTACGGAGATTGCACATGTATTAATTTTTTTATTAAATTATATAGTTTCAGAGACACACCCAAGCGAGATTCAATGTAAAGGAAATAGACTATACAAATGCAGAATTGCACAATTCAAATATTACACTAGATATGAAAATTTAAATGAAAGTTAAACACAGATTGAAATAAATCTTTTGTTTCAATTTGTTTAATTTTTGTGAATAATTTTTTGTTACCTTTAATAATAATTGAAACAAAAAAAAACTCCGACTAGTGTGACTATCAAATAAATCGTTGAAATCATATTACCCGTGAATTTAACTTCCGAAATTAAACAAACAGGTATAACTGTATTTGCTTGCATTGCGATCATTTGTCACAGCACGAGGAAAATTATTTTCACGACAATGGAACAATTTTGCGCGGTGTAATTTCTACATTTCGTCCAAGCACGCGCAAACATTGCGAGATATTTGAATTAAAAATATATTACGAATTAAAAATATATTCGTTCGCGATCCTTGTTTCAGGATCCTAAACACCCTATCCACTTTGTCGAGATAATCAAACGACCGGGACAGACCCTCGGTCTCTACATACGCGAAGGCAATGGCGTCGACAGGAACGATGGGGTTTTTATTTCCAGGATAGCCCTGGAGACTGCCGTCTACAATAGCGGCTGTTTGAAGGTGAGAATCCTTACCTTTGCCTTGTCCTGCGAATTTTCATTTTCTGTCGTCGTGACAGTGAAAAATCGCTGCGACGAAGAGAGCGAGCAGCGAGTCGTCCTCTCGCTCTTTTTTTTGTCAAGCGAGGACTTAATTGCCGTCGTTGTTCGAAACAAATTGGTCATTTAGGACCGGAACCTATTTCTGTCGCGCGAGATCGGTGGGTTGGGGCGTGAAAACGCGCCGAATTAAATTTATACTTTTGCACCTTGACATTTCACGAGCCAGGAATCGATCACATCTGTCCACATTCGGGGGGAGGATGTTTATTCTCTCGTCTGTCTCACGACAAGATTGTCTCCCGCGTGCTATTATCAGTTATTCGCCATCATGCATTCGCGCTTGCAGGTGGGCGATGAGATCTTGGCGGTGAATCTGGTCGACGTGACGCACATGAGTCTAGACGATGTCGTCATCATCATGTCGATACCGAGGCGACTAGTTTTAGCCACAAGACATGGTCCACATCAACCGGTTTCACATGTCCGTCAGACTGAACACAAGGCGCCACCCGTGGTAGTCATCAAGAGGGAATTAAACGAGGATGAGAATGACCACGTGACGAGTAATCATGTCAGGTATTGCCCTTGTGTTTGTTCGCAATTCTTTTCGAGTTTCAAAAAAAAGTTGAAAATGACAAGAAAAAGATATCTCTCTTTATCTTTCTCTCTCTCTCTCTCTCTCTCAAATATGTGAAATAGGATAGATATTTCGAGATGTTATATAAATGATTTTAAACATTGTCATATTTTTACTTTTCATATTTAAAAATTTGTTAAAAATGTAAATTAATTATTAATAAAAAGTTGATATTCAACGGAGAGGATGAGAGAACAATTTGACATCATATACTCCAGGATATTTCGACAATGATGATTTAATGATTTAAATTATTTCTACCATAAATTAAGATAATTTTTTATTTTATAAATTGCATCGGTAACGACTAGCTTTGAATAGAATATGCCATGTATAAAATTCGAAATTTTTACATGCAGAGATGGCAGTAGCCGTAGACGAGGCGACGGACGCGAAATGTTGCCGTCGCGATCAAGACTCGGTCTCACGGGTTTGGGATCAAGCCAGGATCTCGGATCGAGCAACGGTGATCTGTACTACAATTCACGACCGGAAGGTCACTGGTCCTATCAACCGCCACCGTCGCCGGTTATTACGCATCAGCCGAAGCCTTCGACGCAACATTTTCAATCATACGAGCGTGGTTACCCGAAAACGTTGGAAAGCTTAGCTGAGAAAGTAAGTCTTGCGGAATGTTTCAAACGCTGATACAAAAATTTTGATGCGGATCGAGATCCATCAGAACGACGGAAAATGTATCGTCGAAGAAAGCAAATCACTGTTCTGTTTATTTCGGTATAAGTTAAAAATGAGAAAGCAAACAAGTTTTTAAATTGTTTGCTTCAATTGTAATAAAATATAAATCTTTACGATTCAATTCCTTTACAAAAAAATTAATAATCAGAATTTTAATATATTACACAATATTAAAATTGCCGATTAAATATAAGAAGCTAATATTATTGGTTCCCTTATTGAATATTAATATTATTTTAAGATAATGATAAGAATAATTTTTTAATTGTCTAATATTTAAAATGTAAAAATATTTTACATTAATTTATGAATATATATAGTGCTTTATTATATTATTTATTATTTATTTAAATACCGTTATATTATAATTTCTTCGACATTTTGTCGTTTCTGCAATCTCGATCCGATGTAGTTATATGCATAGATGTTCTAGACGATGTGGATCGAGCACCATTTCACACCTGTCTGCACCAATTCGATACTTGTTTGTCCTTCACTGTCTCCAATGAATGCTACTTTATGACCGAAAAAAAGTGGTGAACTCGTGACAATGTCTCGGGACACTTGCTGTCGCAATCTCCGAGTCTTTCGGATTATTCGAATTGAAAAGCCCGAAGAATAATCCGCAAAACAAGACTTTTCGATATTGCGCAGGAAAATTAAAGTACATCATAGAATCGTGTAACTTTTCGATGGTCAAAGTGTTATTTAGATACAACGATAAAAGAAATCTTTTGAGTATTAAATATCGCACATGAAATCATTACCCATGATACCGAAAACTTCTCGCGAAAATAAAAAAAAGATAAATGTCTGAATTTTTTCCGAACGACGCGGAGAATCGATCCGCTCGCGTACCGACCACGTATTTCATATGACTAATCGGTTCTATGAATGAATGCTACATTGAAATTAACCAGGATTTTACAAAGGTAAAAATAACACAAACTTTATCTTGATACCTAGACTTGTGTATGATTGCAATTTTCTGTTATGGACACGAGTATAAGTACTCTCCCCTCTCTGTCTCTCTCTCTCTCTCTCTTTTTCTCTCGAATACCTGACAAACAAATGCGCGAGTGCACGCATTGCATTTTGAATTTCATTCATCATTGGCAAAGTTTGGTTCATTATATTAAAAAAGATCAATACGAGAGAGAGCCTTTTTAGTTTTGAAATATGAGAAGATCGAGAAACAAATAAATGCGAAAGACAATTAATTATATACCAAAAAGATTTCAAAAGTTGCACGTATTTTTTATTTTATATATATTGTAGTATTTTCTTCAATTGTCGAAAAATTGCAGAATAAGTTATATAACAACAGCTTATAAATTCTTTATTAATTAAATTGCTTCTCTTGTCATCATAAAAATTGCAGCTTCCAGTAGAAGCTTGCAAAGCTAAAGTTTGATAGAGATTAATGAAAAAAAAAAGTCCGCAGGAAAATAAATTATTCTGCAATAGGATATAATTAAGAGTTAGTAAACGGAACGAGAAATCGGGAAAAGTTTAATAGTAAACGACTAAATTTTTAATCATTCTCCGATGCACTAATGCGTTTGTTTAACGAGTTTTACCTAGAAAATAAACGCAATACGAATTAATAGACATTTATATATGTATATATTTAAAACGTAGAAAAATCGCAAACACCTGCTGCCACTGTTTGTGTGTATGATGTGATCTCTAATTTTATATTTCCTTGCTGTAAGCTTGCTACTTGTTCTTTCGATTGTATTTCCTGTCTGTGTTTTGAATAATGTTAATCGTGATTAACGCTATCACGATCGAATGCATGTGCGTTTATCGATTGCCAGTATATTTTGTGCGTAATATTATCCCATAAATCTATTAAAACGTTAATAATTTATCAAAGAAATTATATTGTGAAATTTTAATGAATTATTTATAGCACTTTAAAAAAAATTATATATATAATAAACTGTGTAAAATTTTTGTCTTTTACGTATCATATCCATTGTCTGTCAGAGTATATAATATATATAAAACTATAAAATAATTATTATATTAACAAAAAGCAATCGATATCGTGAATCGTATTTCAACAAAAATTTTATCGTTGTAATTGCTGTTATTTTTCGTGTAAAAATTCAACTTTCAAAATCAAAATATACACATATGTATCAGAAATTGTATAACATGTTGACGTATTTTTTTTAGCGGAAGAAATGGGAATATTTATAATTCGCAGCGATTGGCAATATTAACGAAACCTTATGCGGTGTTTATGGATCGTGACTAAAATTTCTTTGTGTGATGATGCGAGTGTAGGTACACCCCTTCTACACGGGGCCCATGATGCCCTCGTCGAATGGCCGCCGTATGTCGACGGGTGGCGGAATGCAATCAGTCGGCGGCAGGTTGTCGGGTCAAACCGCGCAGTCGACCCATTATGGCTACAGCCAGCACGGAACCGGAAGGATCATGCCGAGAAGCGGTTCCGACCAGCATCTACCCCGAGTCGATTATACGAGTATCACGACGCCGGCGCGACATACCCTTCTTAGATCCAGCTTGAAATCAGGTTCGTAATGAGTTTACTTGCCGCCCTTACGTGGGGCTTTCGAGACTTACGGGCGGTAAATTCCGTCAGCCGGTGTTTATGCATTTTCCACTCCCATATTTGCTCTCCAGAAATTTTGGAGAATACTCTTGTAATTTATTTATCTTCGAAATGAATCTTGATATATTCTATGCAACAATGGTTTGGAGAAACATGCAATGGATAATATATTTAGAGAAATTTATTCTCCAAGTCAAATACGTTTTAGAGAGAGAGAGAGAGAGAGAGAGAAAAGTAAGATAAAAATAATCTAATAATTTTCTCTTTGTGATGATTTATATTCGCTTGTTATATTCTATACGCTTGTTATATTCTAAGGTAATTTTCTGTCATTATTAGGTACATCAGCATTACGTTACAATACGAGGTATGGTGGACAGACTGACATAACGTCCGCCGCGCAGAGACAAGGACAATTTGGCACCTTGACGAGGCGACATCGACCTTCATTGGATTATGCCTCCGACACCGAGGCTACTTGCTCCAGCTCGCCGAAATCAGCATATTACTATTATAGGCACAACATGAACAATCCACCTCAAAGTAGCGTCGTATCGCATTTAGCTACTCTTTCGAGGTCACAAATCGGTCAGAGTTCCTCAGGTGAGAGGAACTCGAGATAATTTAAATTTAAATTATGTCTCCCTTTTCTTCGAGATCGTATCATTTAAATTTTAATTGCAATTAATAAACTCGTGTGGCTTAAATCAATTTCCTTGAATAAGCAAATATTATGTTTCTATTTTAATTAACGCATAGGCTGATATAACGATAAATTTGCATTATTTAGATAATTTTAACAAAAAATTTGGAAATATAATTTACTGATAATATAATATTTGAAGATTTATAGAGAACTGTCAAGTATCTCGTTGCAAACGATTTAGCTGTTTCGTTTTAAATTCAAAGCCTCTAGTAAAACGTGATTCTCTACGGACGAGTGCCATAAATCACGAGACTTGTCATACAGGTTTAAGGTCAAACTCGTTACCACGAAGCGGTCGGACGTTGCCTCAGCAGCCTGGACTTAGATCTGGTCTGAGCACAGTCGCGTCGGGTCTGATCGATCAAGAGGATAGCGACGGCGCTCTATCGGCGCCGGAATTGCCTTCCATCAGGCGTGATAGAGGTAAGCTTAAATAATAAAGGCGATAACTGAGAACACAGCTTACTTACTGTAGACTGATCGTGTCGATAAATCGCAACAGGCAGGATACCGTCCTCGCCGAGCGTATTCACGTCGGATGAGTATCGTGCCTGGCTAAGTCGCACCCCGAGTACCAGCGCCTTGTACGAGCAGATCAGGGCGACCACAAGTAGACCACCTCGTTACACGTATAGCGCCGAGAATATTCACGCAGCTGTCAATCAGGTATCACTTGGAACTCACGAACTTGCGACTTCTGCAATCAGTTAATTTTATTATGTTAATTTTGTGGAATAGTTTAATGGTGATAAATCTTGTTTGAATTTTTATTTTTATGACTTATTATTTATTATTTCTATTTTCTCTTTCATTTACTATTATTATTTCTATTATTACGTTAATTATTAAATCAGGTAAGATTCGTTATTTTAATTGATTCTAAATTTTTTTAAATTTATGTTATAGTGTTTCATATATTTATCAAGAAATAGAAGATTCATTCAATGCAGATATATATTACGATTTTGTCCATTAAAAATCTATAGTTTATATTTCTATTATTCTCTTTAGTTTATATTTACAAATTTATTTAGATTTATAAACTTGTATTGACTTATTTATATTGGCTTTCGATAAAAATTTGTAATTATTTTTCAATATGTATCATATTTATTTAATTGAATAAAATTCTAATGCTAAATACACACAAGATAACAAACACTTTCACAATAAAATAAATTTATATAATATATATTCTTAAGAGAGACAAATATTAAAGATAAATTCATTTGCTTAAATCGAATGTTTATATAATAATCGATTTCTGATTCACGTAGGGTGAATACGGCAGTTACGGTGGGTACAGACCGCTCTCGAGCACACTCGATCGCCTGTCGACGAGATCGGCGTCAGCCCAACAGGTCAATCTGGCAAATCTCAGAGCGTCGACGGCAATCAGCTCGACATGTCATCGCGGTACAACGAATCCAAGGCCAGCCTCGGTAGCATCGAGCGCCCGATCGTCCCTCGTAACCCAGAAACCATCGTTAACGAGCTCCGTGAGCCAGCGGGCGACATCAGTCAGGAGAATTAGAAATCTGTTGGATCTTGAATCTACGAGGAGTATACCTACCCCAACGCCTACCAGAACTCAGGGTCAAATACTGCTAGATATTAATCCTGCAGGTGAAACTAGTTAGTCTATTCTATTCGTTTATACTATTTCATCCCCGATAAGAAATAGAAACACTGAAGGATCGTTCCCTTTCGCAGAGTTCCTCAAGTATAAGATAGAGAAGCCGCCGACCGTGGGCACTCCGAGCTCAACGAGCTCCCTTTTGAGTTCACTCGGGGAGACGACTGGTGGCGATTTCGCGAGCGGAGTCAGCGGATTATTATCGGTTCATCTCTTAGCGGGACGTGGGCTTCGAACGACTACGACCTCCTCGGCTGCCACTACACCTTCCACTCCTTCCGGTCAGCCAAACTTAGGTAGATGAGGCATTTTTATGTACGGTTTTCACGAGATTGGCAGTATTTTACTCGTTTTAGTTATATTTGTTTCACGCTCTAATTTCACACGATCGAAAAATGCAATGCTTATGAATAATCTTCTTTAAATAAATGTATTAATTTGCCAAAAATAATTACAGCTAGTTGCGGCTTGCGAGACTTGTACTGCGTACTGGAATGCGACAGGGTGCACAAAGCGCGAACAGTAGTGCGAACCGGCGATTTAATGTTCGACTGGGACGAGACCTTCGAGCTGGATCTCGTAGGCAATAGGCAGCTGGATCTGCTCGTTTACTCTTGGGACCCGCAGTACAGGCATAAGCTCTGTTACAAGGGATCGGTGCATTTAGCGAGTCTGCTGAAAGAATCGCCGGAGCATCAACTGGCCGTTAAAGTCGAGCCACGCGGCACAATCTACTTAAAACTGCGATACACCGACGCTCAACAAACTTTCCGTCGAAGAGGTTTACCGGTCATATCTCTAGCTACAAGGGTAGCACCTCTTTTCGGAGTTGATCTAGATACAGTGGTAAGTTTTCTGTCTCTTATAATGGTAAATTTTTGTGTCAATTTTCAACTCGATATTCACTCGAAAATATATAAGTTTTTAAATAATACTTTCAACCTATTTAAGTCGTGAAAAAGGTGTTGCATATATTTTTTTAAATAATTAGGTAAGTCGAGAAACTAAGACTGGCGGAGTTCCCGGTGGAGTTTCCACGGCTTTGGCGATGGGAGTCCCGAACGTTCCGATTATCGTGTGGCGTTGCGTCGAGGAGGTGGAGAGAAGAGGGCTCGACATCATCGGTAAGAATCAAATAATCTCGAGAGTGTTGCGACTAGAATTATCACTTCATCGTTCGTATTTCGTGCAATAGGTTTGTATAGACTCTGCGGTTCGGCGACCAAGAAGAGAATACTTAGAGAAGCTTTCGAAAGGAATGCACGGTCTGTAAATCTGTCGCCTGACAACGTGCCGGATATCAATGTCATCACAGGTAATGCGTGCATTAAATATCTAAAACTACTGTTTCGGGAATAAACGAGAACGCTAATTCTGTAACCGCGATGTTATTTTCAGGCGTTCTGAAGGATTATTTACGAGAACTTCCGGAACCTCTCTTCACGAAGTGCCTCTACCAAATGATGGTCGATGCACTGGCCGTCTGTTTGCCGGACGACCCGCAGGGCAACGCTAAGCTTATGTTCAGTATACTAGATTGTTTGCCTAAGGTCAATAGGGTACGTATTTATGCGTGGTTTACTTTCAAACATGTATTGATTACAAGAGAAGATAAATATAACGAGGTTTTTATCTGTTGAGATGATTAGTTTCCCTAATCTAATTATGCGTATTATTGATTGGCAATAGTGCACATTGATTTACTTGCTGGATCATTTGGCGATGGTGGTATCGCAATGCAATAAAATGTCACCAGCAAGTCTTGCCGTTTGTTTCGGCCCAGTATTGATGTTACATTCCGATGAAAATGGACCTCCGCTGGATTTCCAACAACCGATAGCCGTGCTTAAGTATTTACTGGAGATTTGGCCAGTCAAGTCAGGTAATGTACTTGTTTTTAATGTATCTCCATAAAAAAGAATTTGCTTTCTTACAAATTTAAATTAATTATTTTAATTGCATTTCATGCAATTTAACCGAGTTTGAATTTTGACTTAAAATGCTGCGTAACAACGTGAGAAAAAAATTAACAACGCTTTTATAAGCGCTATACATACGCAGCGACGTGCATTAAAAAGAAAACATGAGCTAAAAGCCGAGTAATCAGTAGCTAATTTCACAGACAGTTCGGAAGACTTCTTCAGTCGGTTCAACACTTCCTCGAGTTATGCCAGCAGTCGAGCGCAGCAGCAGTCAGCAACATCTGCAACAGGCGCAGCAATTGGTGCAACAACAGCTACAGGCGCAACTACAGGGAACATTGGGACGCACAGGGCTGCCTTGGCAGCAGCCACCCTCACTTCATCATCAACCCCAAACTACGGCAGCCGCAGTCCTCGGGCCCTCTATTCGTCCTCCACCACCGGTCAAACCTCGTCAGGTGAGTCCGTCATTTTTTTCGTGCATCTCTGGCACGATTTGAGTTCAATTTATTATTAAGAGAATATTAACCCTAAACAGTATGAATAAAAGCTGATCTTTTTGATTATTTTATTGCGAATAATTTTTTATAAAAATTTGAATAAATTTATGTAAAGGAAATGCAGATTTTTTTCGAATCAAAAAGTTAAAGAATATATGACAAATAAATATTTATTATCATTAAATATAATATATCGAGTCAGAGAGACAGTGAAAGACAGAATGTGAATCAACCTCCAACATTTTTACGTAAGTAATATACTTGATGCTGTTTAGGGTTAAAAACATTAATTTTTCTAGTTTCCGTGAATTTATATATTTGCATAAATTTCCCCTCAAGCAATTTGAAATTTTGAAACTAGAAAAATTGATCGAGAATATGTCTGTCAGATATTCTAAATATATACATATACTCAGTTTCCTTTCTCGCTTTTCTTCGTGTGCTATGCATTGAAATGTTGTGAACAGCATGGTAGGCAAGGTACCGATTCTATTTTCTTCTTTGTTCGCTTCGCAGACAACCTCAATCGCGCGATGCGCTTATGAAATCGAATCTATGCTATTTAGTCATCATTCATTCACCCTGCTTACATATCAAATGTTTTCATTCATGATAAGATTTCAATCAAAAAATTTTTATTTATAACAAACTCGCAAGCATTTTGGTATAGTGTTTTAAAAAGCATGTAATTTTAAGAAGATTGTGTTTTCAATCAATTATTCAACTTATTCTCAGAGATAATTTTAAAGATTATTCAGATTACTTAAAAAATATATATACATTATTAATTAAATAACAATTTTTATAAATTTTTCACTATAAAGAAAAGAGTAATTTATTCTTGAAAAAATTATTCACGATCGAAAAAGGTGAATTTCTGTGCTCTGAAAACCACTACTAGCCGAAATGATTTATACGATGCTATTCATTATCATTACCATTAATCATCACAACTCGCGGTTTAAGCTTCACAGATTTATCATGTACATACATTTTACATATATCATTTACGTGAAGTGCCTTCGTGCATGTTTCAATGTCATTTCTCTTTCATATTCATCTACAATATTAGGACAATATGATTTCTATTTTGTGTATATAGTTTCGACGTCATTCCTATTATAATAACAATTTACGTTGTCTTCTTTATCTTTTTTCGTTTGGGCACGTATTCTTCAGAGCAAGCGCAAATTGCCGGCTCTACCAAACCGCTGACAGCACAGAGACGCCGCTTCTTGCACAGGTATTATTGTTATTATCGTTTTCATTATCATGTACATCCGCTACTTTAGTTCGTTGTCACATGCATGGCCCGATTCAGATATCAGAGAAACGTATATCATTCATGTAACTCATTCTACTTTCATACGCCATCACGTTTTGTACAATCTAAATGTTACCGACATATACCGAATATTGTAAATACTTGTTTATATTAATGTAGCACATATTTCTACGTATGTTGACGATATTAGCATTCACTTCCACGACTCTCTGGTATCCGCGAAATTATGCAGAATCGACTTGAAAATATCAATTTTGCACAAACTAAAGACTCTTTTAAAAATACATATCAAATTTGATGACAATAAATTGAACGATACATTAATTAAAAATTCAGATTTTATGCATTGCTGAATTTAAGAATGGAAACTCTATCTCTCCGTAATATATCAGAGAATATCTACAGCGACTCTTGAAATTGATCAAGTGTTTCGAAAAATTTTTTAAAACTGTGCCAAAAAATATATAATATTTATATAATATCATTTTATATATTATAATGTTATTTGTGTGACAGTACGCAAACTGTGCAAATTTGTTTTTACACGTTTGTTTCTTCCGTCTTTTCCATTTAATAAAGAAAATTTTCTGAAACTTTCTGAAAAAAAAAAAAACATTTGATCAATCTCGTATATAAGTGCAGCCGGAATTCCGGCGTCGTGCGCGACTAACCGACACACCTTGACGGTGGGTCCATTTTGTACGCGCAGGTGATAGTCTCGTCTCCCGGTTCACCTAGTAGCGAAGAGTCAGAGGCCTCGCCGGAGCCGATTAACAAAGGCCTTCTGGGCAATTTAGGATACGAAAAGAGCGACGAGACGACGACGACGACGACGACGACGTCGAGCACGTCGGGCGGAATTAATATCGGGGTCGGCGTCGGTGCCGGCGTCGAGCAGATCACGCCAACGAGCAGCGTCGACACCGAAGAAGGTAATCCTCATCATCCCGAAGAGGGCGAGAAGGGCGTCGAAGGTGATGTCGAGGCGAGTGACGACGATCGGCATCAGCACATACCTAAAACGCATTAATCGCTGCCGTCACGCGAGCGATGAACGCAGTGAGTAACGAAGAGGCTGTGCGAGAGGAGACGACTTTTCGCGAACAAACGTACATCAAAGTTAGAGGATTGTTTCGTCATTTTACGCTTCGAGGCTGGACGTGCGGGCCAAAGGATAGGTCGATCGGTTCAGAAACGGAATTGTGCCGGAAATAGGGATTACTTGTTAATTTCGTAAGATCGTCCTGTAAATGTTCTCGAATTAATCGTTTAGTTTTGTAAATATGAGATAGAAAACACATGTCAAAATGAGTAAGTCTTTGGACGCAAGTCTGTGTTGCACGGTGCTAATACTCGAATGTCGATTTGTAAGAATCTTTGTTACACATTTCGATCGAGAGCTATCGTGATTAATTGATTTAGTCAATTGTGTTGGGCATGGCTGCTTGCGAGAAGGATTTGTTAAAGTTAAATGAAAAGGGAACAAAAAAAGAGAGAGAGAGAGATGGGAAAATGATCTCGTTCGATTAATAGTCGGATTATACTGAAGAACTGCAAATATATAGCGAAATTAAACTAGCGATGTATGTTAAATTTTTCCCTTCAATGTCATGTCTCATTTTCTAATTGAGTTTCGTGCAAAGCTAAAATATGCGATTTATATAGTTAAATACATGAGAGACGCGACAGCACTACCGAAATGATGAAGCTATTAAAATGAAGAAAGTGCGAGTGCTATACGACTATATATTACTTATTACAGAAAGATAGATCAGAGACACGCATTCCTTCTATCGGAGGCAACAATAGCCGGAACTGAAATGATAAAACAAGTTTCCGCAACAAGTTAAAGAGATATTATTCACCACGTTAGAAAGTCGCTACCGGGATAGCAATTTCAACAACCGCAAGCACACGTTCAGTCCTCCATACATTATGGAAGTTTCTCCGAGTTATGACCTTTCGAGTCATGATCTCTTAAAGCAAATGGTAGAATGCAAATAATCGCATACACCTTGCCCTCGATGCTCTTTTCCGGGAAGTTGCATAACGATGAGGAAAGAAAAAAGGTGGAGGAGAAGAAGGAGGTGGAAACGAGATTGTCCCTCCGCGATCGTCATCGTCGACATCTCACTATCATCAACATGACACACAATAATAACACGACACACAGAACTTGAGCGAGCGAGCCGGTCAACGAGGATGCGCACGTGGCATACATAATAATCAGTTTATATGCGAATATACTATATATACATATTATATATACATATGTAGACTAGTCACGATATTACGTGTGCTTTTGATAAAAAACTATTACTTGTAGCGTTAGCTAGCTCTCGTATACAGAAATAAAAAGATACATGAACAAACAAATCGACAAACAAACAAATAAACAAACAACTAAACTAGACGATATACATAATATACATATAAAGATGTTATATATACTTTGGGAAAGAGAAAGTGTGCGTGTGTGGGAAGACGGTGTTTCGACATGTCGACAATAGGACACGTAAGAATCGTTTGGACAGGTTCGCATCAAGAGTATAGTATCGGAAAATCAACTGTGTGGCTATTGTATCAATACCAGTCGATTGATTGTCCGAGATTCGGATCGTGATCGAAGTAAAGGGAGGAAGAAGGAGGGGTTACCGCAGGAGAAACTGATCGAAAATGATAATAATTACGAGTAAACAAAGAAACGCTACGATTAATTAACTATACTTTTAAAAAGAAAACGTAAAAACGAGTAAAAAATAGCCAGTATTATTATGCGTCTAAAGCTGTAAAATGATGATCGCGCGAAAGAGAGAGAGTGAAAGAATGAAAAAGATAGAGAGAGAGAGAGAGAGAGAGCAGGGATGTGCGAATAGTCTAATATAAAAATAATAAACGATTATAAAGAAGAAGAGACAAAGGGAAAGGGGAGGGTTAAACGTAGATACGCGAATGTCGCTCTTGTTGAGAACAATTGGGCGACGATCAGATACGCACTACGACGCCGGAACAAAGCCACGAGCGGATCGCGATTGCCTATCATCGTCATAATTATCACTGTAACGCACCATCGCCGTCATTATCGTCGCTCGATTTCACCCTCGTGGTTTGGTTCGCAAAATATAAAAAGGATGCACTGTAATCTGTATAAACACGCACGTATAAATAGATATATAAATACATCTGTAATCTCTCTTCTTTTCGCACAGTTAGTGTTATCGCGCGGGATATTTAACGGGGGAGGGGAAGTAGCCGCGAAATTCAAACTAATTGTATAATTGAGTGTAATGTGTATATATACGTACATATACATATATATGATTTGCTGTAATCCTAGTTATATCCAGTCCCAGACCGTGCGACTGTCCCAGACTGTGCGTTTGATGAGCATGCGCGAGAGAATGCCGGGTACCGAGATATATCCTCGTTTTTCTTTAAGATAATTGAAGAAATAAAGTTCTCTTAACTCCACGTGGAAATAGAATTTGCAAACAAATCTATTCCCGATTCATTCTTTTCTTTCTTTCTTTATTTATTTCAAGCACTCGAACCAAAATTCTGTCCAACGTTGACGTTACGTTTTCATGGTAAATTGTCTTTTAACTTTTACTCTCCTGCAGAGATTTTACAAGATAAGATTTTATAAGATAATATTCATAAAGAAATTTCAATATTTAGAATAGATAAATTCTTTATAAAATCAATTCCTATAAATTTTTCAAGTATATAACTCTATGCTCTAATTTTTCAATTTGTCTTCATATGGCATCGAATTCTATAAAATTATGAATTGTATTCTAAAATTTTATTGTTGCGACAATTATTTGTATTACTATAGCATACTGAGATTATTTTTTTATTCGTTTTTGCATATCTCAACTATATTCTTAAATTAGATTGATTCGTCAGACGTACGTTACGTAGTTCCTATCATTTCTACTTGTTCGTAGAAGAATCGAATCATATTGAATAAAACAAACACGAATTGTCGTTTGTCTATCATGTGAAGGATTAATTTCTTAATATTGTAGGGAAAAGATATAGATATATATTGATATATATGAGTTGTGTGTGTGTGTCTGAAAAAATTATTTCGTAAATGACCACGACAATATATCGCAATATATATCCGCATGTCTTTAATTTAATATTCTGAAACGAACGAATAAAGTTACTAACATGACTCGTGTATTTTTGCTTTTCGATACGTGACTGACCAATTAATGTATCACGAAGGAGAGACAGACAAACAAATACAAAGACGGTATCCAGTGTTCCTCGCCTTCTAGTAATAAATTAATTATGCCGCGAAGAAAGAAAGGGAAAGAAAGAATGTGTGGGTGTATGTATGAGAGCAAGATTAACTTAAATATTATACATGAAAGCACACTGCCGCAATTTTATATAATTGACTGTTGTTATACCTACGTACTTACGTACATATATAATATATATCTATATATTAACCAAGACTTAGCGAGCCGCGATACGTGTCGATCGCGAGGAAGTCCAGGATATGGTCAGTGAGTTAGTTCAAGTGAGTTAGTTTCTTTCGCTAAAAATAAAAGTGCGGGTCCTTCGTCCGAAATCGTAAATTAAAGTTCTTCGACGGCGAAGGGAGTAATGTTTAGCCCCTATTAATTAAGCCCAATTATTACGCATTTGGGAGATTCTAAAATTGCACATTTTTACAAGATGTAGGTATCTATAAATACTAGATATCTAAATACATCTAGCAATATTCATATTTTTGGATCTTGCAGGACATTTGCGTATTCAAGGACGTCCAAGTATATATTTGAGAATATCCAAGAATATTTAAAAATAACTATTAGTTATTTAACAAATTTACAAGTATTGGATATCAATCTTATAAAATCTTGACGAATATGCAATTTTTCGCAAGTTTCTCTTTTTTGATGAAAAAAAAAACATGGCAAGTACAATAGCTAGTCGAAGAATCGGCAAAATAGTGGAGGAAAGGAATATTATTCATCGGGATCGTCGTGCATCCCGTATCCGCAATAAATAATATTGTAATAATTTCTATCAATCTCTATTTCTAATAATCTCTATTTTCATGCGCCATAAACTGGATGTTACGCGAGGTCCTTCGAGAGTCCTCTCGTATCGCTCGCGAAGGAAAATCCCTTGATCGAATCGAGCTAAAAGTGGAAGGAGAAAGAGTAACCCACAACTGTAATAATTTGTGCTCTCGACTTTTCACAATTGTGTGATCCTCATATTTTTTTTCTTTCTTTATATCTCCTCCCTCGCGACACCAAAAAGATGGCAGAAAGAGAACAAAGAGTATTCAATCGCGCATTGTTGATTGGACGTAATTATATGATCGAATCTAGCCTCTCATTACAAATTCAAACGATTTGTAAGGTCAGCAAATTTAAAAAAGATATAAGAAAAAATTGGATTACATGGACGGAAAATTCGGAAAGACACGAGTCAAGCGAAATTTGTGGGAACAGTAAAAAGCTAATTAAATACGTTCGAGAGCCATGTTAGAAATTTACCAGAACTTGCTTATAATCATAATTGCAAAATAATAGAAATATCAAAAATGAATAACGACATGAGAGAAAAAGTATCGGGCAGTAACCAAGAAAGAAGCGTAATATCGATATACAAATGTAATTTTTTAATGCTCACATTACCTGATTCTCTCATGCAATCGCATTTCATTTTAATCAACTAATTATTATTATTACGAGAGAATTCGCGTTAAACAGATCCATCTGCTTGTATTCTCGATTTTAGAATTTATTTCAATTGAATGGTCTTTATGGAGACATTTTATATGAGGAGGCTTGATATATACGTAGATTTTTTAATTGCACTAATAAATTAATAATTTATAATAAAAAAAAAAAGATTCTATCGATAATTGAAACATACTTGTTAAATCTTTTATATACCTTTTTGAAATCTGATATAATATGATATGATATGATATTCTAAAGTATATCTTAATTAAATCTTATAATACAAAAATAATATACTCTATTTATCTCACCTTGTTCTAATATTTCTATGCCCAATTAATTATTTATTTGCGGCAATTAATGAAAAAGAAACTACATTTGGTTTTAAAAAATCTTTGACCAAACAAATCAATAGGTAATTATAAAAGATAGCTACGAAAGCGCACAAATTTCACGTGTTTTTAATAATATATCAACGCTATTGCGTACTTTATTTGTACATTAAATTTTCTCACATGCAATATTAATATAATTACATTATAAGAAATTTTCAAACATTTATATCGAATCGTGAATACAAGTTTGATGGATCATCGAATCTTAGCACTAACATATAAATATATATACGATGGACCACGTTTGTCATACTGAAACGTTTCTAAAAAAAGAGAGATAGGGAAAGAGAAAGAAAGAAAAACTAAAAATTTTTCCATGATTTTTCTATAAGTCAGAAGCAGAACATAGCAGGGCGCATCGGTTTTTCTTCCGCGCTCAGCATAAATTTCGTACGTAAATGAACCATAATTATCGAACTTTCTACAATTAATACTTATATACTATATATATATAGTTTTAGCTATTTCCCAACGTCCTCTTTACGAGATTGACAGCATCCACATCGGCGATCGATCCTTCAAGGACCATTTATCAATCACCAGAGAGATTGATAAACTGCAGGTTGAAATGATTGGCAAAGCGTCTAATGTCGGCGAAAGGAAAAAATTTGAATACGAATTTTAATGGGAAATTATTGAAATTAGAGTATACGGATGGATCGATCACGAATGCGGTTAGTTTAGCTGATGGAAAAAGTATTTTGCAATGACCATTATGCCGCGTATCCTTCGAGATATCATCGAGGAATTTCATGTATCGTTTAAGCTGCAAGGACGATCGGATTCCGATCTGAGAAAGACTCGAGTGTATCATCGGTGCCTCCGATTTCTTAATGCTTAATACAAGGCGATCGACAAGGCGCGGCGCTTAAAATAAATCTCGAAATAATTTTCAGCTCTCTGCTTGACTACTATTTATTACGTTGCTCTTCCTTCGTCTTTCCGGATACCAGGCGATCTGCGGAGAATCTTTTCCGAAGACGCGCGAGAAGATCGCGGAAGAGTCGAATTCCTCGAGTCACTGATCGCGATACGACATGTGTGCAGAGTGTTAGTATGTAAATAGTCGCCGGAAAGTGAAGTAAAACAGAGATTAATAATGTACTGTCATTCCTTTTGGTGCTCAATGACCCTGAACAGATAATAATAGTTGATAGTCGATATGTTAACAAAATATATGAGCGTAGTCATTCCGTCTCGTCGTGGATGCGATCGCGATCAATCTAACGCAAAAGATTTCGATGATGAAAACGCTGTATCTGTCTTATAATTGTGCTTTTTTATATGTTTCATTGTTAAATATAATATTTTCAAAGTTTACTACATGTTCGCATTGTTTGACAAAAGATGTAGATTTCTAATTAATTCCATCGTCTAAAGCTAGCCTTTAAAAATTAATATTTGAACGTTAAATTACAATATTTATTTCTTATTTTTTTGTGACTAGCGATTACATTTTAATATTAATAGAGAATATTATGTAGTTTAATGTTCAAAATTGTGTAAATTTTCCCAATTAAAATTGTAGAAAGATTAGTTTTATAATTACGGACGTAAATAATATCGTTTTCAACACATCGAAAGATCTCTCGAGATTGAGCTATAATGTTGAAAAAAAACTAAGATGCTTCTTCGTCTTAGAGAAGAAGCATTTTAGCTTGTCGAGTAACGAGATGTGCTGTACATAATAATGAAAGAGTTAATAATAATAATACTAATTTAAATAATCGTGAAACGCGCTACTCTCGAGAGAATTTCGAACGCGAGAGGGATTAAAATGATATTAAACGAGGAAAATCGAAGAGCGAGACGGAGATGCTGCTTGTAAATAATGAATTATGTTTTATTTATCATGCGAAGGAGATTTCATGTGAATTACGTAACATGCTTTAGTGAGGAAGCGGGACACGCACAAGCACATACACATACACGCATAAACATACACGTCATGTACATGATCACATGTAATACATGTATTTTCGACCGTAGCTTTTCTCGTATATTTGTCGAAATATGTATATCATTCGAAATCGCTCTGAACACATATCCCACCCAGGATGTATTATCTTACTTAGATAAATGCGTGCGAGTTGTAGATAATTGTGAATAAGCCGAGGAAGATGATTAAACGCTGCTTCGAATGAATAATTACAATAATAATTATGAAAGTGTTAATGATATTTAAAAATTCTTTCGATCAATACACAATTTATGAAATACGATAACGTTTTATTTTTAGCTTTCTTTATCTAATTTTGAAAATTTTGAAGTAATGTATAAGTAATTATTTGATAAAATTGCATAAGTCCTTTATATCTGTGTGAAAAACTAAAATTTTACCTATCAAATATATGAACTTACATGTTGACACAAAGAATATGATATGTATAATATTTACACACTTTTCAAATTTTTTCCAAATATTCGAAATAGAAGTTTTATGACGTTAGGATTTATTAATAAAATTGGATTTGAGCTTTGTGAAAGTATTCATATTCCAAGTAGCGTTTTTCAAGATTTTTCTCACGATTGATACGGGAAATTATCGAATGGATCATATGCCTGATCATTTCCACTCTTCATCGAATAAGAGCATCACTAGGTCATAGGGCTAATTACCCTAAAGCTTTCATCGCGTCCTACATATCATAGAGGAAAAAAGAGGAGAAACGAGTTTCGTTTCTCAAGGAAGAAGAGACGGGCCTACGAACAGAGAATTTGCGATTGTATTTAGAATTGTGAAGATAGAGCAAAGTGCGTTAGAGGTAAAACACAAATAAACAAAATGGGCCTCACAACACTGTGTATTATCTGTTAGGGGAGTGAATTGCGTTTCGTATAATCGAGACGAACGAGAAACACGCTTTTAGGATTAGTCGCAGCTTCGACCTAGATAAAACACGGGAAGCATATATTATATCTCTTGTATCATTTTTTCCTTTATCTATTATATAACATTACTTCATTCTCTCTCATCTTTTTGACATATCTATCAATAACTAATAATGAAATGTAGACACAATGTGCAAAACAATTCAAATGATATTTATTAAGCTTCTTATGGATTAAAATATTTTATATAGGAAAAATTTTATTTATGATATCGTTAAAATATCAGAAAAAATTTCTCAAGAAAAAAAATTACTATTCAGAATCTTTAACCGTGAGAATAATTATTCTTAATACTTAAAAATATTTTTTTTCTATTATGAAATATTTTAATTTCTCTGATACTAAAATTATAAATTTTCTATACTAAATTTCCACGAGCGAATTTTGCACATTGTGTGTGACTCTACGATTATAAAATTCGATAATAAATATCATCCAAAAGATCAAGAGTAATGCAGAAATAAATATCACAATCAAATTTCCATATAATCTTGTGATGCAAAATTGCGATTTGGTTGGGCTTGGATAAAAAACT
The DNA here is from genome assembly GCF_003227725.1 of Camponotus floridanus. NCBI lineage: Eukaryota > Metazoa > Arthropoda > Insecta > Hymenoptera > Formicidae > Camponotus > Camponotus floridanus. The sequence goes on from NW_020229838.1 coordinate 3,837,283, forward strand.
ATTAGAAATAAAATTCTAAAATATCCAATTCGATGCTGTTTTCGTTTTCGTTTTGCTTCATTCAATACGTAGCTTGCACAAATCTGCGACTTCCAGTTTACGTGAAATCGAACATGTAATCGTTTTGACGACCGAAGTTCACCTACTTCTTCCAGTTTTCATAAAAAAAAGGCGCGAAAGCAAGAAAAATGTAGAAAAATAATTCGTTGGGCGAGGACGACAAGCGTTATATTCGCGCGATTAACGATAATTATTCTTACGTCTCGTTGCTCGTTTCGCGATCATGTTTGCAAATGTCGCTTTATATAGCAATCACTTTTGTAAATTTTTCCTGCTTTTACATTATATAAATTGCTGCCCGCATCGTTTACCCGCATGAAACAGACGTGAATACTGAGACGCATTCGTTCTCCCGCAGACATACTATATCATTGCAAACTATATCATTATCGATCATTATCGCGCGAAGAAGAAAGCGGGGTGAAAGATTGATTACTCTAGTGCTTAAGGACGAAGCCTGTAAACTCTCTGTTAGTCTTGAAGATATAGTGCGAATGATGGGCAACCACAGTTATTAAATGTATCATACACGACTATTGAAAGAGAATTTGCGAAGACGAAGATATAAATTATTTTTCAATCGATTTTTCCCTACATTAGCATACTTCGAATTTTTTTTCGTACATTTTTATTCATGCAAGTGTGACACAAAATAAAAAATTGACCACAATTAAAAGTAGCATAAGTATAATAATGCAATAAATATCAGAGGAAAATCGAGAATTAAAAAATAGATTATTTTCTATAATTAAACATATTTTGAAAATTAAAGATATCTTATTTCTTATATAATTTTAATCATAATATAATGATAAAATAATTATTATGATGAAAAATTATAAAAAATTTAATTATTTATGCAAGAAAAAACAAATAATGTATATTGCAAGCAATATAAATTCATCATAATTCATTATTTCAATAATAATATAAATATTACACCTATTTTATATTGAATATGCAAAATTGCAAATTATAATTTCAGTTATAACAGTTAGATGGAATACAGAGATTATATGCTATCAGGATAGTAATCGGAGAAAAAAATTAATTTGAATAAATTCTAATAATTGGCGAGTAATCGACGTCTACTGAATAACTATAGTTGTTAATGTACATTGAAAGAGCGAAAGAAAAAGAATGCATCTGATGAGAGAATGTGAAACAGACGAGGAATAAACGAGTAATCGTCAAGGAAAATGAAAGAAAGAAAAAAAGATAGGAGGGCATTTATAAAAAAGAAGCAAAATTGTGCACAGCTGAGTCATTAGATCGTTCTGTGAATTGAAAATTCTAAGTCTAAAAATATATTTATGACGGAGAGAGAAAAGACAGAAAGGAGGGAGACGAAAGGAGGAAAACGAAATGCAGATGTAGATGCAGCAGTAAAAAAAACAAGTAAAAGAGAGATATACAAATATAAATATATAAATATAAAAAAGAAAGAGAAAGGTATAAATAAAAAAGCGAGGAAGAAAAATAAGAAAGGAAAGAGAATGAAAAAAACAAACAAACAGACGAGACACTAGAAGCTGGTGGTGCAATGTAAACGGCGCGGACAAGTATATCTATCAGTATTTATGCAGTAATCGAAAACTATCGTCGCGACTTAGACAAATATTATTGACAGCATTTAATGATTTTACTTGAATCCTCTCTAATTCTAATCCTCTAATCGAAACTGCAGCATTAAAAGATATATAAAGGGAGACAGGAGATGGTGAATAAGAAAAATAGAGAGAAAAGACAAAGATACAATATCCGAGCGCGTAAGACGATTGAAAAGCAAGAAAGGCTTGGACGAACGAAAAACCATAGTAAAAGAAAAAAGATGAAAAAAAGAACGACTATCGTTGATCGCTATATCAAGCAAGTAGATGTATATTTAAGAGTAAACGAAAAAAAAATATAGTAGCGTGTCGGTATATTAGTGTTATAATTGCGAGAATGCGTCGCCGCGTGTCTCATGTCTGACCATTGGCCGCTTGTGCGAACCGATACATGAAAGAGAAAATATGAAAAATCAGTATATAAAGAACGAGGAACGATTGCGTATTGTGCGTATACGAGTGCGTGAGAATATGTGTCGGAGAACGTGATACAAATTGCGTCAATTGTAAATTATGCGTTCAGCCTTAATACGAGCGTAATTTTTGTAAATTTTAATTTTCTTCTAAAAATAAATCGGATAAACTACGAATATATGCACGAAAAGTCTGCGACATAGCAAGCGCTGTTTTCTATAATTTGTATAAAAATTTTTAATTTTAAAAATAATTTGATTTTTCAAATTATTAACTAATTATAATACAGTAATTTACATCAAAAGTAATATAATTTATTTAAATTTTACTTTCAATTAGGTTGAAAGTAAAATTGCAATTTCTTTATCAGATATATCATATTTTAACGAAGAAAAAATATGAAAAGGAATGATAAATGATCCGTCACAAAAAAATTGTTAAAGCTGAACGCATCTTAAGAAAGTGCAAGAGAGCGCAGTGTGCGAATACAAATTGACTTTAACACCAAAGAGAAATTTTTTGCAATACGAAAATTAATCTTTAGAGGCTCCTTTACAATACGTTGATGATTAGGTTAAATAGTTCGATGAATAAATTAACGAAAAATTGGGACGAGATTTATTAAGTGTCTTGTGAATTCGGTAATCGCGCAATGTGACAAATGTAAGTTTCGTTAAACGAAATTTAGCATTAAAATGTTTCATTGTTATTAGGTTTGTTAAATTTGAGAATGCGAAAATGATCGCAGAATTTTAGTTGCGAGAAAAAGATCACTTATTTTCAATCGAGAAAATTAAACCGTCGCGAATGCTCCAACGAGTTTTCTCGATTGTTAATTTCGAATGAGCTTTGTCAAGTATATCAATGCGAGAAATGATATACGTATAGGACTCCGGTTTCGCTTAATTCGTCGTTAAGCGATGCTTAAATCGGTGTTAGGTTGGTGCCGGTCAATCCGACATACGAGTCAACGATACGCAAATAAGCGATTCGTTAACCGATTATAAACAAAAGAATCAACAGTAGATATAGTAGAGCGTGAGACAACTTCAAAGGGGTAATACTACCGTTGTTCCGTTAATTGTTTCTATAGATTTTATTGCATCGCGACCGCGTCGAGTCATCCGCGATCGGGAAGCAAGCACAAAAAGGTAATCGCTCCTTAATCGCGGGAATTATTAATTTATCGCTATTCTCAATAAAAGAAACAACGCGCTGCAATGTCAACTATATGTCAATAATTCCGTTCAACTATATATATAATTGTTTGAGATTGAAATCTATTGGTATCCGATAACCGACAGAGAATTGATAATCTTAAACTTGATAAAACGACAAAAAGAAATAAAATAATAAATAGAAATTAGAAATCTTTTTATTAAATTATCTTACACGTGTGGCATTTTCTTAAATGCACGATTTATTATAAAATAGAAGAAATAATTGCAAAAATAATTACAATAATAAATCAGAAGAATCAATGTATAAATCGTCAAAATTCTATAAACCCACTTTTAAATAAGAAATTGAAGATTTGTAAAATGCGACATATATATATAAAATAATGAGAGATATATTGATTTTTCTGTATGCTGGAGCTGCGCGTTTGTTCGAAAATATAATCGTCGATCACCTATGCGAAATAAATCAAGGAATCGATAGAGTTTATAGATAATTTGGGGGAAATTCCTCCGTATTTCGAAAACGAGCGATCGATCTACACCATGCAATTTCGATCGGCTAATTTAGTCAATTAGATAATCCTTTCGAATATTTTTCATAGGTAGATCTGGACGGACCGCGAAAAGCCCCGGATTAGAGAAAGATAAAAAAAAAAATATATATATATATAGATAAATATACATATATATGTAGAGTATATGTCGAATGTACACATGCACATGTAGTAATATCGACCGCTTTTGAAGGATCGATCGCGCGAGAGAGCGCACGCGACGCGGCCGCGGCTACTCTAGCCAGGACTATTTTTCTAAGTTGCAAAGTATAATAAATTAACGACGTTGCATTATCGTTACTAGAGTATATTATAATGTATATTGATATTTTAACTAGGCGATATAAGTATGAGATAATGTTACGAGCGAGAGTAATATAACGAGACTATATATCATAATTATTATCATAATGATTATCGCGCAGGCGATAATTAACGGCGGTTCGCACGTGCGGTCGGTGCGCGTGTGACGCGCGCGACGCATTTAATTAATCGAATGCGTTAATCGCGAGATGAATCGACGAAGCGCGGAACGGGTCGGAAATGAGGGAGGTCGCGATAGGGAAGAAGGTGGAGAGAGGGAGACAAACGCTACAAGTTTCGAGCGATTTCGTCGATTCGCGAGAGACGAGCGCGAGAGGAAGGAGCGAAAGAAATCGATAGTAGAAGAATGAATGGAATAACTATAAGTGTGAGTGTGTGCGAAAGTACGAGTGTGAATGAGCGAGGTAGGGAGCAATGAATAAGCATGTATCGTTCTTCGGCCGCGGAGAGTAATAAGAGAAATAATGAAATCGTTCTGTCAGTCACCTCACACCTATATTATACAATATCATAATAATATGCTGCCATACGATATAAATATATGTCTACGGTAAGGAGTATATTAATAAAACATTACAAATAAATATGTTATAAGTAATCATCTGGTGTGCGTGCCTGTGTTTCCTTCATAATCGGTCTTCGACGCAAAATGCAAAATCTAGTGAAAAATATAAGTTACAATTGCACAATTAATTAATTATCGTGCTTATAGTAATATGTATTATACACAGTTGTGACGAAAAAATTATTAATATCTTAATATATTATAATAAAAAAGAGAGTTAGGGAAAACTAGTCAGTATTTATTAAAAGTTCATTATTGAAAGTTTCTCTTGATATATATACAGGATGTTTCTTAATAAATGCGAAAATTTTAGAAGATGATTCTTTGTCGAAAATGAAGGGAGATCTTTTCATATAAATATATATTTTTATCCCTCCCCTATGAAGTTACACTCCTCCAAAAATGGGGGTAAAAATTAGGTTTTTATTTTTTTCTCAAATTTGGAACAAGTTAAAGAAATAAAATTAGGTGGATATTTTCTACCAATAAAAAGGTTATTTATTAATATTCAGTTTTTTATTAGAACTTTTTAATGTTTATATGAAAAAACTCCCTTTTCGACAAAGAATCATCTCCTAAAATTTTTTGCACTTATTAAGAAACATTCCATATATATATAGAAAATAAGAAAAGACTTGATAATTAAACAAACAATACTAAAATCTCTAATTTATGCATTTATTAATAAATTACGTTTATTATACATTATTTAAAGAATCGAAATATTTGATCATCGATTTAGTTAAATAGCTGTTTTGTATTTGTCATATAATCATTTATTTTCAGAAAAAGTAAGAGTTTTTTGCATACATTATTTCAGACTTTACATCGATGCAAAAATAGGAAAAAAAATACATGTGCGTTATGGGTGACAGACATTCATAACTTACAAGTAACTCGACTTATGTAACTTAATCGAACACTTGCAAAATTGCGCGAACTCGCTCGACCGGTTTGTATAATCAAATGAAAGAAATGACCTTTACGTGAAAATTATATCATTTTCGTGCCAAACTTATGCATACGTTTTCTAATAATTTAAGAGATCATGTTTCTCCCTTGCATTTCATAAATCATAGAGATTATATGTTAATTCCATGTTGAGCTTTTGTCAACAAAATATTCACGTAAAACAGATGCATTCCCGATATATTTACATCAACTTTTTTTATATAAATTAATTTGTCTTTTATTTATTTGGTGTCGGATATTTTGCCAAAGGACATAGTATAATTCACTTAGTGAAAGCGATGCATTGACACGTTCTCAGGCCTGCGTACGCAATTTCTGCTATTTGCACTGGAGGATAGTATGACACAGTTACATCATGTTAAGGTGAAAAACGTTGTAGTCATTTGCAGCGAAAGCGTATTGACACACAAACATCACTGACAAATATCAATCAAGAGACGATTATCAATCAAGCATTATCGATCGAGATATATGTTTAGATTTATTTTGGCACATTCATAAGAAAAATAATTATAAAACAAATAAAAAGATATTCTACTTTTTATCATTGTATTATAAAAGTTTTTCTCAATTTCTCTTTACTAGTTTTTATATAAAATTTTAAAATTAACATAACACAGCAAATAAATAACAATAACAATAACACAGCAAAAAAAGAAAATATTACACTAAATTCGATATAAAAAAGTATGAAAATTAAAAAGAATGCAAATAAGATAAATAATTGTCGAAAGAGGGATTTTATTTGTCAGTGATTGAAATCGAAACTTAGGCAAATGTTGGAGCAGTCGTCAGGCTCTAACAAGCGGAAAGCAGGTTGCGCAAAAAGAAGGCCACTAATAGAGAAAGAACGCTTTCTACAGCTACAGGTAAAGCCCGCCCCTGGGTGAGTCTAACGGCAAAGAAAAACAAAAAGCAGGTTTCATCGATCGGGACACAAACGCGAAGCATTTCGGCGCGGAAAGAAGAGGAACAATAACAAGAAATAAATAAAAAGCAGAAAGTTTGAGAGAAGGTGGGGAGACGGGAGAAGAAGAATGCAACGAAGGACACAAGGCTTCGACGACCAAGTGGCAAGATGCAGCCAGTTATTCTTCATCACGTTCTTTTCGCTTTACTGATAATAGCTGTTACTACATCAATTGACGGAAAATTGCATCCTGGTGAGTGCAAATGTATTATCATTATATTGACTATTAAATAGACAATTAAATTTGCACATAAATAAATATAAAAGCTACTTGTAAACTAAATAACTTTAATTAAATAACGACATTTATAGTTTACAAAATTATCAAGAGTATAATCGATAACTTGCGATTGTTACAAAAACAATTATATTCAAGATAAATTGAAATAAAATCAAAATACTTGGACATCTTTGTTACATATATTTAAAAATATATGAAAAAAGGACACATATAAATATCACAAATAAATATCACAAAATACTATATTCACTACACGCACAAAATAAATATTCGTGATAATTTGCAGATATACAGAAGTAAAAATTGTATCTCGCAATTTATAAACTTATATTTGCATATGACACACTTTCATAACACGACCAGTACTATCAATTACATGATGTAATATTGCAACAGACTAAATTGTGATAGACTGAATTAACATCGTAATGCAAGATATTGCGTCTACCGGCGTACAAATCGTACTGAAGAGTATAATAGTGTACGAATAATAATTTAGGTGCTCTGAGTGAAAGGAAAATGCGGGAAAGTGGGGCTGCGATGAAGCAAATAAAGTGTTGGTCGTGCAACAATAACACGAATGCGTTAAATTTTATAATTAAAATCTTGTTACCAAATTTTTCGTCAAGGTAATTTTATCTTTACAGTTAAACTTCGCACGGCACGAAATCGCTCTATGCTGAGACGGATTGCCATCTTTCGTGAGGAAAAATCTAAAATTTGCTACGGTAAAGTGAATAAATTTGACTGTTGCTTATAATTTTTTCGATAACAATTAATAAAATATTAATGCATTAATATGAACAAATCATTAATTTGATATAATTGTATTTATCTTTTTTCCTTTCTAAATATATATCTTTAAATATAATTTTTAATTACTTTTTCTTAATATACAAATATTATAATAAAATAGAATAGAGACTTTTCAAAATGAAACAAAAGTGTAAAACCATAATTAATTTTCCTGAGTTTAAATATGTCTGGTTTAGAGAACATACATATAAATATAATGTACAATAAGATACATATATTTATGTTAATATTGTGATATACACAAAATTTCAGATTTACTTGGTTGCTTTGCGGATCAGCCGCAGCATTTATCGATAAAAAAACCTCCTGAACATCCTAGTATAATTCAAACCAGATTCTTTCTCTATACACACGCGGACCGACCAAATCCAGAGCTATTACAGTACGGTGATAATTTGAGATCCATTGTACATTCCCGATTCAATGTCACTAAGCATCTCAAAGTGCTGATACACGGTTTCAAGGGCAGTGGCAATGATATCAGCCTCATACTCGGTGTTAATCTGCTTCTCGATATAGTAATGTTTAACGATTTATCTCTTTTTTGAATTACAATTGTAAAATTTCTAAGCTATCAACAAATTCCGTTTAACTTCTCGCATACAGGAAGACGCAAACATCGTCGTCTTAGATTGGACGAAAGGAGCAGGCACCACTTATGCAGCTGCGGTAGCAAATAGCGAATTAGTCGGTCGACAATTGGCTTTGATCCTTTTGGACACTATTAATTTGGGGATCGATCCCACCAACATCCATGTGATCGGCTTTAGTTTGGGCGCACACGTGGCTGGTTGCGCTTCGGAGGTATTGAAAAGAAAGAATTTGCTTTTAGGTCGCATAACAGGTCTCGACCCGGCGTCACCATTCTTCAGGCGTCACCTGTTCCGAGAGAAGTCGAGAAAATTGGATGCCACTGACGCTCATCTCGTTGATGTCATTCACACCGACGGTTCTCAAGATTTCGCGGATGGTTTTGGCTTACTTAAGCCGATCGGACATATCGATTTCTTTCCCAACGGCGGCAGAGAGCAACCCGGTTGTACCGATGTTAAGAATTCGGTGGTAGTGAGCCATATAAAAGGTGAAAATTAAAAGTAATAAAGGAATAAATCTAAGCGCGAATAAATATTTAATTTAATTTGATAATTTTTAAATAAATTTAGCCTTTTTTTATAAATTATATACAGGGTGGGCCATTTTAAGTGATCCACTCAAATATTTCGGAAAATAATGAAAAATCAAAAAAATGTTTCAGATAAAAGTTGTATGGCTTGAAGGGGGCCATCAGATAGTGGCAATGATTTGACCTTGGAGAGTCATTTGAAGATGACGTAAAAGTAACCTTCAATTTCTTAAATGGAACTCCCTATTTTTTATTACATATTCGTGTAGCTTATCTCTAGAGCTTTCCAAAACATTATAATAAAGTATTTCTTCATTGAGTACTTTTCGAGTTATGAGGCTTGAAATCATTTCTTAATTTTGTATAAACCGTAAAATATCTAGTAAAATATTCATTTTTCGATTATCTTGCTTTAATACTTTTATGTACAAAATAATGAGAGGAATCAATTGGTGTAAAGAAAACACATAGTTATTTTTAAGAAAAAATATGTAATTTGCAATTAACAATTACATATTTTTTCTTTGAAACAACTATGTGTTTTTTTTACACCAATTGATTTCTCTCATTATTTTGTACATAAAAGTATTAAAGCAAGATAATTGGAAAATGAATATTTTACTAGATATTTTACGGTTTATACAAAATTAAGAAATGATTTCAAGCCTCATAACTCGAAAAGTACTCAATGAAGAAATACTTTATTATAGTGTTTTGGAAAGCTCTCGAGATAAGCTACACGAATATGTAATAAAAAATAGGGAGTTCCATTTAAGAAATTGAAGGTTACCTTTACGTCATCTTCAAATGACTCTCCAAGGTCAAATCATTGCCACTATCTGATGGCCCCCTTCAAGCCATACAACTTTTATCTGAAACATTTTTTTGATTTTTCATTATTTTCCGAAATATTTGAATGGATCACTTAAAATGGCCCACCCTGTATATTGATTTTATTAAAACACATTCAAACGTTTTTAATTTTATTAATATATATTAGAAAATATATCACTAAAAATATATTAATTAATAATAAATCAAAATGAATAAAAATTTTAGATTTATTTTACACATATTATATACATATATATATATATATATATATATATATATATATATATAAAATTTACACCGTTTTCTATTAAATCACATGCTTTTATGAAGTTACAAATTATTTATTTCTCTCAATTTTAGAAGAGTTATTGGATCGGAATATAGCATGTAGCCATTTAAGAGCTTGGCAGCTCTTTGTAGAGAGCATCCGCTCACAGAATGAAAAGTGTAAATTCATCGCATGGCCCTGTCCACAAGGAGGATTATCTTTTACAAAGGGAATGTGTTTCCCTATGGAATCGTCCGATTGGAATCAAGAAATGGGTTACGCGGCTAATCGTGGATCATTGGGAATCTATTATCTATCAACTAGAGCCGAAAAGCCGTTTTGCGGTATTAAAATATACAGATAATTAAATTCCATTATCGAAAACTATCATTTGGTTCGAATAATATTTTATAATTGTCTTATAAATTTTGTTCTATGAGAATTAATAAATTGCTTTCTTGAGAAAATAAAAATAATATATTGAAATAAAAATAGAGAAAATAGAAAATAAAATAGAAAATAGAAAATATAAAATAAAAATAAAAATAAAAATAAAAATAAAAATAAAATAAAAATAATATATTGAAATAAAAGATTATTTTTATTTTCTCTTTTAGGAGATAATTTATTAATTACTTCAAATTAATATTGTAATTGTGACACAGTTATTATTGTTTTGTGTAATATTTTGCAAATCATAATTTAAAGAGTCTCATAAATTTTAGGTCAACCACTCAGAGCATCAGTGACGATGTCCGAAGGTATGCCACAAGTATCTGGTATTTTATTTTTCAAAATTTTTCTCGGTAATTCTACAACATTGTTTAAGATTCAATGCAAGTAAGTAAAAAATATTCTATGTATATATAATTTATTTACTTAGCTAACAATCTACACCAATGCTATAAAAATAAAAAATTTAACGAGTATCTGTTGCAATAACATCAATTTTAATGTTAATATGAAAAATATTTATATTTTATTATATTTTATTATATTTCTATAACAAGATTTTTTGTACGATGTATGCAACATAAATATTTTTTTATTTATGATATTGTATAAGTTGAGAGAGAGATAAATTCTTGAATATCACGTAGCACTAACTTATAATGATAATAATAATATGATAATAATATCATAATAAAACTAATTAGTTGCCTTTAATGTTATTGAAGCTTGTCGAAACAAAAAAACCAACGGATGACGTTTTATAATATCGCGGCGGCGGAATTCGGCACTTTATTCGAAGATATTCCAACAATCACCGGCATCGTCTCGTATCAACGTAATGGTAATAAAACAGAGGGAGATAATACACCAAATCCAGAGACGGACGTAATATTTTTCGATAAACTTACCCTCGAAGATCGCAAAGGTCATAGGTAAATACATATATTCGGTATAGTAATTTTATAGTATTTTTATATTATATTATATTATATATTTTATATTATATTATATTATATATTTTATATTATATATTTTATATATAATATATATATTTTATATTATATATTTTATATTTTATATTATATTATATTATATATTATTTTTATAATAATTTTAATATTTAAATTTTAAATCCGCTATGAAATTTATTTGAAAATTAAAGGAAGAAAATATCACAATACTGTATTGTATATAATTATTTTCTTATATTTCCAGATGGGAATTTTGCAGAACGAATACCGCGATTAATTCGTACGAGATGAATGAAATATTTTACGTTGAATTGAAAAATGGACCCTGTACACCATTATAATGTTATTTTGATGTGACAATTTTTTATTCGAATAAACGAGATATCCGCAAACATATGCATGATTATTTTTTGAATTTTTGAAAAATTCTACAACAATTTTCTATCCTGAAACATCTCTCTAGCATACATGTATGGCGTTCATAATATTAATTTATGCGATTTATTTTTCGTTACATTTGCGCAAGTGTGAAGAGTCAAATTTTGAATCAGATAATTAGATAATAAAATCGCAATCATCGCGAATGAAAGAATAATCATGCAAATTAAATTAAATTAAATTAAATTAAATTAAATTTACTCACGAGAATCGCTAGTGCTGTGAAATCTTCGCCATCTCTGCCATGTCGTCTGTTATTTGGATAGTCACTCCCGCAAAAATCTATCGAACGAAAAAACACGAGTAATTATTATCACGCGCGCACACAATAATACTCGTCACTTTGATGCAGCAAGTATGCACAATATATGATTAAATGTCATGAAATATACCGATCGTTCGTCGCACCCTTGTTAAATAAACAACGCGTAATGAAAAAATGCGCCGACAATTTCACGTCAAACGCGCGAAATACATTTAGCACGAAATTGGCGACGCAAGTAGCACATGAACTGCCATCTATGAAATGCATTAAAAACACGATAAAAAAGTGTAACTGGATAATTAACCGGAGGATAATTATATTTGGACCATCGTCGGTAACATGACATTAATAGACAATTATTCATCGATTCGGAAAAAATAATCTTATTATTGTATATATAGCTTAAATATTGTGTAATACCGAATACTTACTATGTTATTTAATGAAAATATCACACATTCCTGTTATTCCAATAAAACGATATTTACGCATAATATGTTCAATAATTTTATCACTATTTTTATTCCCGAAAAATAAATTTCTCGATAATTTTATCACTATATTTATATTTGACATTTGATCGCGCGACCGAAAATCTAATAATATTTAATACGTTATTCGATAATTTTTTCCGCATTACATTTATTTATAAACGATATTTATTACACTTTTGAGGTTTATACGATTATTTAATAATGCATTTGAAATTACGATCGCATAAATGGAACTAGCGCACTATTGATGTACCGTATTTTCTCGATATTTCCGACACTGCACGTTTACTTGTAACAATATTTTATTTTCTTTATTCTATAATAATTTAAAATCGTTACGATATTTGATCCCGAGTAAATCACAAGCGACCCAAAACTGCAAATGATTGCACGCGTTTCATAAAAATTGACGTTCAAGTCAAGCGCGGCATATTTGAATTGCGCATATCACGAGTCGGAGATATTTAGTCATTTCCACTCTTGATCTAGAATTTTAAAATAAAATAAATATCGTAATGAATTTCTAAATAAATTTTTTTATATATTTACATGTAATCGGGAGTGTCAAAAAACGTATCAGGCGATCATCGTATTAAATAATATATCGCGTCAAACTCTTCTAATGTTTCTAACGCAAGAAAGAAGACTGAGAGATGTCATGGTCTGCTTTTAGGTAATCCCTGAAAACGATACTCCCTCTATGGACATTGAAAACGTGAACGTGAACTACAAAGCCATTGTTTATGAATGTTCTCAGAGGGCAATATATAATATGTAATAATCGATAAATATAATAAGTTTGTAAATATATATAATCGTGATTAAAAGAGTCGCAGTCTTCTCTCTGTTGCGAGAAACTTTGGAAACTCTAGAAATTCTCTAGAATTCGATAGTCAATCGATGGCACAGTTGATCAATGTGATATTACTCCTAAAGGTGCAATTTCATTGACGCTAGAAACCAGCGGTAAATTAAAATCATTAGACTTTCTCTAGATATGGTGTCAATAAAATAAAGTTCAAACAGTTTCAACTTTTTCAGTGTGTAAAGCGGCCTTTTCATTGACGCTACTTTTTAGCGTCAATGAAATTGCATCTTAACAGTTGGCAGCCCTACGAGATAGGCTGTGCAGCACTGCGCGTATATAAAATAAATTTGAAATCGCTTCTAGCCTAACCATCTTCACGCGATCGACTTTATTTGAATTGCACGGCATCGTATCGAATTATGATGCGGCGCCGATTTGTTCGAACGTAATTCGGGACATCGCGATGCTGTATAAGCGTTGAATGAGCACGAATTGTCACGCAAATATGATAAATCACATCTACTCACCGTTCACCGGCTGTTCCACAGGCCGCTCCACTCGCTCGCCTCGGGACGTCCAATTCCGATCTTTATACGCACAAACTCACATGATTTCATCAACGCGAACGCGCGACACTTTATTCGGCACTCCCGATATTCACTCGCATCCGATAATCATCATCAAGGGCGCAAATAATGCGACGCGACTTCGCTCCATCTTCGCGATCGCGCTATCACTGAACTGTGAAAAATAGCTGTCGCGCACTTTCACCGACATATTATGAAAGTCGCGCGATCATCCTTGGACACTTTTGACGATCTTTCACTCGCGATATTCGTTTAAAAACGGTTAAAAGACGCGAAAAATGCGGACGTACGACGATCCGTGTAACTGCGTATGACTCCGATTCACGTATGACGCGTATGACGTAGCGATCACGCGCTAACATGGCGGCCGAACCAGTGCGCATTCGTTTCTGCGCACTGGTTCGGCTGCCATGTTAGCGCGTGATCGCTACGTCATACGCGTCACTGCTACGTCATACGCGTCATACGTGAATCGGAGTCATACGCAGTTACACGGATCGTCGTACGTCCGCATTTTTCGCGTCTTTTAACCGTTTTTAAACGAATATCGCGAGTGAAAGAGCGTCGAAAGTGTCCAAGGATGATCGCGCGACTTTCATAATATGTCGGTGAAAGTGCGCGACAGCTATTTTTCACAGTTCAGTGACAGCGCGATCGCGAAGATGGAGCGAAGTCGTGTCGCGTTATTTGCGCCCTTGATGATGATTATCGGATGCGAGCGAATATCGGGAGAGCCGAATAAAGTGTCGCGCGTTCGCGTTGATGATATCGTGTGCATCAAGATCGGAATGGGACGTCCCGAGGCGAGCGAGTGGAGCGGCCTGTGGAACAGCCGGTGAACGGTGAGTAGATGTGATTTATCATATTTGCGTGACAATTCGTGCTCATTCGACGCTTATACAGCATCGCGATGTCCCGAATTACGTTCGAACAAATCGGCGCCGCATTATAATTCGATGCGATGCAATTCAAATAAAGTCGATCGCGTAAAGATGGTTAAGCTAGAAGCGATTTCAAATTTATTTTATATACGCGCAGTGCTGCACAGCCTATCTCGTAGGACTGCCAACTGTTAGGTTGATGGCAGAGAACTTTATTTTATTGACGCCATATCTAGAGAAAGTCTAGTGATTTTAATTTGTCGCTGGTTTCTAGCGTCAATGAAATTGCACCTTAACGTCGCGTTTCATAAAAATTGGCGCTTAAGTCAAGCGCGTCACGGCAGCCATATTTGAATCGCGAGTCGGAAGTTGAGATATTTAGCCGTTTCCGTTCTCGTCTGAAGAGTTTTGTGCGCGATTAAATTGCGATATCGAACGTTTATTGTGCGGATATAAGTCGCGATCGAGTGTCGGAAGTGTCGAAAGTACGGAATTAATCGGCCAGTGATTAATGTTGTAATTATAATACAATTCTTCGATCAAAATAAAAATTATTCGTCTCGTCATATATCGGAGTTAGGATTTCAAATTAGAGAATATTATCAATATTAAATAATTTGCAAATGAGCGTGTAATAGTCGCGATCGAGTATCGGGAGTGTTTAAAGAACTATCGGAGTAAAAAAAATCGTATTATGCATATTATATGTATTATATTATATTGCAAAAAATATATATGTTTAGTACATCGCATCGGTAAAGCGTCGACAGTTATCAATGTCAAACATTTACAAAATTAACGAAAAGTTGAGTTTCTAAAGAGAAATGTTGCTTGCAAATGAATTTATAGTGTCGGAAATGCCAAAATAAGTCGGGCGATCATCGTATTATACGATAATATCGTATATTGTGTCGATAATGCGATAGATCCATCAAGTGAACTCCGTGTGACCATCGATATGATTTATCGCGCCAATAGCGCGATAGTTCCGTCAAGTGAACTCCGCGTGACCATCGATATGATTTATCACGCTAATAGTGGGACAGTTTCGTCAAGTGAACTCCATGTGACCGTAGCCAGATATTATTTATGTAAGTATTAATAAGATTAAAAAAGAATAAATATCGCTTATAAATGTTCTTGTAAGGAGAAGCTGAGAAAAGAAAGTATTCAGTATGAAGATTTGTATATATTTTATATACTTATAGGAGATATACACTATATTTATATGATATTTTCTTATTTGTAAGAAGCACACGAATCGAAAAAAATTATCATTCTCCTTTATACTGAACATTTATTTAAAATAATTATTGAATAAAATGTTTATATTTTTTAATAAAATTATATTTCAATATACTTTTTAATCAGTTTTCAATAATCAATTTTTTCTGTGCATGGTATATCATTTTTAATTAAAAAATGTTTTGATGACAGAAATAACTTAACAATTTGCTAAGTTCTTTGAGATATATGTAATTTGTTACATACAAAGAATACAAGAATAAAATGATAGTTAATAAAAATATATTATATAAATAACATTGATTTAAAAGCGATTGACTAATTTATTAAAAGATATTGTTGAATTTAAAAACTTCTAGTATTTGCAGTATACACAATTTGATATATATTTGTAATAATATATTCAATATAACATATTCAAATTAATATAATATAGTCATATAGTCATATTCAAATTAATATAATATAGTTTAATACATTAGAACTATTGAAAATTATATACCATGTAACTGCTGGACTTAAATATAGCATCATATAACAAATACAGCTAGATTTTAAATTAGTATGATTCTACAAAAGAGGATATAAACAATTATGTACAGTTAAAACACATATTTTACCAATTTGTTCTCAAATTTCTTGAATCATATTTAACTTTTCATATAGAAGAGAAAATTGCAATCTTCATTGATCTATCATGCAGATTTTATGTAGAATGGTCATAATTCTTTTTGAAGCTATTCCATATGTGCATTTCTTCTGATACGTTAGATGTATCAAATTGCATCTTTTCCTACAACAATTATATATAGATTTGTTATTATAGCTATGAAATAAATCAATATGATGCAAATAAATTTGAAATTTAAATCTCTTTTTTCCTCTTTAAAGTTGGCAGCCAATTTATTAGTTTGATAAAATGCAAATACAAAGATCTATAATTTTAGCTACTAAATTATAATTCTAATATATATGTATATAAAAAGAACATTCAAGAATTTTTACAAATATCTCAATAGATCTATTCTTTGTGACGGATAGTAAGAATTATTGTCGCAGTATATATATTACTTTTTTCAATGTAGCACAATTTTATATATATTTAGTTTTATATAATTTTATATATATTTAATTTATATATATATATATATATATTTAATTTATATATATTATATATATTTAATTTATATATATATATATATATATATATATATATACACATAAATTAATATATATATTTGTACTTACAGGTTGTAAAAGTACAAATATTTTATTAAAAATAAGGAAATTTTTATATTTTATTATCTGTTTTCTGTAGCATACTTAAAAACACGAGCCACATTAAAAATTGTAATTTTTTTTACAAATTACATGATGAAAGTAGGTTAATATTTGTATACAGCACCATAACCTTATTTTGTCTCTGAAGCGGCTAAACGTTGTAGGTTGTAGGTTGTAGGTACACGCTTAGATGTTAAGATAATAAATACAACAAGAGCATCATTTGAGATAAGTAGAATAGCAAGCACATCTGAATACATTTAATAAATGCAGACGTAATAGTGATATTTTTGTAATAAAGTCTTTTAACGTAAAAGTGCCTTTTAATAATGAGTAACATCGTACTTGTGCGTGCCTTCAAGTCGGGTGACGAGAAAAGTTGCAAGGAATTAATTAGAAATAGCGTAATGTCTTCCCTGACTCCCACGTTTCGTGGAATGTTGTTTAAGGAAATAACTTTTCAACTGGTAATTTTACTTTCTGCGATAACGTTTATTTTCTTTGGAATGCCATTGAACGTTTGCCTTGTGGTTATACCTATAGTCGTTATATTGGTATATATTGGCACATGCATAAGTTTTGTCATAAAGCTAGCAGAGATTGATGAAGAAATATCTAACATTCCCAGGTAGTGTATCGTATATAGATTTTATAACATCTTAATAAAATATATTATGATAGTTGATTCAAGATGTTTTAATGTTTTTGTTTAATATAGGCTTTATATGTCCAATCGCTTCTCACGCTTCTGGGTTGCCGAAGCAATTCAGCCTAATCTAGTGACACAACATCCTAAAGAAGTTCATTATACTATACTTACAGAACAACAGTATTGTCAAGCCAACATGGGAGTTTCTTTACAGGCCAAAAAAATTGTGGGAACTATTTGCTTGACCAAAAGTCATACATTAGATAAGTGCGCATGGATAAAGAGACTGTGTGTGCACAAGCAATATCAGAGGAAGGGTATAGCGACGTGCTTGCTCAATACTGCTGTAGAATTTGCAATTGAAGCAGGGTATAGTTGTGCTAATATAGTGGCTTCCCAATATACGGAAGGTGGTAAAGAACTGTGCCTTAAAAAAGGATTTGAATTGAAACAGATATATCACAAGTCTATCCTAGGATCATACGTAATGATATTAATGTATGAATTGAGTTATCAAATCAAACCTAGTGAGGATGATTACTTACCTTGTATTGGAAAATATTATTTGAACCATTATTAATGATAGATACATTGATTAGGATAACAAATCTCAAAAAAGAGATTAGACTGTTCGAATGAGTCTGTGTTCTCTATTAAGCAAAATGCATCTACCAAATAATGATCTGTACCTCATAGTGATACTTGGTATAAACATTAGTATTATTCAGTTTTATAGTTTAATGAAAAAAGTAACCAACTTTATTACTTTTTTATAAAATGTTAGACATTTCAAGTGATGTATGTTTTTTTATAAAAAAAGTTCATGAGTGTTATTTAAATTTCATGAATTATATAAACTTATAAACAATGGTAATAAAAGTTATATTTTTATCGCACGTTATTCTTCATAGCTTTCTGGTACATTTGGATCTCTTTATCTTCCCAATGTTGATTTTTTATTGTTGATAGGTATCTGGATAATACAAAAATAATTTTATTTTAGTTTAAAATAATAGGCCAAAAAGAATTAAAGTACAAAATGCATTGCAATAAGGAAAGTTTAATGGAAACTTACTTTTCTTGAATTTCTTGCAATAGTGTCTTTTCTTTTTCTGTAATGCTATTTCGCAAGACATCCAGATTCATCTGTAATTGCTTTGTGTTTTGTATTCCAATCAAATTGGTGTCCACATTCGTATATTGCATAGAATGCCATATTGCTAGTTTGGAAAGCTCCACATTTTGATTCTACATATCGTTTATATTATTATTTTTTAGTTGTTAACAGCATTATATATTGATAACTCATTAAACAAATCAACAATATCTTAATTATCAACATACAATAGGTATATAACAAATTTATTTGTAATGTTAAATGATTATAATGAATGTTAAATGATTATATTGAATGTTAAATAATTATAACAGACCTTGCAGTATTGTGCAGCATTAGCACATTGTTCTTTTGTCTCGTCAGAAGCTGGATGCCAGTTTGGTGGACCATTATTTGTTAAAAGACTCATAGAAAGTGCAGCAGCATTGATTAAACCTATATTATGCTTCTACAAAGTTAAGGAGAATTAATATTGCCAATAAAGTAATAAAATATTGTCATCAAGTATTTGTTAATGATGAACGAATAAAAATACCTTGAAAAATGGTATATACTCTAATAAAGTATCGTCGATCAGAGTGAGTCTCGCATAAGACAAGACACAAGCTATATTTATGTTACTCTTTTCGATGCATTCTTTCAATACGGACATTGGATATCCAGTTAGACCTATATACTTGGCTTTTCCCTCGGCTACTTGCTTTGACAGTTCCGGTAGAGTTTGCGTGATGATTATATCTAACGAGGGCGCAAATTCAATATCGTGAATCTATAATATTTACATGATAAAAATCAAATTTTATTAATTTATATTAGTAGAATTTTAATTAAATTAATTATCAATTTCAATATAAAACAATATCTCTTGCCTGAATAACATCGACATAATCTAGTCCCAATAATTCTAAACTCTTTTTCAAACTCTTTCTAGTTTTCTCGACAGAAAAATCGAACATATTATCATAGTCCAATTCATATCTGCCAATTTTCGTCGCGATATAATAAGCTCCTCGCGGAATTCCTTTTAATGCCTATAATAAATTTGCAAAGTAATATATCAAGCGTATTCTATGAATGAAAAAATTTTGAAAATTTTGATATATATATCTTTCTAGTAAATTTTTGCACCTTGCCGAGTATTGTCTCGGATCGACCTTGACCGTACCATGGTGCTGTATCGATATAATTGACACCTTGTTTTATCGCTTGACGTACGGCTTCGATAGCGTCGGTCTCGTCATACGTGCTAGCAATAATATAATTATTGAAAAATCACCATTAATTAAATATAAATAATATTCATACAAAAAAATAAATAATAATTTACCCGTAATGACAACCGAGCGGACCACAACCAAAAGATAATTTGCTTACAAATAAGCCCGTTTTTCCGAGCTCTTTGTATTCCATAGCTTTCATTGCTTCAGGATCATGAAAGCCCTCGATATAAGTGGAAGGAAATTTAGGCCTAAAAAGTGTTACGATAAATAATCGTTAAACTGACATAAAGAAAGATTGAAACTTGATATGAATTTCTCAGTTATAATTTAATTTTATGTGAAATAATATTAAAATATTAATATTATGCGAAAAGCAATCTTTTTAGCAATTTGATTATCACATTTTTGTCATCAAAGATATAAATTTGAAATATAATTATAAAAATATAAATTTATTGGAATAGTATTAAATATATAAAATAAATATAAGTGATAAATATAAGTGATATAAAAATACGTGAAATAATAAAAAGTCGTTCTATATATAATTAATAAAAGTAGTTATTCAAATATGTGATAAGTAATTATTTATAATCCAATAAATTTTTCCAGTAATTTGTTTTATATTTTATATATTATATTATTTATATTTTGCCATAGTTCTGTTCACAAATACATGTTTACAAATATAAAACTATTAATATAAAACAATTGCATAATAATAAGAGAAATGATAATATCTTACATATTGCTTTATTTTTATTACTGAGAAATAATATATAAGTTATTTTCAATCTCGTATATTTTTTAATATACAATTCTAAATTTATATATACAAAATTTATGTAATTAAAATAATTTGTGTAATGACACGTATAGAAAAGAATTAATATAATATGTTATCTGTTACTTTTTGTCTTACTGATAATATTCTCATACATTTTTATTCCCAGATATTACGTCGGTAACAAATTTTGTTGCGATGATTTCTCCTCCTGTAATATTTGAAACTGATTGTCAGCAGTAACGTGAGAAAATTCTAACTAAATGTTATCAAGTATGTAAGACTTTGAAAAGAATTTAAAGAATTTCGATCAAATCTTATCATTATCTAACTTATCAGTAATATATAATGCAACACTTTGATTGCGTTCGCTTTGTACGCTTACGCGCTGTGAGCATTATTCTGTCTTTATTGCACATCGAATATCAAACGAAGATAGAATGATGCTCGCAGCGCGTAAGCGTACAAAGTGAACACAGCCTTTATATAATGCACTAATTTATTGTTATTTGGAATTTAATTTTTGTAATTAGAAATTTTGCTTAGGCAAATATATCAATTGAATTAATCACTCTTCAATTAAGTTAATTGGAATTTAGAAGTAGCCCTATTTTCACTCTTTTATAAGACAGAAAAAAGAATGTGCACATAGATCTTTTCTACACATTACTCCATACTCTCTATTATACTCATTGGACCTGTTCTTTTTAGCTGCGCTATTGCACTAGTGCAATAATGCAGCAATTAGTTAGAGTGAAAGAAAGTATGTTTGTCTCTTTCCAACTTACTGCACTAGTGCAGCAGTGCAACTGAAAAGAACAAATCCATTGTCAAATAGTGGGAGGCTACGCCATCATGCTCGTACATCTCTATAGATACGTGCAAAGTCGACAGAGTAATACAATCGATTCTAAGTGTAATTATAAATATTTGAATAGTATATAAAGAAACTCCAATCAGAACATTTATTGGATATAAATAACAATTCAACGTGTTTCCATTTTAAATTGATTTTCACAAACATCTTATCAATTACTGATTATAAAGAAAACTGTCGGAGTTCTACTTTATCAATGACAAGTTTACATGACAATCTACTTTTTTATTCTATACATGTAATAATTCGATTTAATTTCATAAAAAACTGATTTTCATTTTTTGTTAATATGCGTATAAAATGTTATTTATATTTTAAATTTGTATCGCAATTATTCATGTATTTAAATAACATCTTTTATATTTTATTTTCTTCATTTATATGTATATTATATATAATTGTTATAAAAATATAATTATAATATACATATATAAGTCAATGATGATAAAGAATAATTAGTTAAAAAATTATTTTAAAAATACATCGATCCAATATGAAAACGTCAAGTATATCTCTTTTTGTAAATGTATATCTCTTTTTGTTCATTTTCTCTTGATAATTGCATATAATTCGTGTTATTACTGTTACTATTTAAATGGACAGGGAAAAACTTACCTTAAAAAGTTAAAAGTTAAATGTTACCTTATTAGTGTGTTCTATCACACATTTATTCTTACTAGATATTTTTATATAAAAACACTATAAAACTATAAAAAAAAATCAAGCTCAAAAAGCGGAAATGTTTAATTTTAAGGCGACTAATTATCTTTCAAAACACGTTTAAATATTATATTTTATTCTCTCTCTCTTTTATTTCTCTATTATAATCTATATATTTCTCGATTATAATTTATGTTTAATAGTATAATTTTCAATTTATTTTTCCCTAATATTTTGTCAACCTCAGGGTTAAAGACTCGAACACTCTTCATCACCGTGCGTTCTCGTTTTTTCCGGTCCTGTGTCATGCAAAGACCCCGTAATTTCGGCGCGCGGCCCGTTTTCTGGGTTATATACCAGACGTCTCGTTCGCCAAGCATGATTATGTAATAAATAGGGGCCGCCGGTTCGGGGCCCTGTGCCCTCAGGCGACCGAAAATTCGCAGTCAAGGTAGAGGCCACTGGTCAGTGTACTCGTTTCTCTCGCGTGTTCACCATCGACGCTTCTTCACTTGTTCCACAAAAATTCTTCTACAAAAAACTTTTATAAAAACGTACATTTATCAAACGTACATTTATTTGTAAGTATAAAATTGTACTATCGATTGATTTATCTCCTTTTACGTGTTTTCAAGTTAATTAGCTCTCGATAAATATAAAAAAAAAAAAGATTTCAATTTACCGTTGTTTTCAATTATAAAAGTAATTTTATGAATTTGTAGGAAATCCATTACTACTATTAAATTAAGGATATTAAAATTATGAGCAAAATATTGTTATATTTTATAATTAATATTTCGTAATTAATATTTCGTAATTAATATTTTATAATTAATATTTCGTATAAAATAATATATTTTTTCATCATATTTATCGTATTACAAAAAGAATAGCATACGAATGGTAAAGAATTTAAAAATTCTATAAAAATCTATAAAATTCTATAAAATTAGATGCGAACAGAATTTAATGATCTTTTTAAAAGTTAACACACACACACACACACATATATAATATTTTGCGCGCGTTAGAGGTAATTTTTTTTTCAGATAGATTAATTTCTGCACGTGAAGCGATAGCATTGACTAGCGTCAGGCATTGCTTATCTAAAAGCGCAAAAACATTTGGTAAAGTTTGATAGCCTTAATCGTTGTTTTTTTTACGCGAAAGAATAATTTCGGATCCGTACAGAATGTGGCCAGTTGACGTGGGTGATAATTAAGCCGTCGAAAAAGGGTCAGGATTCCATTTTTAATTAAAAAATGAGCACCGTTAATTTTCGTAGTTCGTTCGTCGCGGACGATATAAACGACATGCAGTTAATTCGAGGCTGTTAGAACGACAATGCAAGCTGTCCCTAGTCTATACGGGAGATGCATATATCATGCTACACGATTCACGTGTCACCGACACACGTGTGACAGGAGTCGCGCCGATAAGGACGAAAAATCGCGAGTCTATTTTTGACTCTCCATGATTTCTGAAACGTTCTCAAGGAAAAGTAATCGCGACAAGGAGTCGCGAAACATTCCATGAAATGTATTTATGAAACTATGCGAAGCGAAATCATCTATATCTCGTCCAATAACATAGATTACTGTGGGTTTGACATTTTAAACTTACAATTAGATTTACATCAAGTTCTGACTTACTCCGAGTTTTATTCACGTAACAGGAAAATCGATATTGTTGTGCTTGCGACAGTTTTATCACATAAAAATCATATTTGATATGAAATATATATGTGTGGAATATTTGGATATTTTTTCTATAATTTATTATTAAAAAAAACATGAAAAAAGCAGTGAATTTAAATTGCTTTGCTTTATCGCAAAATAAATAGAGATTGATATTTTATTTAATTTCCTCAATGTAGAATCGTATTTAGAATTGATATTTTGCACAAACGACAATAGTAGAGAGAAGAATAATTCTTTTATTATGAAAAA
This sequence comes from Camponotus floridanus, assembly GCF_003227725.1. NCBI lineage: Eukaryota > Metazoa > Arthropoda > Insecta > Hymenoptera > Formicidae > Camponotus > Camponotus floridanus. The sequence goes on from NW_020229838.1 coordinate 3,861,894, forward strand.
ATCGATTTACCATTTATCATTTGAAAGAACAAGGTATTATCATATTCATGTTTACCGTAATTAACTTACCGAGTATATTTGAGTCAGGAAGCGCTTTGTATAATTCGTCTTGACTAACATTCTATTTGTATTTGTTTTAGGTTTCCACACTTAATTGGCGGTTATCATGCCAACCAATAAAGGCGAACAGTGGTACGCGGATTGGATCGTTGCGGCGGATGTGTGTATGGATCTACCCGGTAGTTTTCAGGAAAATAAAAACGAGGTTCTGCTTCGCTTGGATAAGTTACTTCTTCAGCAAGGTATGTTAACTTGTCATTTACCATGTAATTTGCGCTTAAATTTCTTTCTCTTCACATTCGTTTGATAAAAGCTTAATGCAAAACGTGGCTATTTGACTTGGACTCCTCGTTTATATCAAACGTACGTTGTTTTTTAAGAAAGACTTATGTTTAAAAGAACTTGTACGCTTAACTTTAACATGCTTAACTGTTACATGTTAGTCATATTTTATCATTGTGTTAACATTTAGAAGAGAGAAGCATGTGTTGCTTTACTTCCTACATTCGTGCCACGATCGTTGAGACATAAATCATTCAGCGATATTACAAGCGAATCAGTTGTATAAACTAAAAATTTTCCAACATTCTACCGACAAGGGTCGATGGGGAATCGGCTGATTTCTTTTCGCTAAGTGAGAAAAATAACGAAGCCGACGGTAATGCGTTAAGTTTTACGAGCGCGCGTGGAGAGAATCCTCGATTATCGCGGTGAAAAATATATTATCGGTTGAATCTTTAATGATGTTAAGCAGAAAAGGTAAAAATAGTCGGTTAGAATACGAAACAACGTACACTTTTATAATTTTATGCGCTACCATGTCACGAAGAAAATGAATATTAATTTAGACAATATTTGAAGAGACGAAATTATTAATTGCTCTCTTTGTTTTTATTATTTTAAAATTACACGTAGATAAATATTTTAATTGAAATTATTTTGTGTTTTATTGCTCCGAGATGCATCACAAGTTTCGGATTCTTGTAGAGAGGGAAATAAATAAATATTACATTGATTAAACAATTTGTAAGGAATAATTTGTTTGTAGAACAATACGTATACTCTGTTCCCTGACATTTATCAACTAGTACTTTGTCAGACAAAATCATCAATTTATTTGACGTACAGCACATATACATGCATGTGCGTGTGTGTGCAGACGTCTCGAGCATGCTCGCATATAATTTCGTTTCATATAAACCGTATTAAGGTCCTTTCCAAATGTATTCCATGATAAAATCTGTTAGCCAGGGTCGCGCATGATTACAATATTCCAGGCTGTAATAAAAGGAGATGCTATCGACACATATCGCGCCGTCTATTTTCGGTGGTTCGATGTTTCTAGCAGAATAGAAAGAGAGGGAAATAAAGAAAAAAGCACTCTTCGTAAAGCTACGATATCCGACGTATGCAAACGAAGATGAAAGACGAAGAAAGATGAACGATAAAGATGATTCTATAGAAAGAAAGAGAGTTTACCACTTTGCGAGAATTTTAACTGCGATGTGGGAAACTTTAGTCGTGTCGTGCGTGACGAGACTTTTTTCTTTACGACGTAACACACATATTCATCTAAAATATTTTTACCTCCTAATCCTCCAAACATTGCGTATTTTTTTATCAAAGTTTGTTAATCTCACACATCCTTATTTAAAAGTAAATTAATTATTTCTAATCGAACGACGAATACGATATGTTTATATAAGAAATATATATTTTAATCATCTATACATGCGCTTTTATATGTATTTTTAAATTGTAAAAAAAAATTCTTGACTATTTTATCGCGTAATTCTTATTCGATAATTTATTCTTTTAGTTTTCAACAATTCCGAAAATACTAAAAGTGATAATTATTATTGGTTACATTCTGACTTTCATCAATATGATCATTTTTCTATTATTCTTTGAAAATATTCAAAGCAATTTTTATCATGTGCCAAAACAATGCGTAGTCATCAGAAAGATTAAGTTTGATTAAATGTATCCTTTATCAAGAAATGTGATAATCATTATCATGCGCTATCGATCATTTATTCCAAGAAACAGAATCTGATTTGTTTCGGTTAAATGTTTATAAATATTAAAAGTTTTCTCATATAATTTTTTCAACTTATGAAGATTTTTGCGAAATTGTGTGTTGGCGAACTATATTAAATATTCATATAAAGAGAACGAGAAAATACACGCGCGCACACACACAAACACACACACACACATTAAAGGTTAATTAGGATATATTGATACTAGAAATAATGTTGACCGAAATAAATAACATTATTTGTGAGACTGTGATCTAACATCAAAGTTAATTTTTGCTCGACAAAAGTACCAAGAGAGCTTTTGCGCTTTTCGAGACTTGAATAAGGTTGACGTGACGTGATCAGGTATAATCAAGACGACAAAATAGAGCATGTAAAAAAATTATAAATTGTGTCAAACATTAATAGTAAATTTTTACGCAAAGCTAAATTAAAATGAATATTATTTAAATGTAATAAACACTATTAAAACTTGCTAATTACAAATATTTGAAATTTTATTTTTTTAAATTTTTATTTTGAAAGTTAGACATCAATTATGTAAATAGTTTAAATTATTTAAAAATATAAAAATATGAATAACTTGTTTGATAAAAGATGTATGGAAATTTGCTTTATTGGAAAATTTCATCAATAGATTTAAAAGCCTGAAAGATTCAACTCTATATCTTATCCTTTACTTTTACTTTACTTTTACTATTAGTAGTATTGCAATATTTTTCTCTTTTAACATATCTTTTTCTTTTATTTTGTTGATACTATGATTGATGCAAAGATTAGAGCATCTTTGTAAATTTTTAATAATTTTGTGTACTTGTGATTTCTTATATTTTCAAAGACAGAATTCTTACTTCTTTGATAGAACACGAAACTTTTATAACGCGGAAAATTTTATCAGAATTATGTGAAATTGTTAATTGATATAATGACACGAATTTGTATTTTAAAGTGAATCTTTTTTGCATTCTGAAAACTAATGGCATTAAATATTTTGCTCTCATTAGCAGAGTCTAAATTATTGCGCGATTACGCATCAAAGCGCAAAGAACTCTCATTTTTAATTCTCAGAAGTTTTTATTAAGTCTTCTTTATAATTATCTTTATAAAACTGATTTTTTCCTTCGTAAAATTTTGCAGTATTAGTTAAGTTAAATTGTCAAAAGTATCTATAATTAAACTCAATATAAATAATTTGCTTTTGCCGTGCTGATGATACAATACGCAATAATTTAGAAATTTTTATTATACTATTTTATAAGAAAAGGAACATATATGTATGTTAAATTTTTGAACGCTCTAATCAATATGTATTAACTCTCTCTCATCACGAGTTCTCTACTTCAGCACGATCCATTTGTCGAAAAAGCGTTTCTCTGTACGAACGTTTTTTCCTAGTGTCGTTGCATTTTTATATATGCATTCGCTGAAAGTTGTGCATTCACTGACATTTTATTACGCAACGCATTGTGTATATTACGCATATATACTCTGTAAATTATTATCTTTTTTTGATGATATATCATGTTTTATACGAGTTATGTGATTTTATATATTAATTGCAAGAGATTTAAATTTATTCTTAAACTAAATAACATAAACAATGAACTTTGTATAAATTTGTAGTTGTGAGTGTAATTTATTTTATGAGTAATACATGAAAACAATATAGCAAATTTATGATGCAAAATTATTATTTTGTATATTACAGTTTAGAGAGTTCCGCTTTTTTATCGACAGTTAAATGAATATGAAGCTCTTTTTATTCCGGCATGTATACGTGTTACTTTGAAAAATAATTTAGTGAGAATGAAAGCGAGGCAAAATCTTTGCGCAATAGCTCATGATCTGAGCCGCGACATTTATTATTGACAGTATAAATGGGCAGGATATAGCATTAATAACATGACGTTGCTGAAACGGAAAGGCGTGCTTCGCGAGCAGGGATAACGACGGGGCTTAATTTAGAAATTATCGTCTCACGATCGGGACGAAGGTTTCGATGCCGAAGGAAGGGCTCGAATGGTTACCTCGCATGCCCGCAGACCGACGCGATAATCGATCTCATTTCGTCTCGCGAGCCTGTGAACTTACCTTAAAAATAAACGGGTATATCTCCTGCGCCTATCCCACATAGCAAGTGTTCAATTTCTAGACCCCACGTTTATGCGAAGGACTATGGTACGTCCGCTTAATCATACTGCTGTACTACTGAATTATGCGTTTCAGCCGCTTTGTGCCAGGCTCCAGCCTTGAACCAGATAGTAACCAATAATAAACGTCTTGCATTTATCAACGATAATCGTTCATCAACAACAATAATAATAAAAATAAGAATTTTTATTCATTATAAGATTGAAATATATGTATTTGAAATCATTCAAATTCTAGTCGCGTTTTCTGAAATAATCTTGTTGTGAAGAAAATCTATAACATATAATTTAATTTCTATCTTTTTCCTTTTTACAGACGATGTACTTGAGCAGGTTGCAGACAGGAGACATTTTACAGCGAGGAAAAGAGGAGGCAGCAGGACGCGTTATAAAAAAGTAAGTAAATTACAAATCAAAAACTTTCTGTGCATAATATCAACAGCCAACAATCTGAAATATTTATACCAAATTTATCACTGTTTACACAAATTTATTAAAAACTGTAGATTTTATTACAAAAATTTCTAGCTATTCTCTTTATTAGATTTTTCAGAAATTGAAATGTGTTATTTCGCTTAGCGCATATACAAATTTTGCTTTCGACCCGCATTATTACTCGGAGGATTATCTTATGAAGGAAACGTGAAATTCAAGTATAATTTTAGGGATTTCCTTTTATATCTCTTCTTTTGTATCTTTCTTTTCTTCTTTATTTTACATTACTTTCTTTGTTATTGCCTTAGTATCGTTTAAAATACGTGATGAAAATTTTAGTAAATTATAATACATTAAAAAATCGAAGAAATATCGCGATTAAAGCTGAAATTATAATTTTTTAAATTTAATATATAAATAAAAAAGATTGCATGTAAATAAAAAAGATCATTATTTTGTCTTGGTGGCGAAATTCTCGTTTTCTCAATTATAATAATCTTTCGAGTTAAATACAGCAAGAAAGTAATTTCGAGTTTTCTTAATTGGGGAAGTTTTTTAACTCTTTGGCTGTCTCTGTGCTTAAGGAACGTAATAACGAAAAAGTTAATTCGCTTCACAACAGAATTATAACATGACGATATTTTTATGGAGCTTTAGCGCTCTCAATTTTCTAATTCTTTATCCTTGGCGTAAACTCAAGTTAGCTATTCTTGTTGGATGTGGATTGACTTGTAATGTACATCCATGTAAATTTCGAAAAACATAGACGGGAAATTAATTTGCGAGGACGCACGCGATACAATGGAACGTGTCACTTATGATAAGAAACCAAGTCGTGTGCATACACTGATGCAAGAAATCATGACGGAAAATAATGGTATTCCTATGTTATTGTGCCATGTTAGTTTATTCTTAATCTATACATGTCTGAAATGCCAACTTATCGGACATGTATAGATTACGCGGCTCTAACTTGTCCATTATTGTTTAGCAGCAAAATTGTTTGATATATTCGCGTCGCAGATGTGTATAAAATAAATATATATAATTATTCTTAATTTAAGAATATAATAGAAAATTAAACATAAATATTTGTATATACTTGAAAAGTTTTTATAAAAAAATAATTAACTTATTTAATCGCAAAACCGAACAATCTTACAATTTGTCATTATGAAGTCAAATAAAATAGTTTGATAAAATCTGAGAATTTAATAACCGGATTACGAACGCGCTCACGAGGGAGGATTGTGTGCGAAAGATACACGAAAAGGCATCGAGGGGCGATGATATATTATCCAACGTTATGTGGTTTACATTTCTGTTGATTCCATCTTGTCTGATGGTGGCAGAGGGAAAGAGGCTCCATCGATCCGTTCGTTCATCGCTCTTCGATAAGAGACTTTCTCCCGCGTTTTCGCTTCGAAAAACGAGTAAATAACGTACACTCAAGCACGATACAATATGATACAAGTTTGCTAAAAGCAATTAAGAAATTGTTGAAACGCCAAAACTTCTCGTTCGACCATCACGAGTATCATTATTTCTGCGTTCAGCCAATTATCGGCAAAGAAATGCTCGGTGATTAATTGCATCGCGATTTCCCACACGATATTGCTTACCCTTGAATTACGGACGGCTTATCTGTCAACCTTGAATAAATGGCCACTTGTCCTACCACGTCGCCATTACGTCGCTCGCTTTCGAATGTCTGGCAATCAAGCTAGATCTTATACCGGATACCGGAAATTAAGCTCACCGTTGTATTACATGATTTCTCTGTAGCCAATAGCATAATACATTTACATGTGCAATATCTATGTTCTTACACTACCAAATGCAGATCGATTGAACATTGAAAAATTTAATTTGCAATTAATTTCACCAATAAATTTAACTTCCGATAAATAATTTCCAGTAAATGTCGTTACTAAAAGCTCAACACACTTTTTGCATTCATATTTAACAATGAAATTATAAAATCACGGCAGTAGATAGTATTTGTCGAAATTTGTTAGGCAAAAATCAACGCGAGATTGATTACGGACTCTATCCAATATTTGATTGAATATATCATACTTTGTATATTTATAATTTCGATATAATTATAGAGAGAATGAATTTAACTAAAAAATTCTCTAAATTCTAGAAATTCTAGAAATTTTTTTTTTTAAAGTTAAAATGAAGCTGAAGAAGCCCAGATATGATTTAATTTTTATGAATTTTTATTTATTAACTATTCCTATTTCTAAATTTTTGCATACAGATACAGAATTTGAGTGAAGAATTTACAAGCGGTGCATTTACATAGATAGATTAATTTTTGTATGATGGGAAAATTTTGAACGATTATGAATTGGAGTTTTTCAACGAGAGAAAATTTATAATATGTATCGTGGCGCTATAAATGTCCTGTCAGTTTTGGATATAGCTGACAGTAAAAATATATATAGGTATAAGGAGTTATATACGAGCGGTTATGTATAGTAGGGCGAATTGCGCGAACCGGGTACATCAACGAGTGAAATATAACTCTAATGTCCGCAGGGCGACTCCCTTCGAGCTGGCCGTCGTTTATTGCATTACGTAGACATCGAGGAAGTGTGTTTATCTTGTAACATGTGTAAAACAGCCACGAGAAAGCATAGAACAGGCAAGGGAAAACTTTCGAATAACATACAGTCTTTCCCTTTTTTTTTAATAAAGGCCGAATATTTCTCTTATTCTATTGGAACATATAAGTAAGTACAAGATATAATGCAGAAATTTCAGATACGTTTCGGCCAGTGAATATAGAAGAAATCTTATCATAGGAAATGAAAAAAAGTTTAAATAAAACGACAAATAATATTTTATGCTTTAAAAATAAAATATTGGAAGAATGTATACATATATTTTTTTCCTCGTATGCAATAATATATCACACTTTAAAAAATATTTTATAGCTATCCTGTCTTACGATATAATCGTGAAATCGACGATGTGGAAACCATCTTCATAATGAGCAACTCAACTATATCGAGCTTTTTCATATAGCAAATGTATCTTCAAGATGTTTTTTAAAAGAATGGTATAATTTTAATTTCTCTGCTATGGGCAAGATGTGATTCGAATTTAAATCTTGAGATAGAAAAATTTTGAATGTTTTTGAATGTTTTTTAAAAGAATGATATAATTTTAATTTCTCCGCTATGGGCAAGATGTGATTCGAATTTAAATCTTGAGATAGAAAAATTTTGAAACTTCAATTTAATTATTTTTTTTTCTGGTTCTTTGATCGATCAATGTACCTTTTTCGTTATACAATGCAATACATACCGCTTTTGAATCTCCGAGTGACATGTAGGCTTTAAACTTGTAAAACAACGCAGTGCGAGTTACTCGTTAAAACATCCACTCAAATTGTTACGAATATCTAGAGAAGCAGCAATTAGTGCAATGCACTCATAGTGTATTCGTGTCACTGTGCATCGAGACTCGGGAATATTATTGAAATTAGAACGATTTTTGATTGAATAATTTAAGAGAGAAAATTGGTGGATCGGAATAACAAGAAAGAGTTAAGAATGATTATGAGAAGCAATCGGTAAATAAAATGACATAAATGAAGGAAAACACGTGTATTTACATGTCCATTTACTTGAATGAATCGCATCGATAATAGTGGACGAATTTACAATAAATAATTGAATCAACTTGCAGGAAATCTTTTTTTTTTGATCGCTAAGAAAGTAATAAAGTCGAGCTCTTCTTCCCTCTTTCTCTATGAATTAAAGCTTTGAACGACGAGCAAAACATGTTTTCACTGAAAATATTGCAAAAAGTGTGTATACAACTACATTTGGAAATAATGAATGCATTAATAGCGTTAAGAAATCGGATGATGCAGACTTTAATGTACAACAAAAGACTAGAATTGATTTTTCTTTATTTCGCGTTCGAAATTTTATGCATTTTAGGGTTTTAAGGAAGCATTATCCGATTATCCCTCAATCGCGTTCTTGAAAAAAAATGCATTTCTATCAAAGCGGGAAACATTACCGTCTTAGACCGTGTTATCGGATATCGACGAATTAATTTCTGACAATCTCTGCACGCAAGGACAAGAGATCCGCGGTCGGTCGCGGCGGCTTATCGAAGGGTTGAAGTGATATATCGCTCATCGGGTTCCACCATCATCGCCGTAGTCTCGCGAATCCAAGTGCGACGAAACTCAAGCATGGCCCGAGCCACGGCTCGTCGTGGTATCAAGACAACGGCCGTGATTCACCGCGTCGCGGCACGCGAGCGCATCCTAAATACCTTTCGAAATGAAGCGAACGCGATGGAGCGTTAACCGTTCTCGCGGGCCGCATAACTTCCACGCGATGGCGCGAGGCCTCCGAGATTTAATAGGCGCGCAAAAGCGAGGGACGAGAAAGGAATCGATAATCGGAGAGGGATTCTCCATTCGCGAGACCTACTGCTTCCTCGCAGAATATTGACGAAGAAATTCAATTGAATCGACAGCATTTACACCGTAGTCACTACTTAATTCTGCGCGAGGCAAATATTTCCGACGTACATTTTTCCTACGATAATTTTTAATTTAAAATTCGCGAGAACAGAGGATGTTTTATATAAAGAGTTTTCCAGTTTTTATTTGACACTTGTAAGAGACATATTTTTTTTTAAATACTTAGGTATCAAATTTTGTTGAAATTTGAATTTCTAAAGCGATATTCTTTTTAGCTTGACATTGATTTTTTTTCTCATTGTTTTAGGAATTTCTAAAGCGACGATATTCTTTTCAGCTTGACGTTGATTTTTTTTTTCATTGTTTCAGGAACATTTTAACATATTTACTTTCATTCTGACGTACTTAAAGTTTGTTCGCACATTTTTGCTTCCATTTTATTTGCTAAGTTTAATGATACATTTTATATCGTTTATCAAACAGTTGTTATTTATAATGAATGTTTTTGGAGAAGAATTTTGAAACGAGTTATATTTGACGTTAAATTAGTTCTGGAAGACCAACTGAATTAAAACAAAAATATGAAGATATTTATTATTTTTTTCGCTGTACAAATGATACCGTATGGATGATATCCCAAAGTAGGTATTTAATAATAAAAGTAAGTGTTTCTCATGTAGCTGAGACATAAATTACTCGCACAACATAAAAAAAGAGATCAAAGTAGAATAGCCTGCTTGAAGTATTCTTCACACAGTATAAATATAATTAATACATCTTTTGTGAACGTTTTAGCGATTAATACAATTAATGATTAGCAAATATGTTTGAAACTCTAATTAATTTCTAATACATAATTTTTATAATTACTAAATTGGAGAAAAGCTGTTACTTTCGAGCGTATCTAATTATTTGTATAAAAAGAAATATATATATATATATGTCGCAACGAATTAATAAGTGTCAATGGAAATTCGTAGCAAGACTAATTTGAACGTAAAATCAGTTCTTCGTGGTGTACGGTTCAACCTAATTCCGTGCACGTATTTTGAGCATCTATCGACGGAAGAAAATGCACCTCACCCATCAACCATTTGCCTTTGATTATTTCCGCTCTAACTCGGAAAATGTCTAATTAATAGCGCGTATAGTTGGATTATTTTTTTATTATTTATGGATTATTATTTTTTTTATATCCAATTACTTGTTATAAAAATCTAATTATGTAAAAATATATAGAAGAAATATAATAGTTTGTGAATGCGTCATAATAACAAATATAATGACAAGTATAATGACAAATATAATGACAAATATAATAACAAATTAATAAAACACAAATCATCGGAAGTAAATTTCGCTCATGAAGAAAAAGATATCAGCGAAAGAAAGGAAAACTATACCATTATATTTTAAATAATTATAATACAATTAATAAGTAAAATAGTACAGCGTTTTTTCTCTGATATTATATTCTTGTTATGCTTTCGATATTATAATCTCTCTATATATCTCTCTATTATATTGACTATATTGACTATATATTGACTATATAATCCAGTAACTTACGGGCCATTACTTCCTGACTGTAATCAAGTGTTTTAGTCACAATGTTAATAATATTTTATGCGCTACTGTATACGTATCATAACGCGTTCACATGTTGTATATATGTGCGTGTATGTGACAGGAATCGAACACTTCATTATCGACAGGTCATTGTTTACTCACGCGAATATGGCAGATCCGAACATCGCAGCTTTTGTTGAAAATTTAGTGATACTGAAATGAAATTTCTGGTCCATTACTGAACTTACATTCTTGCGTAATAGTTGTTCAATGTTAGAAATTGTCTTTTGCTGTTTATTGTATAATTCTACATATTTTTGAAATTTTTTTTGTGCTCGAAATCGAATTGCAAATTAACTTTATCTTATATTGAGCTGAAAATCAAAATTAAAAAATTAATGAAAAAAATCAAAATATTTTTTTTAATTGTAATTATATTAATTATTGCAATTACTATAATTATCTTTCATATTGAGCTGTATGAAAAAGGCAGAATTATTTTGTTTTAATTGTAATTATATTAATTATCGTAATTACTATAATTATTGCAATTATATAATTAACACACACACGTATATAAATGATGCAATATTATATGTTATATTAATATATACATGTATTATATAGATTATATAGATTATATAGATTATATTAATATAGCATTTCTCGAATTTTACATCGCTTCCGATACAAAAAATGACAACAAGATGATCACATGTTGTGATTCAATGGAATTCGGCGCGTGTTTGTCCGCGCAGTCACTGGTTACACGCGGTCACCTTGTGTTGTCATTCGCGCGGCGACACTCGAGTGAAAAGTAACAGCGCGAGGAGCTCGGTGTGCGAAAGCATTATCTTTCGAAATATCGCGACAAATGCAAGAAAATCGTTTCCTACGAATAATCGGCGTAAGTCTATCGAAGTGGAATTAAAAATCGTTCAATTATCACTTTTTTGAAGCGATGAAATCAAAATAATAAAATAAATAAATCTTGTTTCGCGATTTATCACAATGTAATTGTCGTATTTCTTTATTCTCTTATTTTCGTTTTATATCAATCATATATCAATCGTGCAGTTTTTCTATGCGCGATCAATTGCTGTCATATTTTGCCGAAGGAACATGCTATGCGTTACATTTTTCATGAATTATAAACAGTTCCAATATTTTAATTCTTGTTTATTTATTAGATTTGATAGAGATATTTCTTTAAACAACAATTTATAATAAATTTAGCATATCGTTTATTTTGATATTAAATTCGACAAAAATCATTTATTTTATATTGATATTAAAATTTAACTGGATATATTAAAATTTTATTTCACAATCAATAATATTATCAAGAGAAAACTGGAATAAAAGATATTTTATCTACTTCAAATAGATATTATTTTATTAAACAATTATTCTTTTACATTAATTAAAACAAAAACGAAAGTTTATTTAAATTTTAATGCAATAGATAAGCCATACAAAAATTCAAAGTAATTTTAAGAGTTTCGTAATAAGATAAAATGTAAATAAAATAAAATGTAAAAAATGTAAAATAAAATGTAAAACTATAGTAAAGTAAAAAAGGAAACTATTAGAGTTTTTCCGCTTGCTTAAAAACGATGCAACTTCTCACAGTGTTTCAAGGGTGAAAATCGTAAAGTCAAACAAAAAGCTTAATTGATGTACCGCTCCGATAGAAGAGCCACTTTTTCTAAGAAGTTACGAGCAAATTCAAAGAAGTGTTAAAAAAAGGGGATTTTAGAGTCGATATATTTAATCGTTCACCGAAATGCATACCTGGTTGATCCTACACGACTTTCCTCTTATAAGTAGCTATATTTGAATATATGATTGTCGCATCGTGAAGATGACAACGTGAAAACTCGGATTGTCAAAGATTCAGATTTCTTAATATTTTATTGAAGGATGAAGGAACAAAGCCCCCGCTGGGAGGTTAAAGAACTTCACTCTCGTTTTCTCCCCTGAGGGTGCGTTTGTCGTTTAAGGCTGGCAACTTCGAAACGTAGTATACCTGAAGGGCGATAAGGGCGAGCGTTTCTGTTGAAATGAGTCAAAGTTTACTGGGGGAGGTGGTGGCGGCAACGATAGGAGGAAAGGGGGGATGATTCGAGACGGTTGGCTGGTTAGTGGGGGTGAGCGTGCCAGCCCGTATAAGGCTCTGCCACGCGGTTCCTCTGCCACAGTCAGTCTAGTCGAAAACATTCGTAGGCGAGGGAAAACGCGTGTCTCACGGAAACGTCGTGTCCTATTCATTTCTGGCAAAATATGACGGCAATTGCCGTACGATAGATGCGCCCTTTCGCGGTGCTCTCGATGACATCGTTATCGTTCCTTCAAGATTAGTGAGAACATGTAGAGGTACGCTGGAACAAGTGAGACAACGCGGATTCTGTGCCGAACAAGTGCGATTAAGTGCGTCGATCGATTATTCGATTTTAAACCTCACGTGCGCGGGTTGACTATCGATCGTCTTGCAATTTCAACGACATTCTCTATGTGAGATAAATTATGGACATGTCAGTAATACGCGATTATTGTCGATGAATCGAGGTAATTGATTTCCGCCGAGAGACGCACGTTCACGTGTCTACGATGCGGCTGCTCGGAGGACGCCGGATTTTTATCTCCGAAGATCGCTTCGTGATCCGCGATTTTATACGCGAGATTATTTCGGTCTCGCGTTATTCCGCCAACATTTTCGCGCATGAGTTCTCGTAATTTTGTCACCTTGGCTCCATCCGTGGGAACTCGTCGGAAAAGTGTTGAAGTCACGTGACAACATCGCCAGCTGACAGTCAGCGTCCTTCCTCGAGGTTAGTCTCCTCTTATATCTATATTGTCCATTCAATAACATCCCTAATTAAAACGTTACGCTCGAACGACATTGTGCCAATTAGTTTATTGTGCTGTAACAAGACGAGGCTAAATATCTCATTCACATTTACTAGCCGTTTTGTGTGTATGTATGTACATATATATATATATATATATATATATATATATATATATATAAATCAGAAAATCCGCCAAAAGATTTTTTTTTTAATTCATGTAGTAGTGCCGCACATATCTGTCACTCGATTAATGTGGTTTTTTGCGCGAATTTTACACTTTACAAAAATCTCTCAAGTAAATATTCGACGCAGTAGAAATTGATTGAGTAAATTTTATTAACACTTCGTTATTTATTCAATTTATCGCGAAGAATCAAAATTTACTCAAGAAAATTATGTCTCAGAAATAAAATAGAAATCTCGATATATGTCGAACAACATTATGTTTTAACTTCTATTATAAAATTGCATTATTAAAAGATACATTTTACACGCATATATATAGATGCATGTTGTAAATATGTACTAAAGATTACATAAAACTAGAAGAATTTATATTGAACAATGTTAATTCAAATTTTAATATGTAAGGTACCAGTTTTTTGTGAGAATTTCAATCATCCGCTCGGTAAAGATATAGAACGCCGCTCATCGCGGCAAATTGCAAATTTTATTTCGCATATTTTATTTTATTTTTCTACTACACGTAGAGAGCATTTCGTGCATATGCAGTGAGAGTGTGCTACGCTTAATAAATTAGCTTTAGTTTACTCGTACGTTTACAATTAACGTACGTTACAATTAACGCCGAGGCATTAATCATTTTTATTGTTGCGAACCGGCTGCGCTCTTCCCTTTCTCGGTCAAATTTTCTGTTGGCCAACTCGGATGTGATACTTTTAGAAGATGTGTGTGTTCGAGCGAAGGGGCAGGGGGCTATTGGCGTTATTGGAGAATAAAGGAAATAATTGGACATTACAAGCTCTATATAAATATCTTTCTCTATAAATATCTGTAAATATTTCTGGTTATTGTTACATCTTAAAATTAAGCTAAAACGATAACCAAAAACGACCCGAATATAAAATTAGACTCATTTTTCTTTTAAAGGATGATTATACGACTTCATTACCTATTATTGCTAATTGGATCGCGACAATGATATATTGCTGAAATATTGCTTAACCTCTTTTATTGGATTTGTACTTTACGTAAAAAATTTTATTTTGTTATTTAAAGCTTTAAAGTTATTTTTGAAATTTGTAAGTAATTTAATTTGTACAAATAATTATTTTTTTTAATTTTGTAAGTAATTTAATTTGTACAAATAATTATTTTTTTTAATTTTGTAAGTAATTTAATTTGTACAAAATGATGTGATTATAATGAGCAATAATGGATGAAAGTATGATTGAACATTTCCAAGAAAGGGTCATGGTATTGAGGGATGATAAATGATTTGATCATCGACGATAACGATAACAATGAAACACACTGCAAATGGATTGCCACGTGGCAAAGTCGCTGCAACAGCTATCATTGTCGCAATATATCACTTGACAAGAGAGCCTCTGTCGGAAGAGAATCTATCTCATCCTTTAGATTTCGAAGTACTAAACGCTGGGCGGAGAGTATAAACCATACAGTTAGAAGCGTTGCAATTAACGAGGTGATAAAGAGGAATTGAACGTTGCTCGCGAATGTATCTTCTCAAGTGCAATAATTTGTGGATTATGTAATAAAACTTTAAATATTTGAATAGTTGTTTTACATAGTTGGAGAATAATGCGAAAATAAATCTATCAAATTTGTAATATCGTAATCATATTGATATTCATTGAAATTCATGATTGTACGACTTTTCGTACAAATTTTTATGATTTATTATCTTCTAAATTTTTATCTTTAACATAAAACGTATTGCTTTTTGCTCAATAAGATTAGTATACGCGTTAACTATATGCTCGATAATATAATATTTACGATATTTTTTTCAATTTTCGAGTTAGAGAAATATAACAATGAATAAATAAAGGGAGAAAAATTAAACGGATTTTTAATCTTTTGACGCTTAGCGAGAAGCTTCTGTTAAACGATCGTTAAAAAGCGGAAAATAATTTTTGTCAGAAAATAAACAACGCGTGCACATACGAAAGAATCTCAAGGGAACATAAAAATTAATTGTATGACTTGGAATGAAATTTCCCGGTTAATTTTCGTCGGGTGACAATTGATAATTTCGCGAGAATATTCTCGCTAAATCTCGTCCTTTTTCATTATCAACGCACCCTTTGTTTTTTTCTTACCCACTGTATTTTCGATTCTCTTGATTTCGTCGTCACGACAATTGAATTTCGGAACTAATCGATGTAGGCACTGTTGGAAACGGGATGAGAGATTGGTTACGCGATGGGATACTACTGGGATAGTCGAAAATGTCATTAAAGGAATTGGCCGGAAAGGTCTGCCAAAAATTTACGTTACGGAAGATATCTCGGAATTCGTCCCGATCGATTTTAATTTCCGGCTTCGTGTACCAAAACCTTAAAAACGCTTTAATGCAGTGTATAAATATACTTGAAGAAATTTCAGATGCCCACACACACACACACACACACACACACACACACACACACACACACACACACACACACACACACACACACATATATATATATATATATATATATATATATATACATATATTTTGTTTGAATGAAAATATTACATTCGACACACGTATTTGTATCAATATCTTTTTATTCTTGCATAGAATGAAATGAATAAATTTAAAATAAAATGATGATATTTTTCTTCAAATAGGGAATATTATATTTCGTTGTGGTGTTTGTTTATATATTTAAGTGTTTATAAGATTTTGGTTCTATTTTGTCGTTTGCTGATGCAGGATTACATTTATTACAAGTTAAGTCTTTAAAATATAGTTTAGTATGCATATACATATTTTTCGTAATTTTCTTGATAAAACGAAATAAATTCAAGATTTATTGTGATTAGATTATACAAATTATAAACCTCCAAAATGGTGAAGAAAGAAAACATAGCGCATTTATAAGAATTAGGAGAAAATATTCGGAGAATTAAAATAATCGGATTTAATGTCTTATCATATTTAATTCACAACTAACAATAATCTTTATACGAAAATCGTAAGCAAGACATTTTTTATTTGTTTACATTTTTAATACGTCTTACAATTGATCGAATTAAAAAATTTAGCTATGATTGATCGATTAATTTTTTTGTTTACATTTTTTTATGTGTCATGGATTTTACATGTGTCGCTGGAAATTTATAGCTTCAACTTTTATATTATCTACTATCTTTTATAATAATTGAATTGTAAAACGTACACAGTATGAGACGACACAAAGCCATGTTTAGCCCTACAGATTAACTCTGTGAATCATGATCAGTACTTTAGTCTACTTTGACGGATTAATTTAAATCCCCCGAATAAATCATGTGGCCAGTAATCACGAATACCGGCGAAATTAGCGTAAAACATATACGCCGCATACGTTTAACGGCATATTTTAGTAGCGGATCGCAAGTGGGTGGACAATTTTTGTCAGTCGACGTGTTTTTTCGAGGACGAAGTTAATTTAGTTACCGAAACGATGCATCGAATTCGGAATTTACGACTTTCATTTATTTTAATGTCGTGCATTTTAATCATGTAAATCCTGAGTTTTAGAAAAAAATTTAATTTATATATCTCTGTATTTTTTATACACAGAAAGAGTATAATTATATATATATTAAAAACCGGCAATTCTTTAGTGGAAAGTTTTCCTAAGTTTTAACGGAAAATTTAAAATATGCAAATAAGTTTTAGACTTATTGTTTGCGTTAACAATCAACTTTTTTTATAGACAAAATATAAATTGCTGTATCTGTATCATTTTGATACTTTATTTGCAAATATATTTTTTCTAATATTATAATATAAAAAGTTTTATTAAAATATTTCACTCTTGTATTTCATACTTTTAAAGATAGGACGTATAAACATCTCCTATGGAGTTTAATCTTTTAAATTTGATTTAATTCTTTTTATATATTAAGTTTTAAATTTTGTATTGTAGTGAATTATACGTTTCAATATATCGCATCTGGAACCGCGATTACGTTAAGTGAACGCGTCATAACGATCGATCCCGTGATATGGTTATAATTCGGTAGGGCATCGCAGTTTTTTCACGGATTTTCCACCCCACACCGAGAATAAACTTCCATTTGTATTCATTCTGAAAAATTATTCAGACTCCTATTGTCATTGCGCGAGTTTGAAAAACAACCCCTGGGTCTTATTGTTTCACTTTCGGAAAACTTAGTTCTCGACAGTAGATGATTTCTCGATCCTACTCGTCCGCTTGATCTTCCCCTATAATCCAATTTCATCCCGCTCTAGTAGTAATCTGGGTTTTGAGACGTTGATCCGGGACTGATTTGCCCTTTTACCCTAATCCACGTTATCTGACTTGTCGATCTGGCCAGCCGAAAATGAATCTTATTCGTGCCATCTTGCGTTCACTTTTTTTGTAGAGGGTATTTGTCACTGTTCGCGACTCTTGTCGTCCGATTTGCAATAATTGCGGACCGATCTCTCTCTCTGGCATAGTGCAGTGAAAGCACTTTTTTGCCTCTCTAAAAAGTTGATGTCCTAGGGAGAATGTGCGTGATGAATCTTTCAGTATAATAAGCAAATGACAGAGACAGAGAGAGAGAGAGAGAGAGAGAGAGGAGGGAGAGGGGGAGGAAATTACATAAATTTATTTAGCCTGTCGTTAATCGATTAATCTATTCTTCTGAAATGTGTATACATAAATTTTTATTTAAAGTGAATTTAATAATATTAATATATGTATATGTTTCATGTTTCAGAAGTCTGATTAATCGTAATAATCTTAATAAAATTTTCAACAGTCGAGTATTTCATATCGGGAGATGTTATATTTTATAAGGACATTACATATTTTGCATTATTATATAAAAATTTTTAAAAACTATTATATAAAAAATGTTTAATTTTTGATATCGTAAAGTAGAATAATTCAATGAAATCCAAGTTATTTCTCGGTTTTATCGAATCATAAAATAGGTAAAAATAATCTTATTCCATATTGCGGAAATTGAAAGAGAGAGAGAGAGAGAAAGAGAGGACTCTTCTTGTAATCTCGTTCGTCTTCTCTCCTGACTTTTGGTGAATATTATCGGACAGTTGCAGTCAAAGTTTGGCGTATCGATCATGCTCCACATATAGGGTGGCGCGTATAGCGCTATCGGACCCGATAGTAATAATTTCGCGGTTAAAGCTCGTGCACGATAAGCTCAACTTCCCTTAAGTATTTGATCGTTGATATACCATTTCGCGTCGATGCGGTGACATTACGACTGTGATACCATTTTCGTCGTGTCGGGATTTCATTTTGATCGAACTAACTTGTGCGCTGACTATGCTCTTCCGTAATAGAAATAATTCTGTCGAAAAGAGAAAGAGAGAGAAAGAGAGAGAGAGAGAGAGAGAGAGAGAGAGATCCTCGCTCTCTTTCTTTCTGTTTTTCGCTTCCGAAAGGAAATGTTTACAATGACGATTCGGAAATATGGTTAGGATTTCGAATGCGTATCGTTTGCCAAATCTCGTTTTACATCGCGATCGATACTTGTAGAACCGTATGTTGGATACCTGTTTCAAGTTCATGGATCTTTGTTATTTTCTCTTATTCTTCGCACCGCTCCTTGAAAGAATTCTTCTTTCATTATTCTTTCATTATACCGTTGACTAAAACTCTTAATCATTCTTTTTATCTCATTAGAATTAGAATTTAAATTTTATTTACATAAGTCATGAAAATTGAGTTTGGAATTTTAAAGCGCTCGGTGCGAGAAGAATATTTCTTACTCAACAAAATAAAACAGCTTAATGTTATAAGCATTGATTTTAATAATTTATTTTTGTAAAGACACAGCAATATTAAAATTCTTTTTTTCTTCCCGTATAATCTTATTTGCTTGTCTGTTGTTCCATTGAAAAATATATCGTCATGTATATACGACATATAAAGCTGGCGGTGCCACCATTATATGTCATATATACATTTATTCATATCATACTGATTCTTATTATCTAGAATCCTGTAAACAAAAGAAGGAACCAAGACAAAAGTATCGATCAGAAGGGCTATGTATAAGACGACAATATATTTTGACACTTGGGCACAAAAATGTTAAAGATATTCTGACGTTTATCTAAAAAACGGATAAAGGACTCTTTTCCAATGCTTACCCTCGATTGGATGTCAAAAAATGATGATTACATGCTCGAATAACTAAAGTGACATTGTAATATTATTACAGAGCGCATCAATAAATCTACTCGATGTCGATCACCATTAAATACTTTGATGTGAGATGACTGGCAAGTTCGAATCCCGTAATTACCAAAAAACTAAAAAAGATAATATTATATTGTTATAATAATAATATAAGATTTTCAGTTAGTAAATGAGTATTTAATCTCTTATTGATGTTATTATCAATGATATTCTGCAGAATCACAGATAGTTTTATAAAAATTATGAATTATTTTTATTTATTTTTATTTTTTAATATATGTAGATGTAATTGATACTTAATTATTAAATAAAAAAAAAAGTGTGTGATTTTAGTGAAAAAAATTTATTTTAAATTTCCGATTTATTTCTGTACAAAATCAGTTTTTTCCGTAGATATGTCCCGCACATATAATTTTATAAATATTGTTAAATATTGTTAAAAATGTATCTTTACAATTGTATGTCTAACAATATTATTTAAAGAAGACATAAAGATCGAAAGCACATTCGCAAAGAAGATGGCTAGATTTTTGATATCGGTATTTTCCGTGAAACTTACAAATGCGCTTCGCAATGTTACCGTCAAATCTAGTTTTATTGGATTAATAACTTTCCGAGATCTCCCAGAACTACCGTAAAGTATAGATATTACGTTGTGACGATTAATAGCCACCCTCTCAAGTATTTAGACGCGTCTCTCTTCGTATTTTCTGTTCTCATACTCACAGGAACTGCGTAGTTTGGGGACTCTAACGAAATCTTGACAGAGACTCTTTCAGCATGTCTTGAAACATCATCGAAGAAGTTTCATATAATCGCGTTAGGAACGCGCAGATGCGAAGAAGTACCTGCGAGCGTACATTGCTTGAAAATCCAACGTGATAAATTCAATTTAAGATCGCCGGTATCGATATAACTTCTTTTCCAAAAAAGTAGCTACTTCCTATTCTATACTTATATATTCATTAAGTGTAGAGAGTAATACTTTTTTTCCGAAGACTCGCTTCTAAAATCGAATATCGAATAGCCTAGTCAATCTGCAAAAAATGTCAATGAAAAATATAAAAAGATAAAAAGATATCTATATGGCTTTGGGTTTTTTATTAAAATGGCGATTTTGCACGCAACGGATTTTTTTTATACACATGTGGCTGCTCGCCACATGGCAAGCTGGAGTTAAATTTGAAACGATTGTTGCCTCGATGATTAATGTGACGGATATTGATATTAACTATATATGATATAAAAATCGATATTATATTTTCCATTTCTAGCGCTTGGAATTTCAAATATGTGGGGTGAAAATTATTGTATTTGCACATTTTATTAATGACAATTTTGTTTTTTTTTATATATCAAATTTTTGTTAAATTTAATTTTAAAGAAAATATATTAAATAGATTAATATAATCATTTTTAAAATTTTTTTCAGGAGGAAAAAGAAAAGTTTAAACGCGCGAATTTTTTGCGTGAGGTTTATTTACTCTTGATATATGGATAAAAAAAATGCGTGCTCTGTGCACTTTAATCAGTGTCAGGAAAAAATTAATTTTTCGTGACACTCGTGCACTACCATCTTGTGTCTGGCTCTTATTAACCCGCAAAACTTAAAATAGATTATACGTACATATTTCGAAATCTAATGCTTGCAACTGGAAGGGATTTTTAATTAGACATCTTATATGTATAAAATACTATAATAAATTCTCAAAAATCTGTCGGTCAAGTTAATGTATGCAGTCTGCTTTTATTTGTTTTTTTCTTATGAATATTTATGACAATCATATTTATTTATGAGATTCTCTTGTTCACGTTTAATAAAACATGAAAATTTTCATCGATGCGCATTCAAATTTTGCACCGACAGCTCTTAACAATCTGATTTTAATTATTTATCTATTCGAAACGCTTATCGCATGTACACGCATATTCATTCGCGATCTGCATTCACAGTTAATGCTATTCTCATGTTTCAGCAATATTAAGAGATTTGAATTGATTCTAAATGATTTTCTCGAAAGAGGTCAAATTTTCTTTCTTTAGGCTGAGTAGATAAGCTATGCAAGAAAAGTTTAGATGAATTGCAATCTTAAAAACATAATTGTGAGCCGACTAATTAACTGAAATTTCCCGAGGAAAGATCCTCTCCTGGATAATATCTTTCTGTTAGATTTCCGTGGAAATTACGAGAAAGGAAAAAGAAAGCGGAAGAAATATTATTTATGATGGTGCAATCTACTTTATTCTCGAGAGTGATTGGATTTTTCTCGAGGAAAGGAGATATGCCTTGTGCGCGCTGTCATATTCCGTGATTCCCTATCTCCTTCTATATGTTTTTTATTGCGTAACATTGCATCCGTGCGTAAAAGCGAAAGAGAGATAAAATGGAGAGGAGGATTATCAACATTTCTGTAGCAATTCAATCGCGGAATCATGAGCCTCCAACCTATCACCCTCCGGGAAATAGGCGGAAGAGTATCGTTTTCCTCTTTTCTCTTTTTTCAATTCAAAATCGAATATTTCCGATATCCGTAACACATATTAAACTGCATTATGTTAAACACGATTACGTATCAATGCCTTTGGTTCACTGAGAGCGGGCGGTATATTTTCGATCTCACTATAAATGTGGTTAAGGATCTTTCTTTACTTGCACAATTAAATGTACTATTTATGAAAGATACGGAGTTTATTGTATTTTTTTTCAATCTTTAGGTAGCTCTTTCAAAATTTCTTAATTTTGTCTTAATTTTGTCTAAATTTTGTTATTATTAAGAGTCGGTTTTCGAGAAGCGAACATAAATTTTCTGTAATTCGAAAAATTGATTGATTGCTCTTGATCGAAATATATTATAATTATATATATTATAATCTAAATATATTAATTTTGATAAATATGCGAAATATTGAGAGAAATGTATCTTTTATTTCAACAACACTGATTAAATGCTAATACAAATTTTCGAGATATAATTGTGTCGCAATTTAGCAGAATAAAAGTCATTCTTTCTCTCTTTCCTTATATTGAAATTCTTCTCGCTAAGATATGATCGTAGATATTTTAATTTTGGCGTTTTTTTCGGAGATGATGAAAATAGAGAATGGTCGCCAAATTGTGAGAATGGAGAGGAAACACTTTAAGAAAACGTTATAATATCGTCCTTGATACACGTGCGCCGCTGTAGTAAAACGCTTTACCTTATGCTGCTGCGAAATGGACTATAAAGAATCGGATAATAAGATCGCTGTAATGAATAACAACGAGAAACGTTCACGACGAACGCAAATATTTATCGTCCAGTAGTTGCGGAAAGCAATTTCGTTTATCTCCGCGTCAAGCGCGCCCGTTCACGTCGTCGTCGTCCCTACGTGTTCCCGCGTTCACGTCGTGCAATTATCATGCGCTAAAGGTGCATTAGCGCTAATTATTGTGACCTATCAAATTTTAATTAAAGCATTATTTGCAAATTAGAGAGGTAAACTAGCGCAAATATGTGCAATAAACTCGCTGATCATATATCGATACGCTGATGTTTGCGAAGGACAAATATCGGATGCACATATGAGGCTGTAGAATTATAATTAAATATTAAAAAAAATAAAATACATATACATTTACAATTTATTCTAATTGTGCAAGTCGACGAACAAATTTATAAAAATTACTATTTGTAACTGTGTAAAAATAAAAAAAACATGAAAAAAATAAAGAAGGAAAGTGAGCTTTGAGACGATATCTCGGATGAAAGCTAAAAATAGAGAAGTCACCGCGTTATTGACATTTTTTTTTCTTTAAGTCGATTTGCAGAAACGGAACACTTGATGCGAAATGTCGCTTACAAAGGGATTAGAGATGAAAGTGCATTTTCACGAGACACAAACGGTCCCGAAACCAATCGCGTAGCAATCGTGTTCTAAAGTATCTCGAAGCTGAATATTGTGGAAATGGATAACGGGCTCTTCCATTACTCTTCATCTGTTTCGAGAAGCTTTATGCGAAATTTTTCGCGTATAATCGCTAATTAATATTCGATGGCCGCATACGCTCGTTGAATCTGATGGCTGACTGACTCTGTCGTCTCTGAATGGCTATCAATCGAATAATGTCTCCGCGCCGCGCGCGTCGATGAATGACTATCGATTAGTGATTAGTTGCCGAGAATCGTGCGGAATTTTGTGTCGCATGACCTTAATTAGAATTTCATACACATATCTAGCTTCGATATTCAATATGCATCCTTCAACAATAAACTCTAACAATACGTCAGTCTGCCAGCCACCGCCTTTTGTTACATTTTTGCTAAAGAAGCATCCGATTCGAATTTTGTCTCGAACGATGAATATATATAAATATCATATACACGCATAAAAATATTTTAATTGGTTCTGATTAGAGATGAAAAGGATGCGAATCAGTCAAGGAGATGGACCGATGAATAAATCGATGTAGTTAAACAAGAGCTTTAATTAAAACTGAACAATGTTTGCCTCAATTATATTTAATAATGTTTTATCATGATATCGGTGAGTTCCAATATTTAGAGACAGATAAAATTGAGACGTCTGTTAGAGAAGATCTGTTATTATGTGGCATCAATTGTCAATACATCTTTGTGGATATATCGGTATTTATTTTAATGATTCTGAATAATCGAGAAATAAGATGTAATTTGAATTTAAATAAATCTGATTTTATGTAACCAAAATATCTCTTAATTTAAATGACTATAAAATACAAGCATAATTAATAAATTATATACATATAAGTATAAATTGTATTGTAACGTATAGTTTTTATTTGCAACAGAAAAAGAAACTTTCCGATTACCGACCAATTAAATTTTAAAATATATACATAATGTTGGAGAATAAAACATTAGTATTTTTAAAACTTTTTTGAGGACATTATCAAGGACATTTTCATTATCATCTCGCAATAATGATAATGCATATCGAGTATAGCAGATGTTATACGTATATTTTAGTTTATTTCAAATATTAATTTTTTTTAACTTGCAGGAAATTTTTTATAATAAATTATATAATATTGTATAATAAATTACATATATACATACGCGCATAAGTACATTACGTAAGTTGATCACATGTTTATGACAGATGTGCGGCTGCCAGTTTACGTATGTAATTCTAGATCATACGGGTTAAAGATCTCGCGAGAATAAATAACCTCTGAGAAAACTTGGCGATATCGTAGTGCGTTTTCACTTTTGTTGCATATTTATAATCGAATGAAACAAAGTTCAACGGTGTTGACAGTGTCTATTGATTTCGAAATCTTTATCTTGATCCATGGTTGCCGCTATTTACGTATTTGACAAATTGTTCAAAACAGTTAATAATATATCAATTATTATATCAATAAGCGTAAAGTATAGAATTTGAGCGCGCAAATGCTGTGTGTGTGGAAATTTTTATATTAATTTTTATATTAATTTGTATATTAATATTTTATAATATTAATTTATAATTATAATATTAATTTATAATATTAATTTATAGTGTCGAGGGAAATTATAAAATTCCTGTAATAGTCTAAATATCAAAATCTTCATCGCGAATAACGGTGACCGGAAGTTCCGTATGCCCTGTCGAACCAAAACTTTACTGTTAGAACCTATCGGGACCGAGGTTGCGCGGATAAGGTCACCATGTACGGAAGGTCGAAACTCGCCAGAAAGCAGAAGTTCGTATCGTAATGATGCTGAAACGACGACCTACTTTGCCAACTCCGACGGGAATCGCGGAAGTCCCGCTTAAAGCACAAATATATTGTCTAATTTAGAAACAGACTGTTGTATATTAATTTTTTCCCCCGTTTGTTTTCGTGAGTTGCCGGAAAATAGCAATTTTCAAATAAATATAACTTTCGGATTTTTTAAATTTTCCTCTTTTAAAATTTTTAAAATAATTCCTCTCGGGACTTTGGAAAAATTAATATAAAAAATATTTCTGTATCCACACAAGGCATATCCCAATTTTATACTTTACACCTTTTGATAAATTCGCATGCAATACTTTTTCAGGGGCAAAATTTCAAACACCATTTTTCTACGTTTTTATCAAGTTTTACAATATGTTCAAGTAACATAGAGGAAGTAAATAATATTTATATGCTTTGACTGTCTTTTTCCGCAAGAATCTTTCATCATTTATTTCTTCTATTTAGTCTTCTTTGAACCTACGCAAGCAGAAGGAAAACAAGAAAGCGGAACAATAGATGTGGGTTGATTAAATACCGGATGTCTCGTTTCTTATAGAACTGCATGTGTAAAATAGAAGATGTCGAAATCAATCTAATATGTTAATATAAAAACAATATAAAATTAGAAGAAAAAAATTGTTAATTTGACTAAATTGCTCAATATTTAAGTTAAACAGATGTCATATTAGATTTAATATGTATTATTTATTTTAAGTACTTAAATATTTCAATAAAAAAAATAATAATTTAGTTAAACGATTTAGTCAAGTTAACAACTTTTTTCTCAATGTATAATATATAACTTTATGATATTAACAGATTTATTTATTTTAATAAAGAAAATTCACAAAGCAAATAAGAGTCATATGAAGCACAGAAATGCAAAATCTTATATTTTCTGCTTTTCATTTCACGCTTTTAGTCTTTATTTTTCTGAATTTGCTTATATATGCAGAGTTGTTTTTTTTCTCTTTTCTTAATTTAATTTAATAAGTTTAGTATATTTGATATTTTTATCTTGGAGGATCTTAATTTTAAGGACATAAAACCAAAATTGCAAAAAATATATAATTAAATATTAAATTATAAAAAAATTAAATATTAAATATTAAATTATAATGTCAAAGGATTTATTTCAACGAACTCAATAATGCATAAAAATGCGCATTACTTTTTTAAAAATCATACTATCATTTTAATTCCAACAGTTGAAAATCGCGAAGACAGAAAGGATGATAAAGTATTTTATGTTATTTTATTTTTAGCCATGGTTTTAAAGCCATTCTGTAATTCAATTCCGATGAAAAAAAATCTCGGTGATCCACAAATAATTCACGAGGGTCAGTAAGAATGAAAAGAATAAGCATCCCAATCTCGTGGTGTCATAAATGCACGTGTATACAATTGGGCATATATGTATATGTACGCACGAATGTGGCCGATGTGTCATGCTCGCGCCCAGTCGATGTGTCATGCACATGTGTCTAAGGTGGGAATGAGCCACCTTTGTCGAAGTCATCTGCCTTATAAGGATGCGGCTGGATGCTGGGCTGTACGCGCGAAGATGCAACTTTGTGCATACATTCTCAATGAAATAAAAAATAACATCTTTTTTGTCATAAATTAAAATTAATTAACAAGGTTAAAATTAATTAATTAAAAATTTTATAAAGTATTTTTTAATTGTTTTTTAATTTTTTTGCTCTCATATTTAATCGTGATTTACTTGCTTAATTTTTGCAAAGAACGAAAAGAATCGACGAATCGAGCGTGACGAGATTCTTGAATATAAACGCACAGGGCACTTATTAATGTACTCGACTATATTTAGTAAGCGAATTCCGACCGTGGATAATGTTAATTGAGTAGGAACATCCGCGTGTCGTAGGAAGTTGTATCGAATTGACAGGCGTTGTTGCGACATTAACGTAGAAAATAACTTGTATTGTTATGCTATATTGTGCATCGTTACATGCGTTAAAAATGATTATGGTATAAAATCGTTGATTATATAATTTACGAAATGTGAGAAACATGATGGATAACAATTGAACAATTAAACTTTTATCAAGCAAGTATTAATATTTGTATGTGTATTTATTCCTAAAGTATGGAGTAAAATTATATACGGAGAATTTTTTAAATATATCTTTTCATAAAAGATCTATTCGTATTTAAAATAGGACGAAATATATTTGGATTAAAGGTCTCGCAACAAGTGCGTTGCTATAATTCATGTTGTCACTCTTGGCATACCTTAAGAAGATTTCAGTTAAGGATGTCAAGGAAACTATGTATGCCTGCTTAGTAAAATCGCTATTACGACTCTTTGCCTAAATTGGCATTACATGCGAATTCAGCATATAATGCAATTTTATTCAATTTGGATGACAAAAGTCTATCTTAACAATGAATTTTTTTTCGTACCTTTCTTTCGAATTAATAAAATAAAATCGCTTAAAATAAAAACTGAAAAGTTAATTATATTTATTTTTGTTTCTTAAAAATACATGTTCGGTATTTAACAAAAAAAAGAAAAACTCCAAAGTTCGATTCGTTTCACGGGGTCTTAAAAGATCTGACAAATAGTTATATGAATATATACATTTTTCTTGAATAGCTTTGTCTCGTTTAAAGATCGGAGGAGAAAAAGAAATGCATATTTTATCTGAGGATATTCGTGTATTCGTGAGGCTGAATGTTTTCGGTGAGAGACGAATAAAAAGAAGCAGTCGCTTACCAAGCTTCGACAAAACAGGATAATGACAATCGTGTTTGGTTGACATACCTGTAGAACCGTCTTAATATTCCACGCGTTTGTTCTGTTGATGATTGGATCATTAGCGGGAGGATTAAAAAAAAAATGCTGAGAAAACATTCTTCATCTAGACAATCTCTCGAAACGTCCCTGAACGCTTAACTCTTTCACACTTAGTGACCCTCAAAAACCAGTTCTACCTTCAAGTTTTTTTTTCTTTGATTCGTAATTAGTCGTAGTCTTTTTATCCTTTTTTTCTTTGATAATTAATGACTTATTTAGACGTCAGAAAAATGAAGAGAAAAAAGGGCGCATATAATATATTCTAAATAAAATAAAAATTGCAAATATTAAGCTTTTTAATGCAGCAGGTTGCATGGTAACTTAATGTATAATTTTCTGACGAAAAATTAATTTTTATCATTCCATCAAACAAGAAAATATCATACTTGGTAATAATTAAAAGTGAGAGCTTATCGTGGCACTCTGGTTGATTTGATCGAGGAGATTTCATTTATTCTCGACGTCGCTCGTAATGGTCGATCGACGAGCACTCTTGAGCTCTCAAACCGCGACGTTCGTGGGAACCTGATGTTGCAGGGACTCATTACGCCATTTATTATGCGAATTACGGAATGTGGGACCGCGACGCGCGCGTTTCCCATGCAAATGCATCGTGAACAGCACGTGGAAAGGAAATTTTGCCAACTTCCTCTTTGCGCGACAGGCACGCGCGCATTCCATCCGGCGCGGGTGTAATCCGCTTAAGTACCGTCTCGTACTGTCTTGTACCTGTTCTCCATCGTTTATCTTACACGGCTTCGCGGTGAAAAAAGGACGCCGGTAACTCTCAACTTTCTTGCGAAAGCCCCGAGACGCGGTTCGGTTACGAAATGCGAATATAATCTTTTATTTCTTGCGTCATTTCAGATCTAGCTAACATACGGAAGAATAATTATTGTTTTTACGCGAGGGGACTCGTGCGGATAAATGGATATCGTAATGGAATTTCTTGAGTGTAAAAATAATGATGTGAAACGTACGTGACTCTGTCACGTACGGTCGTTTAAGTTCAATCCACTTGTACGAGATATTTAAAAGTCTTTTATTAATTTGTCGTGTACTTTTTCTTTAAAACAAGTTAACAATAGATGCAATTTTTCAATTTTTATTAATTTTTTTATTTGTTTTCCTTTTTCTATCGATTAAAATTTACATTATGCTAGATTGCAAAATATTTTACTCCAGAAAAAAGGAAGAAACGATTACATCCTTCTTTTCAATATAAAATTCTTTAAGAAAACATTTTTTTCAATTTTGTCAAAGTGCATGAAAGTCATCGAAATGATTCTCCTTTTCCTTATCTTAGAATTAAAAATAACACTCAGTCAATCATAATGATATGATTAAAATTACGTTAATATAATGCACACGAAGAAACGTCTTGTATAATGGATGCGGTTGTTTTTTGATTGAATTAGAAATTAACAAGAAATTAAAGAAATGCAAAAAAAAATTTCTGGAAAAATGCAAGATAAACGGCAAGGCATATAAAATCCATCTCGAGCTCTGTAAAGTAAGTCGAGCGTGTGCACGCTATATTTTACAATTCCCTTACGCATCTAATCGCCGCAATTTTACAATTCCTTTACGCATCTAATTGTTGTTCTAATAGCGGCGGCGTAGTACAAATTACCAGAAATCTCGCTCGCGATAGCGATCACCTGTCTCAGAGTACACTATAGAAATCGAGTTAACGAAGTGTAAACGAGTAATTTATTTCCACGGGAGGGATTTGCTACTCTAATTGCTGAGCGAAAAATCGGTCGCGCGAGTAAATCAAAGATCCCTTGCTGTCAGCGATAAATCGTTAAAGAATCATCAGCGTCTGCCTGCCGAAGTATCACTCGTAAAATTCAACGACACGTGTCATATCATAGGCTGTATGGCCGAACTTATAGCAGCGATAACCCACATTCGCTATTTATTGCATTTTATCGCGAGTGATTAAATTGCAGACAAGAGTCATACATTATTCTTGGAGGACAAGCCAAAATGGAAAAGTTAAATTATTGCTTTGCCACGAATTATAATTCAAAAATTATTGTTATTTATTTAATTCGATACAATGAAAAACATTAGTTTAAACGGAATTTAAGAAGAAAGTGATTTTTAACATAAAAATCAATTTTAAAATTATATGTTAATTATCGTATAAAAAGCGAGCATTTAAAATTTATAGAAGAATATTTATAGAGAGATAAAAATCAAATTCATTGTTTTTAAAATAATAAAGAATTTTTCTTTAATGTATAGTCACACACACACACACACATACACACGCATATATCTTTTCAATTTATCCAAAAATAGAAAGAAAATTTAATTCTTGATATTGCAGTAAACTTTCGATAATAATAATGGATATAATTTCAACTTTTTCTCAGCTGAATTATGCGTACATATATAATTCAAAGTATTCAAATATATATATATATATATATATATATATATATATCAAATATATATATGTGATATATATTATAATCTATCGATTAACCTATTATCTGAATTTATATCTAACTCAAAATTATGTTTTTTTCCAAATTGATTGCAATATTTTTTTTGATATTAGTTTAGTATATAGATATTTTTAATAAAAGCGCAATATTGATGTGAAAAGATTATTTTTTCTAAATTTTTTTCTACATATGCCATTATTACAATGTGCATTAATCATTCGAAAACGCTCTTTGAGAAGACATCCCATTTATTTTATTAATACCACATTTGAGAACATCCCATTTATTTTATTAATACCACATTTGAGAACGATAAACTTTATAGAGGTTTAACGCGACAAAGTGCTTTTGTATTAAGAACTTTGAGGAAGCTTTCCTTTGAAAAGTCGAGAAAGACGAAAAAGTTCTTCACGAATTTTGTTTCACCGGTGAGCGGTGCAGTGGGTTTTAAGTAGATTTTACAAGTTTGGAAAATTTATGGTTTCTGCGAGTTTTGAGCTTTGCTCCTATGTACCTTCCAAGTCCGTAACCCGTAAAATCAAACGCTTTTAATTAAGTGCAAAATCAAACCTCCGACTTAACAAAAATCAAGAAACGCGACGCATATATATGTAAATATAAACAACAATTTACGATATCTTGATCGTGTTCGTAAATTAACGTAAATTGGGTTTCAATTTGGACTGTATGTAAGGATAAGGATCTTGATAGCTCAAACACAAACAAGACAAATAGGACAGTTTTCCAAGCAATTAACGTAGCACGGTTGGATCAACAGTTGGCGTAAAATTACAAATTATAGCTGCGAATTTAACTTTGAAACTTTACTCGGTGTTATTTAATTTTATGAAATTATCTTGTGTTTTATGAAAATATAAATTAAATACACTAGTAACAAATATAGTGGCAGAAAAGGTAATAAAATTTAATGCTAAAGTACGAGCTCATACGAGCTTTATACAATAGTATTTATTCATGATTAGCATTCCACATTTATATATAGAGAAAAATTTTATTTTATCTTTTTATCTTTTATTATTTTATTTTTCATTTTCCAAAAGAATTGTTCATTCTTCTTTGAGCAAAGAATTTTTTTAAGAGATTATATATTTATTAGGAGAAAAATAAAAATTAAATAATATCAAAGAAAGCATTATATAACACGCATACAAATACACTATATATATATTTTTTTTTTTTTAATATTACATAACCACACACATATTTGGAAAAAAAAATATTTATATTAATTATATATATTTTTTGTATTGTTCTGTTTTTTTTTCATTTCTGGAAAATATTTCTGTAGAGCTCAATCGGTCGATACTTGCCGATGTGCCGACTCAGACAGTACTTATGATTAGTCATAATCATTTGGCCACAATTCCATGTAACCATATTGCGGCTATAATTGAGCGCCACTGCGGTTATCCCCCTCTCCGTGAACAAGTGTATCTCTCCTTGTCGGTGACTGGCATTCGTGTTTTTCTCTCCCACGTGTATCTCTCTTTCCTCTCTCTCTTTCTCTCTCTCTTTCCGCAGCCAACAAACTGCTTATCGAACCTCGCCTCACCTGTCTCCTTAATTTCTTGCTTAGTCCGTTGCCGCAATTTTTGCGCTCACATGGCAAAGCATTTGCTCGCGCGCGACCGGAAGTGCAAGTAAAAGATATGATCGAAGAAAAATCTGTCGCCGTGTATAATGACAAAGTGTGTGAACGCTAATGCTAGCTGACAAATTTGCGATCTATCTACTCCGTTATTATATACGTGCGGTCTATCTACTCCGTTTATTTTTCGCGCGATTAACGATTGAAAATTTCAATTGTCATGAAAACTCTGGTCCAACTCGGATCCAGAGAGATTAGACGAACCCAAGCGGAAAATTGAAATGGCGTGGGGAAAAATAGGAAATAAGTGAAGTTGGTGTAGAAGTGAAATCGTCTCATCGGGCGTCGCGAAACTGATATTAAAATTTTATAATCTTTGATTTAATTAATTTTAATGGTTGGTTTTTAAGTAAAAAGTTTTAGAATTTGTATTAAGCTAAATCTCATGATGTACTATCTCATCAGTTCTCGAGTGAGTGAGGTCAATCTATCTTGAAAGTAAAAAGATAATAAATCAAAATATTTAATTAGGTCGCAGCCGGCAGAAAGTGAGATAATATCAATAAGAATCATCGCGAATCGCGTAAAAAATGAGTAAAATGCGATCCAAGAAAAAGAAAAGAAAAGAAAAATACGGAAGTGTTTTTTTTTCGTTTAATTTATTCCTGTGATGATCGCATAAAACGTTCTTTTTAATGTACGTTTTTGTACATCAAGCAAATCTTGTCTAAGTAGACAAGACATTAAAAAGTTATTTTAACTTTATATGCATAAAATTCACACAAAAAAATTATTATTTTATTATTAAATGTTTGTAATCGATACTACTATTTTTTATCTACTATTTTTATACGCCTCGTAATTAATACTAAAGATAAATATACAAAATGTATGAAAAATTTCCTGCCTCATTTCTTTACTTGGAATTTCCAAGGTATTGAGGTTGGTTTTTTTCCTTAAATAATTAGAAATAATTGAAAATAATAAGCCAATGTATAAAATTCGCGGCAAATCCTCACGGAATTCTTTCATTTTTTACACTTTATCTCAAATATTATGTATAACCAGCTTCTTCTCATTTTATTTGGATCGTCTCGTTTGTTTATCATTTACGTGGCTTATTATCAGCCATAGTAATGTCAAGCTAATAATGAAGCAGCACCTACGTCAAAGCGGCAAAGCGCGGTTTTATCGTCGCGTGTCACATTTATTCTGCTCCATTGATTGCTTGAGAAAAATAGTCGAAAAGAAAAGACTGACAAGAAAAGAGAGAATCAGGAATTGTCGCGAACAGCTCTTTTTCGCTATTGAACGTAATATACATATAATGTAAACTGAATTAATGTCAATAGAACATTTCAATATAACTGTATTATCATGTGATTCGATAACGAATAGCCTTGAATTAGCTCGGTGTACCTGTTATCTTGTGAAATTAGTCGTACAGAGGTGTAATAAAAGACGCGCTGGAATTTACTACTTTATAGTGAAAAGTATAGAAACGCGAGTGCAAAATACCGACGTACATTTTATTTTAGAAGGATATTTTTAAAAATATTATAGATGGAATTTTTTTATATAATTCGATTTTCGAATAAATATCGGTCGTCCAGTGAAATAATATTTATAAATATCACAATTATTCTTCCGAATAATGATATGCAATTAAAAAGAATTATCGAAAATATCAACGAGGTATGTTAAATACGCGGAGATATTTGCAATTCTAATAAATATAAAATTAGCATCGTTGAAATTGCATGACATAAATTGCGATTGCAATCATAAAATAATTAATATTTTAACAATATAATATATAATAAATTAAAATAATATATAATATTATAAAATATAACATATACAACAAAATATATAAGTTAAAATCGATGAAAATTCTATGATGATAATTTTACGATTCGATAAAGATCCAAGTTCGTGAAAACTCAAACAACAATGAAATATCGCGCGTAATCGTATGTATGTAAATTATCTAAAATATTTTAACGTTTGAGCGAGTTGTATGACGAAGTAAAAGTAGCGTTCGATTTGCACTTACATTTCTAGTAATTTATCGATAAAACGAACGAATAATGCGGTTAAAAGGGAAACCTTTGCAGGTTTGCGCGGTTTCCTTTGACACGGATTTCTCTCGTAAAGATTCTCTGGCATTTTATTTCACGGCAAAAATAAAAATCGAACCGATAAAATTGCAGTTATCTATTCTTTTTCTATTTTTGTGTCCGTAAAAACTATCGGTTGGATTAATATAATATTCGATGCAACAAGAGAAACAAAGATTCGCATTTTATTACTATTATGAATCAACTGACCAATTGAATTTTTTTTTGTGCAAGTGTCGTACGATTGTTGATAAATTGTTAACCTTAACCGACTTTACCATCGACTTTACGCTATTAGCGCGACGAAAGAGAAACTGAGTTGACAGAATTATACGAATGAAATCAGCGAATCAAACTTGCCGTGACTATTTGTGTACAACGTTCTGTTGTACACACATTTAATATCAATAATTATCGAGAAGAACAGACGTTTAAGAAAATATCGTAAAAATGATATTAAAATTGACGATATCAAAGTGTTTTTAAAATTAATTGTTTAATTAAAAAATTGTATGAAGACAATTTTTTTCGAAATGATTCTAGTTTTCGTCAAGAGAGAAAGAGAGATTGCAATTTCTCCATGATTGATAGATTTAATTCTCTAGATAATAATCTGCGTATATCGCAGTAAAGTATTTCCCATTTCAAGCGACTTATATATGAATGGCGACAGATATACATAAATTCTCTTCAAAAGAATTTGATACAAAATAAAATTCATAATCTAAAAGATAATGTATATAATAAAGGGTGAAATATATATTACGTTCGCGAAATGGCTTTTTGAAATTAACGAAATTGCTTTTTAAATGGCTTTACGTTGCACTCTATAACTTATGTAGGTTTATAGATATTGAATTAGTGAATTAGTGAATTAGTGAATTAGTGAATTAGTGAATTCAATTTCAGATTAATATTGACGGTAGATGTGTCAAATCGCAAGCCATTACAGCGACTCATCTCTAATTCATTTCTCAGAATAATACCCCGCAAATTTTTCCTACACATTTGCATTTTTTGATTCTATATAAAATTATCCGCAAGGAAGATTGAATTACATTTGATTTCCATATCAATTAAAATCACATTTTGCATGTTCGTTTTAGCTCGCAAGTCGAGCTGCTCACAAATAATATTCAATATCGAAATTGCGTTTTAATTATTTCGTCGTATCCTTCAATTTTATAGATCTGACGTGCAGCGTGATAAATCATTACGTAACATGTAACGTGTAATTTCTCTATACATGCTGCAATCACATGATAACGCATTATCTTCTTCACTTCTTGGAATATACATTCCTACGATTATTTTTTCTTAAAATGCAGTTTGTAAGTGTGTAAACAGGCACGTGCGATGAATGAAAATGTCTCAATATTATTATTTATCGATTCAATATTTAATTATTAGTGAAGAATTTTGATTAAAATAGCTAATCTGTTTTTAATCTTTCAATCTGAAAATAAAAGATAAGAGTCGCATCTCTAAAATAAAAAGTTGTAAAAAGAGAAAGATACAATTATGGAGCAGAATTTATCTTGAATCAGTGATTAATATCAAATTAAGTACGTGGTGAATTATCCTAAAAATCTGCGCTTTGCCCGCGTGCGAATGCCGACTCATGAATTTTGCGGAAATTTAATATATCGCCTACGCGAAATTTATCCCAGTAAGCCCGATGCGACTGATTGTCGCGATTAAGCGCGAGGCAATGTCGGCAAATATTTGCCGAAGACACGGTTGGCCGATTCTCGAATGCATTAAACAGTGACGTCTGAGAACGCACTTTATTCCGGCGGCAATAATTGCCGTTGCGTTATTATCGTCGTCACGTTATTATCGTGTGCTACCCGTGAACTCGCCGTGCGACCGCCTGATAACAAAATGCAGTCCGTTGCGGGCTTATCGTCGTCAGGATTAACCAGACTTATAATCCGTTTTCTCGCCGATAATTTCGCAATATTGCATATATTGCGAACGCGCAAGACGCGTGAATTACGCGCTCCAGATATGGGATTCGACTGGGCAATTTAGCCGTAATCATGCTAATTCTGTTAGACTCAACGCTATTATTTTTGCAGAGTCGGAAAGAACGTAAAGATACGATGTGAAGTATAATTAAGTGCTTGATAACCAGCATAGATTACCATTTTATTCCGGAGTCTGTAAGCAGAAAGTTCTGAGGCGTACAAAAGTGTCCGAGAAACTTGACAAGAATTTATTAGTGTCAAAAGATAAGCACGAAATCGGAAATAATAAATATGTCTCGCAAAATATGTCATTATTGACTATAATTAATTACACAATTATATAATTATAATAAACTGTGAATTAATTTAAATTATAGCAAGAAAGCAAACTTAATTTTTAAAATTATTTTTATTATTTAAAAAACATATCGCTAAAATAAATTATTCAATTGACTGTGCGAGAAAATAAACAATATATTAGAATGATGTATGCATTGGAATATATAAAACGGTCAATAATTTCATGCAGAAATGCATTCTAATGTTCAAGGTAACAAAACGAGTGATAACAATTATAATGAATAGTGCGTTAATTTCGCGGGACATAGTTTGAGTGCTGTTTTATCATATTTCTTGTAGGAATTTCTGCACAAAAAATTCACGATGTATTGCGAATCGTTCGATGAGACCATGCAATGTTACCTTTATCACGTAAGGATCTTTATATTTACTGCATCAATTTAATAGCGAACAAACTTATCAAAGTCATATTTTCAGATTGGTTGATAAAGAAAAAATTTTAAAAAAGTTGCTTTTTAAAAAAATTTATTTATTGCTTTAAAGATCCATTGTAATAAATAATCTCTCTGTTTGCAGTCAGTCTGTTTTGCATTATATTTCTGTAACATAACTTGTTCATTTACATTAAAATTAAAATAGTGCTACGAGGGAAAATAGTAATGCATCCGGGCTCATATGTCTAGCATAATGTTTATTTGACTATGAAACAAAGCATATAAACTATAATTATGGAACGTGTGGATTGTTTCAAACAACTTCTCTAATGCGACGAAACGAAACGATGTACATGTTATTTTGCATAATTTCCCAGCCAGGAATATTCCGTTAACAAGCTCGTAGATAAGAGCCGCATAAAAAATATAATAGTACATCATCGATCAAATGCAATGCAATTAAAATTCAAACTTTGCCTTATACTTTATCTTCGATGCAATTGATTGAGCGATAAAATTAGAGAAGTATGCGAATTATTCTATATCCTGATTAAAAAGTTATATAGATAATTATATCATTTTTTAACAAATAAATGTCAGTTGCTTTGACAATTAGAATATGACGTAAATTTTGAATATTGATATAAGAAATATTTTTTATATTTCTTTCTACATAAATATTTTCTGGTATATGTATTATAAAAAATAAATTTAAAATTAATTTAATTTTCCTTTCGTAAAAATTGTATAAATAATAGTATAAAATAATAGTCTTGATAATGTTTAAATTTCTTCTTTCGATTTAATAATGGAACAGACGTTAATTTTTCTTCAGTACGATAAGCGATGTCTTTCACTTGAGTAGTAAGTCTTGTTTCGGTAATTGATCGTTCGATTGGAATCAAGAGATAAATTATGAACATAATGGTGAGATAACATGAATAATATAGTAAAGAACGAATACGCGATCTTCTCTTGATAGATGAAGAATTTGCTCGCTTGATTTCTATACAATTGTAATTTTAATTTTGTAATTTTCAAAAAATTTCTTTCGAAACGCTTAAGATATTTAGGGCATTTTTAGAAAATAAACATTGAGAAGGTTTGAAAAACTTTCGTAAAATTGCGACACTTAAAAAATGAAAGTGCTTTCTATTAAAAAAAAAAAATTCGCACGTTCAATTCCGCAATATCGCTTCGTATCGGCTAAAAATACGGTAGGAGAACATTAAAAAAACAGTGGCAGATATGAGGTTGTAAATCGGATCAGCAGGCTTAAAGGCGGTTAAGAAAGTTTTTAACTTTTGATGGCGTGATGGATCGATTTTATCTCAACTTCCAGGCTTCGTTAAATACACGGAAAGTAAAAAGACACGAGTGGACGCAATATTACCGATATACGTTGCAACGATAACTTGCTGTTATCGAAGTGATACCATCTATCATAGAATTTGTTTTGCGCGCGTAAATTACGGTTAAAAAACACGTACTGTGCACGATTGTGAAAAACGAATATGGAAGGTCAATGGATTGATTAAAATTAAACGTGCCATAGAGTTTGCCATAATTGTTAAATGTGATTATCTGATTGTAAGTGCAGATTGATCGTAGTGCGAGACAAAAATGACGTTGAACAAGGAAACGAAGAGATCTACGAAAAAAGTGGCCAAATCGAAGCACAAAGCGAATTGCATCGACGAGAGTGCAAATGTGCTGCAGCAGGGAAATCTCGCGAAGGAATGCAAACAGGAAGCAGGTGCGCAGAGCGCTGAATTATTAATCGCTCTTTGCAAAATTCTTGATATACGAGAAGCATTAGCAGTCTGTAGAGATAATGCTGATTTCTGTCAAATGTCGAAACTGTCAAGAAAGTTAACTTGCGTTGCTAATATCCGAGTCAAATCGATATAACACATCATTAAGAGATTATTATTTGTTAAATAAAAAGTAAATGTCTTAGTTAAGTAACAGATTAATCGTTTTTCAATATTGTTTTTGAGGAAATAATCACAAATTTTGAAATCAACAATAATAGTAATTCATTCTTATAACTTTCTTAATTTGAATTAATATTAAAACAGATACAGAGAGAGAAGTTTATAAATTATTTGATTCAGAAATATAATAAATAGTTATAGTGAGCTACGAGTATCTTTAAAGCAGCTTAAAATAATTATAAATTATATCATAGATATTTAACACGTATAGAACAAAAACAAATTATTGTTTAATTCATTGCAATATATTCTCATGTGTACACTGAGGAAAAAATTATCTTGAAATAAAAAAATTTTAATTAACTCAAGAAAGCTATTTATTCGTTGGGTACTAATTACGTGTTTACTTGTATTCAAAACATCTGTTTGCTTAAGTATTTATTTACATATTTTTAAAAAAATATAATTTTTAATTAAATATTTTTATTTTAATTTTACAAAATATTTATTAAAATGCATTTTTTATTCCCAGAAATTTATAATTTTTTAATTTTAAAAAATAATATATTTAATTTAATAAATTATAGTATATCTTTTACAAAAATAGTATTTAAATATAAAAAATATATAAATGAAAATAATGTACTTGATATAACATGCATATTAAAATTAAATGCTTTTGCTTAAATAAAATAAACAATTCCTTGCATTTAAAGCAAAAGTTTCAAGAAAACAAATTTATTTGATTTAAAAAAATTTTTCCCTCAGTGTAATATACATTGTAATTGAAAAAAAAAAATAATTTCGAAGAAAGATACGCGCGTATATATGTGAAAAAGTTGAAGCCTTTTATTAATATTATCGCATCATCCGTCGAAACAGAGCGTCAAAAATCCTCTGGCGTTAAGAGGCCGGCGTCGAAGGAAAGCTCGTCGAAGGATGTTGACAACTCGAGCGGAAAGCTCGAGCTCCGCGCATCGTTCCGTCGGAAATTCGGCGCGTTGTTAAAAGGGAGCGCCGATTTACCGGCGGCGATAAATCGCGGTCTGCAGCCGATTAGGCGCAGCTTGAGCTTCAGCAAAGATCTTCATCGCAGCCACGAGTCCTCGAAGCCCTACAGGACTAGCAGCGTGCAGTGGTACAACAGTCTCAGCTCGCTGGCAGAGGACGAACGCGTCGATGTGGTCGACGATTATAAGAGCGCGGGCACCTTTGAAGAGGATGTCTTCGATGGCAGGGTGCAGGTTACCAGGACGCGCAGTCTCATGGAGAAGAATCCTGTAAGGATCTCTCGTTATTTTAGAAAAAGAAATCATAAACCAACCCTCGTGAAAAAAATGACAAAGCTCAGGCAAATTCATAGTTGAAAGTTGACTCTCCAAAGGCCTGTAATTTTTTGATCGTTTTAGAAGAGATATTTCAGGGAACGATGACTAATTGAGAATGATAGGAAAATAATAATTGAAAATTATTCGTAGGAACGAATCTTGAGAACGTTTTTCATTTGAAAAATTTCTTTTCCTTCCCAAGTAACATATATTATTAATTAAGTAATTTACGAACTTTGCGTAATTCTCAATGATAGGTAAAGATCTCGCTCTCTATCTTATTATGAAATGTTTTTCTCTTCAATATTGATTTATTTTTTCTTCTTTTTCCGTCAATTAATTATGACTGATAATTTGATCTAATTAAATACACGATATTGAAAGCGAGGTGACAATTTCCATTTTGCATATCATGTCGCATCGGAGCATAATTAATAGTTAAATGCGATTCTTATCGTCTTTTACGAACTTGCGAAAGACGTACTATCTGGATATTATTAAACTCGATTCAGAAAGATTAATGAGATCGTATTCGCGCCTTTATCAGTATCCCTTCGCAATCTTTATCAGTATCCCATTACTCGCACCGCGAGTTTTTTTCCTCCCCGGACCCGCCAGGAGCTTTATTCAATTTACAATTTTTTACTAGACCGCAGGTTCTCGTATCTTGGAGGATTGTGGCACGGGAAAACTCGACGAAATTTTCGCTTAATCATTGAATCAGATTTTCCACTTTTAGCGAGTCCCGGAGAAAGAGTAATTTTTTCTGCCGGTGTCGCCCTCAATTTTTTATTCACGAGCTCCCATCTCGTAGAAAAAAAAGGAAAACTTTTGCCAGAAACTTTCAGCGAGATTCTGTGCTGTACATGAGCGAACAAAATTATCGGTTTACATCGTGAGTAAAATGCCAATGGCAATTTAATGAAGAATTTTCGATATTCGCGTGCGAAAATTATTGATTAGTTTCGTCAAAATGTAATTATATAATGAAATTAGTGTGCATGGCCTCAAAATTAAAATTTAAATATGTAATTGTTAATCATCTTAATAATTTCTAATTTGGTTTGCCTCGCAATATCGGCAAATGTCCATACAAATTTAATTGAAAGATAATGATAAAATTGAAATTGTTGGATTTACATAAAAAAATATTTAGGAATTTAAAGAATTAAAGATTGATTCAATATTGTGAAATGTTTGCGATACGCTGATGCTTTTCGAATTCTAAATTTAATTTTATTCGAGATTGAGAATCATAGCGTAAACGAGGATTTCGCGGGAAAAGCGTATCCGAGATTTCTGAATTCTAACCGAAGCTATTGTTCTATAGGAATCCAACACCTGAATCGCGGCTTTATGTATCAGATCTGGATCTTGCACGCGAAACTGGTTAAATTAACCATTTAACCCATTTGCATACGTACTACATTTAACGTGATACAATCACACTTTGTGAACATAGTTCATCAACTAATTTCTGC
Organism: Camponotus floridanus; assembly: GCF_003227725.1. Lineage (NCBI taxonomy): Eukaryota > Metazoa > Arthropoda > Insecta > Hymenoptera > Formicidae > Camponotus > Camponotus floridanus. The sequence goes on from NW_020229838.1 coordinate 3,903,998, forward strand.
CGTCTTATTGACAATTTGATTTGCGAATTATCTAGCTGCTGAGTGATCTCCGAAAATGTAGCAATTACTTGTTGACGAGATAAACTCACTGAATTTGCAGTCGACGAGAACATGTCTCAAAAATTTCATCAATACGCTGATGTAACAGTGCCATTTGTAAATTTGCAATTTATTCGACTTGCAAAACTTTTGATTTTCTGTATTGTAATTGCCTTAATTTATTTACCTGATCATTTCATGCGAATTTTGACTAATTTCTCGATGTAGCAAATATTTAATCAAATTATTCCTATTCATGAAATTATAGCCAAATGAATGAATAATCATTAGTAAACGATGAATAATTTGCCATTAGCGATATCTATAATAGGCATTTGCAAGTGAGATGAAAATTGAATGTCTCCGGAGGTCGGAAAATTTCAATTTCTCGCGACTCATCACGGAAAAGCAATAATCTCATGTACTTGACAAGGTAGTTGGAGACTTTTGCAGTCTCTCAAATGTCTGATGCTATTTACGTAGCTGGTTAATGAAAAATTTGCGAACGTAATGAGACTTCTGCCTTCCTTCCGCGTAAGTGCTTTTTGCTCTCGGAAAACTTGGCGGAAAACTCATCCTGTTTGCACGTAGAAAATTAATGGTGAGGATAGCTGTTGAATGGCGCCAAAGTTTTGTACATTTTCAGTTTTTCGCATCCTATCCTTCTAGATACTTCGGCTTTATGTTCTTGCTGTGTGCACATTTATTTTTTTTTTTTCATATGTGCGAAATGTTTTTTATTAATGTGAATTAGGCACACACTGTAAATTATAATGATGATTTTCCGTAATAGCTCTGGTTAAAACAAATTTTAAAATTTATACTTGCTACATAAGAAATATTCATACGGAAATATTCATATTTACTTGTAAAGTAGTATTTAATTAATATTTTTCTCCCTCTTTCTATTGTAACCGCAAAATAAAAATTCTTTAGAAAAAGAAGAAAAAAATTTATACAAATAATTCTTTTGTAAAAGACAGTTAATTATAGAAATTTGATAATATTTGATATCTTCGTAATTCTTACAGAGAAGAAAAGTAATGATAAATAAATAAAAAAATATTATATTTATTTTTTTATTTATCTTCAGTTTCTTTTTTCCGTTCGTAAACCAGTCATACTGAAGAAGAAGATTTGTGTCTGTACCAAAAGTTTAATATATAAAAACCCTATCGATTTCTCGGTAGAAATAGACTCTGAATAAAAAGCAAAAAGCTCTCGACTCGACGACCGTACTAGATCCTTCTTTCTAACAGGACGCAAGTCTCAATCCCGACAAAAGAACGAGAAGGAAAAGCTCCGAGTATCGTATGAATCCTTTATCGAAACCAGGAAGAACTCGCACACGATGACTTCTCGTATCTTATTTTTTCTGCGATTGTTTTTTCCCTTTCGATTGCTGATGGAAATAATTTATCAATAGCGTAAGAGACGAAAATTCTCGCGACTTTTTCCGAACGTATACGATATATAAGTTCTTAAGTGGGATTTATATATATGAAATATTTTTATTTCATTTTGCAGGCAACGAATTTTAGACGAAGAGTGAACACTCTCTCGCATCCAGCGGCACCTCCTTATGGACGACACAGCGATTATTATCACTCCAATATAGGTGAATATACAACTGTTTATTATTCATTAGATGACGATTACATAATTACTTAGAATACGGAATGATTAGTTTAGACGAAATTAAGCGGATAAAGAAAAATATTACAATTTGATATTTTGATTTTTCTTTGTATTATTTTTTTATTATCTTTTTTCAACACACATATGACATATAAATTATGCTTCTTTTAATTTTTCGTCATGGCATAGTTTTAATTCTTCACTTTTGTCATTTCTCTGAGTTTAGAATTAATTATTTTCGTAAAGTGATTTATTGTCACAAAGTTTGTTACTCGACAAAGCACGTGCAACAAAATTTCACTTAGCTTTTTTTTCATAAGAATATAGGAGTCAGGTCGGTCCTAACTTAATTTTTCCGTATCCCGGGATTATACCCTTCTCTTTTCTTGGACAAGATTAAGTTTTATTCTACGCAAAATTCATATAAGCGACACGCACTCGACAACATGCTCTTTTGAGAAAGATATTTTTATCGTTTTTCAGATCTAACTAATCTGCCATACGAAGCGAGTAGTCTTCCTGCTTTGAGTCGCTCTGTTATTGACATAGATGACAACGAAACGAAACTATCACTGTGAGTTTAAGTGATTAATTTTATTTATTTATTCGTAATATTTTAATTATTTTTATACTTAAATATTTTATTTTTGACGTCTCTAATAATTTAATTATTATATTAAATGCGTTTCTGTATTTGAATAATGTGTTAATTGAACATTTGAAACCTACAAAATTTATAAAGCCCGCTTATTAATGACAGCTATATTAATGAGAGATTTCGCATTTTATTCCATAATTTTCGAATTTATTACTTCTCGCTTGACTGTCTAAAATATAAATTTATTATTTTATCATTTACGAAAATCTTGAAGATCAATTGTCAACGTATTAATCATTTTATTAATCATTTGTTTTACTCTTAACATTTGTTCTTACTCTTTATAATTACTATATAATTACTTTGTGATGCGAATTTGGACAATTAGAAAAGTGAAAGAAATATAAAAACAAACAAATGATTGCTCATATCTATAGCCATTCTTAAAAATTCGTGACGGATTCTTTTGTAAACGGAAAACGATCGTAAAATGTCGTCCATTCGCTTCCGTACGGATATTCGTGCAGCAATACTCGGTTCATTGGTAGGATAATAAATTACAGTTGAAAAGAATGAGAGACAGGAAGACGGAAAGAGGTCAATAAACCGCTACCTGCGATAAATCACTGCAGTGGTCAAAGGATTGCGATGGACCTGATATATACGAATAGCGAGAGCGAGGAAAGGTCAAAAAATTTCCTTTGTTTTATTCTCGTCGAAAAATGCTCGAGATATTTGAATTTTATCGCGTATTTTACAGTTTATATTTTTTAGATTATTCTTTCAAATCATCGCCTCGTTTCTTGAGAATTTTTACGAATGTTATATAATCTCTCATTCGCGTGCGTATTTTCTCTTCAAGTTATCGGTTCTTTTCTTTTTTTTTCTTTTTTTTTTTAAAAAGCGGACAAAATGAATAGCTTCTCCGGAGAAGCAACTGCACGTGCAATGGTAACGAAAGTTTCGAGATTTTCGCGGTAAATCAAGCTCTCTCACTACAGCAATATATTGTGTATGTACTTTGCTTTCGTAAAATAAAAGCCTAAATCGCGCAAAACATCGTTGTATACACTTGCCATGAAAACGCATTACTCTTCTAGATTCTATCGACGTTGTAAGTCTCAAGTCTAAAAATGGAGCAGACAGTAATCTGAGGATAGAAAAAAATAAATCATAAATTTATATAGATAATACATGATGCGTTTATATTACATCATTATGATTAAATTTATTCAAATTTCTATAATAATAATTATAGTTGCTCTTTGTTCTTTATATTTAACTGTACCACTCTTGGAAATGTCAAATTTATTTGTGTAAAAAAAATAAATGTCACTATAGTAAAATAAATCTTCAAATATGAGTCATGAAGATTCACGAGATCGCATCAATGTTAATCTTCTTGTAATTATTGAATTTTTGCCGTATTTTTATTTCCCGATTTTGAGAACAAGCAAGGGAAGGCGAAACTATTTGGGGGGGGGTGGAGTCGAAGCTCATCGGTATTCTTCCCCAATTTTCCAGTCAATGCATCACTCGATTCTGAGTCATTATTCTTTGATATTCCACATCAGTGCTCCGCCGGTGCTATACTCGTATTTTGTACCTTTTTCTGACATTTATTGCCAATAAAATTTGGAAAAATACATCCTGCGACACAATAGCGATTTAGTAAATCAATACTCATCGATCATCTTGATTAATCGGCAGGCAAACTTTAGTTTCTTGTTATCACGAGATTAATTCCACAAATATTGCGAAAAATGGAATTGTATTATGACAATTGAAAGAGCTTGTATTAAGTAAAACTATTTTTTCTTTTCAGAAATTATTGATCTTCTAAAAATTATATTAATTATACAATATATTTTTATGCAAATTATTAAATTATCTCAATGTTTACGTAACAATTTTCTTATTTGGAAGGAAAAGGATAGAAAAGGAAAAAAATTATTGCATAATGAACATCGTATTTTGTTAAACATTGAGTATAAAAAAACGTGTTGGTAGAATTGCTTGCTTTTTTGCACCGGTATATTACGCATTGTTTAGTATACTGAAAACGTGAAACATCGGCTGACATTTCTATTCCATTCTTTGCAAATTTCCTTTTTCCTCTTAGATCCTCCTGGACTACGGGCTTAACGCCTTTCCGCAAATGAAAGTGGTGAAAGAAAGGGTAACTGTGAAAGTGAGAGATTCCGTTGCAAATGAAACATTTTGCGAATGAAACATTTCTTCGCACGCTCATCTTTTTAACTCAAGCTCTTTGTTATTGCTATTCCCTCTCCTTCTTCTAGACGTATAATACTCTTCTTTTGGGGAGAAAATTTGGTCGCATTAACTACGAACTGAAGAATGTCTACAAGGATCGAATTAAGTCGTATAGTCATATATTCTCAGTACTCGGGTATTGTTGATGAGGATATTGTGACAAATTCTCGGTTTTTCTGGCAAATATCAAAATCTGAAGAGTACCTAGATATTGCATGCTTCCACGTAATATTACAGCATTGAAAAATATCTGTACAATAATTTTGCAACAAAGTAATAAGCATGAAATGAAATAGAGTCTGACAAAAATCGCGACTTATTTTCCGACAACGACTATTTCAAGCCACACATTTTTATGAATTTAAATATAATTATTGTAATAATATATTTTCAGAATAGTTTCACGTTTTCTTGATTTTGTTGAAAATTTAGGCAAAAAGATGTCATTGTTTGAATTGTGAAAGGTATTAAGAAATTTTTATTTTTTTTAAAAGATTTTTAAAAGTAAAATATGAAAATTGAATGTAGCTTTTTAATTTAGAAAACATATCGATGAAGTTTGTCGTAAAAAAGTTCTTATTCTTTTTTTATTTGTCACCAGAATTTCATGCAAGTTTATCTAATTAACTCACTATATTTTTGATTTCATGAAAGAGAGCAACAGGTCAGGAACGAACCGGGAAACTTGAGATCCAGCGTTCGAAAGTTATCTCCGCTGGGAAATTTCATCAAGCAACATTTGGTGAGTCTTTTTTTTTCATTTTCTTCGTCAAATTAATTATTCTCGGTACAGATATATCATCTTTTTTATTTTGAGAAAATAATCCGTATAATAATCCCCATCATAATATAATTGAATCAATATTCTCGCTAGTACTGCTGAACTTAATAAAAATAATAATTCCTTAGCTCGCGCTATAGAAAGACCAACTTGCATACATTTATTTAATAGTTATCGTTAAATTCCGAAATAAATTCGACAAGACATAATTTCCAAGATACAAGTATCTAATTAATATACATATGCACTATGTATGCAAATATCGAGTAACCTAAACGATCATTCCTTTACAAAATGTAAATTAAAGTACACGTATGGTATTTACATATTTAGCGCACACACGTGCATAAATGTTCCAATAATATTAAAAAACTTTACTCGTGTATTTTCCATAGCGTACAATAGTGTATGTTATCGATTTGATATTTTCTCTTATATATTTTTATTAAAAAAAAAATTTCAAAACAACAAGTACAAGTACAAGTAGACAAATAAAGTACAAGTACAAAACAACAAGTACAAGTACAAGTAGACAAATAAAGTTGATTATTATTTAAAAACATTTCCTGCAAAGGTTTTATATTAAATTAATGTAACGCGTATTAGTTTATCGATGATTATTTTATGATTATTTTAATTTATTTATAAATCGCATTTATTTATAAATTTAATTATTTATAAATTTATTTATAAATTTAATTTATTTATAAATATTTATTTATAAATTATTATGCTCCCCCCTCGATTTTATAGATGTAATTATCAAGACCCACTGTTATTTAATACAAGAATACTGCATGTAGTCCCAATTGAAAATAATATTAATCTTAATTAAATCATCATCACGTTTGGTCCGAATATTGAAGCCAGCACAATTTACTGGAATAATTACAAAAGTCAATCTACGAACCGATAACTAAAGGTCAGCCAATTCGTAATTTTCATCTCACTCATATTTATATGAGATTCGATCTCGCTCGCGAATCGAGATATCTAGAAACACACGGTCAAATTGGTATCCGAGAGATAAAGCGAAGATTTCAGTCCTTTGGACTCGGAGCGATAGACGAGTGCCGGGAGATTTACTGTCAGCTGGCGAGAAGAAGCTGGTGGGACAGAGACGGGAAGCGCTGTAGCAAAGAGGAAATAAGAGCAAAAGTCGCATCGCAATTGTACAGTGGCGGATTTATCCAGCACAGTGATCCAAACAGTTATACAAATTTTTACAAATTTAATTTATAAAATTAAATTTGTATTATATTATTAGATTATATATATTTTAATTGTTAATTATAACTCGTTATATATTTACGCCGTTTCATCGGGAGCGTATACCATAAATCTGATAGCTGTCTTCGAGTAATACGTAGGTTTAAAGATTCTGTCGTTCAGTTTAGGGCTCTTGATGCCCTAAATCCGCCACTGTGTCTTCCTCGAAGATCCATCTGCCACCTTTCGTTTCTTCATGCCGGTTCATCCTTTTCCTTCCCTTCGCACTGCTCTCAGACTGTCCGTGGGGACAGATTCTTTGCGTTCCCATAATAGAAGTGTCATCCGAAAATGTTTTCTATCTGTTGCCGGAGCATTGCAATCGCGCACTCTTCTTTCCGTAATTTTTATTGGCGCAATATACATAAAACTTGGTTCTATTCATCATTAAAACTTTTCACGTTTCGTGTATTAACACATGGTCATTTCACTCAGATTATTAATACTTTGATGAAATTTGCTATTTTGAAAATAGCTCTTAAAATAAAATTTTTAAAAAGTACACTATGAGAAATGACATGTGTTTACAATGACACTTTCCCGTAAATATTTTTTACATCTAAATGAAATATATATCTTTGAAGAAATGGAGAAACGTTAAATTATTATTTTACGAATCGACAATTCGTAAATATATATTTTGCGATTAATTTTTGAAACAAGAAATCTCTTTAATCTTAAGTGAAATTCTTAAATAGAATTTTTCGCGACGACATTGGCTGAAACGAGAGAAAAGTATACGAGATGATTGATCGTGAGGGGAAAAATAGCACGTGAATGAAACGAAGAGAAGGTCACTCCGATTTTTGCGTCAATTTCTCGCGACGGATTATACACGACCGTAACTACTGCGTGTCGATAATGGCTATTACGCCGACCACAACTACTAGCTCGTCCGATCCAAATACGACCGTTACTACTGAACCGAAAGCGTCGACCAAACCCGCGCCCGCGATCGGTTTTCCCGAGCGGTAGATTAAACCAAATCACTGTGGGCGGCGCAGGAAGGAAAGGACGATTTATCGTCGATCGCGACTTTTATCGTATCTTCTAATCCTGTCTAATAGTAGCATAAATTCGAGCGGAAGACCGTCTTAGCGTCTCGCCCTCTGCTAATATTTTTTTTTCTGTCGCTCACGCGAACGATTTTCAATAACGATGTATCTCTCTTACCGTTCAATCACGATTATGGATTAAGGACACGGGAACTTTGATAGCGCGCGAACTTTATATCGTTGCATTATCGCGGAAGACGTTAAGGACGCGCTAGATTTCGAATGTGCTACGAACGCAACGAAAGGACGCAATTTGCATATATGTGTATCTCTTTTGGCAATCTTAACACACGCGCATAAACGTTTGTTGAATTGCGCTCGCATAACGCCAAGTCGTAACCGTTGTACTCGTGCCGTTATAGTAAATGATGTTGCCGGTTTCTTGACTTTCCTCAGGCTAAAGCAATTATTGTTTCCATTTTGAGCACTCGCTGTCTAGTTGAAAAGCGAAGGTAGCGACAGAAATAGCCCTTTAAAGAGAACACTTGCAATACGTGCTTTCTTGATAGAATCCATTTATACAAAAGACGAATAGCGAAATCAAATATGCTTATTTCATAGAAGTCTCTACTTGTCAAGGGAAGGTAGCATTATTCAGTAATGAGACATAATACGTCAAGGAATATGTTTATTCAACATTTGTATTTCTATATGAATAGAATGCTGCTTAGTTTCAACAAATATTTCTAGAATAATACTTATAATTGCTGAGAAATAATAGAATGATATTTGGGATAATTATAGTAAGAAATATCCATTTTGTAGAGCAAAAAATAATTTTATACGTCAAATTGTCGTAGTATACGTTACATTTTTTAGAGACAAAAATGTTTATAATTTATGCGTTTATTTTAGAAATCTATTTTGATATATTTTTAATTTATGACTTAATCACAAAGATATTTATTACTAACCAGTGGCTGAAGGAAATTAGTTGCTGTCACTTTGACGTTTACGTTTTACTGTCAGTTGTACACGTTGCATAAACGCTTGCAACATTATTTTCATAATTATCTCGACGAGTGACAGATGTCCGATTCACTGCGAGCTTTGTCTTCACGGGCAATCATCCGAAGACGTCGCGCTAAAATCAAATCGTAGGCGAGCTCATCGCGAGAATACCTGTGAGGTATGCAGTGCTGGATACTTTTCTCGATATGCATGAAACTTTAGAAGGACCCGCGATAGAGACAGAAAGACGAAAATAAATAGTTAAGAAATATATATTGAAAATTTTGAAAAATTATTTCCGTAAAAATATTTATCTTGAAATATTTCTCTTTTTTTCAGTGATGTATTTACGCGAGTTATTTATTATTTTTTAATTCATCTACAATTTGTTTAAATGCAAAATTAAGTTTATTTTATATTTTTTAAAATTTTTTAAAAATATTTTACGTTGATTATAATAATTGAAAACAATAGTAACGAAAAGATATCTGTTACTTTTTCGATTTTTCGATTTTCCCCATTTCGGATTTTGTATTTTACTAAATTTGCCGTTAAAGGTATAATCTAGAAAAAGCCGGAGGCGAATGGAAGCGCGATAAATATAAATCACTTTTTTGCTTTATTTCATACAATTTGCACTTTTTGCTCCGCAAAATAATTGCATTTTGAATATTGTTGTTTACTAGAGAAGAACAAAGTTTGATTACTATGTATTGCTTCTACATATTAATAGTATTTACAAAGATTTGTAGCTTACAGCATATTTGAAAAATCTTTATAATATAAAATATTCAAAAACACTTTCAATTCATTTCGATTAAAGATTACAAGATCTAAAATAGTGTTGCGCTTTGAAACGAATTTAAATTACTGATGTGTGAGAGAAACGGCATAAAGTTTATGATTATCGGCACGACTTGCGAATTTACTTTGTACAACTCTACCCTTTCATCCGCTTACAAAGAAATGTTACATCTGAACGTTACATTCGAGTTTTGCTCTTTGGACTTCAGAAGACTTTGCAAGACAAAAGCATGAAGTTATTATTTATAACATCGTAGCTTATTGCCTCGTTTTAATTATTTTAATTAAATTTAATTATTCTAATTATAAACTTATTATATATGTGTACATGAAAGACACGTTGTATTTCGTTAACGAAAACCCTTAACAATAGAAAATTTAACGAAATATAATATTATTCACATATGACAGCGATCAAAGAAGAATAAAAATTAATATAATATAGAGAATCTATGAGAGTACAATTTTTTTATCATTTTAGTCTTTTTTGTTTTAATATAAAAAATATGCCAGAAATACGAAAAATACATGCAAAATCAATGGATGAGAAGGTTATTTAAGTCAGGATTTCGTTTTAAATGCTAATCTAATTATAAAATTAAATCAACTCTTGAATGCACAATTCCGCAATTAAATAGTTTAATCGAAATAATTATAGTAGACGATCAAAGCTCTCTTTTGCAAAACTCTCCGTACTTTTATTTATTAGAGAAGAAACCACTTTTTTATGCAAAATTCAACTCGCGCAATTACATGCATTTCTTGCTGGTCGCTCGAATCAAGTTGCCATTCAAGAAAGGTTGAACATAATCTCGTTTCGCGTTTCGCGTTTTGCGTTTCACCACCAACATATATCTGACAATGCTCGCAATAAAGATACAATAAATTCTTGCGGTAGAACAGATGAATTAAACATGATTTATCGAGATGCGAAAAAATAAAAATTTCAAGGTGTATTATGCCATATTTGTCTATGTTTTTAATATAGAATATCGATGCGTCATATTGTTTTTTCTCCGTATTCTCTCTCTCTCTCTCTCTCTCTCTCTCTCTCTATATATATATATATATATATATATATATACATATATGCGGACCATGTGTGGAAGAAAAGATAATATCAAAATATATAGAATATTTAAGCGTGTCTTAAATTTGTATTCACATGGTACGTGTAAATAAAGTGAACCGAAACCCAAAAGCTTGCAGTTTGCTCGTCGAAGCGAGAAGCGTGCAAAACGATAAAATTAAATCAAATACGATAGCGAATGCCTCGATCAGATCATGTGTGTGTGTGTGTGTGCACATATATACATGTGATCTGATCGAGGCATTAGATATGTATTTGGTTTAATTTTATCGTTTTGCACGCTTCGATGAATAAACTGCAAGCATGCTTTTGGTTTTTAGTTCACTTTATTTATAGATATGAATATTTTTATTTACACATATGAAAATTTAAGACACGCTTAAATATTTTATGTACCTTGATTTTATCTCATCTTCCGCATATCGTACGCATATACGTGAACTTCGCACTTTTATATTTTACATATTGCGGGAAACATGAATTGTTAAATAAATCTACATAAGATTACTTAATATTATCAATTATGTATTTTAATATTATTTAATATTATTATCAACTATTGCATATGCACATATGAGAAGAAATCAATTTATATCTTCATCAATTTATTCATAGAGTTTTAATTAAATTTGATAGCTTTGTGTTCAGAATGAAATATTGTAAAATTTATATCGCAATAAATTAAAGGAAATCAACCATTAAAATCTACGTATTGTAACATTGAAAAATATCACGGTATCACATTCAACAACGAGATAATTATTCCGATTGAGCTTACTTCTTCGATCTATTTCGCAAAAACTGTCGTTAAAATCCTATCGCTGCTGTATTATCGTACTTGTCAAGCACAGACAAAGGATTACAATGTCCTCCAACGCATATACGTTTGAAGCGTTGCCAGCATGGTAACGAGAATGGATTATACGGATCGGATAAGAGCAATACTGGTCGATGTTAACCAAAGCCACTGACAGTGCTTTGATGTAAAATTGAGATAGTGAGAGAAACACCAAATTGTATGATGGGGGTGTAATATTACATTTCTACGAAACGTCGTTTCCCTCCATTCCTCTACAAACGATTTTATTTCGTGTAATGCAAAAAGTAATGCAATCGCCTAAAGGGAATGATTTATGATATTTTTCGCATGAAAGACGAGTATTAATTTCTTTAAGCCACATTACACAGACATACACACACAAAGAGACAGACACACAGACAGAACACATACCCTGGTATTCTCTCAAACGACATGCGAATCAAATGTACTACATGCTATTTCGATACCATCGTGTGATTTGATTGCTCATATACATTGCAGCAATGAAATGTTCTCGCTCCGAGAAATTCCGCTACATGCGATAAATATTTTTTCATATGATAAATACGCAAGCTGGGTTACAATAAAAAATGATACGAAACTGAAAAGTACTTTATTTCAAAATATCGTAAAAATATTATTGAAACTATAAACTGCAACAAAAATGAGATATTTTAGTGCGAAATAAATTTTTCAATGTAATTTAGTATAAAAAAAATTTAAGATGAAAATTTTAATAAGCCTCGTGATTATATACGAATTTAATTGACAGACCAAGCATGTACATTGTTTTATGAAATGTAATCGAACAACGATACAAAAATTACTGAAGGGAGACGCTGTGAAAGAAGAAGATATCAATGCGCGGAATATCGAAACATCATCCGCTCACTAAATCAAGACAAAAAAATTTCAATTTCGATTTGCACTCTCTAGATTAGAATTTCCCAAAGTGGGCGCTGGAGGGATCTGGGGGGAGCGTTGCTGGCCTCAGGGGCAGTAGGGGGGCGTTGAAACATTTTTTAAGCAAACTTATCCACTTGACTATACAGACATACAGTCATGTATCAAATTTGATTAATATATTACGGATTTATAACATTAACATTTCATTTATTACTAATAATAGTGAGCAATCTTATGTTTATGTGCAATTTCTTTGTTATTTAATTTTAATAAATAGCTTTAAAATTCCAAGTCATTTTATTTCCAAACTAGCTTTTTTCAGAAATTCAAAAAAATTACAGACGCAGTTACGCTTACAATTTCATTATTAGTTGAGATAGAGATAGAGATTTCCCGAGGAGGGGGGGGGAGGGGAACGCTGAAAAAGATTATCTTCGAAAAGGGGGCGATGAGGTAAAAAAGTTTGGGAAACTCTGCTCTAGATCCTAGAAGCGAGGAGTAGAACGGACGGCGCGGTGCGACACGTTGTCCTTGGCGGGCAGCTTACACTGAAACGAGGAAGGGGTAGTTTTCCAGCGGCGCTCGCGCATCCCCTCGTCGCGGAGCCGACCGGCCGGCGGGGTAGGTGGTTGCGTTCGAAATATCGGCCGAGGAGAGCCGCGCTCTCTCCTCGGATTCTCCCTTCAGTGCGACGCGCGACCTAACGCCGGCAGGACCGACGCCGCCCTCGCCCCCGTGTGAAGCTAAACGAGACCCGCAGAGCAATCACTGAGACCGGAATCGAAGGATCGGAGATCGTCGCGGGACACTAACTGGATGGTCGTCGAGCGAGTCGACGCAGGATCGAGAAAAAGATCAAGCTCGAGCGAACGGCATTTTTTTTGAAAGGGCCGATCTAGTAAGAAAGGAGATAGAGAAAGAGAGAAAAGGATCGACGGGAAGAAAAGTGGTTTCGATAAAAGGAGGAAATTGATGCAGATTTCCGTAGCTGAGAATATGTATATAGTCGGGCAGTCCATTCGGTCTCTCTCGATTTATAAAATATGACAGAATAATCTTATTACTATAGGGTGCACTGAATATACGATTGTGAGAATTGAATCGATCGCGTTTAAGAAAGCTTGAGAGAAAATAATAATTAGAGTAAATTATACGCGAGAGTATATTTTTACGAAGTATGAAAATGGGCAAAGCGATTGTAAGAATAAGAATAGTTTGAAAGAGAAAATGTAAATGTATTCTTAGAAAAACGAGTTTAAAAAAAAAAGTCTAATAGCGAAAGAAACTACTGGACAAAACGAACGTTCCACTGCCAGAATGACATCATCGACGAAAATCAAAGGTAATATTTCGTCCATGTTTGTGCGAGCGCGCCTGATTCATATAATAACGAAAATCGAGTCTATTATTCTTAAGAGAGAGAATATTGATTAACATGAATGATTAATGATTATTGGACAATAACCGAATAACGCGATTAAAAAAGTTAGATTATTTCTATCATATATATCGAGATATAGGTGTGATAGAAGTTTTTAATTGATAAAACAAATTTTAGAGAGAGAAGAGTAGATGGAGAGAAAAAAATTTAAATACATATATATCCAATTTTAATTGTACAAGAAAATATACATTTTTATAATTTTAACAGAAATTCTCTAGTAATTTTATTTATTAAAAAAAATAAAAAATATGGGCATATATATTTAAATACTCATATAAATATTTACTTACATTTGCTTTTATTGCTCCGGTGTTTTTATACATTTTTTCAGTCAGTATGTTTAATAAATAATTTGCGTTTTATGATAAATATTTATGCCATTCTCTTTTATAGCAAATATTTATTATGAATATTCTGTAATCGCTAAATAACAAGTTGTCAACATATTTATACATGTAGTTTTTTGTTGATATAGAATCAATGAAAACTAAAAGCTATATATATTAAAAGTAAAGCTATATACATGTTAAATATTGAATATTACTGTTTCATTATTTATATTAATTTGGTGAAAACAAGGATTTATAAACATTTTATTAGCAAAAATACCGATTATTTAACAAAACTTTGCGATAATTTGCAATAATGTCAATGTTATTGTGAATACTTATTATGTACTGATAATTTATTCAAAGCATTGTCGAAAAATCTGTACAAAGAAGAGATTATATAGCGATGAGATACTATATTTTCTAAACGCGCGAATATAATTACCAAATTTACTCTGAATAGGAAAGCGAAAGGTTAATCCATGCCTTTCATACGAGCAGAAAAATGGAGCAAAAATATTGGAAGATACATATTATTTTTCGTCGCGCTTAATAATTTGCCGCGCACGATATATATAATCTTTTTTTATCCCATAATAGCCGTAGAGGAAATATTTCCAGAACGTTTAGCGGCATCCGCATGCACGATTGCAAATGCTTTGTTTCCTATTTGAACGCCAAAAAGTTTAAATCGATATAGCTTACAGCATCAACAATAACTGAATCGTTTGAGCGGATTGCAAGCAGACATTTTGCGGATGTTGCAAATTTTTAAGTGGAAAGCGAGAGGAAACTAGGATTCGAGAGAAACATAACATCCATATAAATTGAATTCGCGGAGCTACGTGTCAATTTTTCATCTTTATGATATTCCCTTTACATTGTTTATATATTTAATAAAATGACGGATTGTAACACGCGATAATCAATCGCTGGATTTCGCTTTGTCGATGCCATTTTTCACTGCTCTTAATTATCACGTTAACGTTTCGATGTAATATATTCGAACAATTGAATCTCGAATTCTATCGTACTAAATATAAATTACATATCCTCTATTGTACATCAAACTTTCTCTTTTTCAAACGATTATATTTTTCGGAAAAACATCGCGTGGAGATATATACAATTCGAGTAATTGCAATAATTTTCGAAACGTCACGTGGACATTATTATAATATCGGATTATCTTTTCACAAACGAGGAGTGAGGCAATTTTCCCCGACAAAATTGATTTACCTTTCTGAAAATATTACTCTTGGAAATACAATATACATATATATTGATATAAATATATATATGTACATATATATTGATATAAAAAGATACGATGTGTACAGCATGGTACCTATATAACGCTCGCGATAGATAGACATGTCGACATGTGGGGAAAGATTGCGTAGGGCAAGACTGCTGCATAAATTAACAGTTTCTAGTAGTAGAGAAACGCGCCGTTGTTCCGATCGAACTCGCTATCGATCCGTCGTGTGCTTCGCCGAAGTCGTTAAACATGCCGACTGCATTCGATCTCGAATCCGCTTGGTACCGCTTGGCAAACTGGCGCATGCTGTCCCCGTCCGCGGCTCGGCTATCAATTTCGCGGCGATTTGCGCGACGCGTGGAGCCGTACTTTGCGACGGCGACGCTTGACGAGCCGGCACAGCTGACGACACAATCGATAATTACGAGATACGATCTCCGGACGATGTATTTTCCCTCTCGCGGAAAACGAGTAACCACCTCCGACAACTCGTAGTTTCCATCTCGCTGGAAGCTATCGGCATTTTCGACGATTCTTTCTGCTTGGAGAAACCTTCCGGAGATAGTACGTCTATTGTATATATGAATATAGATGCGGGAAAAACGCTGGAAAAGAATTGTTGCGGTTATCGTCGCTAAGAAGTACACCGAGTTCAATATTATCGCAACGAGGTTGCACGTGAATCGTCTATTATCGAACTATTTCTAACGACGTATCGAAATAATACCGAGACTTTTGTAATTTACCAAATTGTTGTATTTTAAGCTGTGTAACTGTTTCGTTATTTCGACTGTATTTCCGACTCGTGGAAAAGTATCATTTATTTTTACACTCTCGAGTATCGAGGGAGATTTTTTTTTCCTCCTTACGATATTTTAATAATTTTTCTTTCTGCAATTATTGAACTCTTGTGATGTAACTCGCATATCGCATTAATATTATATCTGTAAATAATTATTACACAAAACTTGCAACTACGGTAAACACTCGAGTTAAAAAATTGTTTTTTCGGGCGGAAATATATTCGAATGAGGAGAACAAGGGCAAGATAAAAATATCATACAAATGTTAAATGCGTAGGTTCCATATAATATATATGCATATATAGGTGAAAATTTTCGGAGCGATGCATCTGTTGATGCACCGAATGCGATATATTCGCGTATATATTCGCGTAGAGACGGCGTGTTGCATTTCTTGCTTGGCCGATATATATTGAATGTTTTGCTTTATTGAAAACTGATTTATGCCGCCCTGAGTTCCGGCACTCAATTCTCCCGTATTGTCCCTCTATTACCCGCCGGCGTCGCATTCAATGTGGTCATTGCGTAGACCGCAATTTCGATTCTCTCCGTCGCTCCACGACTCGTGTTGCACTTGTCGTGTGTCACGACGTGTGTATGGAGTCGCGATTTTGATGCATTGCTATTTTCGGAAGAAACGTTCGCGTTGCTACATTCATGAAATCACATTCACCGCGAACGCGATGCCTTTTACAGCGAAACCGTGTATTAGCGCGCGTAAAATTGCTCTCATTTTTACTTTAATTAGCGTTCCATTTTTGTCACATTTTTATTCGTTAATTTTACGTTATTCTATTTTAATTCTAATATTATTGACAATCTAATATCAACAATAATATTTTTGATATCCTTCCTTCAACAATTCTCTATTGATTGACCTGAGTTGATTCGTGAGACACATGATTTGACAACCAGATGGTATGCATGATATTTGACGGTGACATTTGAATAACAAAGCTCGTTTAAAATTATGATCCTTAATGGATATTTTCGTTTTTCTCGCTCGCTTTGCCCCAAGGTTCAATAGCGTGCAATTTCGTATTTCCTCGCGAATATTTGCATCAAGGCTAACAAATATCATCGCATTACGTCCGGTCCCGCGCACATATGGCGAACACGATTTCATATATAAGGGGTATTATTCGCACGTTAACGGAGCTCGAGGTCTCTTATACGAAGCGACGCCACCATATGTCTGTACAATTCCCGCGCGTAATGAGTCACTCAACGCGTCAAGGTGTGTCAGTGTGCAATGGTATTATGCAATCTTACATTTAGTTGTATATCGATTCGAAATGATGTACAAAAAATATTTCTACTGTAAAATATTTCTATTGTAGAAAGTATTTATTTTAATATATATTTGAATATCTCGAAAACGTACATTATTATTTTGAGGAAAGTATCTCAGATATTACGACTTTATGAAACTGTTATACTTTTCCAATTTTAAAACGTGTATATTTTGAAAAAAAAAATATTTAATTTGAAAGCTTACGTATTATACGAGTAAAATTTTATTTTTAAATTACAATATATTATTGTAGAAACAAAATTAATAAATTTCTTTACAGCAACATTAAATATTACGCTCCGCTAGAAGGTATATTATCTCACGTGTCAGTATCTTTATAAAATTGCTACAAGTTTTCAAATTTAGTTATATTTACAGCGCGAATTGATAGACGCAAGCTTGGTTTATCAAGTTTCGAAGAAGGTGTGCGAAAAATATATAAGACTTTGTAGATTCTCATACGAGAAGTCTTGAACTTTACGCTAGATTAATCACCAATCGAAGCAAAATGAGAAAACAACCGGTCGTTTCTACGAAACAAAATTGATTGCGTAAAAGTCTCGCGCACGAATTTTCTAAGGAAACAAGTTGGCTGAAAGTTTCTCATTGTCCGCGCTTAAGTTGCATATTCATTTTACATAAACTTCCGTCTACTTAGCCACATAAATTGTTTCAAGATTTTAATCTACGATGGCATTGCGAAAAAAAATGACAGCAAGGTCAGGCAATCAAAATAGTAGTACAACAGATAAATATTGTACATGGTTTTTCATTATTGACGTCACATACACACCCGACGTTATCGTTTGACTTTTTAATCACACAAACAAGGTCAGAATAATGGATCGTTTTTTAACACTCGTTGTATAGAATAATTTTCACATACACCCACATACTGATGAACTTTACTATACAAATTAAAAACTGAATTCTAATCAATAATTCTTAACAAATATTAATAATTTAGACAATTTATTTATTTATTCGCATCATAAAAAGTCCTTTTACATTATCGATATTTCGATATTGAAAGTGCAGAAACATGTTGTTTAATCCCATAAAAATCGAGATTATATAGCGACAGAATAATTTCAAAGTTACTTTGCACCACGATTGAAACTGACATTTCCCAGTTACCTGGATTCGTCATAACGTTAATAAAATACTTAAAATCGATGCGGCAGTATTTCATGGAGTCGATTGAAAACTTCAAAGAACAAAAAGTTGCGGAAGATTTTAGAATATAAAATGAAATTTTGCCAACTATAAAGAGTCAATCGCAAAAATCAGTATCTACTCTCGAGAGAAACTTTCTATGCAAGCTGGAAATAGATTCGAATGGCAATGATCGATGAGATTAACTCCCTCCGAGTGGAAAGAGAAAAAGCGAATGATTTTCGAGAAAATCGGTGAAGGCACGTACGACCGAATCAAAAAGAGCGAAATTCAAAATAAATATAAAATGTACTATCGTAAATTTTTGTTGGTTTTACTTTGTATTCCTTTTTCTTGTTTAACTTCTTAAACAATATTGCGCAATACGTCTTGTTTATTGACACGAGAAATAAGGTTCGAGGTCTCGCGCCAGGATGTTCATTATTAGTGATAATCTTGTTTGAATTCGACAGATGAATTATTACATTATTGGTTCCTACATAAATAGTTCTGCCTATCGGATTATATCGAACGTTAAGGTCCATAGAGAGTAGATTAGGGACTGGACGAAACTAATTAGGGCAAGTCCAATGAAGATATCACCGGTGACATGATCGATACATTCATTCTTCATTGTCGTGTCAGAGATTCTGCCTCATTCGGAATGAATGAATCGTCCCACGGATTCCCTTTACGTTAGGAATGTCGATATAGAAAAAATAGAATTTGGGAGAGAATACATCAGCGAAAATCATTTTTTTTTTGCGCCACGAATCGCGTAATCGATCAACGTCCCAGCATCGTTCTTTATTGACCGTCGAAGTACATCGACGAATCTAGCTCGAGCGATTCATTTTCATTGAAAGAAACTCACACACACCTTTTTTTCGCAAACGAGACATCTCAACGGAGATAATCTCTTTCTGAATCGCGCAAAATGCAATTGCTCAATCAATTTGTTTCAAATCAAGTTCTTTGTACATCTTATAGAATTTCGATAGCGCTTCGTATTGATAGTGATTGTGTATACGAAACGTGAAATAAATAGAGAGATATTTTGAGAAATATTCTTTTAATGATTAAATTTTAATTTCCGAGATTCTCATTTTTCTTTGTCATTTAATTTTAAAAAAGAAATAAAAATATTGATTAAGAAATAACGATCTAATTTACAATTTTTTTTTTAGAAAGTTTAATTTATCAGTGAATTTAAATGTGAAATATCGAAATTTGAAACTTATCAATAATGTCTGCGATAAATCTTCAATAATAATAAAAAGAGGTAAAACGGTTATATTAATAGTTCAAAATGCATATAAATTATATTAAATGAGATGTATTTCTGTCATAAATTTTACTTGTACTATTATGTTGCGTAAAATACCTCGATTGAACTGCGAGCTAACAAATGAAAAAGTACAATACTCGAGTAATTCTTTCTGTATTGGGGAATTTGATCCTTTCGCATAGATACTGGATGAAAATTCGTACTGGAAACTGGGATTTGCGCGGGAGAATGTAATTAATTCTCGTCAAGTGAATATTTAGGAGCGCGAGCGGCATTTCACGTGACATTTCGCGACAATGGGGGAAACGCTCACGTCCTACCACCTGGGGACGCTGTTTTAATGATCGACTTTCAATAGAAGGTTCTTCAATGATATTGAAATTGACATTCGTCCATTGACAGCCTGCCATGATGGTCGTTCATTTAGACAGAAGTGATTTTTCGTTCAGAAGTACGCACTTTGAAAAAACTTTTTCGAAGTCTGTTGCTGTTTTTCAAAAATCTGTTTCAAAGAAAAAATCCATCACACATTACTAATTTGTATTGGTATTAGATTTTCCTGAATGAAAGACTTAAAATACTTTTGAAATGTTTTAACACGAATGGCTGCAAAAATCTATGATTCATCGCGGTGCGATTATACAGTTTTTTTTTGTCCAGAAAGAGGAACGGGAGATGCGACGGGAGCTGTATGTTTATAAACATTAAAGAAGAAGTTCTTTCATTATAGAAGTTCTTTCATTATAGACGATGACTCGTAAATTCCCAGCGAAAAGGGTGAATTAAAAGATCATTCTTATCGTGTGCAAAAAACAGTTCTTTAAGGATACATTTTCTTCTCTTTAATCGTTTCTATGTTTGAACAGTTAATAGCATGAAAAAGCAAAACATCACAAACTGACATAAATGGGTTACATCGAATCATTGTAAAGATGAAATCCGCGATTTACCGCACACGAGGTTTAAATTCCTGATACATATATTTAATTCCATATTATATAAAAATTATTTATTTAATTAAATATATAAAAATAATATATAAAATATAATATATAAAAGTTATTTTTTTTAATTAAATATTTAATTCTATAATATATAAAAATTAAAAAATTATATCAACAGAACGCATTGTTCACATTTTCTGAGATATTTTAATTGAAAAATCCAATTATATATTTTTAATTAACTTCATTATATTACGCAGGATATTGATAATGTAAAAAAATTAAGAGATAAAAGAAATTAATGTGTCCATCGGAATGGGTGAAACAAATTTACTAGCGAGTATAATTAATTTGCTTGGATCTTAATTTTTATTTTAGCGTAATGAGCAAGTAGAAAAAAAAATCTTGTACATTATTGTGTTATAATTTGATACAAAGAGAAATTTGATACATCATTTGTGAGGCGCAATATATATATATATATATATATATATATAATATTTTCTCTCTTTAAAATACAAAATATTACATAAATTACAAAATAAAATGGTGTCCATTATAATAGAAATAAAAAGATCGATATGACAGTTTTAGACCACATATATATGAGAAAAATCATAAAGAAGAAAAACTACTGTGTACAAATCGATTTATAATTAAGAACTTATGCACACACATTTTGATTCGCAGCCTTTCTATTATGCTGACCCATTTCCGTCAGACTCGTGAAACAGAGAAACAGTTAAATTGGTAATGGAGGATCCATAACAGGTCTGTGTAATATGATAGGAATTTCACCATTTGCGAAAGTCAGATCGCGAATTCCTGACATTCAACCGAGAATTTTCGGTGCGGGTAAGCATTCGTCCCGATGTCTCGCGAAACTGAAATTCCAAATGCATGTCGGCTTCTTCGCAACACTCGTCAGGCACGTTCGGAATTTCGTTTATGCATGCACATGATCATTTTTTATACAAGTCACGCCATTACTCTCGTGTCAAGCGACAGCTTAATTAGGTCTCGGACTACTTCCAATTGATTTTATGGATCCGAGACGCGCGTGCTTTAAGGTGTCCTTCGTAAGTTTCGTGCATTGTCTCTAGATGAGGATACTTATCGAGATTGTAGCGGCTTTCGAATAAACTTCTCGCACTCTCTAATAGCATTTCGGTTATTTCGTGCGAAAGAATCAGCGTAGTACGGTCACATGTGTCAAATGCTTTAAAGACGATATTTTGTAATTAATCGTTTAAAAATATAATTAAATATATTTCAGGTTTTATTTTTTAAGCTCTTGGAATTGAGATTGCAAAATATGTTTTCTTTGATAAAATATTTGGGAAATTAGTTTTAAAATATTACATTATATAAAATAATTGATGTGAAATTTTTTATTAAATTTTTTATTATATTTTAATTAAAACCGACAATATATGTAGATTGCGTGTCAAGCTTTCGATGGGGCATTTTAGCACCCTTGTCCTAAAATCGTCATTTCTTTCCATAGGATAAAGCACAAGAATATAATGTTTGAAGACGTGACCATTTCCAACAGTAACATCTTAGCTCTTCAATTAAATTTCACATAGAAATTGTGCCGATGCAACTTCCACCGCCGAATCTTGCTCGGTGACCTAAATTCAAGCGCTCACACGCTCGATTAATTAGTCTCCACGAGTGATACCCTTCTCTCCTACGACAATATCTGAAACACGAGTTCTACAATCATATTTTGAGTTTTGAATTTCAAATTACATTGCACTCGAAAAGCGCGCCATTTCCATTTTTCTTCGTTTTTCCTTTTTTTAAATAATTGTTTTACATTTGCTGAAAAATCGTTACCTTTTTCTATTTTATATATTTATGAAAATATACAAAACAAAAGGAAAAAAATAGAGAGATTTAATACATATATTTTATACAATATCAAATTATTTTAAATAAACACATTCATACATTTTTTCAAGCAAAAATTGTTCTCTGTAATCTCATTAAAATGAATTACATGTTTTTATTTCGAATATTTTAATAGAATAGCAGAGGGATTTGTTATGACGTTTATATAACGCATTTGACGGTTTAAAACATAATGCTAGGTAATATAATCGGATAAATGCTATTACATTGATATAATGAGATGGGAATATTCATAATATCCATAGCGTGTGTCTTATGTTTTCCGAGAATTTGATAAATATTCCATATAATAGAAGCCATAGATACCACATTGTATTTTAATTTTATTATAATCTGAAGATTATCTTGTTTTACTTTGGTTTATTGTTAGATGTGAAATGCTGTCAATTTAAATTTATACATTCATAATTATTAAATATTTAAATATAATTTGTTTAAATCTTAATTTTATGAATAGAAATCGTTTTAAATTTTTACTGCAAAGAAAAATCAATTTTAAATTAGTACAGAAATCTGCAAATGAAATGATTTTAGAAAGACATCTTATGAATAAACCGTATTAGACCCGATGTAATTGTTTGATATTATGGTATATTTTGTCCATCGCTGTAACGTCAAGATAGAGCCAAAGTTTCCCGCAAATCCGTGCCAAAATCGTTTAATCGTACCTTGCTCTGTTTGCAATTGATCCTATCGATGCCTTCAGGGTAGGTCAGAATGTCCTTTGTGGTGTCCAATACTGCGAATGCTTCGCATTGTCTCATTAAAATGAAGGAATATTTAGATTGCACAATTAATTTCTATTCGCTAGTACATGTCTATCATATTTTTGCAAATGAAGATAAAACTTAAACAAAAGTTTTCAATCTGAAAAATCCATCTTCAAATTATCTATAAATTTAAAAATAAGAGATGATACAAAATACGTGTGTATGTGTGTGTGTGTGTGTATATATTTAATTTTTTAAAAATAATTTTAACGTTAGTTTTTTTACAGTTTTTATAGACTCGAAATGAATAAAATGATTAAAAGATAATTAAATTTAAGTGTATATATAATATATAAAATCATTGCCTAAGTAAAAAATCTATCTTTCTTGCGAGACTCGATTTTCCACACTTTGATCGCAATTATATCTCTGGTGTATCAGGCGTGTCTCTCATTTTGTAATCTAGTAATAAACTTCTTAATAGACACGATCGATTCGTTATGCAGATGCCGGGCATTACATCAGGCTGTCGTCGCAAATTAAAGAATGCTCTCTCATACTTTGAAGAAAACACGAAGAGTTGAAATGAGAAAGAGAAGTGATTAAGGGCAAACGAGCGTGTAATCAAGAAATATCACGCTATCGAAAAACGGATGATAATTACTGGCAAAACGTTCGATCGATTTCTCGGTGGGAAAGTCCGAGGGATCGCGCCAAGTTATTTCACCGGCGGCGAGCCTTGAAACGCCGATCGATCATTCGAAGGATAGCAACGCTACCTACCTCGCGAACCCTTCGAGATACGTGAACGCCCTTGGCCCGATTCGCGCCTTTAACAAACTCGAAAAAGCAACTCTCGGCTTTTCCCGTGGCCAGGCTCCCTCGAATCCTTACGCAATAAGAGCTCGGATTATCGAGAAATTACGCGCTGCACCGTGTGATTCAACCGGACCCGACGTGTACAAATCTCCTCCGCAGATTTTCGCCGATTAATCCGATTTCTGAACAGGCCGCGGAAGCTTACTTCCCGAGGAAATTTCAATTAAAGTTGTAACCGTTCGACTCGCCGTACCTGCTCACACCCGGTACAAGATCACGTGATCGCGAGCGAAATCAAGAATAGCGCGTTAATCCGGATTTCACTCTCGAACTTGCAGCAACGTCATGCACCTCCTAATCTAGCGTACCCGAGCAAAGTAATATCAACGATGGAATTATCTCGATGTCTACACATTTCCGAGTAGATTTTACTGAGATTAATGTAAAACAAATCCATGTAACTCATAACGAAGATAGAGCTTGAATGCCAATCATTTCCGAGATCTCTCGAATATCGAATCCAAACAGAAGAAAAAACAAAATACGACAAAGTAATCAAGACGCAATAATTTTGAATATATCGTCAATATATTGTCATATATTGACATTTCATCGGCGATAATTTTTTTTTTTAATTAATACGATTAAAATATAAAATCACAGATAAAGTTACTTGCAGGGAAATAAAATTGAAATTATAATCACATAATATGTGATGTACTCGATCGATTCGAATATTGTAACAATTATAATGACTTAATTAAGTGCGAGGCATCCAAGAGGAGAAATCGCACGAAAACAAAACTGTAAGTAATGTACGTGGGAAATGAGGCGTGCTGAAAGTTCGCTACAAGTGAAAACGCGTGAAGAAGCCTAAGAAGCCTGCTCGTTGACAGCCGTGTCGATAACCTCGGAAATCGATCCACCTGCCGTGATCGCGATACCTGTTCCCTCACGTACGTTTAATGTAACCTTCCATTTATGTGAGACACGGAACGTGACATCTCATAGAAACGAGCATGAGGAATACGTGCTCTCGCTCGAGTTAGCTGGCCATAATCTTCGAAACGTGAACTTTGACGTGAAAGATGAAAAGTTTTTCCGTGGAATATTTGCTCAACCGAAACGCATTTTGAAAATCTACAGCTTGCGCTACTCTTTTGCCATGGAACGGCTGCGTTATTATAATCTTATCGCGCGAGGAGTCTAGGAATAAAACGTCCTTTCGAAAGAGCATTATCAGCTATTAAAACTTTGGAAATTCTGCGTGAGATTTGGGGGAAAAGTAAATTTGAAATTTACATTTCCAGTTTTTTTATGTTAATTATCAAGTTTTAATGAAGATTTCACCAAGGACCGAGGTATCTCCGATTTGTTATTTCAGTAATTATACGAACTTCGCGCAAGGGTACGCAAAATGGAATCTTGGAAGCGGGACGCTAAAAAACGAGAGCCTCTAAAAGCGGATCGATGAGAGGGACGTTGGTTGAGAAACATACCGCGTTTCCGCTATCTGCACTAGCAGAGACACCGTATTTTTAAAGCCAACGAGAGATGCGTTTATTTGGAGTCGTGACAAGGAATTTAAAATTGAAATTGCTCGGAAGCGACGCGTTACCGTCGGCACAATCAGCTTAATCGTCCCAGGAGGAGGACTCCATTTCTTTACGCATTCGCATAATTTAGCGGAGCTTAAAAACATTCTTTCCGACAAACGTCTCGGAGAGCGTCTTGAAGAAATAATAAAAGATAAAAGTGTTGAAAAATTCCGCAGCGGAGAGTTTGCTAGAAGCCGGAGCGGTGTCGAGGAAACTTAATCGATGCGGCACGAAGCGCGAAGGAGAAAAGTACACGAATAGCTCGAGTCGCTTGTGACGCGCGGCGATATATACGTCGTTTCTCCCCGCGGAAGGACTACGGGGGTAGGTTGTAAAATTTACGACGAGGGAACAACACCGCGGCTGGAAATCGCCCCGGGAGGAAACGTGCGCCCGTAAAAATTGTACAGCGCGAAAGCTCGGAAGGGAGCACAAGTTACCAGGCACGCGGTACTCGCTTCTCTCTTCTAAAACGAGACCGCGCGCGGAGTAGGAAAGAAGAGAGAAGATCGATCGCCGTCGACCGGGAATCTCTCTCTCCGAATCGGTGCCCGACTAAGCGAGAGAGTGGAAGCGCCAGAGGAGGGCCCGACGGCGCGCAAGAGCGGCCTCGTACGCGGTCTCGTCCGCCGATTGAGCAGCGGGGGTGGTCGACCGGGTCACCCCGTGATCGCGTCGTGCGTCGAGCGCGGCAACGGGGGAAACGGGGGGCCCGGGAGGGAGTGCGGGCCCGGCAGGCCCGCCGGCGGGGGCGGCGACGAGGCCGAGACGAGCCCCAGCGGCGATCGCGCCCTCGCGGTGGGACCCGGTAGCACCACGGTGTCCGCATCCGCAGGGACCCCCTCTGGCCGCGGTACCCCGAGCCGACGGCCCAGCCGCGATCTAAGCCCCTCGAAGAAGCCGTCGGCGTCGTCGGCGACCGGCCAGCAGGATGCGGTGGCCAGCCACGGGGGCGGAGGTGGTGCCGGTACCGCGTCGTCGTCGTCGTCCGGTCAGGATTGGCGGAAGCTAGTCGGCAGCATAAGGCGCAAGGTGCGCCGCAAGACCGCTCACAATAGCTCGAGCATATCCGAGGCCGCTCTGCAGGAAACGACCAATCGTAATCAGGACGACTTCCTCAAGGCGGCCATGAGGATCTTCTTGGTGGTGTCGCCGCCGATGGGACGCGTTCAGGTAAACGTTCGCTACCTGTTCGCTACCTGTTCGCTTCTCTATCCAGCCCTTCCATCGTTAAACCCCCTTCATTTTTCCGAGAAAGTAACGTTCGATTCAAATGTACGCGCGCGATGGGAAAAGCAAATTTATACGCACTTTATTTCTTTGAAATTGATAAGCATTTTACCGCATAATTTGTGCTTCGCGAGAGAATTAATCGTATACGTATATATAGGTGAGCTTCTTTTTCCTTGGAAATTGCAATCTATATTCAACAAACAAAACATTCGAAAAAGAAACATTTCATGTTATCGAGGTAAAGAGACGCTTCGCAAAGTCTTCGCGTAATCATACAACTCGAATCCGGTCGGACGCTTTTACTTTATGAAAGGAACTGATAATTGCCTTACGAATCTAAGACGTAGAGACGATTTGCTCTTCTAAGGGACAATCCGGATTTATATGATAAAACGAGATATATATCTATCTCTCTTTCTACTGTCATTCTATTCAAAGTGTAATAAAGAAGATGTCATTATTTTCATTATTTTCCCTTCAATCTTCTCAACAATCGAAGCAATCTACCATCTTAGATCCCAGTTTTATCCGCGTTAATTAAAATATTTCTTTAATATATTCGTTGAAATATATATTTATTTCTACTAAATTATTACACGAATAAATATTTCTCTTTAATTCATTTATTAATATTAAGTATATTAGATTCTCTTCTCTATTAATTATCCTTTTTTTCTGACGCTACGTTTTACGTCATAATACGTCCCTCTCATTAGCTCGGTATAATTTAGATCTTAATTTCGATATATAATTTAAAGGTTATCGCGGAGTGTGTCTCCGATAGATGACAATAATTAATCCTTTAATACCTCGCAAGGAGTGATATCGCGCGGACCGAATATCCATTATAATCGCAATTACGCCAACCGAGAAGCGCATTATTTGTCAACGAGCCGCTTGAAACGAGGACACTCTGTCACTGATGAAACACGAAACAAATTATCTCTTTACGAAATATCCATGCGGCTAAAATACAGGACAGTTTCCGTTACGTTCCCAAGGGTCAGGGAACATTTTCGAAAAGATAGGGAAAAGAGGCAAAAGTCGGAAAATACAAAAAACACGCACGCAACAAATATCCATTATTTTATTACTAGAAAATATCGAAATAATCACTTGTCAAATCACTTATGCACATATCTTAGACACGCGTCTACTACTTCCCCTAGGCAGCATGTTGTCGACCCAGATTACGGAAATTCCATCGTAATATACCGTGGGACGATGTGTTATCTCGTTCGCCGCCTCGCACACTTGCTTCCGCCTGAATTTATCAATCAAACCATGCCTGAATACGCCCGAGCATCGATCGCTCCGGTTAGACAACACCATCGCGATTTCTAATCTACGCTTCGGCTATTCGGTTTCCTTTTTTTATCAGGTGCGGACAGATTCAGTCGCGGTACGCGCGATATAACTCGCCGACTAATCGATTATCGCATCGTTCGCACCGCTGTTCGACCTTTCGTCCGATGTAGCAGCTGTATCCGATGACCCGCTCTTCAACTATGCCATAACTGCGAGGATATTTGCGCGCGATCGTATTATCGCATAAGTAGGGATTAAAGATAATTAACGCGATCATTCTCATCCATATGAGCAACATTTGTTAACATTTGTAATATTGGAGATACCGATTATTTATTAGATATCGATTATGATACTCTCTCTTTCCACGAGAAAATAATTCCGAAATTTTCACAATATTTTTGTAGTATTTTTGTAGTAAACTTGAGAGAAATTACATTAAGCAAAAATGATAAATTACCGATTACGCGGACAATATATTCGTCTAGTGTATTGTTTTTGATTTTATAGCGAATTTATGCGATATTTTCTTTAGAGATAAAATACAAAACTTTTCTTTTCGAAATAAAACAACATGCGTATCGTTGTTTATACAACGATGTTGGTACATCGAATGATTTGTATAGTCGATCCCGATACAGAAAATACAAGGATGCCTTGTACAAAAAATTTTGTACATATCTCTGTGCTTGTTACGTTACTATTTCACTTACTTTAACAAGAATCTCTTTTGAAAATCAAACATTGCATTGCATCTTCGTAAAAGTCGTTATTTTTCCAAGAGATAACCCAGAGCAATTGTATTCGCATATTGTTTTTAATCGTCAACTATTACAATAAAATTTTGATAATGCAATTATTATTAATCCGTTAAATTTGAATTTTACAAATAAATTTTTTCAATCAATCTGAAAATTTAAACGTATAAACTTTAATTTTTTAATCCCGAATAAACTTTTTTCAAACGATATTTATTTTTTTTTCTTTGTTTTATAATCGAGCGCTTTTTTGAACGCTAGTGACAGTGACATTGCAGGTCAAAGATATCTTGCTGACCCAGATTTGGAAGTGTTAGATCGAACAACTATCACGTGATAACATGCATGGGACAAATTCAATGCGTTTCGGTTTGCTTTTTGTGTGCTTTTACATAAGAGAGAATTGGATCCCCATGGGCAGAAATGTATTCTTTTATCATGTGTTGAATTACTTGCGCCTTGTATATTTAATCGCGATCAAAATTTACGATGTGAAACAAATCTAATGTACGATTCCGGAAATAAAACCTGAAGAAGTGGGATAACGATAAATTTAAAGGCACGCAATATTTACTAAGAGTATTCTAGAATGTCAAACGTTTTACAAAAAATTATTATCATCGCTTTAATCTATGTAGCATGAGATGGCATGCGAGATGTAAAGTCACATGAGATTGTTACCAGCATTATTCACTTTTTAAATGATGTAAAAAATTATATCGCTATGCTAATATTAATATGCGCGTTTCAGTTTGCTAAGGTAATGAAATGAATATCTTACGATATAAAAAGTTGTCTTTTTCCTGCATATCACATCTTGTAAAAAGATCTCAAAATGTCATCGAAAATGGTGATATATCTGTGATATCGAGTGACCGTCTCATTTTCTACAGGATAATGTAAAAGAAAAATAGGGGAAAAAGAGATAAATCATTTCTTCGACCATGCGCATACGTTTAAATCGTGAATAATGCTTATTAAACACATTAATATAAAAACCGTAGGAAAAATCTGAAAAAATATTCTTTATTTTGTAGGATATTTTTTTATAATTTTATTAGTTTTTTAATCCATCATCTCGGAGAGATAAGCGTGTCACGCAAAGTATAATTTCCTAAAAATAAATAGCAGGGTATAATATTACTCGAAAATCGAAATAATCGCTAGCGTGAAACGCGCGAATAAAGCTATAAAATAAATCATCGTATTTTAATAATAAATATATAACTTTATTGTGCACCAAAGGTTATGAAACGATAATGAAAATTCCGGTGGCTTAGTTGTAATATGAAACTGCAAGAGAAGTACAATGGGGGAAGAGAGGTAAGGGGGAGGATATATCGGCCATCAAGTGGCCATCTTGCCTGACAGAAGGGAAGAGATGATATTTTACGAGAGATTGATGGGTGGTCGGAAATATAGCGGGTGTAAGTAAACGAGAGAGAGAGAGAGAGAGAGAAAAAAAGAGAGTAAGACGTAAATCGAAAGGGTTCTGATGGCACGTCGGTGTATATATCTGCGATTTCACTCACCTCGGTTATGAAGTCTCGAAAGCGAACGATGGCAGCGGATAATCTTTGGCGCGATGCCAGCTAGCCCAGCTAGGCTTAAACCACCCGGAGGTGGTTTTCTACTTTTCCGCACCGAGACCTTGCCTCTCCATCGAATCTTATCGACTTTAACAGTGCTTCTCAATTTCGAGAAATATATCGGCTTAAAGGTTCGACCATTTCCGATCTATTTGAGCCAAATTTTATCTTCCTGGGGAGTTGAAATTATTATCATCGCATGTTATCTATCCACGTGCAAAAAAAAAGTACAATCTTTTTTTCTTTTTAAACCTATAAATGTACTATAAATGTACGTGGAAATATCGAGAGATTAAAAGAAACAAATTTATAGCTCTAAAAATGCTTTTTCGTCAATTTTACAAAGTGAAACATTAAAAAATGATTCTTATACATAAATAACATCGCTTAGTTTACGAGACGCTATGCGACTGCGCATTCTAGAACGCTTCGTGATTCAAATTTCCTATTGCACGTTTAAAGTAGTTATAGCACATTCGAGGCAATAAACGATGACAAATCGCGATGGCGCGCTAATTAGTTTCTCAGAGTAATTACGATCACGTTTGGAGATATGACGAACAACTTAATGAAGCGCCAGTTTGCGTTTTGATATACAATTTTCCGATTATGAGATTAAATCGGGTCCTATCTAACAGAGTTAACAAGTTTCGTAGTTGCATACCTTCTCTTTGGACGTATTTGTGCTCTCGATAAGGCGTTGACGGAATAAAGCCTCGAGCTATACTTGCGTTAAGCTCCACTTATGCAATAGTTTTGCTTTCCTGTCGCGTCGCATCGGTTTAACTTTTCATAAAACATAGGTCGCGAGTGTCGTTGTGCACCTACAAATAAATATTTCAGAGAATAAGATAAAGCGTCCCCCTAATATAGGATGATTTTCTTAGATATGACGTAGAAAATAAAAACAAAAATAACTCAAAGATATTAAGTGGATTAAAATTTAGTAAAGTTTACGCTCAACTCTTCTCATTAATTATTAATTAAAATTAAACTATAATTAGCTTTGCTTCTTAATTTTTTTAAACTGCATTTACCGAGATATTTAATTTTGACTATTAAAATCACTACGCTATCTTAATTAAGAAAAAAAATTTTATTAAATTTTATTAAATTCTCCTTAACATGTCCTTTACGTGTACGATAGTTTTTCACATTTTCATCAACGAAATATGCACGATAGTTCATTTTCATCGACGAAAAAATTCCGTCTTGTCTTTATTTTAAAATTTACTAGCAAGCGCGGGACAAACTAATTTGATTCAAGTTGCGTGTATTTTCACTCGGTAGTCTGTAGTCGTAAAACATAAACCACTGCGGTCGAGGCATTTTGCAATGTGCCCGATTTCTCTAGATTTAGTACAGCTGGCACCGGAGAACCTTGAAATTACATTCCCGCTCGTGAAGACTATGCGCTAGATGAAGCTCGATATTGTTATACCGTTGGCTTAACGTTCTCGTCCAATACTGGAGAAACAGACGTTTAAACGGAAACACCGACGTGTGACATATGAAAGTACTCTGGACATTTCTCGATATGAATCAAGAATGTTTATAATGTCAGATGCAAATCATGCTAAAATGTCAAAGGACCATTAGAGCCGAGGACAATAACGCGATAATATTTGATTTGGTAAAAATTTGTCATTTATTTTATCGCTTCGAAACGAATTAAATAATCGTATTTGATTACGTTTCGATTTATGTTATTTATTATTGAAACTGTAATGGAGTATAAAAAATACATACATTGCAGAGAGTATAATTGCAAACTAAATAATAAGAGATTATTTCTGTTAGTCATATATATATATATATATATATATATATATATATATATATATATAAATCCATCGATATTCCAAAAAGTTATTTAAAATTTTCTGCAAACATTTCAATAGCTTTGGCTATCGAGTTTGAAAATTTAGCATGTGAGTAGGTTTGTCTATTGTGGTTTACTGAAGCATCGGACAGTCTTGGATGATATGAACTAGTTTATAGGTGGACGGGGAGTTCGGAGCAGTTAATGTTCTAATCGTGGTCCATTATTATCGAACAATGGCTCTGTCTGCGTACACATTAATAACGACATATAAAGAGAGATATAAAACATCTATAAATCGTATATTTCATATACGAGTTTATTATATTTTTAAATTTATTAGCGTCTCACGCATATATCTTTTAATAACATTTTTGCTGACGCAATCAAAAGTCATACATATATAAAAGTTATACGTCAATGAAAAAGTAGACATTTACTTAAAAATGATTTTATATAAAAAAAAATTGTTTTATTTTAATTATGAAAATATTTATAAAGCTGACAAGATAAAACGGGCGTACCAGAGGAATAAAATTTATGGATCTGAAGAGCACATGTTGAGACCCGAAAGCATTAATTTTAAAATCAAAGTGCTTGCGTCGCGAAATACCTGATACATTTACCGAAGAGTATTATATCTCATAAAATTACAAACCTGGATCAATTTACAAGGTGCATCACAATTTTAGGTGCTTTGTAATTTATATTCAATTACATATAATGCTGACCAAGAAAGCAGTAACTTACGATCTATGTACATGTAACGATATATATTATTACGGAGTTGTAACTATCTCTAATAGATCCTAGAAAAATCCTATTGGTTGAATAACCATTAGGTTTATTTTTTTTTATTTATTAATTTATTAAATCAAATTTTACTAAAGTTTATTAAAGGGAATTAGCTTTTTCACAGAGAGATACTCTTTCAAACATAGTAATAAATATACTAAAGTCTCTCACATTTTTTCTCGCGTATCTTCTCTCTAAACAAAAATATGTTTTCATTGAATAAATTACAATCTCTCAGAGTAGCAAAAACATCTCCATATGAAGAAAAAATTATAATTTATTCAAAGTTTATACGTATGTCTACATTAATAAACAAAAATATTTGTTTCACTAACAACCATTTCAAATAAAATTATATCATTATATGATACTCCTATTGTTAGCATATGTGATCATAGCATTCGTACGATAATCCTGCTTAACTTTGTAATAATTTTTTTTTTTTTTCGACATTGTTCTTACTGTAACATCGTCGGTGTATATAGTAAAGATGGAATTATATTCATCTCACGGGATTTCTTGCAATTGCCAACCGCACGTTTCTCCGCTTGCTTCATTATACGGATGTTCCGGCGAATTCAAGCGGATAAGTTGGAGCAAGAGAGAAGATCGAAGGTCCGTATTCGCGATCAAACTAAAGTTTTACATAGTATTATTCAGCTTGCTACACGGTATGAATGCATTTGCAACGTGACGGCATATTTGGCAAGCTTGTTAAATAGTTGGAGTAAAATCGTGACACGCGAATGTAGCCGTTCCGTTGCTTTTTCTGCCTTCTGTGCATCTTTGTAACAATTGCACGAAGATAAATGTTTAAAGACTTTGTTAAGTGAATTATCAAGTGCCACGACAAGCAGAAAGCAGAATTTTCGCGAAAATGTTTCAGTCATCCCTTTATATTCTGGAAATAAATGCAACACATGGATGAAGAAATTCTTGATAAGTGAAAATTAAAAAAACATAATAGATATAATATTACGTCGACACAAAAAATTATTTATTTCTCATTTTTTATTTGCTATTTAAATTATAATTATCTGTCGTTGATCAAGTCAAACTTAATAACATATCTGAAATATTATATTAATGTAGGCTCATATTTTTTAGATTAATAATTTAACAAATGTTTTAAATTTCAAACTAGTATTCATTACATTGAATTAGTTTCATGTGTGTATTTTGTAATATAATAGAAAATATAAACTATCAATTTCACTAGATATTTTAGTATTTTTGTTAATATTCATCTTAAATATTAATTCTTTATTAATTACACTAACTCAAATAAGCAAATTTACATATAGGTATATTTACATCTTTCTCTCTCTCTCTCTCTCTTTCTCAGATATACACATATATTTAGTTTAATTTTGTCAAATAATTTATTAGTTAAATTATAACTATATATTTATTAACTAAATTAAATTTGTGTTAATGTTTTAAAAGTTAAGAGAAATATACGAATATTATGTCTCAAAATAAAAAGCTTAACGTTGTCAAAATTTTTTTTTAATAAGTATCAAGTAATAAGTAATTTGAATAAGTAATTTGAATAAATTGAATAAGTAATTTGAATAAATAGTTTGTTGAATTTCGAATTTTGGTAAAATTGATATAACACTATAAGCTCATTTATGGGAAACTTTACGAGGAATAACCACCAAACTTTGGGTAATGTATCCGTTAAGTATGATAAATTAGCAATTACATATATATAGTCGCCAGAGACCATACCCTAATCACCAACAATGAATGTTATGAAATATTTATCGGTTATTACACAGCAACTATGTGAAGAAACAGATTATAAATAAAAGTTTTCCCTTGTTTCAGATAAATACATATGATAAAAACATATGGATTTATATTAACTTTTATTTTTTCAAAATATAAATATAAAAATGTAGTAAATATTCATTATATTTAATAGAATGCAAAAGTTTTATTTCATCTTTTGAGATGAATCCCTTTAATTGTTTTATCTCACTATATATATCAGTTAGATTCTGCATTTATGTGTGTGCAATAGCAACTGATCAAATGCTTAGCAATTATTTTTCGCAAGTCGAAGTTACTGCTATACTCATTAATCATAGATTTAATTGCTGTTCAACTAACATGCAGTTGTTAGATCGTAGATATAGTAACCATTTATCACATCTGCAGGCGTATAAAGCAGCATAATTTTAGTTTCATTCAACATATCGCTACACGATCATTGTCCTAGTTTTTGCTACTAAAACAGGGCACAATGTAATTTCCGTGTTTTAGCAACTACTAAAGCTTTCATTATTAAAGCATTTTTGTGTCGCATTTTCTCTTCGTTATGAAATGTAATCTTGCATTTTTTAATAGTTTATTTCGATACATTTTTCAATGAAATATTCCCTAAATTTTAAAAAATCGGTTATTTTATAAAATTTATATTATCAGATTTCAGAAAATTAATATTTTAACAAATGTCTATTAAACTAATATTAGCTTTTAACTGCAATTTATTAAATCACTCAGTTACTTAATAGAAATCTCGTTCGAATCTTAGGAATTTTAAAATAAGATTTGTAAAAAATATAATTTACTAGAGAGAGCAAAAAAGAATAAAAGAAATAAGGTGTGTTTAATAAAATTCTTGATAATATTATGTATATAATTTATGTAAATAG
This sequence comes from Camponotus floridanus, assembly GCF_003227725.1. Classification (NCBI taxonomy): domain Eukaryota; kingdom Metazoa; phylum Arthropoda; class Insecta; order Hymenoptera; family Formicidae; genus Camponotus; species Camponotus floridanus. The sequence continues at coordinate 3,939,953 of NW_020229838.1, forward strand.
CTAGCAGAAAAAATTTTATAAATTTTATTAAAGAATGACTTGGCAATTTAAATCTACTCGAGCTGAATTTTATTTTAAATTCAAATTAAACGTTCTTCGTTCAATAATTTTTTTGCGGATGCTTTACTCTTTTACTTTTGCTCGTTACACGGTGATCGTACGTGTTGAACTTTCGATGACGCTCATTAAATCTTTCAATAAGTATTTTCGATCGAGGCACGTCAAAATGCGCATTTGAAGTTGAACAATGAAATTTTAGTAAAGTTCAGGGACATATCATCAAGTTTTGCAGAAAAAGCGAGGAGAATATTGCGACGCAATTTATTTTCTGTCGTCTCTTGCAAACATGCTGACTGTTCCCGAACTCACCGCAAATGATAGTTTGTCGAACAAATCTCATCGAGTTTACTATAGTCCTAGATAACATTGAACTTTTTTTATTTGAATTTAAATCAGAAAAAGACATCAACTTTCTGGCGGATATTAAATGAGATTATTCTAATATGTGATGCAGAAAAAATATAGAGACTTTACTTCAGATTTCTAAAAATTTCAAGTTTAATTGTCAGCGTAGTTAATATTTAATATATATATTGTATTTAATATTTTAATGTATATACACTTTCGGTTTCAAATTTTTAGCAAATTATGTTTCTATAAAAGAGAGAGAGAGAGAGAGAGAGAGAGAGAGAGAGAGAGAGAGAGAGAAACCTGCTATAAATTCGAAGCAGAATGCATTTATATGTGTATAACTTTTGATGAAATTTTCTAAAGTTCGCTTTTGCGGAGGATCTGAAGAGAATATTCCTCATGTGTTAAACTTTTGACGACGTTTATTAAGCGCTACCAAATGTCTTTGATTACAAGATATTGTTATAATTTACAAAAACGATTGTCATAAAATGACGTACCGAAAATTACTCTGGCTTATAATATATATATATCATTTCATTTTGTCGATATACGTCAATTGCAAGATAATAATTAAATAGCAGTATAAATAATAATTAATATATAATATAAAAGGAATAATATCGACGTGTAAATAACGCAAAGTTTTTATCATTAATTAAAAAACTATTGTTACTTGTTAAATTGAAAATTAAATAGCGAAAAGTGATGAGAAAAATTAGAAATATAATGGCAGTCTTTCGATGGTAATTACTCCGTTTCCTATCACTATTTAGATATTAGTATAAGGCTGAATAATCTAAATAAAATCTAAATAAAACTTGAAAATTCCAAAGCAACTATCTGTTAAATACTAGAAGAATATTGTCAGGTGGTTAGCTTCCTCTCGAAGTAACACGTATCCAAAATATTTTGTACTCCTTTGTGTCTTCATGCGCAACAAATCACAGGTGACTTTCTTTAGCGACGTCTTTTCGCTAAATTAATAAAAAGCTGCTAGCTTGCAGAAATCAGACTTTTTCTACGTTCGTCGGTGAACAAACGGCTGCGTTTATGGAGCGTTTAAGCGACGATAAAACTCGAGAGTAATTGAAAGCTAGGTACGCAATTATTTTGCTCCAGTCGGCGAAACGTTTCTTTCTCGTCTGGGAAACCGAAAGTTCTTGTTGTGCTCGTCAGTGTTTGTGGCGCAGTAAAATCACTTACATGCTCCGACCGATCAGAATCGCTTCGTCTGACCATCGCGCGCCGTTAATACTTCGATTGGATATATTATTACACTGTTTGATAATCCCTGAGATGTTTAATGGCTCATGCATAAGCCGATTTCTACTATCATTTCGATGCGCATGTATGTGCCCGATAATTCATCAAACCGCAACTCTCTCATGTTATTCGCTACATTCGCATAATTTTCCAACTGTCAATCGATTATATGATAATAATGATAATTAATAATAATGATAATTGTGATAATCATAATATTTTAGCATTCAATGCTGCGATTCGCCGTTTTATTCGCAACAATTTGTTATAGCATTTACGCTCAAAATACTGTAAAAAATATTTGATCAGCTTAAATTTTTATTTTATTAACAATCTCATCCAATATCTTTACGCACATGTTATGCGATTAGAGTGGTTCAAGTAATTAAGTTGCGAGTGCTCTATTTCAAAATTTGATTAATTTCTACTCGCGAACAGGAGCATAATTCTATCTACGACGGTGCTTAAGTACCTTATACGTATATAATGATCTTGTGTCATATGCTAAAGCAAGAGTCGCAAAAAACTTGAAGCGAAAATGAAAGCATCGAGAAGTGAGAGAAAATGAAAAGAGCACCGGAACGAGAGAAAGGGAGAACGGAAGTTACGAGGAAGAATGACAATAACAGGCGAATTGCCGTTAATAGTCAATTTCAACGTGCGAATGAGTTTAAGGAAGCGAACAAAGTTTTCTCTCTCTCTCTCTCTCTCTCTCTCTCTCTCTATATATATATATATATATATATATATATATATATATATATATGTTGCACCATAAAAGTCTGCACATTAAAAGTGAATTAATTAATGACGAGGAAGTGCGAAAATTTCAGTCTGACTTTACTTTCGGGGATTTTCTTACATATTATTGTGCTCTCTGAAAATGTAATTTATATGTCAATTAAAGCGATAACAAATATAACGACGCAAAAGAGCGTTTCGTAAAATAAATTTCACAATTTAGACAAAATAGTTCTAATAGGATGAAATATACAGAGTGTTTATATTTTGAAGACGGAAATAATGCATGTCATTTTGGAATATGCCGCTCTTTGACAAATGATAAATTATATCACAAGTTACCGAGAAGATATATAGAGAAAGATTTTTTTCACCAATCGCGGTTCATGGGAGCAAATAACGAAACTTTTAATTCGAAGCAGACGTTACTCTCGAAAAGAATTTTAATTTGGGACGTAGTTGTGCTAAGATATCTCATCTTGAAGTTCAAAAAGTTACATCGACTTCTTAATAGCGTTCTGACTCCACTGAACACTCTAGATGTAAATCTGAAATACCTCTCCCATAATAATTATGAAACATTTCTGTCGGACAATTTCAATCGCAACGTTTTATACAACATCTCTCATATGAAACTGCAATATCTGCAGATTACGCATATAATCGATGGTTACCGATGAATCCAAATTCGTCAATCTAATCTCTGAGATCGCGGATGCCACTCATAATTGAATTTACGCGAGCGCGAAATCTCGTCGTTCTCGTCTCACCTGATCCAATTAGCCGTCGCCGCCGGCCTCATTTGCTCTACTTTAATTACGACCTTCGTTCCAAACCTGACGACTCTACTGGTGCAACATCACTATCGACAAATTTCTAGCTGGAACTTTTTCTGATCTTTCACCTAGCGTTACTCTTGCATTTACTCAACTTCTTTAACTGAATAACATGTTTCATCTCTCTCTTTCTTAAATTACAAAATTCAAGTAATATTGAAGAGATTAAAGATTAATCGGCAAAGATAAAAAACGAACGATAATAGCAACTTTGAGTCAGAAAATTAGTTTTTCAATCTAGTGGATAAATGACTTTGACAGAAATTTATTAAGTACTTTTTCTACTTTTCCGATATTTAATAAAGTTATTTATTTTCTATCTCTGAATAACTTTATATTTTATAATTTTAAATTTAAAGATATTGAGAGAAATGTGTTAGATTCCTACAGAATATTCAAAGTTAATGAAAAATTTCAATATTTTTCTTTCTTTCTTACGTTTGATAATCCTAAAAAAATTTCCATCATTATATAATCAGATACAAAACTCATATAATTGTTTGAGAGAATTATAATATTAAACATTTATAATTATAAAAATATTGAGATATAATAATATAATATTTAAGGGAAATACTATTAATATTTAATTTTTATTATTTTCGTATAAAGCGTTCTGGTGTCAAATTTATCACATCAAATATGTTGAATTATTTCTCATCATAGACCACTTATCAAAGTGACAAAACGATTTCGCAGATTTTTCTGCGCGTGAGGGTGAAGATTCAATTTAACATCTGTCATGTTTATAGACGAGAGATCGGTGAAAATTGCGTTGTCTCTTCATCATCGTGACAATCTGCAAATCCGTATAATCTTCGGAATACAGCGGCTGGAAGGAGAATGCGTCGAGAGATGAGAGCGATACAAAACCTCGTAACGTGACAAAAAAAAAAAAATATGACGTGACAAAAGGCGACTTTATCGCCGACTCTTCAAGGTGTCCCGGGTAGCGAGATGCGCGCCGTACAGTCGCAATATTAAACTTACACACCACATTTAACCGCAGGGCATTCTCAGCCACTCCATTAAATACGCTATTTTCTGGGTTAACGTTTGCCGGGTTATACACTCATTTTACGACTAATATCGGGGATCATTATTGACGATATTTTCAGATATTAAAAGCAAACTTTACAAGCCGTCCTCGCGAGCGAAACTTGCATTTTAACACATTTGCATTTTAACAGGCATGTGGGAAGAAGGATTCGTGAAAAAAAATGTGCTGTACGACTATTGGTATCACGCTATCGTAATCTGAAATGGATATTTTTATTATAAACGATGATATTTTGGGAATACGTATTTTTAAAGTATCCTGTAAAGAGGAATTAGAAATGACTATATATCGCGTGCATATAAATAACAGTATCTCGTAAAATTTATATTCTCCGAAAGTCGCATGCATATTGGAGTACGAAGTGTTACACGGGTACAATTTATTATCTTTCTCATATTTATTTTTATTCCGGGCAGGTGCTTCCTGTATTTCGAAAAAATTTCAATTTATTAAACACGTGTATCAAAAGATTAATTGCACAAATAGTTATTGTTATGAAAAAGATCAATATTCTTCTTTCACTATCGACACGCACAGAAAGCTTTGTTTGCTCATACCCTTTTAAACTCGAAGTGTTTTACGATTCGAAAACTGCGAGACGCATTGCATCTCCAAAGTATTCTCGCTATACTAACCAATGGAAACTCGCATTCGAGTTTCCGGATAACTAATTGCCCATCGAATCGCAATGAATCAGCGATTTCGACTTTAATATGCGGCACAGCTGCGACCTTACGAAATTATTGTTTATGTAGCAGCCAAAACTTGACATAGATTGATTAACGGGAGGGATAATTAATGAAAATTCCGATCGTGCGCCAACCAATGGAATAATACGAGCTTCGATCTGTAGCAAGATATCCTCATTGTAAAATCATACATTTGTAATTGACACGGGAATTCAGGGCGAGAATCTAGGACTTGACAGATTGATAAGACGAATAGAAGTGAGCATGGATATTTTATGATAAAGTGGAAATATATGTCTTAAGCAAACAATATTGAATAATTATGGGAAGTTTTGGGAAATAAAAATAGTTTATCATATGTTTATTATGAATTTTCGAAAATACAAGAGAAAAGAGAGAAATCAATACGAATCAAATGCGATAAAGAAGAAATCCACAAAGATATCAGAAATACCATTATTTTACGCAGAGAAATGTTTTGATCTGACATTCAATTCCTCAAGTCTCAAAGCAAATCACGAAACAATATCCACATCTTTGCGAAGAATATATTCTTACGAATACGTCTCAAAAATACATTATACAAAATATATAGAATATCATCGTAATGTAGAATAAAATAAAGATCGATGCGTGTCGCAGATTTAAATCGGAAATCCTGCAAGACTCTCGATACGAGGCGAAATCTAAATGGAAAGAGTTGATATCGGTGAAAAGTAGCATTATATACGAAGAGTGATTTAATACACGTTCTGCACATACGATACCGCTTCGTAAAATAATATATTACGGTTTTCTCGTGTGGAAAAATTCCGTAAGATACTATAAAATCTGAAATCGCAGATATATCGTTCGCCTTCGATGTCTTGAACGTCACGATAAATCTATAAAATGTTGGAGAGCGCGTAAAATCGTGTGGCCGCGACAGGGATAATCGTAATATTTCCAGAAACTCACGAAAAATTGGACAAAGTATCTCAATAAAACGAAAAATAGTGCGTGAAATAAAGCGTAAAAAATACGGCAAATTTATTTAAATCAAACACATCGAAATGATTTTTTCTCGGAAATCTTGAGTTGAATAAATTAATTTAAATTGTCCTCTTTTATGTTATTTTGTTCATGATCGATTATTCAAGATGTGGCAGTAATAAAATGGGGACATTATGTAAATAATACAGAAGATTTTATTAATGTATGTACAATTAAAGCCATGTTTAATTTTCAAACATTTTAGATGTCTTTATTATAATCATTAGAATTTGCTGTGTTTTTTTTTCTTCTTAAATAATCTATTAATAAGTAAGTTTTAACGATTTTTTCCGGAGAAAATTTTTTATGTTAAGAATTAAAGAAATGATATAGGTAATTAGATTTTTTAAATATTTTCGCGAAACTTATTAAAAATAAGTATATTTTATATTCCTCCCTTGTGCTATCTTTTCTATTTATATTTATACTCATGTTTAGAAAGATTTTTTTCTCAATTTTTTACTCGTTACTTTTTATTCACATTCATATAATTTTTCTATAATTTTTTTTATTCAATTTTAATTTTTTTTTATAAAGGAAGAGTTCTTAAATGCGAAAAAAGCAATACAAAACATCTTATTTGTATGCATGAACATGTTTTCGAGATACAATATATTATATATTTTACAAACGTGATATCCTTGATAGGGAGGGGATAGAGAAGCATAAGAAGCTGGGCGAGAAAGTCCTATAGGACTGAGCTGAAAAAATATTTTCAATATTTTCCAATATGATCAGAACGGTGCGGTTATTTGAGCTTTCTTTGACATAGACGATTTTCATCTCGCTTCGTTTTTTATCTGTTATCACGATGTCATGATGACGATCTTACGAATTATTTTTACGAAGCGAGGGTGGAATAAGATCGAACGATCAAAGACACACAAGGATCGGTTATCGGCACGTATATACGATGGGTAAACAACGCGACGGAAGTATGTACATCAAAGTATCTACCAGCGACGAGAAAGTATCGTTGTCCTCAATACTGTTGGTCGAGGGCGTAATTGAGTTTTCTCTCAAATTCTGTGATTCAGCCTTTTCCCTCTCTTTAAGCTCTTTTCCTCTTTTTCCTTTTTTTTACAAATAAATTGTCGTTCTTGTTCACTTTCGGAACATGTCAGGAAAATCAAAAAAGCGAGAGAGAAAGATAGAAATTATTAATATCGAGAAATTATATATATTTTCTATAATAAAAAAATAAAAGTGAAACAAACTACTACATTTCAAATTAATGTTGGATTTTGTCTCAAGAGATGAAGATGAAAAGGAGATACGATATACTCGACAATCTCGAATCATCATCTGCTTATTTCTCTTATTGCGCAAATTATTTTGAATAAATTTCTTCCCATCAATTAGAATAATCATGCTTGTGAAGCTTCTTTGATGGCTAAAGAGAATTCGACACAATGGCGACGGGATAAATATTCTGGTTTCATTCTGAACGCTTGAAAAGAGTGCAGTTTGGTCTATCGAAAGAAATTGTTTTATCACTTACGAAAAAATGAAAATCATGGTTATTTTAAAAATTAAGACTTACAAGAAATTTTGAGTAATTCTGATTTATAATTTGATGATTATTTTTTCTGAAATATATAGTGCACATATTTTTTAATACAATTTAATCTTTCCAAAGCCTCGGGCAACTATTTCTAATAAATTTAAAAATTTGGAAAAAAGTTTCTTTTCGGATATTGTATATGTGACCCCGATATTTTATTAATGAAAAATATTATTTAAGGATATTTATTCGTGATTGTTTTTGTGTTCTTTTATTAAGGAATAGGTCAAGATGACGTGAGTTGGTTTTGGAAGTTTATCGCTACACAATTTATTATTAAATATTCTCTGTCTTTAATAATAAAAAAATCGTGCAGGTGTGGCGTCTCTTAGGATGCCTCGTAAATAATCGAGTGTCGTTCCGAATTTATTTATAAAGGCATTCTCATATGAGACTCGCGTAGCGTTTCGCACTATTTTTTGGAAAGACCGTAAAAGTTATAAGAGCTCTCTGAAGAACCATTTATATGACTGAAAACATTTCATATTACTCTTTTACGAAGTGAAACGAGTGAATACATTCTCTTTTACAGAGAAAATTTATTTGAAATTATTTAAAATGAGAAATATATAATATTAAAAATAATATAATACTAAAAATAACGGCAATTCAAAATAAATATTATAAATCTATAATATTTATTTTTTGTTCAAGAAGTTTAATATCAAAAATATGAAAATAAATAAAAAATATGAAAATTAATTATCAACAATTAATTAAAAACCTGTACAATGTAATTTATAAACTGTGCAATGTAATTTAATTTATAATTAATATAATTTTTAATTTATTTTAACTACTCTTGCGCGTATTTCCCTTTAATATCATATTAGACAACGATACTTAGTTTCTCGTTACAAAATTAACGCGCGCTGTCTTTCTTCATAACGTCGTAGCAAAGTTAAACCGTTGTATGCTAAATGACATAAACTCTCTTGTAACCAATTATATCTCTTGTATTTCGTTATTGACGAGAGAGAAGCAGAGGGAAAGAAGTGAGAAGAATCCTTTTATAGTGGCAAGAAATTAAGAAGGGAAAAAAGGAGCACAACAAGTAAATCGCGATAGCGAATGGCCTCGTCAACATACTGGGGAGGGATCGATTCCGCGCATAAATCGATTGTCCGGTGACCCGCTTCGTCAAGGTTTTACCCGGGATTTATCTCCCAGGAAGTCGGCCTCTCGTGTATTTTCGCGCCGCCGCGCCGCGAGTTTGTTAATATTGGACCAGCCATGTTATGTGTCATGCTTTCTCTTAGAGAGCTCCTCTCAGACAGTTATGCGCGCATCTCGCGCATACCGATTTGATTGCGACTACAAATTTATTTTATCGTAGGCCATTTGCGCGCTCTCGCTAACTCGCTAACGTATTATTTGCATTCGCAATCCCAAAATGTTCAACTTGATACCTAAACCAGTAATTACAAAGATAATAGAGCGAAAGAGAAGTATGGCGTTATGTGAAAATCGCTTGTATTTTCCTGCAATGATAGAAAAAATTTCGACAAGTTCACGATTCTGTCTATAAAAAAAAATGTTAACTGTTACGTAAAATGATGTAATTTTGAGAGAGAAGAATGTCTTTTCCTCTTTCTTTTTAGTTAAATTTCAATATAATTATAACTCGTATTAATTTGAAATTGGCTGATTTGACAAGTATATCGCAAGAAAAACATTCACTTTTAAAGAGCTTTGAATAATATTAGTTCCTTAGAATCAAATATAAAATTATAGCACACATTTTTTCAATTTAAAGTTAAAGAGAGAAAGAGAGTTTATTCTGCATCTACTTTTTCTTGGTGAAATCAAGGATTTTTCATTTGTTTATTACAGGTGCGCTCGAGATCGCTGACCCAGCTGGATGCACTCAGCAGCAGCATGTTGGACACGGGGGAGCATCATCTGGAGAGTGATTCCTCGCAGCAGCAACCCCCTCATTTGCACCACCATCAGCAACCCCATCAGCTGCAACACCCCCTCGGCATCGAGTGCAATCGGATTCGATTTCTCGCGCCGGGCGCAGCACCCGTCGAGATTGTGCACCCTAATCGTACCAGACACAAACTTTCGCGATCTCAGGTAAAGTAAAAGTTTTCGCACTATTACAATTTAATACGAGTCTTTCCTTGGAGTAGATAAAGTGGCGATTATAGTTGATGCAATTTTACTATAGCAATTTCCCAGCAAGATATTAGAGAAGTTCTTTTCCTACATTCTTATTTTCTTCTCTTAAAACTGACTTAATATTTTGATGAATATTGTGGAAATTTTGTAGCGAGAAATACTTATATTCCTTATAATTATCTCTCTCATATTTATATCCCTTTGCATATTGTTATATTATATGCAGTATATTATATTTTATTGAAAGGAAGAAGATTTAATTTTATTCTTTACACTAAATTTAAAATGAGACAAATTAAACATTTTAAGGACGTAAAAAGTAAAAGAAATATTAATTTTATAAATAGTTGAAAACAAACTTTAACACAAACTTAGTTAAAGAAGAAGTTTATTAAGAGAAAGAAAAAAATAGAGAGGTGTTATATTAAAATTTGTTCAAGCTATCTTAAAAAAATCAGAACTTCTCCTTTTTTATCTTCTACAATTTTGAAATTTTTAATTTGTATTATTTTTTAAATCTTTTGTAGTTAATAAATTATCAAGCTCTTTTGAAAGAGAAAAATAATGTTTCAAGATTAACATTATTTTTGCGTGCAATACGAAATATTTACGCGACATTTGTTCGAAAAAGAAAGAGAGGGAGGGCTATATTCAGGCTTCATGGAAACAAAGAGATCGCATGTACGAGAAGTTCGATATAACGAGTGAGGAAATTCTTTCTTTATTCGCGGGATTTCCTTTATCCTAGTACAACGAACGGCTGAGAATGAAATAAAACGCGACGTGATACTCTCACATCTTTGTATCTCCTTCATTTAAGATAACACAATCTCTAAGAGAAATATAAATGTCCCCGCGTCTTCCATGTATCTCCTGCGGGATAGATATATCTTTCATTGCTCGAGTACGAGTGTCAAACCAATCGTAAGAAATGCGCGATGAGCGGCCAGAAATATCAGATTCACGGGAGAATATTTACGTATCGATAATATATTCTTCGGCCATTTCCATTTTCCAGTATCGATAAATTTCGAGTCATAATCGCAACGCGATATTTGTAAATGGGCATTTATATTAAAATGCTGCGACGTAAATAAACTGCAACAAATGAATAATCAGAGAATTGTTTAATGTTTTTTTTTTATTTTTTTGTTATTTTTTATGACGCCACTTTGCAAAAGTTACCGAGCTACTCTAACAGAGTAATTCAAATAAGATTCGAGGAGTTGAAAGGGGAGCCCTCCTGCCAGTGAAACGGTATCGATACACAAGAAAATCCGTCCCTTTATGCTATTGAAATACTTTCGGTTGCCTGGGAATTTTGCGATCTTTACGAAGTGGTCCGGACATTATCCAAACTGTGATCCATATTCCAAATGGAAATTCTGTGTCATCTAGCTGAATTTGCAATGAAGCCGGATTAAACGGCATGACGCAATAGTAATCTGCAATTAACGATCTTTTAATGAACAATCTTTTAATATTGTATTTATGCATTTAATGGCATGTTCAAATAATATAAATATGCTAATAATAAAGATAAATTAGATTAAAGGATTGCTGGGAAAGAGCCTGTGTAAAATACGCGCAATTATTTTGCGCTCCGTGTCGGTGTAACTAACTTCTTTTTTAGCTCAACGATAAAAGAAAGGTGTAGAAAAACGTTTACTGTAATTTCTAGAGATTTATAAAGGTCGTATCTATGTCGCGGATCAGCGGCATAGATTTACATATTCCTCTCCAGAGAAGGTATTCTGGCGATTAACACATTTTTTCATTTTATTAAGTCAATCTTGGTAAATAAATAAGACAATAGACGATGCAAATGAGAGAGTTAGCATCTCTTTATTAGCGATATTTAAGAAATCTCTTGAATAATATTATTTTTTTCATTTTTTTAATATTGCTTTACGCTGTGTTATATGTCATTGTACACATCATATGTATGAAAAAATATATTATCTAAGATTTAATACGCAGGATATTTTTGTAAAAAATAATTTCTTTTAGAAGAAGGATAAAAAATGAAATAAATAGCTCTATAAATATATTGTGACATATTTGTGATATTTTTTAATAAAATGAATATGTTTGATATCTTTTAAAATATTTTTTCATAAAAAATGATGTGTATATATATATATAAACAAAATTTTTCGCTGCAGTTGCATTTTAAAATAAGGTTTTTGTAAACATTGCTCTCTCATTTCGAGTAAGGTTTATATTGAACTCTATAATTAGATTCCAAGATGAATAAATTAAGAGTTTACGCTTTTCCATAGTGGTTGCAAGTCAAATTACAAGACATTATACTCGTTAACAAGACGAGATAATCAGACTAACTTTAATTGCAATTGGGAATTGTTCCATGTCGCTGGTATTGTTGGTTTCTGACATTTCATTACATCAGCTGGCCTGTTGTTGTCATTTTCTTGTGGCATGCTCTACACTATATATACGTGGCGACATAAATGTCACCGAGTAATTCTATAAAATTAATTTGTCAATTAGCATAATCCTATAGCCATGCGCGCGACAATCACGCGAAGACAATGAAATTACATTCAAAACAAAGGAAACAAAGCTTCTATCCAATGCCACGCTATATAATCGCTTGCATTATCATGAAATTTTAGCTGGCATTTTATTTCACCCTTTCGCATATCCGTCTTATATCTTTTTTCCTCTGTAAGAAATAATCTTCTTGAACGATGCAAGAAATTCTTTATCTCGTTGAACCGTTAATTAATTTCCGCTGGTAATATTTTAAACTCTCTCTTTCCTTTTTCAAGATAAGTTTTATCGATTCTTTTTAATTTCAGAATTATTTCTTACTTTACTTTATCCTTCCTTACTCAAATTGCAATATTACATAAGAATGTCTGATATTGAAAAAAAGTTAAACATTTTAGGGGCAGAAAGAGAAGTTAATTTTTTATCATACAGGGTGTCCCAGTTATCTTCCGTCATCTTTCAAAAACAGATTCCTGGGATCATCTTTCGGGGATCTTTCCTCAACGAAAATGTCGAGGCACTAATAATTTTCGAATTATAAGTGATTGGAAATAAGGGATTTTTCTTAAACTAAGCTTTGTAGAAATAAAATATTAACATTACCACATTCTTCGATTAATTTTAAATAGAGTTTACTTTAGTTGAGTTTTAATTTAAGATTTAATTGCAAAGATATATGATGACAAAAATCGGGAACATACAAAAAATGATGGCCTTCATTGACATTTTCGCTGAGGAAAAATCGTCTTCAAATGATCCCAGGAATCTGTCTTTGAAAGATGACGGAAGATAACTGGGACACCCTGTATACATTTCTTAGACTTAATTATTTAATTTCATTCTTTTCTTTAATGAAAAATATTTTTTAAAGAAATATAGTAAATATTTAATTTTATATAAATGTCTTTAATTAATTATAATAAAAACCATTGTTTTTTCGTGCGCGTTTTGATTTATTATTATTTCCTCGAATACATATAAATATTTTGTCTATAGTTATTCGATAATTATTCGTTTCCTCGGATGATATTCGGATATATACGCCGTTTGATTTACCTCATGTCCTTGGGATGCGAATAACGAGCTCGGAAATAATAGACGCCGAATCACTAAGCGATCAATCGCTATCGAACACCCGATATTCACTGGATCATCTTGCGTCCTTTGAGTGGGGATGAGGTCCTTTGTGTAATCCCCTTGGCACAAACGACTAACTGGAATACGAAACTTAGAGATATCCGGCAAAGCAGTGAGAAAATAGGGCGAAACATGGAATTGCTATTAGCCGAACCCAATTTCATAAAACTGCGGGAATTGTAATACCAGAATTTTTTACATGACTGAGGAATACATGCCTCTGTGAAATACTTGATGAAATCATAATGTTACCCAATTCGAAATAATTTTAGTCTATAATTATATATAATAAAATAAAATGAATATAAGTTAATGTAGTTTACTAGATATACGTAATTACATTACGTAGCAAGTAATTGCATTTTAAATCTCACCATTGTGCTAAAAATATTGTCAACTCCCGTATAATATATAAAAATTGAAACGCTCGAGAAATATATTTAATCTATTCTTATATAAGCCAGTTTAATATTACAAATTCTTATATAATACTTATATTATTGCACTGAAATTAAACTTTTATATGAAGATATAATATTATCGTAGCTATATCGTATAAAATATTTTCTTCTTTCTCTCTCTCTCTCTCTCTCTCTCTCTCTCTCTCTCTCATCACGTAAATGCGAGCACGTTTATTATAATTATATAAATATTTAACACCGAATTCTGACATGAACAAAACTTGATATTGGAAATGTATGCACCTATGAACAACCGACAATGATTAAAATCGACACAATTAAAAATGCATAAAGAACACGATGGAATTTAGATCTAATATAAATCGAATATTAATAACGAATTTTGTGACCGCTGTATTGGTCCATTGATATTTACGTGGATGTTAATAATCGCGGAGAATATTGAATACAATCGACAATTATCCGCTGTATTTTTGATCCCATTTAGATAATGAAATTACAATTTCGAGTATATGTATAAATAGAGATATATCGCATAATTTTCACAATTATACATAATAAAAAATGGATATTATACCAGATTTAATACAAATATTACGATAATGATATATTTACATGCAAAAGGTGAATCTCTATAATTATTTCTAATCTCTTTCTTGTCAATATGTATGGATTAAATATTGTGAGAATTAACAAAAAATAAATAATAGAATCTTTTATTACATTTTTTATTTTTATCGGATTTATAATTCAAGAAATTATTTCATATTTAGCTATCATATTATCCTGTCAATCTAATTATAATGTAAATAATTTGTAAAGAAGTACATGTCCTAAAATATTGTACAAAGCAGTAAGCCGTTAATTTATATAAAAACCTTAGAGAACTGGACGCACGCATTTCGTGTCGCAAAATTACCCGGATTTATCGCACTCATACCATCAAGGTCACATTTTAATGGACATAAAAATTTCAGCGAATTGCAAGAGAGTGCGAAATTACTGCAATTTCCTTCCACAAGTGGTCGACGGCGAGCCAAAATTGTAATGGCTCGCAAGAGAGCTTTTTTAAAGCTCCGTCGAAAATAAAGTCGACAGTTTTCTTGTATCATTGTCGGTTTCGACAAACGCGCGCAAAATAAGATTTAGTTAATAGATTAGATTGTGGCAACGACCGAGCGAGAGCTTTTAACGACACGAACGAGTGGTAATTTGCAAAGTACACTTCGAATTTTATCGGTATCCCCCAGGTGGTTTCAACATTCTCATAAAGCTTTCGGAAGAATTGAAAGGCATCCGCATAAAAATCATTTATTTATATCACTTTTACGATTCTATATTTTTAATAGTAAATATCAATTAAATTAGAAAATTTTTATTAAGGAAAAATTAAAATTTTTGTACAGAGACATATTTTTATAAATCGATAAATTGTCAGAGTTTGCATCAAACAGATTATTAAGGCTTATATTCTCAAGTCTTTTCCTTTTAAGAAATTTATTTTTTTACGCAAATAATATCATATATTTCTCTTTTTGTTATAAAAAATTTTAAAAATCTATTCTTTAGATTTAACCTCGCGTTTAATTTTGTTTAAATAAATATTTATAGTAAATATTTATTATATATTATTTTGTTTATGATGTAAACAAAAAATCCATTATTTATTTAAAAAAGAATTTTAAATTGCAAATCGTTACGTAAATACATATGCAAATAGGAACGAAAAGATAAATGTTATACGAATAAGAGACTTATATCTATATGTACTCTTTTGAAATGTAAGTGGCCGCGTAGGCGTTGATTTGGACTACTTGCAGAAACGCCTACGCACACCATCTGTGACGTAAAAACGCAAATGGCGATTGTAACGATAAAATGAGAGCATCTCTTCAGTCATTATTAGATATGAAATTGCAAGCTAAAAATTTTACTATTTTAATTTTCAATATTCTAAATTAATTCAAAAAACATATACATATGTAATTACATTGAGTGGTAATAAACGCATGTCAAATGATTTCCATGTCATTTCTACAAATAATTGTTTTACAAAGCTGAGCTTATGACAAATTAGATAAATTAATAAAAATTTGCGAAAAAGTAATATTAAAAATTATGAAAATACATGTAAAAAATATAACACACTTGTGATTAGAAATTTGATCATATATATATATATATATATATATATATATATATATATATATATTATCATATATACATATTTTGTTAAGAAAAAAATCTATTAATTTTTTAAATTATGCATATATTTCGTTTGAACAAACAAATAAATAACTGTTATTATTGTAAAATATAATATATTCTTTCTTTTTTTTTAAATGGCCGAAACATTTATATTTCTGCTCTTAAAATAAAACACATTTCTTTTGGAAAAGAGAAAAATCCATATAAATCAATTTAAATATTTCGTTCGTTTAAAAACATTTGCATACTTTTAGCCAAAGTCAAGTCATCACATATACTGCTAATTCTATTCAAGTCGCGTAATAATATATGACGAAAATTAAGTTTATCAAATTGTGCCCTTTTCGTATAGTGTAACTTTTTTCTTTTTTAACGTTTTATTCTTGGCAAAAATAGATTAATGATTTTCTCGTATGTAGATTATTAGATAAAAAGTTTGTCGGAAACAAATTCTCTAAAATAAATGGTAGGATTGCTCTCAAACTACTTTTTTAATTACTTTATATAATATATTTAAATATTAGTTTATATAATATATATTTAAACTATATAATTATATTATAGAAAAAAAGTAAATAACAATAAATATTTAATTAATTTATAGAGAAAGAGGAAAATTACTTTTTGACTTAATTATAAGTGTCAGATTTTATTCTATTTATAATTTCTGGAGTATAATAGGATAATGCAAGAATAAAATTCTACGAATTAAGTCGGAAATTTAGAGCGTCGGCAGCGGTAAAAAATCGCTACGAGGTAAATCGTTACAAGGAATGATAAACGATAATATTACAGTCTTGCCTCTTATGGGAAGTGGCGGAGGAATTTTCATTAAGCGCCCACACGCAGGTTAGTATCATTGTCACGAACTACTCAAGTATTTATCCTTACTTTAGGAAACTTGGTAAGTTACATATCTCCGACGACTGTTACCATCGGTTATTCAAATTGATATTACACAAACGTGGAATATTATTACTGTCTTCTCTACAGATCGTATCTAAAAATATTAAATTCTAATGGTATGATAATATGTTTTCAATCTGTATGAATTATTTCGATGGGAGCTTAACAAGCGAGATGTTATTTTTTTTTCTAATTTTTTGTATCTATGTTAAAATATTCTATGTTGAAGTGATTCGTTGATTGTTACCCAAACAATTTAAATAGAATCTATAATTTGCGATAAAATTTGACACAAATATTTATTTATGATTTTATGTGTTCAAAATTATTCTCAATCTTTATTTTGACAAACAAATTTTAATGAAATTTTTTTATTTAAAATGATATATACAAAATATATATATTCCTAAAGTATGGATGGAAATAAAATTTGTGAAACATTTATAAATAAAAATAGCATGTAAAGTAATATATTAAAATATATCTTTTAATAATACTATAAGAAAATAATACAACAATTTTAAATCTTTATCTAACAGTCTCAATTGTATGCTGAAGTATAAACCGTCTCGATTATTACATTTAATAGTACCGAAAAATTATCATAATAATTATTATAATATTTATTTAAATCTACATATTAAACTTTCTCTCCGTCTCTCTCTCTCTATTGCAAAGCGTCGACATAATAACCAGATTAAACAATCTTGATTTACTTCAATGCGTGGGTATTATAATACATTGCGTGAACTATATACTTGCGTACGTTGCGTATATTTTCTAAGCCTTTGTAAAGGATAAAAGGAAAGTTTTAGTAATATGAACAAAGAGTGTGTATCAAGGAACATATCCGTTATAAACTCTTGAATGTGATATGTACAGTTGCTTACACGATTATATACTCAAAATTACATAGCTAGAGAAGTATTTAATAAGTCTCGTTATGTATCTCATATTGTAAAGTTCGCGTTTGGGACAGTTGCAGTTACATCGATAACTACGATTCTCTCAGAGATTCTATTGCAAGATAAAAACAGTTATCGTTTCAGATTTGAAAATTATTAAAAAGTTACAAATACATACAACATACACTAGATTTAACATAATCTTTGCAGATTTTGCTTAATAATATCCTGATATGTTAATTTCCCTCGATTAAATTTCTTTTTGTTTCTTCTGACTTATTTTGTTTAAGCAGCAAAGTGAATTAATTTGTAATGATGACGGGCAAAAATCTTTTTGCTACTTGCGGGTAGCTCTAGAGGCACAACAGAGCGATTGCTTCCACATGCCGTGCTTTAATATTTAATTCCGCGGACCGATTCACCAGCCTACCAGGTGACTCGAATTTATGAGAACGCCGCTCCTGCATTATTTATGAGGAGAAAAAAATCGAGTCGAATGGGCGAACGTGGCAGTAATATTGAATTTGGGTACGAGAACTACGAAGTAATCATGATTTTTTTTCTCTTGAAGAAAACGCTGGCCAATTCTCTAAACTCTTCTTCATAAGTTAAAACATACTAAAGATCACAAGCAAAATATAAAGAATAGTCAAATTAAATTAATGATGAATAAAATAATCATTATTGATAATAAATTAATCATTAAATTAATGATGAATAAAATTTCGACACCGAATTAATATCTCAAATCTTGTTTACGTAAAGAAATAAAACTAAGGATATTTTTATTTTGGTTACAGGTGTCTAGTAACGAATACTTTAGTGTCAGTTTCGAAGTGGGCGAGGACACCGCCGCAGCTTCCTTTGAACGCGAGGAGTTTCTGCCAGCTACGAGGGGAACTTACCTGGTGTGAGTGAAGCATTATCATACAATATATTTAATATTTAGCCGGTCTGTGCCGTCAATAAATTTCTCGTTTTATGTCAAGTAAAAATAAAATATGACATGCATTATTTATAGATGTACGCATCTAAACAATATTGCGTTTATAGACTGATTCTCGACACGTATGACTTCTACATTACATTATATATGATTTATGAAAACTTCTATTATAATAAGATGAAAAATCGATACTATCCTTGTTTATAATATTGTTATTTTCTTATCCAACATTTGTTATTCTACAATACATTCAATAATCGATTTTTAAACGGATGCGATTGATTTTAGAATATTTGCTCCGATATCGATATTTTCATATCGATGCACATATATGTGTGTCGTCGCAAAATTGAAATTTTCTTTAATGTGCATAATTATAATTACTGTTGATAATTCACAATTATTATTAAAATTATATTTTATTTCTTCATTCTGTTTCAATTAAATATGTAATTTTAACTTTGTTATATTTGTGTCGAAAAATACGGGACTGATTGCGTTATTCGTTAATTACATGGTGAATTCAAAATTGACTTTCATTACACACACACATTTATATAATTTTTTAAATATATTTTTTCTTAAAAGAATATTTTTAACCATCAAATATTTTCAAATATAAAAAATTAGTTTAAAATAAAAAATGTAATACTTAGCATTACATTTTTAGGCAATATTCTATTAAAGCAAGTAATATGCCGACATAGCGCGTTACATTTAATCTCCTTTAAATTCACTCGTGAGAAAGAGGATAACCTTTTTTCCTCCTTCATCAATCTTCAAAATGATCCGGCAATCCATTCAATAAACGGTTAGAGAAAGAAGTAGGGGGAAAGACGGAAGCAGCACTTCTATTTTTGAGATCGCTAGGAGGTCAGCTCTTTTCTACGATGTGGTTGTCCGCGCTCTACAGGGTGTACTGATATATCGCGACAGCTTCGATGCAGGATTTGCGAGGTCGGGAATAAATAGACAAAGGCTGTCGCCACGTTTGTCATAACATAAATGGACCCGTATTACCGCAGAAAGGAAATAAATTGCGCGCTGCGTCCCGGAAAATTCTTATCTCATAATCAAGCACGAATTTAATTTATCTTGATGCGTCTAATTGAAAAATCTTTGTCGCATTTGTTTTAATCATCGTGAATATTCGTCATCGTTAAATACGATACGTTGAGCCGCGAGTTTTTTTTACGAAGTAAGTTGTTTCAAAGAAAAAAGAGAACAATTATTACGAACTCGATTTTATTGAGAACTACTAATCTATTCGCTAAAAGAAAATTTTTAATAAGGAAAGAGTGCTATTTTTGATAGTATGTGCATATCGCGATAATATAGTAGAGCTATCCATAGTTAACGTTTCACAAGCACTTCGAACTTTTTCGCGATTTTTTTGAGCGTAAGTAATGAATTAGCGAGTAAAATTTTCCGACAGAAAAGACTCCATCATAGAAAACTGTGCTCATTTAAACAGCCATTTAGCATAATTTTTCACTAATCAAACTAGGACTTTATTCGAATTATTAGGAGAATCGAATATTTATTAAAAAAACTTGAGAGAATATTAAAATGCGCAAAAAGCGCAGTTTTTTCTTTATAGAGTTATTTAATAAAATTTAAACATAAAAAATAATTATAAATATACAAATTTACAAAAAATAGTAGTGCATAGGTATAAAAAAATTGTTAAAAATTTCTTTTTTACATGGAAACGAGATAAAAAAAATTATGTATAATAATTGGAGAGCAACTTTTTTAATAATAAACATTTTGAACGTATAAATATTGTAAATGAACGAATAATTATATGAAATATGAAAAATGTCATGCTTTCTAATTATCATACATAATTTTTTTTAACTATCTCATTTCCATGCAAGAGATAAATTTATAAAGATCTTCTTTTTTATCACAATTTTATCCTTCTTTTTCTTTTTGTTTTCTTGATTTTCACACAATACTACATTTGTAATAGTTCTGTATTATTATTTTTATCTCCAACAGCCTCGCTCACGATTGCCGTCTTCAATTAATTTGTACTTATTCAACGTGACAACGATTTAAAAAATCAACAAGAAATATTATAAGAGACAATACTATTATAATTTTGTTGTATAGTAGCCGCGAAAACGCTTTAGATTCAACGAGATTACTCTTAATGGCCAAGCTTTATTATGCGGCGAAACGAGAATTGAACAAAGCGTACTTTGCTTTTGTCGCATCAGTTTTCTGACAAAAAATTTCCATTTTACGAATCCTGGAATCGCAATCACAAGATATGCAATTTGTATGAAAAATGCCGTTCTTTAGCTTTCAACGCGAGATTTATCTTGTTTCGAATTACTCAGATCGTTTTTACCACTTATGATTATCTCAAAGCTACATCTTGCATTAGAATTAAGACGTATAACTGCATTACTGCATAATAATTGCATGACTAAGTTGTTGAAAAAAAATTAACTTATGTAGTTTCAAAAGACTTAATTTTGCTTTCATATACAATGTTTGAGAATCGTGAAATATTCTCACAGATGTTTTATGCTTCATTCTATTCAAATTTTCATTGCTATAATTTAGATACTACTAATTCAATTAAATAAATTTAGATATTACTAATTCAATTAAATAATTCAATATAATAATTCAATTAAAAACGGATTATTTAAGTATATTAAATATACATAAATAGTTATTTATTTGAAATAAAAAATAATCTATAGAGTACATTTGTGTGAATTCGTGTGAAAATTTTATCTCTTTCGTTTTCATAGTATCTCTGACAGTCAAATTTCAAACAATGTATAATAACGACGAATATCGCTGCGTCATTCTCTTTGAAATGGCACACCGCAATTTAGAACGTGCGCATATACACACACACATACACACACATGAGTGTACCAATACCCATCTGGGAAGCTGTCGCATTAGTCAGTGATTTATAGCGATTTAATGCGGCTAGATATGTTCAATAAACATGAATGAACGCAAAGAGAGGACACAGTTCTGTTCGAGCAATGTATATCGCAACAGCAAAAGGAGAAAATATCAGCTGATAAGGAAAAAAATCGAATGATTCTCTAGCATTACGAAAATGCATTCACTGTAAAAGCATAAAAAATCTAGTAAAAGCATAGAAAATATTATATAATAGAGTACGAACAAGTATGTCCATTGGAAATTATTTTCAATAACGATTGCTTTTTATACATACTTTAATTATCTTCATTATTTGTTTTCCAATAAAAGAATTAATACATCGAAACAATTCGTACAATATAATAAATCTATGATTTATTATTCTAATGATTACTTGAGAAAGAAAGTATTCGCAAGTTTTACTTATTCGTAATATCGATGTTTTGATGTCAAGATTTTACGTCAAGTTCATATTACATTTTATTCGTTTCGAAAAAAATGATCAAATGTCATGTTTTAAAGTTAAAAAAAAACGACACACATGGATATACACAAGTGCCATTCTATTCGATTGTAACGAAAGCTGCGAAACCTACAACGTGAAATTAAAAAAAATTATGCTGGATGGAATTGGACTCTTAAACAACAATTCGATTTTTAAATACTTGGAACAAGCCACGTGCGCGCCAATTTTTGATTTCGTGATGTTGCGTTTGGAGGGAGACTCGATTTACTCTATCCTCCACTCGGATCGTGACACGTTTTTAATTATAACACAAATTTATTTTATTTAATTCTGAATCAATAGGCGTATGGATGATATAGCCTTTTTATATCTAATATCTTGCTATATCAGTGAAATTTATAACTTGAAAGCAACCTCCAACGAATAAATATTGAAATTTTATGCTTGACAAATAAATAAGCATATTATAAAATTTACTTAAGAAAAAATTTCTGAAAAATTTATTTAAGAAAATCTCCTAAATATTATTTTGATGAGAAAAAAAATGTCAATCTAGATGCACTTTGTAAGACGAGATTGTTCGGATATTTTTGTTCTAATTATAATTTATGTTAAACAATAATGGGGAAGGTATAAAATGCAATAAGAAAGAATGAATAATTGAAAGAATAAAAAGCGCGCGTGAATGAGTAATTAATTTACTTCTCCTTCGAATTCTGTTGATGGAATTTCTGCTTCGTCACGGTTTGTAATGTTACTCTTCGAGGGAAAAATACCTTGTCTCTCAACCTTACGCCCTTATTTCGCTAGACACTCCTCTTCCTGTTTTCGAAATAGACTACTGGAAAAATTTGCATAATATTCGGAAAATTAGAAGAGAAAACCTGATCTTTCAATTTTGCGTTTTTATTTTATTAGACACTGCTTTTTCTGTTTTTGAAAATAGACTATTGGAAAAATTTGCATAATATTCGGGAAATTAGAAAGGAAACTAAATTTTGTACTACGATATTATAAAATTACATCATGTTGCATTTTCCTTTCAAATTATTTTATCAATATAAAAGAGAGAACAAGTTTATTTTTTGATAAATTAATAGATGTAAAGTACTTATAATTCAGTATTTTAATTTATATCATTAATATCATATATATTAGTATTATAATTTAATAGTAATTAATAGTAAAAATAATTTATATAAATATAAGTATATAATAAACAAATTTAAGTATATACATATACAATTTCTGCACATATACACACAATTGAATTTGTAATTTTTAATTTATAATCGGTCTGCAAATTAAATTGTCGATGGAAATAATTAACAATTATAAACATAGATTAAATTACACATATAAATGGTTTATCAAATTCAATCAATCCAAATTAAATCATCTCTTACATTTATCTATTCGTTACAATTATCTATTCATGAAAATCAACTTAGTGATTATATACAATTAGTTAAGATTTCAACGAAATAAAAATAGTCGAAATAAAAAGATTTCAACGAAATAAAAAGATTTCGGCAATTTACATCATTATGAAGGATACGTGGTAGTAATTCCGCATAATTTGGTAATGTTATGTCATTAGAGGGAACAGAAAGAAAGAAGAATATCAAATTTTATCTCTTAGGATGAAGATGCGCGTAGTAATTTTCCCTCGATTGAGCAACAACATCTACTTGGTTTGTTATTTCCTATGATCATTTCCTAAATTTGTGCGAAAAGTATTAGAATGAATGTATGATACGATATATTGTGTTTACGCAAGATTTGTTTTCATATGATTTGTTATTCCAAACCTTCGATATTTCTACTTTAATTTGTTTTAGTTCAATATTTTGTATAAATATAGCAAACATGTTTTGTTTGACAGCTTTTCATAATGGAAAAAGTAATTGTATCATGAAATTATAATTTTGGAATACAAAAATATTATATTGGAGTCCATTAAAAAATATGAATATGTAAATCTCAATTTAACTATATCGCAAAACTAAAAATTTTTAGTTGATTTGCAACAAAAATTAAAATTAAATTTATTTTATACATGTATAAATTATCTCATGATCGTTGTAATTCTCGAAATTTTTTGAAAAATAACTTTCAACTTTCAACCTTCAAACGTTAATAGTTTATCTCACTATATTATTTACATGTTACAGGGATGTACTGAGCCCGGCTTGCGAACGTCGGGGTGTCGATTTATCGCGCGTCGAAGTTCTGGACAGCTCATCGACGCCGTTATCTCTGCTGACAACAGATGCTTCTACCCTTGGTGGAAAGCATCTACGAGTTACTTGTAAGTTTGTATTGTATATATATATATATATATATATATATATATATATATACAATGAATATATATATATATATATATATATATATTCATTTAAATTTAAATAAGATTTACTAACAAACTTAGATATATATTAGATTGTATGTATGTGTATGTGTGTATGCAGATGAATATATCCTTTGATCTCGTTTTTATTTTTTTTTATTCTGTTATTAACTGTATGTGATAATGAATATCAAACATTGGAGAAGAACGAAAAATTCAATAGGCACCTTCGTGATAGATGCAATTTGCACATTTAATTATCAAGCGTTAATATAAGGCTTCGCAATAGACGTCATGATAGACGTACGTACAGAGAACAATGACCCGATGACCGATTTTACAGAAGTAATCAATAGAAAATATTCAATGAAAAGCGATGTTAAAAATATAAATGTAAATAATGATTGCGCGTCAGAAACTGTTTATCATTAATTTGCATACTTTTTATTTAAGATATCGTTCGCAGTGAAGACTCGGCTTTATCTATAGCCTTAGTTATTACCATCAATTAATTATTAATGATGCATCGAAATGCCCCGACTTTGTGGCTGACACATCGAACATAATTAATTATTCTACGTGCAATGAGATGGACTGGTTAATTCCCAAAGCTGATTAATTTAACCGCACAAACACAGTTCAAAGTTGAGTGACATAAATCGTGAAGGGATCACTTCCGAATTGACGATAATCCTTGTTTTTCAGAAATATATAACTGTCATAAATCATCCAAGCTTGTGTCGTATAATAGAATTTACAATATTTATATTTCAAAGCAAATATTGAGTTTAACTTTTTCAAAGATTTTCTTTTCGCTGATAATATCTTAGCAAATACTCAGTTTTTTTCTCTCTCTTTCTCTCTTTCTCATATACTAAAGAGAGTTTTCTTTTTTATTATTTACAATTCTTTTAAGTTTTAAATTTATATTTATATAAATCTTTTAATTTAAATTTATATAAATCTTTTTAGAGACTTTTCAGAAATAGAACATTTTATAGAAAACCTTTGCGAAATATTAAAATACTTTTATAAGTCTCGTTGTAAATATTTAAATGCTGGAAAATATAAGTGCATATTTAAAGCGCAAAATATATTGCACATTTGGTTCAATTACAACTAGAAGCTACAAGACGGTTTAAGCAGTAAAGTTAATCGATTAAACTCTCTGAATAATTTAGCCACCTTTAAATTTGTTAAATGATCACAGATCACGCACAGACCATTTTCTCGCTTCTCTCGATTAATTTAATTGTCTTCCGGCGACTTGAGACAACAAAGGTATCTTGCGATGACAGGCGAGGGGGCTTCAAAGAATCGTTAATAGATAATGAAGAACGAACGAGTAATTAAGCTGGGCTCCATTTCAGTCTAGTCAAATAGATAGTGAAAGCCTGGAGGATATTTACCAGGAAGATTTCCTTCTTTCATGCATATACGTGTATTTTCTTAAATGTCTTATACAGAAGAATTTAAAAAAATGCATAATTTTACACTCTAATTTTGATGCAATTTTTAATTGAGATATAAAATCCGTAAATAATTACGATAAAATTTTGAACAAATTTTTAATCATTAATACATTACATCATATATTAATTCTAATGTATTATACGAGGACCTTACTTCGCATTATCGCAAGTAATTGCAAGCTATCTTTATTGCAATCTTTGTTAATTGCATCTGGTGGCAGCGCATTAATTTATTTTTCTCCTTCGTGCAATCTCATTGTGAGTTAGATGAAACTGCTCAGAAAAAGAAGAAAGAAAAAGAATCTCGTACTCCGCTAGAAGTTTAACTACATTTATATCTGTTTGAACATACGTGTGGATAAACCGCGAATCTCCAGAGCCAACGACTTCATCCGTCTAGGATGCTTGAAACATGTGTACAGTGAAAATACCTGTACACAACATATCTTGATAATTTATTAGTACGATAAATCCAACTTTTTCGAGCGAGACAGGATTTTTTAGGAGAGGGAAAAAGAGTAACGAAATAATCTCGCAGCCATGTCTACATAATTCTATCGAGACAAAAAAAGGGAAGGAGGCAGTAAAAGGGCTAAACGCGCGACTCGACGCTCTCACGGAAAATTTTCTCAGTTACTTAATGCCGCTCTTTCGTTTCCATCGTGATTTCCCTGGTGTATTTGACTCTGAGAGGCACGTACACCGCTGAGAGAGGTCGCAGATTTCGAGCGATTCCGAACGAGCGAGCGAAAACTCGCTGAAAGTCTCAACGTGAAATGGATATACGAATAACGCGTACAATGCAACTCGTACTGAAATAACGTCCGATTTGCTATACGATTGTTCGAGGATTAAGCAAGTTTATATCTTTAAAAAGCAATTTAAAAAAGCTAATGTGTAAAGAATTCTGCAGATATAATTTATACTATTAGGATATTAGGTTTTAAATATAATAATTATTATGTAAAGCTGATTCTAATTATTTATAAACGCGTGCAAAGCATGATTCCGCATTGAGTACGTTCGTGTGACAAAAATAAACTCGGACCTACGAAATACGTGCGCGAGCAATACGATGAAGCGTAATTTTAGATACGAAGCGAACGTGTCGGAAAAATGTTCAATTTCCTCAACGTCAGGCTCGAGCAAAATGTAATCAGGATACGTTCACCCATGATCGACAGATCGCCAATAATATTCTTTGAGAGAGTCGAGCTAAAAGTCTCCGGGTTTCTTTTGTAATCGTGCGCCACACGAAGAAGCAAAAGGCGCGCGATATTATTCAACAACGAAAAGAGCTACGTGTCGTCATACGATGCAACATTAATAAGTTGATAAAAAATTAGCATACATTTTCTCGGAAAAGGAAAGTCCAAAACTGTAGCAGCAATTCGTCTTTTCGCAAAATCAATTCGACAGATATTACGCGACGAATCGCTATTATATTATTTTCTGAACCTCTTTTTCCAATTGCTTTAAAAAATTCCAATCGCAATAAATTGTCGATATTATATAACGATTCTCTTTAATATTTATAATACATTTAATAAGGATCTTATTGGAATCACATATTTTTTATTAATTTCTCAGTGATACTCATTGTCAGTAGTAATATCTGATATTAGTCGGACATTGATAATTATTACCACTTGTTGCTTATTATGATGAATAGCAGCAAAAAGATGATGCATAATGCTGTGTTTAAATTAAATAATTAGATCAGACATTAATAATATCACAAAACAAGAAATAAAAAAATATATTGATACTCTTTGTGCGTCTGGCAATCTTGAAAATCCATTAACTTTCGAAAAAGTTACCGTGACGATTCTCGCTCGCGTGTAGATTAGTAATACGAAAATTTGTCACGTTGCTTATCAGAAAATGAAGCGTAGAAAACTGACTTCCGTTTGCGCGGACGGAAACGAAAATGCAGTACATGTCTTTGACGGCAAATGGGTAACGATTTTCTTTCGATCGCCCGCTTTGTCGAGACCGATGGAAAAGCTGCCACACCGCAACGAAATTAAACCGGAACTAGTTGCAGGACCCTTGCACGCTCAAGGAACCGCGATAGGAATAACTGGTTACTATCTGGACCCAGATGTCGATACAAGCTAGCATACCTGGAACCAATATAGGGACACGATGCAACTTCGAGTGATTAAAATTCAAAACTATCTAAATCCGTAACAAGGAGATTGCGACGTTGTATGTAACAGACCGACGTATGTAATTAAAGCATCATATCTATCTTACATTACGAACATGTATGTATATTTAAATTTAGTTAAATTATATAATTACATATTCTAAAAGTATTTTATTCCTCTGTAATAGAAATTTCTGTAATAACTTTCTAGCTTCGTAAAATTTTGTGTAGTACATATGTATAGGTTTATTTATTTTTTTGCATATAATAATTATTAATTTCAAATATAAATATACAGGATATCTTGCATATATTAAAAAAATTCAAAATATTATATATAAAATTTAAAAAAAATATATATATATAATCTAACGAAATATATACACGTCCGTAGTATATATAGTAGATATAATGCTTTAATTACTAGTAAATAAATTTTATAATCAAACAGGAGTTTTAATACAAACAGAAAGACAATATATAAAAATATATAAAAAATAAATCGAAATTTAGAACTTTGCTTTTCAAAACGCTTTCTAGATTCTCTAAAACTTATATATTGAAATAAAAAAAAAGATATAAGTATGATCTCTTGTACATTTTTATTTTCACAAAGCGATCATGAAGTTTTAATAGAGTCAATAGATGAGAGCATAAGTGATCCAGTTATCCCTGGATAATGGTAAAGTTAATGCTAACAGCGACCCTTATAATGCATTTGATCCTTTGATCCTTTTGCGTCCGATAAAGTTGAGTCGCGTACTATCGGCATGTTGGCCATAGAAAAGTTCTCGAAATTGGGATGCCCCAGGCATTCGTACAATTTAAACGAGCCTCTCAATTTTCTCACGCAGAGATATTATGCGTTACTAACAAAGTCGTTAAAGTTCGATTCACGATCCTCAACCATGATGCTTTATAAACGTTTAAATATAAAACGAATTCGCTTCGTACATGTTGAAAATGATGTTTGCAACATCAAGCAAAAATATTGCGACTAATTGGATCTTATATTTTGCGAACGGATTACATAATGTGTCGCAGAATGTCCAATTTGTAAAATAGAAAAGATTGTTTTTTAAACAGATACGTAATCTCTTATTAATATATTAGAAAGTTTATTACGGTTTGCATAGTTTTATAAATTTTAATATCAATTTATAATCCCAACACACAGAAATTATTAGATAGAAATTATTGGATCGGGAATTATAAGAAGAATAATTGATTGATTGAAAAATATCAGATATATAGATATACGTAATATAGTAACTCTCGTTTTCTCATTTCAGTTAAGGATGAAAGATTGAATTCTCGAACGTCGAGTCAAAGGGGAAACCAGAATGTGCCGTTGCGGAAAACTAGTGGAGTAAGTAGCTCACTTCCATCAAAGTAATACTTTAAATTGAATTTCACGACAACACATACAGGTGATAAATTTCCTATTCTCACAAATAAAAGTTTAATTAACTCATCTTTATCGCGAAGAAATCCCTTTAAGATCAAAGGGAAATTTATATATATATAACTCTATTCAAGATCGCGTCACATACAATACGATCACATCACATATAATACGATCACATCACATTAACGCGAAAGACAGAGTCTACATCTCGGGATATAGTTTGCAGAAAGTATATCGACGCATCATCATTTGTCAAACGCGAACACACCTTTGTCTCGCAAACATTTTCTTTTAGCGACGCGCTCTACGAAGATGAAGAAGCGCTTTAGCATCTGCGAACAATAATGCTGTAGCCCTTTTCCGAGCCTTGACCCACTGATACGGGAACAACAATACAGCCGGGCTGACAAAGACAAATCGCAAAGCGATTCGTCGGGTGTGAACAAAGCCGCGTTGAATGAGACGCGACGGCACATCATCGGTTAACACTGTCGATATCAGGAGCGAGATTTTCTCGCGGCAAATTTTCTAGAAATGACTGAAAAATTCGCACGAGAATTTTGTTCATTAAATATAATTTGAAAGAATTTAATACGAATAGCTGCAATTTTTTAAATAAATTTTCATCATTTGTATTATCGCCCCGTTATATTTTCAGTTAATTAAAATGCAAAAATACAATCAAAATTTGCCTTTACTCTTGCTCTTCCTGTTCATGATAAAAAATTTTTATAATCGATAATAAATTGAAGAGAATTAATTTTCCAACATGATATTGTCTGTATATTCCAGCGTTATACAATTACATCTGAATTCTAGTGACTTAGTAATTATTATCTTTGTATGTGTGCTGTACGTTACACTATTGTCGGAACAACAATTACGTCAGCATTCCAACTCGATTCGCGTAACACGCGACGCAGCTGCCTCATCCGTACCGGATACAACCGGATGAATCCACTTGGTCAGCAATGTAATCCCTCGTGTTTCCGTCAATTCAGCGTACTTCAATCTAGACGCAAATAAAACCAACAAGTTTTAATCCTGACAAGTGTCAAAGACAAAGCCGACTCCGGGCGTCAGTGAAACAAGCGCATATTTGATCCGACACACCTTCGAGAATCCATTTTTCCATTTTCGTTTTCCATTTTGCGATCAAGTTGATAATTGTTGCAATTGCAGTTTCATCAGAATTAAAATTGAATAATTATTGAAATTAATCACTAAATTAATTTTATTATATATTACATATTAATAAAAAATTTATTATATATTAATAATTTTGTTAAGAATTGAAACATTAATTTCAGGGCATCGTACATGTCTTAATTATTAACTTTACTTAATATTTCTTTTTTTACATCGAAAAAATTATTTAAATTTCTTTGCTGTAATCGATTGTTACTCGGAAAATTCACGCAAAGGGTGCGTTTTACAGATCGACGATTTTCGGCATGACGGATAGGACATTAAAGACACGATAGATTGTAATAAAGATTCGCTATCGCTGTTATTACGGTACACTTTATAGATGAAATCTGCTCGCGTTCGACGTCACGTGAAACGAGCAGGCAAAACGTTGATTACGCTACATTAACGCATATACATCGAAACACATTTACCGGGGAGAAAGGCTTTTATCGCCATGCAATAAATTTACTATAATATTTCGCTTGTCTTCATCGTCCTTGAAATGTCACAGGAGAATTTTAATTCTCGTAAAAATTAATAAAACTTTGCGATTTTATGTAATCGAGCAAGAAATTCAGCTTTTTTTAAATTAATCTTTAAGACGAATACAAAATATCTTTGAAATAAAATTGAAATTATTTATATTATTCATCGAATATTCAAAAACGAAAAAAAAAACATGCAATAACTATCAGATACCGCACTCTATTCGCATTAAAGGAAAATTTCTAATCTCTGGACCGGGAAATAATATTTTATTAATAAATAATTAATAAATGCGACTCTTTTTTTCACAATTGAAAATGACTCTTTTTTACAGTTAAAAATAATTCTGTTTTAAAATGAAAAAAAAATGAATTAAATTGCGTCAAGCGTGAAATCGATGAATGTATAATCGTATTGGCATATGTATGAGGAAGCGTTTTCGTAAATATGGTAACGCACGATATAATGCACGAAAGCGTAACGAGAACGATTTGTCGCGGTGAGTGACGCGGTGCACGACGAAAGGATAACGTTAATAAAATGCTGGGAAAGTTTCCCTTAACGCGGATTGGCCCCGCGTTGGACGCGATACATTATTCATGGCGTTACCAACACATCGCACACTCGATAGCGGATTACAGAGCGCGATAACTGAACGAGCAATTTCTAGAATGTTGCCTTCATTTCAAGAAGCTTTCGACTTGATGCACGACCACGGCATAATCGTTTGACAAGTGAACGAGTTTGAAGATGTTAATAATTTATCAAAGTCATTTTGCGCCAGACGTTTCGCGCTCTCTCCCTCTCTTTACGAGTAATGCAATATTAATATTCGCAAAAATGTTGAAGAAATATATTTCTATTATCTATGAAGAAATAATAAATAAAAATATTATTTAGAGAGAAAATATATTTTTATTTTTTCCTGACGTTATAAATTAAGTCTCTCACTTATAGACTCTAATTAGAAATTTTTTATCGACAGAATTATCGAGGCCGAAGTGGTCGTTTCTTCAGCGTTTCCACCGAAGATACGAACGTCGATTCCGAGGTTGGTGGTGTCTGCACGACGCTCGCTTCTGGTCGGAGTTCCGCTGGGGCTGCGGGACTCAAATCCAGTAAGCAACGCTGGAGCGGATTCTTCACCAACACCAAGGGTATCAAGATGGACCTTTTAACTGCCCAATTGGACGAGTACAACAAGCATGGCGTGCCGAGACCAGCTAATATTCATTTTCAATGTGATCCAACGATCAACGAAGAAGGTAGGAATTCTCTTCTCTTCTCGAACTGAAAAAAACTCCTAATGTCACATCATGTTTCATTTAATGTGTTTTTAACAACTCCTCGAAAAAATATCCGCGAAAAAATGTTCAAATTCTCCTTTTTTACTGTTGTCAGTCACTATTCGTTGCATGCAAACAGAATTGGTAAAGTTTGAAAATTCCTGCTTAATGACTGTTGTCGAAAAGTAATATTATTCTCTTATTTCCACCCCTCGAAACAATATTTATGTTCGAGTGCAAAGTGCACGATGGTTCGAGTCGGGCAAAATTAATTCTAAGGTATTGTATAGATATATATCAAGTGCGGTCGGCGACGTTGTAGTTAATTTAAATTACTAATAGTATCCTTCCGTTAACGCGTGCAGTATCGAAAATCGAAAGTCAATGAATAAGAGACATTCTTGTGTGTTTTAAACAAAATAGTTTAGTTTGTCGTTCGATCGACGTGATTTTACGCGAGAGACTTGACTTAAAGCGGAATTTTCCTTTTTCATTTTCTTTATTTTCCTAGAAAATTTATATCTTCACTCTATAAAAAATAATTTAAATAAATCACGTAGTGTGTTTGCTATAGCTCAGGTGCCATTGTAATATAAGCATCCTTAGTCTTTGTATTGTTTCAGCGCTCTACAGTTTAGAGGATGACTGGCGCAACATAGTCGAGAATTCTCATCTACTCTCGGAGAAACAAACACAACAACAAACCGCTCTCTGGGAATTGGCTGAAACCGAAGTGGCTTACATTAAAACGTTAAAGGTCGTAACCGATGTGAGTAAAATATCAGTAATTTATATGCCACTAATATCTAGAAATTAAAACTCATTTTAATTAGAGTAGAGAGGTAATTGAGATTAAAGTTCTCAATCTTCCTAAAAAATAATGATCATCGTCTCTGATATCGCAGCTCTTCATGGCGTGCCTCTGTAGCCTGCAGGCCTCGAATATCCTGAACGAGGTCGACAGGTCCAAGTTGTTCAGCAATATACCCGATATCTACGCCGCTAATCGCTACTTTTGGACGGAGTATCTGCTCACGATGGTGAATACGTCGAGATCAAGCGGACAGCCGCTCGATCCTGGTCATCTTCTGCTGGGCTTCGAAACTTTTGAACAGACGTTTGCACCTTATACGAGATACTGCGCCGAACAAAGCAAGTGTCAGCAATATTGTAAGGACCGGCTGAATGATAACCAGCTTTTCACGGCGTATCTGGTAGTATGTACACGCTCTATTAATCTCTTCTACTTGTTCCTATATATTACGAAACTTTACGCAGTCAATTATCTCATTATTGGCTAATTTACTATGAAAGTTATGAACAGTTTGCGATTTAACATGAATTATGGAAACGGTTTTAACTGTAAAACACTAGGTATGCATAACGATGTCTTATACAATAAACAAGTCAACAAAAATGAGTGAGAAGAAAAATAACTTGAAATAAATCTTTTCTGTTCCTCTTTCTATATATATAGAAAAATTTGTATAACGGACAGATCTTTTATTTTAATAAGTTTCACAGTTTAACACGATAAATCTTTACTTTTAATAATAATCATTATTATTAGAAATAAATTAATAAGCTGAAAATAATAATGCAATTTATATCAACAATATTTCAATTACTATTACAGTGGTGCGAAACGCAAAAGGACTGCAACCGATTGAAACTTATGGACATACTAGTGATGCCGATGCAAAGGTTGACTAGGTATTCGCTTTTGCTTAAAGCCGTTTATAAAAATACCGAAAACGAAGAGCAACGTACGGAATTAGTTCATATGGTAAGATGAATTTTTCACTTTTCTCAATTTTTACTTTCCATTAATGTAAACAAATAATGATGGTAAGCAAAAGGGAAGTAGACCCAAAAATTTTGACCGCGTTGCATTTCGCAGATAAAGCGAATCTAATTAATTATAAATCTAATTCATACCGAAAGAAAACTGTGAGAAAGAAAACTCACAAGAGCGATAATTCCGTTTGAAAGATTCATTTCGCATGTAGATCAAGTCTGTCGACGGTTTCGTGGCGTCCGTGAACGCGGCCCTGAGAAGAAATGAGGAGGCCGCTCAGCTGGACAGCGCTGCCGCCCGTTTAGAGAGTTACGACGTCGTGGAATCTAAAGGGCTCGATGAGGAAGTGGAAAAACTGATAAAACTGTACAGCAATCTCGATATTACTACGGTACCGATGCCCGGGTGCCCAAAGGACAGTTTAAGAACCCTTCTTCGAGAAGGGGATTTGAAATTAAGAGATGCCACCAGCAAAGTATATACGTTAATAATGTTATTTAATCAAATTAAAACTATATATAATGAGTTTATATACAATGAATAAAATAAAATTACATAGAAATATATCGATGAAAAAAATATGCATGATTGTCGATAAAAGGCGAGATAATTGAAAATAATACTGTATTTTGGTTTATTTTATGAAATAGTTTCTATAAATTTACATAATTTTTTAACTTTCTTTTCTATTTCTTTATCTTAAAAGTACCAAACAATGATTTAATTCTTTATTATATGAAATAAAAAGTGAAATATGATATCTGTCAATTATCTTTTATAGATGGAAGTGCACGTACTATTATTGACGGACATGCTGTTGATTTGCAAACCTACAACGAAAAAAATGTTCAAGATCATTAGGCAACCGTATGTTGTCGATCGGATACGAATACACGAGGTCAAAGAACCGTCTAGTCTGGGATTGGTTTATCTTAACGAGTACGGGACAGTTTCGGCTGCTTTAATTCTCAGCGCCGGTGACCCGAAACTAGCCAAGGTAACTCGACAAATAGCCATCACGAATTACGACGAATTACAAAGTTTCGCGAAATGTTGACTGTCCGGTTTGATTTAGATTCCATGTTCGTAGTGTACCTTCATTAACGACAGTCTTCAGCAATGTCGCTTAATTAATAGTTTAAATTAGGTAATAGTTTAAATTAAATCTTCTCTCCTTCTAGCTTATACATACGCAATGCAATTTTTTAATGATCTAGAAAAGAGAAGATAGTATTAATTAAACTTGAAGTTAAACTAATGCTAATGATCTCAATGACTATGGATCTTCACGTTTTTAGCTAAGAGTTTCTAAATAACGAGCAAAAGTTGTTTTGAACTAACATTACCATGTTTTTTCAGTCGTGGATGGAGTCTTTGAGACACGCCCAGCAACAATTTGTAATGATGAAAGTACCATCACTTGGTACCGAGCCAGTAATGAATCTGGCAACTGTCAGCAGGCAACCGAGTACGTTGGGTGATGGCGATTTCGAGACAGAAGAGTGCGAGGGGAACTTTCCAAGAACTCCACGTGGTAGTA
Source organism: Camponotus floridanus (assembly GCF_003227725.1). NCBI lineage: Eukaryota > Metazoa > Arthropoda > Insecta > Hymenoptera > Formicidae > Camponotus > Camponotus floridanus. The sequence goes on from NW_020229838.1 coordinate 3,975,785, forward strand.
GCAGAGCCTCGCATGTTAGCAGTCTCGCTCATAGTCACAGGTATATTCAAAAAATTGAAAAAAAATATCAACACACAATTAAAATATTGTCGATGCGACACAATTGTATGTAAAATGTCTATAGAATATATTCCATTATTTCTAGCGGTAGTATGGAGATGGAAGGCGTGTCTCCGGGAAGTAGCAGTTTTCTACCCAGTTATAATCCGAGTAGAAACGTCAGCGTGGAAACAAACGAACAACCGCGAGCGTCGAGTTCGTTGTCATCGGAAGAGGGTGGCGAATCCAGTTCTGGGCATAATCACAGATCTTTGCATATAAGGTCAGTGCAATATTGAAACTTCAAGCTTGCGATTTCATTGATGAGAATTGCAAAGTAAATGATCTAATAACATCTCTATTAAAACTCATCCGAATCAGACGTTCGTTATTGGGTAAATCCCCGACGCCGAACACGCTGAGTGTCCAAGTGCCGTATTCGAGTCTGGGACAATCGCTGCCCAATTTGACGCTGGCCACCTCACCACAAACTTCTACTGTGTCACCGACGCCACCGAACTCGTTGCTCATCGTGCCGCAGATGACAAAGAGCAAAGACACTCTGCTTTCACCAGGACACCGAGGTAGCAATTACCGACGCGAATTTCTGTGTTTATTTTTATATTATTTGCACTTGTTCTTAATTACAAAGACCGCACTAACGATGTAGTCTCGCATAGTCTCTACTTCTGCACGCTGATTAGAAATCATAGAAATATGTAAATTACTATCACGAGTATTTATCTCGCTAAACGCTTCTCTATTTTGAAATTATAATATATCTTAATGCCATTTGCTTATTAGAAATAGCGGAATTGTCATCCAGGAACACGAGAGAAACGATATAATATCAGGAAGGTGTTGTAATACATAGTTTAATGTAGATATAGACATAAAATGTTGGTGAATCGTTTGATAGACTTCTTTGTTACAGATATTATTTTCTAGATATCCATAAATATAATTTTTATTTGAAAGCTCTAATAAATATTGATAAAAATTCGCATTTATAAAAATGTATAATTTTGTTTGATATTTATCTATTCATAATTCAATTTTGATTATTGTTTTATATCGAAACTTTTTTTTATTTGTAAACAAAATTATGTCTTTAAAGATATGCTTTAAACGGATATTCATGTACTGATTATGTGTCGTCAGGTATATCCTATCCACCACCGTCGCCGCCACGAGGTGCTCTCAGGCGAGCATTCGCGTTACCGCAATCTCGAAATCCGCCCTTGATCAAAACGAGGCATGTGAATACATCCTTGACGCAACCGGTGATGCAGGCAACCACGATAAGCAATTCCGATACCGAAGTTATCGAGGAGAGACGGAGAAGGTTAGATCCTTCGCAGAGAGTGCCGTCGACGAGTAGCGTCATCGAAGAAAAGGTAACAATATTACACATATATTAGCACACTTTTATTAAAAATTGATAAAACAAATTTATATTTATATCAATTTATTTCTGAAATGCTCCTCAATTTATTATTTAACAATTATGTGCGACTCGAATAATTGTAAAAAAATGTAACAAAATGATAATAAAGAATGAAAAAAGAGAATGATAAAATTAAATGTCCAATGTGAGATAATAGATCAAAAATATATTATACTGATGATTACTTTAAATTAAATTTAAATTGTTGCTTTAATATTGTAGACGTTTATTGATAACACGCAACTATTATTACTCGTAGAAATGACCGGCAAATTGATCTGCAAGAAGAATTTTCCAAAGAATGTATGGTATGGATCACATCGCCGACATGGATGTACGTGATATGTAAAGTTCGACGTGGATATACGTGATATGTAATGCTTGATGAGATGCATCTTCTCTTTAACTCTATGTGTGAGTGCTGCACACACTTTCACATAGAAACAAAATTGAGGAGCGAATTTGATCTTCGAGGATTGATTATCTCGCACTCTCTGGAATTCTATCTGGAAACGTATCAAGCAATTTTACAATCGGTAAGACGCGTCACGCCGTAAAACGATAGAGCCATTTGCCCATATCGTTGTTTCTGCATTTTCAGATTGGGGCCATTCGAAATCAACGTGAAGTTTATACCACGACCGTATTGCTACTTTATCTCGTTATCCTTGTAATAGTAGATGTTTCTTTATAATATTTATCCAAGTCCGAATTGTCTATGTTTAATATTGCATCGCCTTGGTGTTGAACAGTCGCATGCAATATTCAATATTCGTACAATTTAGACTTTTAAGCGACGAACAAAAAGGCCTACTTAGCATAATTACATTAAGATTACATAGTGAGTGTGTAGGGCCGTCGTTGATATTTAAGACGCCTTTATAAAAGAATTTATTTAACATTTTAGCGAAGAAAAATTTTTAGAGAATAAGAAATCAAAATTACAATTGAAATTACATTGAAAATACAATTTGGCGCATCCAATATTTTCTAACGATTAAAAAAAGAATTTCAAGTACAATTGCCTTTTTCAGGTTCAACGAATAAATTAGTAAAGTAACAAGAATATATAGGAAGATATCAAAATATTTTAAGCTAAAAAGAATTTAAAATCACTTTATTTTTGTGTTTATTCTAAAAAAGAAAAAAAAACTTTAGCTTGACGTGCCGAACTTGATGAATTGAATACACTCTTCTCTGAAATTGTTATTAAATAGAATAATGATATCATACTTATTTGCAAAAGTTTGAACGTGAAACTTAAATTTAGTCAAAAGAAAAGTAAATTGCATAAAATATGATTTTAAACATAATATTGTTCAATTTGTTAGGATTTAAAACTACCCTCTCTCCCATCGTGCGCATAGGCTGTTATGCAATGCACAATTTGCACATTGTCTCACGGCTCTGATGAATATTATAACTTAATGATTTAAAAATGAATGAATGAAAATAATTCCTTTTCACTTATTCAGTTTTAAATCGTTAAGTTTATTAATAAACTTTTTGAAACAATCTTGAGCGTAACAAATGATTGACGGAATACGCGTCTGTATGAGATGTATAAATAATAAATATGAGAGGAACATTAAAACATATTTAAAATACCGTGAATTCAATAACAGTGTAACATGCAAATACAATAATCGATTACATATTATATAATACTTCGAAATGAGAGTAACAGAAATTCAATCAGAGAGGGGAGATTATCAAACGTTCAAACTATCACACGTTTCTTTTATTTTTTTAACTTTAATGTATATTTTTTACTTGCAAACTCGCATTTTTCCATTTAGTCATTTTATTACATAAAAAAAATTCAATAACTATGTTGAAGTATTGTATGTCGTCAACATGTCATCAACGTGTGTGTCGAAGATTATGAAAAACGAGCTATAATGGATTGTAAACGTTGCGTTATTTCTTGTGAAAAAGCACAATATAATAAATAGCAGGATGAAGGAACGAAAAGATAGGAGAGACACGGAAAGAATATTTACTTTACAAGTACAAATCCGACTGGACGATTTTGTTCCAAGATGTAAAAATCGATTTCGGGATCGATTTTTGAAATGCGTTACTGATTGGGCACATATTCAAAAAATAAATATCATCTATTTAGAGATAACATTAGACATAATAATGCCATCTATAGAGATAATGTTATATAAAAAAGAAAGAGAGAGAGAGACAGGAAAAGATAGGGCAATGATTTTATACGAGCTCCTGTTATCCAGTTCCTCTCGTTCCCTCAATTCGTATTATTTGCCCTTAAGTTTGAAGCATTAATTACTTCTATAAAGATACAAATCGTATGTATGTACAATTATAATCGAAATTGAAATATAATACATAATTTATTGATTGCGCTCATTAATATTACCGTTTGTCCTATAATTTGTAACTTTTTTTATTATATATGTAAATGATACATATATATATTAAATAATTACATGTAATAATTATATGTATATATTAAAAAATAATTATTTATTATATAAACAGTACGTAAATAATTTATCTAAACATAATTCCGAAATCTACAGCACATATATTCTGCTGTCAAATTAAATGTACCGATAAAGGATAAGTAAAGGAAATAACAAAATAATATATAGCAAGTAATTTAAATCTACTTAACTGAGACTCAAATTTGAACAGAGTCCCATTTAGTACAGATTTGAACTCTATATTAAAAAAAAAAGCAAAAAATCTATAGTTTATAAATCTGGTTTAACTGTCCAATCATTGAAGTATATATATTTTGTCAGAGATTTGCTTCGAATAAATCTACATCTGTACATAACTGTGAATTACTTAAGCAATTTCATAACACTAAAAAATTTTATCCAAAATTATATCTTCATCGTAGATAAAAATCTATTTAACAATAGTAATGAATATTCAAATCATAAGAATATATCATATTTTAAATATATTTAAATATATGATATAAAAATAATAATTATATAATCATCGTCTTCTTTTATTCAGTTTTATTTAACGTAAAATATACTATATATTATATCTGTATACATACATTTTTTTTAAACAAGGGGGAGAGTTCCTTTTCTTTTTTTAAAGAAAGTTATAAAAACAAAAGTTACTACTATTTACTCATCTTTTAACTCTCTGTATAACTAAATCAGTATTTAACAATCACCGATTGAAGAATATGTACATTATTCTTCAAATGACCACTGAGATATTGATCTATCTATAGAAAATATATCTTATCCTGTGTACATATCATATGATGTTTTTAATATTCTGTTACATCACATAGAGACAGTCACTAAGTATAATCTTACATTAAAATTTTTCATACACACATTAAGCAATTCTCTATAACACAAAAGTAAAAATCATTGCCATTTCATTTAACATTAATAAAATCTCGATTATGGGAATAATTTCCTAAGCCCGAAGTCCGATAGTGCAACGACGGTGCGTCTCAATACATTGCAACTGACGGAACAGCGACGGGTAATGGTAGACCATTGGTGTTGCCTCCTGTCGTCGCTACAACGAGACGATGTATCTGGATGATCGATATTGCACGTAATAGATGATTCATGAATCGAAGCGGATGATGTAGTCACCGATAATGGCAGCAAAGTTTGTATATCTGACGTCAAGCAAGTTTTAGCTGTATGATCGAGATAACAGTTACCGACAAACAGAATCGTTCGTCCTATAAGAATGAAATTCACCCGACACAATTCCTAGAATGAGAAAATTCCGGGATATTATTGTGCCAATATTTTTAGCTTCATTATTCATATTACATGGCATTTACATATATGTAATACTTAAATAATATCTGTAATTCAAAGACGAAACTCAGCAATATTGAAAATAAAAACAAAAGTTTCTTTAAAGAAAAGATCTTTTGTACTCACTTGGAAACTGCACGGTGATGGTAAATCCCAACTACATGGACGACGATCTGAAGTAGAAATCCGTCAGCAATCATTTGTCATGTCTTGACACGTTCTAGCTTCGCTACGTTCGTCGGCCACCGCTTCTAGAATATCCACCAAAAGATCGCGATCCAATTGTCTTAATCTGGGAAGCCTTACAACCTGTAGAAGCAATACTTTGTTATACAGATATATGCATATTGAAATATGTGTTGCAATGTTACGTGTCAAATGCGATCTGTACCTTAGTAAAGTGATGAACTATCAGATTTAGTGCATATTTTTTCATATCGGTAGCTTGCATTCTGTCAGCTGCCTCTAAAATCTGTATAACATTCTCGAAAGTAACATTCATCTCAAGATTCTGTTTGCAAAACGCTTGAAGCCGGTTATTTGTAAAGCCGTAAAATACTGGTGCAGTAAACAGATATAGGGAGTCTTCAGGGGGCATTGAAACATCCGCACAATAAATGTACCTCAGCAATGACTTGAAAGAATCTAATGATGGTATCATCTCTCCGATTTGTATCTATATAAAAAATAACATATTTTATTATTAATTGTGTGTGTGCATTGTAGAATATAATATTGTAAAATATTCTACATATAGTCTGTTTTTTTTGTTGTTTAAAATATGTATTGGCAATGTGTATATCTATTTTTATAGATTGTTCAAACTTACATTCACCATGTTATTTTCAGGCATAAAAGATCGAAACATTGCTTCAAAGTAACTACATCGCGCCGCGAGAATGGCTTTATGCGCCGTAATCAGCGTATCGGCCAGCATTAATGTGATGTCGCAAAATTCCTTACCAACATTATTCAAAAATGCTTCCATATCTTGCTCCAGACTAGTTCCTAACGAACAAATTCGATTAACATAAAAAATACTTTGTAAAAGTACATGTGAACATATACATTGCAAAAGATACACACCAGTAACAGATTCGTATTCGTACTTTGTAAAAGTTCTTGTTTGAGGCATCTGTCGTCTCCTAATAATTTCTACCATTAGCGGTTGATCGAGAGTTTCAAATTCTTGGCTCATTACGATTAAGTTGTAATTATTCTCCTTGACGACGAAACTGAGGCAAAACTCTTTTATAAAATATAGCTTTAAATGCACGGCATTACGCAAAGCCTCTAAGACATTGGCGTGACTTATGGTTGCCTCGAGGTAATTAACACACAACTGTTCCAAGCGTTCCATATTAAATTGCACAGCGAGACGATATACATCCATCATAAGAAGTACAATGCGATTACTCTGCGGATCCTCGATTTTGTCATCCGATCGTTTAGTGGGGTCAATATGATCGGTATAAATGTAGTTTAGCACCATTTCAAAAGCTTCAGGCACAGCGTCTTTCAATATCACCTATAAGATAACATAAGTTTAGTGACTTTATAAAGTCTTTAGTTTTTTTTTATTCTTCTTGATTGTCACAAAAAAAGTGAAATATTAACTACTAGTATTTTATAAAGAATAGTATATAAAATTGTACAATAAATGCAAAGATTCGTAGTCAAAACCAACAAATAAAAATTAGTAAAATTTTATAAATATTTTTGATAAACTATACTTCAATATATATAAATATATATTTATATTAGTTATATCTTTTTTGTTTTTCCATACATTTTTTGGATAAAATGGAAACACATGATATCAAATTCGATGTTTCAATCAAAATCACCTCCAATGGTGGGACTTTGATAGGTACGTCAACTGTACTAAACACTTGTTCCAGATGTTTGTCCCTTTTCTCACGAGCTTGTCGAATACGCGCCCGAAGAAATTGTGAGCGCGCCGCTACCATAGCTATGTGCGCCGGTATTTTGGTCTCCAGTTCGCCCACGATAAATTCTACGTCACAGAAGAGACGAATATTGAGTAGTCTGCCGAAATCGTCGTGCAACGTGCACTTGGGATACGATGAAAACTGAAAGCGATACATTTCGGCGGAACGTATGTTGTTGTCCACAGTTCCTCCAAAAATGAACATTGCCTCTCCGATGACGGCGGCAGCGTGGAAAAGTCGACCAGGTGGTATCTATATATAATATTACATATAATTATAAAAAAAAAAAAAATGAAAAAAATACAATTGCAAAGACAGGTTGTCTACCTGACTATCAGAGGACGGTAAGATGACATTCCATGTTTGCGTGTCGAGATCATAACAATGGAGATCGTTGGACAGAGCCGAATCAGCTGCACCACCAAAAACATAAAGATGACGATCAAAGCTGACCATGGTGTGACCGTATCGTCGCGCAGGTGGCGGCGGTGCACCACGTAATATATGGTCCGTCGATATTCGTGTCCACCTAGAAAAAAGTATAATTTATGAATTATAAATTCTACAGATTATGCAAATATGTAATCAATTATCGTAATAAAATTTACCGTCTTTCCTTGAAGTGAAATTGAAAGAGACTATTAGTTGTCCGAGCCCCACTCTGGCCACTAAAAACAAACATGGATTCTCGGGCTACTGCGACAGGAAAGTTGCAACATGTCGGTGGACGTTCACCAGCCGGAATAACTTCTTCCCATGTTTTATTATCACCAGGCTAACAAAATTATATTCAATTAAATTAAGGTGTCATTATATAATTTTTCAATATATTTGTTTATAATATGTTTATAATATTTTAGGAATATTTATAAAATATCCTACCAATAATGATATTGTCCACATATCATTCAATCTAGCATTACCATCGTAGCCTGCAAATATCCATAATTTATTATCATATACAGCAGCACCATGTGCAGATCTAGGCACTGGAGTCCTACAAATATTGATGTGTTTGAGAAATAAATATATTGATTAAAACGATAAAATATTAAGGAGCAAGAATTGTCAGATATTTCAAAAAGAGTTCTTAAAGAATATAAATAATATTTACAGTCCAATAAATTTCCATTCTGTCCACTGACCATTCTGAAAGCGATACTCAAACAGATCATTCTTATTACTAAGATTGGAGTTGGAGTGGATATCGCCGGTGTAACCACCAAACACAAACATTGATGATCCGTGAACGACCGCAGAGTGATGGTAGCGTGGTGCAGGTGGCATTCCCATTGCAAACGCTCTACCCCAAGACTTTTCTTTCACATCAAAGCGCAGCAAATCATTCAACATTCTTTTACCATTGTCACCACCAAAAACATAAATAGCATCTTTATATGCTACAATTGTATGTTTGCTACGTCTGTAAAAAGGAAAGAACAATTAATTTTATCAATGTGTTATGAATAATTATTTCGTTATGAATGTATTGCGCGAATTGTGTGATATAAAATGTTAAATTATTATAAATGATAGAATTAAATTGGAAAATTAGCAAGAGCAGAGAGAAAGAATGCAAATATTAATTAATTTTTACCTGGCACCGACAAATTCATCACACTCTGGCATACGTTGCCATCGATGTACCGTCTCAAACGGACCCAAATCCAACGTCAAACATTCACCAGTTGCCTTGTTATCCATTTCCGCACGCTCACGAAATAGTGTCTCATTCATGTGGATCGTTCTCTCCTTAACCTATGCGCTTTTCTTCATTGACGTATCTTTCTCTGCCATTGAGTCGAGTGCATCGATGTATATCCGTGAACGCACCGCAATATGAAAAACTTTAAATCATCATAGAAATCAACGTTCAAGATCGCTCCGCGAAACGGAGCATACATGTGTCAAAAACATGTGTGTCACGCGTAAATTGGAAGAATCAATACCTAGCACCCACATACATTTGTATGTATGTGTCTCTACGTCACGCTACGTCGCCATCGGCATCAATGAAGATGTCATATATCTTCATGTGACATATATATATCACATCGCATGAGAAATCTATATATACATAATGAAAAATTTTTTGGATCATAATATATAACGCAAAATTTTTAATTTTTTCAATTATAAAATTGAAGTATACTATATTCATACAATAATTGATTAGTAATTATTTTTGAATATATTATATATTTTATATATATATATATATATATATATATATATATTATAAATTATATTTAACAATTTTTCTTTATAACTGCTAAATTTAATTGCTATCTGGATATCGTAAAATAGAAGTCATGTGACAAAAGAAATAATCGTGTTTTTGATATAGCAGTTTTTATACAATTTTTTTCTTACGTAATAACAAAGTCCTTCATAATTGTTTTACAGCTATAAATTCTTTTAGAATAAAGATAGCAAATTTTGACTACAATAACAAAGTGAATTAAATAGTCATGTTTTGCAACAGTAAACTTTGACATACTCTAAAGAGTTACACTTACAATAATAAATCTAAGAAAATAAATATAAATAATATTATATACAAATTTTATAATCTTAAGTAATTAATATATATATATATATATATATATATATATATATATACATGTATGTATATTTTGTATAAAAGTATGAAATGACAAAAATTCTAATATAACAAAAAAGTACAGCAAGTATAGTCAAATTACCTAATAGACTAAGAAATTTTTATTAAAAATTATTTCTTCTATCTCTTCCTTTCCTGTATATATGTATATTATAATATATATATATATATATATATATATATATATATACTTTTTTTTAAGTTATATGATTGCTTAAAAAAGTAATGAAGAGAAAATGGATTAATTTTAACTAATTATTACAAAAACTTCACATATAATTATATATTTAAAAATAGAGTAACTGCATATTAAACTATAATGATAATGTAAAAAACACACGAATATCATAATATAATAATAATAATAATAATAATAATAATAGTAATAATAATGCATATTTATGTTATAAATAGTCGATGATGAAATGATCGTGTCTTTATTATCTAGTGCAGTCATTTCAAGGAAATATAAGCAATTAAGGAATATCGTTCACACGTATCATATAAGCTATATATAATTATTTAGGGGACGTTCTCGCATCTAAATATGGCAGTGAAGAACATGCAAAAATTCAAGGCTATTATGTGTCGCATAAATACTTTGACAAAAAATTTTTTTTCTTTGCAATAGTCACAATGATTATATATACACTTCATCTCTTTCTTTCTTTTCTCTTAAAGGAAAAGAGGAGAATATATTATATAATTATATTCATAGTTACATCTTTATCACCACAAATGCTTCAATCAAACTAGATAAAGTACTTTATGCTACAATTCGTCATAATTTAAAGAACAAATACGAATTTCCAATTCAATTGATAATACTGTTTCGAGTTGAACATATTAAATGATAAAAATATATACTTTTAAAAATTATTATTAAGAATAAATTAAATCAAATCTGATAATAATAAGAATTTAATGATATATTATACATTGAAAAAAGTTGTTAAAATAATCATTTTTTACTTTTCTATGAAAAAAAATAAATTATTTACAACTATAATTTTTTTTACAGTCAAACAAATTAATTTCCTAAAGTGATGTAAAAAAAATATTTGGGATTCACTAGCATAAAAGCTTGCAAAGTCGCATATCCAATTCCTAATATATTGGCGGCTTTGCCTTTTTAAGATGCAATTTGTACACAATTCAGCATATACATAGTCTATATATAAAATTCCTTCATAGGAGGAACAAAAATAATATTTCTTTTGTACAATGTAACATAATGTTATATAAATAATGAAATAGAAAGTGCTATAATGCCAACCATGGATGATGACGAATAGATTCACGGCTTCGATCTCCATAATCATATGAAACTTCTACACCATTTGGTATATCTTCCTTTGCTGTAAGTACGAGATGTGGTGTAGAATTGACTTCGACGATTCGAGCGATCAAATTACCGTTTCGCGAATGATTGACTAATCGGCCCAATTTATCACTCTCTGCTGTCGCATCGACACTGAAAATTATATGTATTAATATTCGTGCTTTTCTATTTGCTTTAATCAAAATTATTATATAATATTTTCATGAAGAATAATTAATTTAATGAAATTTAAAGAATCTCTTACCAATACTGTTGATTACGATGTTGGAAATAATACATATAACATCCAGCATTTTGATCTTGCGCATATATTTTTTCGCGCTCTTTTGCCTCCCCTTGATTAATCAGTTCGCCGATATATTCAACTACAAATTCGCCTTTAGCAAATTCTCGTGTCGTTATGACACCACGACCTTTACCCGGAAAATATCTTACCTATAATAGAAAATAAATTGTAACTTGTTTAGAATTATTTGATAAAAATATGAATTCTTATCTCTACAATATCTTTATTATGCAGGTTCTTACCTCTAAGCCTTCCTCTATTTGACAAAGTACCTTATTTTCTAAATCACGTTGTTTCTCCTCCAATACAATTTTTTTACTTTTTCTAACGCTACGACGTACTGGAAAGTAGTCGGTAATCGAATGATTTGTTTCAGTGCCCTGTGGCTTGAACGAACGATGATTGATGGATTGAACGGAGACTGCTTTCTTACGTCCACGTGGGGCAGATTTTTTAATAACTTGCAGTGGACTAAGTAATGTCATCACAGATTGCTCCTCATTGGTAGTAATTGTAGCTTTTTCATTTAAATCTTCCGATGGCATATTTATTCTATGCGGTGTAGATGGCCCATGAATCGGAACAGCCACCGGTGTTTCTAAGATAAAAATGTTCATGTATCATAACTGAATCCAAAAGAAAAAACCAAGTATAGATAGATTTATAAGATTATAATTAAATTTATACCATCAGTTTTGAATTGTTCTACATCAGAGATAACCTTATTTTTTGCTTCACAGGTTGAAACAACTTGCACATTTCTAAAAAGATAATAGGTGAGTGATATAGGACTTTTCTCCTTTGTAACTTCCACATTTGAATTCTGAAGCAAGTAAAATAATGTTATATAGTAATTTCATATGATTGTAAGTAAAATACATTTATTTTACATAAATATACATAAATATTCATAAAAGTATAATTAAGAGATTCATAGATTGTAAGATACTTACTTGATAAGAATGAATTGTGTGCGTAGGGGATTTATGTGTGTCTAATACGGATTGTGGTTTAATTACATCAAATTTGTTTGTTACATTTTTACTAGTATCAAATAATTTATTTTCTCTCTTTACTGGTAAATTTGCATCATTATTTTGCATAGGCAAAGCTGTAGTCTTTGTTGTATTTTTCTCTACACCACGTTTTCGCCTTCCTGTATAGAATCATTAATTACATTATTAATATTTAATCTTTTTAAATTGAAGAAAAAGCAATGTGCTATTTATATTATTATTTATAAAAATATTGAAATATATAGAATGCAAAAAAAAGAACTAATATTAAATATCAATTTTACAATGACTGTGATTTATCAATATTACTTAGTATAATATACATACATTTATAGATTACTAGACAAAATTTTTTTATATAAATATAATTGCTTTCAACAAACAAAAATTTATATAAAAATAAAAAACACATAAAGATGTACAATTTTAAAATTCCAAAAAAAAGAATCATGAATCTACAAAAATACCATGATCGAAACTAATCTCACACATTTATTCACGCAAATCGCCGTCTACAACTAACATTCTCAGCTATCATACTCCATGTTAGTTTAGAGCCTGACCCAAGTGCTCTAGTCCGAGTCCGCGAAGACCACAAATTACAACTTAACGAAAATCCTCGTGATCGAAACAATCCGATGATCGAAGCAACCGTTTCGTCATCGTTTAAATGACAAAAACGACGCGTCGATCGAAAAAGAGCCGATGAACATCGCGAGGAAAAGTACGATGCATCGAGAGACATATAAGTCGCGGAGGGCGTCTCTCTCTACGATAGCGTTCAAAATGGAGCAAGAGAAGAAGCGAGATCCACTCAAAACATAACCCTACCGTGGGGCCGGTGCGAAAAGCTGAGTGAAAATGTCGATGCACGATGTGTCCTCACCTTTGACAGCGTTGTCGGCGTGCTTTCCCACATGATGGGACGACGCTCGGGTCGTTCTGTGCATCATAAGCCACTAATGACGGTCGCTCACGGACGGATGGCAGCAATAACAGCGGCGTTGACGGTTGGCAACAGCAACAGCGATGCTACGCGACGCGATGAATTCGCTCTCGTCTCGTCAACGTGCGCTCGTCAGCTTCACCGCATCGTTTTGTCTTAAAAACGACAAGCTGCGAATGCGGATAATCCCTCTCTCCTTCGAAATCAAGAAGCTTGAAATTATACAAGCAAGCTACGCGCCGGATGTGCCGCCATATTGCTCGTAATGGCCAGTATCCAATTAGACGCAGCGGGGGGAACTCTTGATAAATTTTATCTACACGAAGCATTTCAATTCATTATTATTTACGTCGAGCGTGAATTATTTCATTTTAATGCGTGCAACATGAAAAATCGAGTATATAATAATAATTAAAAATTTGCATATTTGTGTGTTTCTCTCTATTTGTTAATTATAAATAATCGAATAAATAGAGACAATTGTTCCCGAAATACTCTATAAGGCCCTTGCACAACGCTAGGCAACAGGCGATAGGAATAAGGAATAAAAACTATTTATCAATAAAAAGGCGGAATAGAAAATATTCACCAATAGGAGCAGAGAATAGATATTATTTCTATTCTTATTGTTTTAAAGCCCCTTGCACAATGCTAGGCAACAGGCAATAGGAATAAGGAATAAAAACTATTAATCAATAAAAACGCGGAATAGAAAATATTCGCCAACAGGAGCAGAGAATAGATATATCTCTATTTCTGTTCTTATTGCCTGTTGCCTAGCATTGTGCAAGGGCCTTAATGCATAGATAAATGGCAGTAAAAAATATATTATCGCATACCGGGAGTCGATGCGAGAGATGAAATGATCGCGTGACGTAGTTAGTTGGCGGAGCGGCCGCACCGCGGCGCTGCCGGCGGCGCGCAGCTCGCCGATCGATCGCCGCAGCTCGAGCGTCGACGTTATTATTTTTTAGATGAATTTATCGGCGATCGCGTCGCATTAGACGATTTATCCGTGAGATGCTTTGGTCGTCAGACCGACCGGAAACGCCACATTTCGATCGGCAGCACCGAGACTCGCGATCGAATAGTTCTAATAGGCGTTCGCACGAATTCGCCCGGCGCGGGTTCTTTTCTTTTTAGCGCGAATACTTAAATCATCTAACGATCAGCGCCGCACGCAGCGGCGGTGTTGCCAAATGTACAACAGCCACCATTATCCGTACATACCGAGGAATAAATGCGTATACGTGATACGCGATATCGTCGCTAAAGACCGTCGTGGGGAAAGTCTCGTAACTTTGACTAGTGACTCGGTAGGTAATGATCCAGACTGACGTTACCATCTGTCTCGATTACTCGATGTATTTGTGAACGTTTAGTTTGAAAGGCGATGTCAATTTTCGATTTACAATCTTCCCGATGTCTCTTAGATTCATACACGATACGATAATATTTTATATGTTTGTAAAAAACAGCATCTCTGTAAATTATTATTATTCATATTTAATTGAATCATCATTTCTGATTTCGATTCATAGAGAGCACGAGTGCACAGGAAAGCTACGAGAATCTCCACACAGTTAGCCATCTTGAATAGGAATTTGTCAAAGTATATAGGTTTCTCGCGTCGTCTGGTCGCAGTCACATTGCAATCGTGAATACATGTGATAGAATAAACAAGTCAGCGTTAAAAATACCATTGAGGGAAATTACTTTTAATCTTTCGCTTACAATCGACGTTTTACGTATCGCTTTATTCATCCCTGGAGCAACAACGCGCCGTCTGAAATTTTGGATTGGTGCGCTCTCTTAAAATGGTACGTACATTGTGTGACGAAAGCAACAGTTTAAAAATTTCTTTTGAAAATTTTAAACAGCAACACCGAAATAAACGTCCTCGTAAATGTGTCACATATTAGCTCGTAACGAACCTTTTTGCTATTATCTCGATTATCGATTCGATCACGTTCAAAAAGAAACGTTAATCGCAAGTTCCCGGAAGCGAGCGAACGAGCGATTTCGTTTAAAAATTACGAGGGCGGGAGGGAGAGGGTCGCAAAAGAATATTCAATTACGGGAACGTCGATGGATATTGAATTTCCGTCAATGTTCCCGGGTTTTTCTCCTCATTCCGGCGAGACCGGGGAAGAGGACGAATCTCGCGCCCGAGCGAGCGATCGTCCGTCCTCTCCCGCGGCCGCTCGCGCAGCGATTAGTCGCGAAAACGCGGCAATTTTTTGGCTCCCGCGCCCTGCGAACCTGCCCTTATTCGCTGCCGCGACATCCGGCAACAGCGCGCCCGCTCAGCAGCGCCATCGGCGGCGGCGGCGGCGCGAGCGGGCGCGTGTGTTTTTGTATTTTCGTTGGTCGCGATGCTGGGCGGACGGGACGCGCGGGACGCGCGGGACGGACGGGGGCCAATATGGCGGTAGCCGAGCGAACGCGCTCTCGACTCTCGACGTGATCGCGTGAGATGGCCCGGCTCGCACGCACAGTGCCAACGTCCGTCGTGCCGATCTCGTAGTTCGCTCGCGGTCATCCGCCGGATCATCGCCGCGGAAGCCGTCGGCGATGCTGGCTTAATGCGACACGCGCTCCTCGTCGACTCCTTTATTCGGGCTGAAAAAAACCTCGCTTGCTCGCTTGTCTCGGAGCGTATTCCGTATAATCCGCTAAGTAATACTAGTAGCGTATCTGGACGCTCGCGCTAAGAGAATCGTCGTCGTCCTTGTCGTCCTTATTGTCCTAGCACCGACGCACGTCGTGGCAAGGAACGCGCACGAGATCTCGCAACACGTTTGTCATGGTGGGTTTTTTATTCTAGATATTCACAAGGCTGAAATAAAGAATGTAAGAAGGAGAGAGAAAGAGGGAGAGATATTTCCCAAGGGTACGAAGGGCACGCGCTTTCTAGGAAAGCTTAGCGCGTATTTTGTCGTATCTGTATCATTTTATTTGTATAGGGAAACGACTAACCTAGAGACTCGCGTGCACGATGTAACCTTTTTTCTTTCTTTCGCGCCGAACAAGCGCATTTCGATGCGGCTGTTACCGCACGATCGGAATTGTAAATGATATTTTGCATTATGGTAAATTTATGAGAGACATACTTTGTTACTTTAAATTTGGTTATATATATATATATAGCTAATGTGAAAAATGTCGTTCTGATTTATCGAAAAAGTTTCAATAATCATTACATTTTTATTCTTCAATTTGATTTTTATCAAGTCTAAATTACCCGTGCAATTTTAATTCAAATGATTAAATATTTTCTGTGATTGCAGATATATAGTATTTTAAACATGCTTTTAATTTATCTCTTACTTTCGATTTGATATTTGCTTTTGCAGTTTATCAAGTGGTATCTGTTAGTCGTAATATGTATTTTTATAGGCAACAAAAAAGTACGATGATGGAGTGAGCGATGATACTAGCGGGAGTGATTTTGATGATGAAGAAGATCCTGATAAAATTGAAGTACCTGGTAAATTATAAATTTATATTGTGTAAACGATGAATTTATATATATCTTAGTGTAATAAAACTTGTTTAAGAGAAGAATTCTATTTCATATAAAATGGCACAACTATTCTTTACACAAATTAAGCAATGCTTTAAAATTTAATAAAAGAAACAATTTTTTTTAGGTGGAGGTAAAGATCTTGCAACTGCCGCTGGGATTGCTAACATCAAAGATGAAAAGCCTGCAGATTTGCCAACAGATTCTTTAGAAAAGACACAAGGAGCCTTAAATGGTAAATCGTATACTGTTTCAAGCAAAAGGCAAATCTTTTTCTATTATTTCAATATTATCTATTTTTTGTAAAAATTATTTTTAGTATTGAACCAAAAATTTGGCAACAAAATTCCTGGTGGACTAGTAACAAAAGCTGCAACACCAGGTTATGAAATGGTGCATGTAGGAGGAGGAGGAGGAGGAGGAGGAGGAGGAGGAGGAGGAGGTGGTTCTCAAGGCACTCCACCAGGTTTTGTTAATCCAAACCAATTGAATCAACTAAATCAATTAGCAGCTAGTGGATATGGTTTCCCACCAGGGTTAGCTTCTCTTGCAGGATTCAATCCTGCTGCTTTTCTCCAATCGAGTAAGTTTATCTTTATGCATCTTTTTATGAGAATATGATAAATAAGACCAAAAATTTTATGGGAAAAAGAAATAGAGATTTTCTTTTTGTGATTTAATTTTTAAAGACTATAAAAGTATATATGAATACATCATCTACGTACATGATTTAAATTATCAATTTTTTCAAATAATTATTTATTTCAAATTATTTTTGCTTAATTATTAATATTCTGCTTGTTAAATATGCTTGTTAAGATGATATTTGTGTGTCTATTATATTTTTATGAAAATTATATATTTTTTTAAGAAATTAGATACATTAAGCTGTAAAATGTGAAAATTGTATTTATAAAATGTCACTTCTTTGTGATAAAAGAATTAATATCAAATTACGCTATATTATTATATGCTATATAATATTTATTAATTATACACTTGTACTTATTTTTCCTTAGGTATGAATTCCTTGGATATGAATGCTTTAATGGGTAGCTTTATGGGTATGCCTGGGATGAATATGGGAGTTAATCCTTTTGTTCAGTTGCTTAATCAAGGTGGAATTCCCAATTGGCAAGGTCTTTCAGGTATTTACAATATGCTAATAAAGACTATTCTAATCAATGCATCCCAAATATCGTAAAGGGCATAATTCAAGAAACAAATTTATACTAATTTTATTGTAGGAAAGACTGTGTCACAAATGTGGATGAATTCGGGTGATCCAACAAAAATGATGCAACCAAATATACCCGAAGAGGAAGAAGTAGATGATGAAGATATGGGAGTTGCCGAAACTTATGCCGATTATATGCCGACAAAACGTATGTATTAATGTCTATTATTTCTTTTTCTTTTTATTTACACGATTACTTTCAACTAAATTCTAATAATGAACAGTCAAGCTTGGACGAAAGCATCCGGATCCGGTTGTCGAAACGGCATCCTTGTCAAGCGTCGAGCCAACAGATGTTTGGTACAAAGTATCTATACCGGAGGATTCGATACGATCCGGTGCACTATCTGCGCTTCAACTCGAATCAATCACGTACACTTCTCAACAACATGAGCATTTGCTGCCCGATGGTACACGCGCCGGATTTCTCATCGGTGATGGCGCGGGTGTCGGTAAAGGCAGAACTATAGCCGGCATAATATTCGAGAATTATTTGAAAGGCCGAAAACGTGCCATTTGGGTATCAGTGTCGAACGACCTTAAATATGATGCCGAACGCGATTTAAAAGATATAGGTGCATCTAAAATCGAAGTATGTATTTTATTTTGTGTTAAATTATTTTAAATGTACCATTATGTTATATGTATCATTAAATGTACTTTATTAAAATATTAGGGTATTAATATTAAAACTCTACTTTTATCTTATCTTAATCTAGAGTCGATACATATATTATTTACACATTTTATGTAATTATTGTAAGTAATAGTAGTAACACAATATAATGAATAAATTTATTTACAGGTACATGCATTGAATAAATTCAAGTATGCAAAAATCTCATCAGCTGTAAATGGCAATGTGAAGAAAGGCGTAATTTTCAGTACATATTCTGCATTAATTGGTGAATCGTCACAGAGTGGCGGAAAATACAAGAGTCGGTTAAAACAGCTATTACAATGGTGTGGTGAAGACTTTGATGGTCTAATAATCTTTGACGAATGTCATCGTGCGAAAAATTTATGCCCTACTGGAAGTTCAAAACCTACAAAGACAGGTTAAGAAATAAACTTTTATGTGTAAAAAAGGCATCTACTTGTTTGAAGCATCTACATGAATGACTTTACTTTAATAAAACTTTTGTAGGATTAACGGTTTTGGAACTACAGAATAAACTTCCAAAGGCTAGAGTCGTATACGCCAGTGCCACCGGCGCTTCTGAACCTCGCAACATGGCCTATATGGTACGACTAGGCATGTGGGGTGAAGGCACACCTTTTCCGGAATTTAATGATTTCATCACCGCTGTAGAAAAGCGCGGTGTCGGCGCGATGGAGATCGTAGCAATGGACATGAAATTGCGCGGTATGTATATCGCTCGACAATTGAGTTTCCATGGTGTTGCCTTCAAGATTGAAGAGGTGCCTCTTGCCAAGGATTTCATGAAAGTGTATGATCATTCGGTGCGATTGGTGAGTTATTGTGTGCAAAAATATAAGCTTCTATAAATTGGTCCAAATATTCTCAAATACAATCTATTTTTTTATGTAGTGGGTGGAAGCCATGCAAAAATTTCAAGAAGCGGCGGAGTTGATAGACGCAGAAAATCGCATGAAGAAGACGATGTGGGGTCAATTTTGGTCATCGCATCAGCGTTTTTTCAAGTATCTTTGTATTGCTGCAAAAGTGAAGCATGCAGTGGCTGTGGCTCGCGAAGCGGTTAAATGTGGCAAGTGTGTAGTGATTGGTCTGCAATCTACCGGTGAGGCACGCACCTTGGAACAATTAGAACGCGATGACGGTGAACTCAGCGATTTCGTTTCTACCGCCAAGTCAGTGGCATTTTAATATGTAACGAGAGGAGAAGTTATGATATAAATCTGTGATATATATATTTAATTATAATAATTTGTATTTGCAGAGGCGTCTTGCAAACGTTAGTGGAGAAACACTTTCCAGCGCCAGATCGTAATCGCATCCAGCGACTTCTCGGTCTAGAACCACCAAAACTTAAATTAGAAGGTGACGATGACATGGATGCTGGTGGTTCTGCAGGTGGTAGTAAAAGGAAACCAATCCGGCAAGCGGCGCAACGTGCATCGAAAAAAGTGCGCGCTTGGTCATCAGAAGAGGAGATATCGGAGGAAGATAGAAACGGTGCTCATAGTTCCGGTTCGGAGTTCAAATTAAGTGGTAGTGAAAGTGAAGATGATCATCATACCGATGAAGAGAGTAATGTCAGTTCAGATTTTAATCCGTTCTTCAGTGACAGCGATTCTGATACTGGTAATTTATAGTGGCATAAGTTATTTATTTACATGGCATAAACTTTTTATTTTATAATCTATTCTTTTTTTTATTTTACAAACTTGAAAAACAGACAAAGATTTTTTATTTTAATTTTTAAGTCGAATTATATGTATATGTGTATGTGTATGTGTATGTGTGTGTGTGTGTGTGTGTAATCAAAGCAAAATTTCATAATTATTTTTTATGTTTATAGATCCTTGGGACAGGCGAAAGAAAAAGGGCAAGAAACAAAAGAAACCAGTGAAGAAACGTTTGAGCACGCAAGATAAAATCCAATCAATGCTAGTACACAAACAGTCTAGTAACAAAAATAAACGTAATGGCGATACAGCAATGAGCGGTGGACCTATGAGTGCTATGAGCGGAGGCATGCCTAATAATCAGGCACCGCCTAGAGATGCTATCGAGAGAGCTTGTAGTATGAAGGAAGAATTATTATCGCAAATAGAAATTCTTGGCGAGCGATTGCCACCAAACACACTAGATCAATTGATAGATGAGCTCGGCGGACCAGAGAATGTTGCGGAGATGACGGGTAGAAAAGGTCGAGTCGTACAAACGGAGGACGGTGCAATACAATACGAGTCCAGATCGGAAGTAGATGTTCCTTTGGAAACCCTCAATTTGACAGAAAAGCAGAGGTATATATATCGGACAAAAATTATTACATACTATCATTATTACATATCACTGCCATAATTCTTACATTAATTTCTAACGATTCGTAGAAGAATTTCTTGGCATAAGACACTTTTCTTTGAATACACTTTTCTTCTAATAATCGCAACTTGTGTATCAAGTCTCTATGAATGCGTCTACAAAAGTTAAATGTGTTATTTCGGTCAGATATTTTTAATTGAAAATTTGTCTTGTTGCAGGTTTATGGATGGAGAAAAAACTGTAGCGATAATTTCCGAAGCAGCCAGCAGCGGTATATCATTACAGAGCGACAGACGAGCGAGGAATCAAATGCGACGTGTGCATATCACTCTCGAATTGCCGTGGAGTGCTGATAGAGCGATACAGCAATTTGGACGAACGCATCGATCGAATCAGGTTAATGCGCCAGAATATATATTTCTTATATCGGATTTGGCCGGAGAAAGGAGATTCGCCTCGATCGTTGCAAAACGTTTAGAAAGTCTGGGTGCTCTAACGCACGGTGATCGTCGCGCTACAGAGACTCGAGATCTCTCGCAGTTTAATATCGACAACAAATATGGTCGTGCAGCACTGGAAGCTACAATGAAAACTATAATGGGGTTTGTATCAAAGCATACCAAAAAATCATTCGCAAATTATGTAAAATTTAGATATTTATAGAATTGACAAATTATTATTTTAGGTACGAGGCGCCATTGGTGCCACCACCTCAAGATTATCACGGGGACTTTTTCAAAGATGTAGCTGACGCTCTAGTGGGCGTCGGTTTAATTTGCAATAGCGAGAGCACACCAGGTGTGCTTACGCTTGACAAGGACTACAACAACATGTCAAAGTTCCTAAATCGTATTCTTGGCATGCCAGTCGATCTGCAAAATCGTCTGTTCAAATATTTCACCGATACACTCAACGCTATCATTACGCAAGCTAAAAAGACAGGCCGTTTCGACATGGGTATCCTCGACCTCGGAACATCGGGCGAAAACGTCCATAGAGTGCGATTGTATCGATTCTTGCGAAAACATGCGACTGGCAAGGCGCCAACGGAGTTGCACGTGGTTCATGTTGAACGTGGCATGAGTTGGTCCGAAGCCACGAACAAATGTTCGGAATTAACTGGGACGAAAGAGGGTTTCTATCTGAGCCATCAAATTCGCAATGGCAAACATACAGCCATCCTCTCGATCGCAGTGGACAGTGGCAAGAAGAAATCCGAAAGCAAGAAAGATCAGTTTTATATGGTGTATAGGTATAGTTATTTAAAGCTCCGCTACATTTACGCTTAGTTTAAACTATTATAAACAACAGAATTAATTCGCATTATATAGTATAATTGTAGTATAAATATAGTATATTTTTTAACATTGTTGGAAATGATGTAATCATATATTCATTCATTGTAGGCCCAACACAGGTTTACAGCTACGTCAGGAGACTCTAGGTGAATTAGAAAAAAAATATAAGAAAGTGAGCAACGACGAGGCAGAACCACACTGGACGCAACAGTACGAGGCTTCCGTGAATACGTGTTCACACGCGTACTGGAGCGGGAATTGTAAAAATGCCACTCTCGGACTCATGGATTGTGAAGTAGGACTAAGAAGACGTTCCTATAATGTATTAGCCGGTTCAGTTCTGAGCGTTTGGAGTCGTGTGGAGAATGTGCTTGCCGCACGATCCGGACATAATTCTAAGATGCAAGTTGTAAGGTTGCGAACGGGTAAGTCAATAATTATAATTGCTAATTATTGTTCTAGTAAAGTCTAAAAAACGACTATTTCTCATTTCGTTTTTGTAATAGATGAGGGATTGAAG
The DNA here is from genome assembly GCF_003227725.1 of Camponotus floridanus. NCBI lineage: Eukaryota > Metazoa > Arthropoda > Insecta > Hymenoptera > Formicidae > Camponotus > Camponotus floridanus. The sequence goes on from NW_020229838.1 coordinate 3,998,767, forward strand.
ATCGTCGGGACGCTTATTCCAAAGTCTTGTATGGAAGCATTGCGTCAAGCGCTTTCCTCCGATGCGGAAAACACGGAGGAATTGACGTTTTAAATGTTGTATCAAGGGTAAGATGTTGAATAAATAAAATGTATTTATATATCGTGCACAAGATAATTCGTATATAATTATCGATCTCAATTTTTTCGAATTAATATTTAATTAATTATTTTAGAGGTATGAATAGGACCAAGCAAGCTTATCGGCATGATTCTAATATGCCGTGATTCTAGAAGAACCCCCTTTTTCTTAAATCTTTCATCGGGACACAACAAGAGGAATGCAAATTGTGTGAACATGCAACCGTTTTCAGGCGTATTACTGGAATCTTTGATACGTCGAAAAATAGATTCCAAAGTGAATCTATTAATTGATAAGAGTCACCGCTTTGCTATCTGATGTTGATGAATACGAGTAAACGCTTCCATAATTAACCGACAAAATCGAGATTACAACTTGCTGCTTAGTTATTTGTCATGCAATCGTAAAAATTGTAGCATTCACCCGCCGTATACCAATGTAGATTTTTAAGTAGTTAGACCTTTCTTTTATTATCTTCTAGAGATATACATATGCGTCCTCCCCTTTCTCGCTCCCTGTTACATTAGGAAGAGGAAGTTTATTTTTTACATCGTCGCCGTTACTTATATTTTCACCAAGAGATTTTTAGTAGACGTAGCGTGTGGCGTACAGTAGAGGGAATACAGATTCCATTCATTTTGGCTGTGTCCTAAAAGAAACGAGAGAAGTGTAATTGGACAACGCATAGAGAATGCGTTTTTTCATTTAGAAAATGTGAATTTAACGGGAATTTAATCATATGATTCAAGACGCGTTCATTCAGTTTATTTAATTATTTAGCCTATAGCAAATAACGTTCGATGACTATCGATTGTTTTCACTGGAACATAGTGCCAGTAAATTTGGTTAAAAGCGATAATTATCAGTAGAACGAATTAATTAAAAATAAGATTGGTTGACAAGATGATTTAGAATATTGTGATTTTCTTTGGAAAGCACAAAATATGTATACGCGATAGCGTATACATAGCTTTTTTGTTTTAGCGTTTTTATTTCGATTGTTTCGATTGTTAAATCAGCAATCAATTGAAAAAAAGCAATTTTACACGTGCTACTGCTACAGTTGCTATAGCTACCCGTATCACTATAAAAATTACTGCTAATACTATACTAATGCTGTACACACACATACACATACATAAAATTACAAAACTACCATTAATAACATCCCAGATGTAGGGAGACGAGGTAAATATGACATATACATGTTGCAAATATACTTGTTTTTCCCTATTTCATAGAATTTGAAAAATGTGACTCACTATACATGTGCCAAGTTACACGCGTTTTTTTATTTTTTTCCTTTCTTTTTTTATTTATTGTGACAAAACAAATCAATTAAAAAGAAGTTAATTTTTATTATGTTAACTTTATTCTATGTATCACTTTGTGGAAGTAAAGTTACAGTCCCAATAAATGATGAACTATATTTTAAATTTTATATAAATTATCATTAAAGTCTACATACTATCAAAGATGCAAAAATCAAGTTTATAGTATTCTTTTACATAAAATTTTATTTTTCTAAGATAGATATATCAGTATATTTTTCTTTGAATTTTTAAATTTATATATTTTTTGTGAAATTTTACTGAAAGTGTAACAAAATTGAAGTAAACAAAAAATATATGATGCTGTATTTCGATCAATAGTGTAGCTTTAACAAGATACTATTCGAAATTGTTCAAGGCGATGCCTCGTCTCTCGACGATCTCCACCTATTAATTAGCCTTAAAACAATGGAAAAAAGAGTTAGATCGAAATAACGTATACAGCCGATATATTTATATTCAGATGCATATACTAGTAACCAGTGCGGCCTGTATGTACACTGAATGTATGTAGATGATGTCTGTTTGTACGTCTGAACAAGTTTTGAACGAGTGTGAAGTTTCGAGGAAAAATTACTAATGATATAGGCCTCGCGATATCCATCTTCTCTTATTATGATAGATGAGATGCAGACTTTTTGTAGAGCGTAGAATACAGTCGGAACAGTTATTAGAATCGATTCGTGATTAGAATTCTTATTTTAGTGATTTAATTTTTAAGAATGTGCGCGCATAATGCGTCTGATAATAGAGATATTCATCGTTCACCTGTTTCCACGGTTTCTCGCGTCGGGAGGAATTGTTTCATCGTAATATACAGCAATAGAGACTGCAAATCTACAATATACAATCTACAAATAACTATATATTGCATTTATAAGGAAGATAAAAAATGGGCAATAATACACACCACCACACACATTTGATCGTATAATATAATATATAAATATTCTCGATCTATGATGATTTTTTGCGATTAAAAAAATGCAATATTTAACGAGATTTATCATAGATTTATCATAGATTTAATTCCTTTAGTTGCTATCAAGTATTTATAACACGTGATATTAATTATTATTACATTACTTTAACAAAATATGGAATTATTTTAATTATTTTAACAAAATATGGAAAACGTAAAATTAAATATATGATTCGAAGATACTTTTTTGGTTTTGTTTACATCATTCAATTCAAAACTCGATTCAAAGATGCAATTATCAATATAGATGATAATAAATTTGGTAACTCGATGATGATTATATAAAGTTAAATGCGGAATGTACATATTGAAGATTGTAAAACGAAACTTTAGGACGTAGGAGATGCTGTTTGATATTTGATATTTTTTACAATTATTATCTCGCATGAGTTCCTGTCTTTGCAGACGCGACTTATAAATGTGATATCTAGTATACGTGGAAACAGGCGTCGCGCTTTCTAGTGAAAGAATTATTCCTTTTGTAATGTGCTGTTTTTTTTCACGGATGACGAGTCGAACGAGTGTGCTGTGTATATATGCATATGTATAAATGTCTCTGTGTACGTAAAATCAATAATTCTTACTCGAAATACCCATCTTTCGCGTCTGAAAATTTTTTTGTTAAGGCGTTACTATTCTATGTTAAATCGATCAAGATACGCAATTTCAATTTTCAAAAACACTTGATAATTTTGATTTTCTTTTTGTTATTTAATGATGTATTACACAATGCAAAGTAAAAGAAAATATGGGTTTATATATGAAATACAATAATTTTACTGCAAATTGTGCAAATCGCTCTATTAAAGGATGTCCTAGTTTTTCATGGAGGAAGAAGGTTAATCATCAAAAAAAAAGATGTAAATAAACCATGATTTAATTGTGCGTTTAAAAAAAAATTGATAAAATCAGCTAGATCTAAATAATTAAAAAGTGCAATTTAGAACAAAGATTACATATTTTAACATTTATTAGCTTAATGTGTCAAACATAGATTGGAGTTTTACTTATATCGCATATTCCACTTTTGCACTTCAGTATAAAAAAACTGTACACATAAACGTTCTTTGCACTCTAGTCGAATATACTTTTTCGCGATATATAATCGCACTTATATAATTTCACATACCCTATATACTAAGATTTCCCTATATTCATTAAATTCAATAATACCTCTTAAAGTATATGTATATTCCCATTGAAATGATTGTTATGTGTATGTATATTTCACTGAAATAATCGTTACCTGCAGATAATGGAAGGTTTTTTTTGGTATTGATATGAATCTTGTTTAATGAAAGGCATACAAAAGCATCAAGAATGTGCAAACTCCAATGACGAGGCCGAGAATAACAGAATCTCTTCTCTTACGTAAATTTATCCTTTGCAGTAAACTGTTCACCGCAGGAAATCGATTGGAGATATCATTGAATTTGGTTCGTATACGTTTGAATACGTGTCTCTGAGACATTAAATGATCTCGTGTTTCCATGGCTATGCTTATTTGATCGTTTATTAATCGATCGGAGCTAAAAATAAAGTAATAATATATGTGCAGATATACCAAAAAATGTTTATAATGACATATTAATGAAATATACATCTTATTTAGCATTGTTGCAAGATTGACTTACTTATGAATATGCTGGTTTTCTTTGAGGTACATTTCGCGTCGATTTAGTCCACTCGCACTTTTATAATTGCTATGGAATAGATATAAATGTGATTTTATGTAATTTTTATTGGTACAAAATTACTTGTTATATAATGTATAACATTGGGAATAATGACAAACAATTTGTACTTACTCTATTTCTTTACGAACGCTGCCTAGGAGATCCTCGCGATCTTTTCTAGCCATAAAATTATTTCTAATCTTGTTAAATTCCAGTTTATAATCTTTCAATATCTCCTTGTGACGTTGCATCGTATGCAACATAGCTGCTCCATTTGGCTGTAATTCGCTCATCCTTTCGTTTATGAAAAGTAACTATATTAATTGTACTTGATTAATAAAAATATGTTTATACTGTTTAAAGATACGTGAAAGGAAGGAACGAAAAAAAAAACCTACTTTGGAAAGCAGTGTCTCTATCTCCGATGCCATGTTTTCAAATACCTGTTCCTCATCCAGAAGAGGAATCTCATCTGCATTAACATGTCTAGCACTTGTATTTATACCCAGCTTACTGAATGCTACTAATTTTGCATCAATTTCATTTTCTAAATGTCTCGCCTGCTTCCTGAGATCTACAACATTTGTCATTAGTTCTACGTACTAATCCTTTGTAATTTTTGTGCCAGATATGAAAAGCATTTTTGCATTTCTAATCTGCTCTTTTTTACATGTGTTTATTTGTATTCAATATATTTAAAATTTAAAATAAGTTGTACACTATCGCAAATTTTATCCAATATATATATAAAAAAAGAAACAAAAACATTGTGTATTATTATTGCACAAAAAATGCAATGAGAAAGATATGTGAGATTACAAACGTATCAAAAATAATTTAAAAACATTGGCGATAGCTCTGAGAAGATAACATTAAGTATCTTAAAGATATACATCGTAAATTAAAAGTACATCTTTTGGAAAAATTTACGCGCAATACATTACAATGTAAACAAAAACTAATGTCACGCATACAAGAGTTTCGCTACATCTACCTTCCCAGTCGATTACGTCCTGCGAGTTGGCCATTTATTGCGAATCGCAAATGCACGCATCCAATGCATAAAATGTCACATAACACGTTTCCTTCCGTATGTGTGTTCTTTATCCCGGAATAATTCGACAAAACAGAAAATGCAATGTAACGATCAGCAGATGACAAGTAATGACAAGTATAGCGATTCGACAGATTTCTCTTCCGGAAAAAAAAAAATACGACTTTCAGCGCCGTCTGAATTTATTCGCGTAAGTCGTAAACTAAACGTATGCCACGTGACAAGTAGTGGTGTGTGCCAAATTAAAAATCGCGTGTCTCCTTACATAAATCTATACATATATTTATAATAGCTGTCAGTATACAGACCATATTTATTTTTAATATATTTTTTCAAATGATAATTGTTATTTTTCAATTAGCCAAATTTTTCTGATTAGCCAAAACTTGTGTCTACGCACATTTGTTTATGTGCATATTTTTGACAGTAGCCAGTTTAGACGTTTAGTAGCGCCATTATCTCCACTTTTAGAAATTAAAAACACATATCCATATTCACTTTTCGATAACTCTGTCGGTTAATTCGATTCTATTGTACATCCATTTTTTGCTACTGCTGGTAAAGTCATAATTTGATGCGTTTTATTGTTCCACGAAAAACGCCGGTATAGCCTCTCTCAGGCTTCTCTCTGGACGGTACTTCTCGAAGATGGTGTGGTTTTTCATGATTTGTGTACGATTTGTCTCACGAGAACCTTTATCGCGTTGTTTTGTACTGTTTGTATACAACATTGTTTAAGAAACAAGTTGGGGAGTATTGATTCTTCGCGTATTCGTAAATATAGTCAGCAAATCTGGATGAAACCAGGGAGAAGATGATCGCCGCCTCAGAACCGGTGGTAAAGTGGATTGTTATAAATTTTACATATATTTAATCATTGTATATATTTAATCGTACAATTGAAACAATTAAGCAAATGCACTTTTTTAACAATATAAATATAAACAAAAGCATTTGTTTTAAAACACTTTCGCAGGATAATGTAAAGACATATGATTGCTAAATTTTTCTCTTTTTCTCACTAAAAACTCTCTCTAATCTCTCTAATAATATATCACTGTAGGAATATTCTATATACAAGTGATTTATTATTTGTTCCCTTTGTTTTATTTTAGACAGATCTCTATATATTGTTTTTCTGTCATAATTTTCAAGCTTTGGTTAGGTCTACTGCACATGACTTTTGTTTACATCAGCTTGTATCAGAACACATTATTTTATTTAGATTAATAATGATCCAAATACAGATTAAAACATTAAATACCAAATTATGTACTGATTTGTATTGAAATTTCTCTTCTCATTTTGCTTGTATTTCCAAGATTTACTGAGACAAATATGTGTAAACAATAATTTGTAATTATGTCAATCTTTAAGTTCTAATAAAATAATAATTATATACATGCATATACTTTATTTATTTATTTTTTTTTAGGAATATACGCCAGGTGGCCGACAGATAATCTTGAAGCATCCTGGATCATTAATTAGTCAACAGTTATCTAATAATCGAACAACTTGTGGAGAAAATATTTTACTAAAAAAGTTCAGTGAAGTAAATATATCGGAAAAGTCTCCTGTAAGATTTTGGAGGACAGTAAAGAAATGAGAATGGTGTTATAAGGAGATAAAAAGAATAGATTACAATTAACAATGTTTTTTTATATTGCTAACTTAAAAAAAAATTATATCTCCTAATAACTGCCATCTCCCATAATTTTATTTTTTTCATTTATCTTGAAGTAATACTGAATGAAAAAATTATATTTAGAAAGAAACATGGCTGGTACGCAGTAATAAAACATGCGGAGAAGAAGAATTATATTATTCTGGTAAAGTTGCTGTTCATTGTAAAGGCAATCAAAATACCCGAGTACTCGAAGCAACTTATACATGTGAAACAGATATTAAGCATGCACTTTGGTGTACATTTCATACAAGCATTCCAGATCATTTAACTAAAGGCAAAGAATATAAAGCTGAAGATTCTATTCACAAATCTTTAGAATGTATCTGCCTGCTTGATTCGTATACTCTTAAGGTTTTTACAGAATGTGGCGAAGATTATGTTTCTACTTTACAATTTCAGGTAAAGACAGAAAATGGGAATAATTTGATGATATTCTTGATTCATATTGAGGAAAAATTTATTATATCAAAGAAATTATTTATATATATTTTCTGAAAATAGCTGCTTGTAAAATTATTAATACAATTATTAAATGAAATATAAATATTAATTTATCACCATTGTAAATATATTAATTGATTTAGGTTTCTGCAGTATGGCCGACAAAATATGGAATTATACTTGAAAAATGTCAAGTGCCAATTATAGATTCAAGGTATATAAATACATAATTTATGATATTTGAATATATATATGTATATAATAATTATTTAAATATACATGGTGTCCGGAGAATCGCCTGCAATACTTCAAGAAATGATTCGGGACTCAAAAAGAAAGAAAAAAGCTATATAAACATTTAAAATTTAAATTTGAAAACTTTTTAATTTAAATTTTTAAATTCAAATTTTTAAATTTAAATTTTCAAATTTAAATTTCAAATTTAAATTCAAATTTTCAAATTTAAATTTTAAATTCAAATTTTTAAATTTAAATTTTCAAATTTAAATTTCAAATTTAAATTCAAATTTAAATTTTAAATTCAAATTTTTAAATTTAAATTTTTGAATTCAAATTTTAAATTCAAATTTTAAATTCAAATTTTTAAATTCAAATTTTTAAATTCAAATTTTTAAATTCAAATTTTAAATTCAAATTTTCAAATTTAAATTTAAATTTAAATTTTTAAATTCAAATTTTTGAATTCAAATTTTAAATTCAAATTTTTAAATTCAAATTTTTAAATTTAAATTTTCAAATTTAAATTTTTAATTCAAATTTTTAAATTCAAGTTTTTAAATTTATATTTGAAAGTTGAAATTTAAAATTTAAATTCAAATTTTTTAATTTAAATTTAAATTTGAATATAGCTTTTTTCCTTCTTTTTCGATCCCGAATCACTTCTCGAAGTACTGCGGGCGATTTTCCAGACACGCTGTGTATATAAATATATAATATGTAAAATATATATTATATATAAATATATAATACATGTATATATATATATATATATATATATATATATATATAATATATATATATGTATTTAAGTATATATAAATATATAATTTAGTGATATTTGAATAATAACTTTATAAATATATTCATTTTATTCTTACATGTTTATATTTTATTTATAATCATAATATTGATGTCTAATTTCAATGTAGCTTGTATTTTCAGATATATATCTTTTGAAAACAGCAGATTACCAAATCAAAATGATAATTTACCTGTTGCCTTTTCATTAATGCATCCTTTAGATGAGATTTGTCCTCTGCTTATTAAACATGGTAAATATTTTCTTAAAATTTAAATATTGAATTAATAAATCATGCAAAATATCATATATTTATATCACATATATTATTTACATGATAATAAATTAAGGCTAGATTAATTTTTAATACATTATATATAAAATTAAATATTTTAGGATCTTTGTCGTACATGAATGAATCAAGTCAACAAATTATATTCACTAGTTCAGAACCATCCTTTGCAGTCATATATGATACAAAGTCCGGCTTGCATTCAGTTTACAAGATTCGCAAAGCTTTAGCAGAAGAATGCCAAATAGTTTGTGGAATTAACGATACGAGTTTACTAAATCATTCAGTTAACATGTCATCATTAAATGTTGGCAGCAATTTATCCATCAATAAAAGTTGCACCAACAAGGGACATCAAAGTCCTTTTCTTCTTGGTAAAAATATATTCATATATAATTGCTAATACGCGTGTGCGCACACACTCACACACATATATGTGTATAATTTTCTGGATTTAATTTTATCATAATATATATAAATATTTTATTGTGCATAATAATTTTTTTTACAATTCGTCGATGTAATGCGCTTTTATACTATTAAATATAAAATTGCTACAGTTATCACAAATATATTATGGTAAAGTTAAATACAAATAAGAGATTGTTTAAAGAAAATTAATAAAATCTATATGTGTGAATAAATGTATTGCAGGAATTCCAAATTTACAAATGAGTAACAATACTGGTATAGGTCTGGGACTATCTAATACTCCATTCGGATCGCGTACTGGCTCTTATAGTACCGCTTCAGGTGGACCATCTCCTCAGCAGCAGCAGCACTCACGCTCGCAAAGCTCGATGGCTACCATTTCTCGTTGTCAATCGCCCACGCATTCAGCAGCTTTATCTCCTTTGCTTGGAGTACCAACAAATTCAAATATCTATAACAGATTACATCAGACAGTTATGATAACTACCTCGAGTCAAATACATAGTCCAATTACTAGTTACAACAATGTTCAATTGAAAGGTGCTGCAATTGCAAGCAAACCTTTATATCCTGAGGTTTGTCTTGAACATGTATGGACAGAAAACGTAGGTATATCAAAGTAAGTAACGAAAGTTTGTATTATTGAGAAACTTGAATTAATAGTTTAAGTTTTATTTTTTTATTATATGCAGTAGAATAATAATTTGAAAAAAAAGATTTGAATCTATAGATTTACATTTACTTAAATAATTTTCCATGTAGAGTTATAAGCTTTGTGACTATATATTTTTTTATTCTTTCTCATTTATTTTTAAAAGCAAGATACATTTTTATATTTTCAAATGTCAAAGGATAAACATACATTTTTTAATATTCTACATGGTATGATACTCGTCATTATTTTTCTAGAGATATTGTTTATGGTCGTGCATCAAAGGTTTTCTTAACATCAGATCTTGTTGGACAGACTTATTTGGGCTATTTGGTTCCAAATCGTTTGCAACTTTTTCTAGTCAGATTAGAAAAGACTAATAAACAACAACAAATCATTTTCGGAATGATAACAAACATTGCGGCCAAGGATGCTGTTAATTTATCAGTTAGTACATATTAGATTCTTTTTATATTAATATAATTTGATACTTATATAAGTTGCATAAGAAATCCTATTTTTTGCAGAATTTGCACATGATAGCAATTGTAGATTTATCAAATGGTATAGCATTATATACAGGAGTTACATGTGTGGGCAAATTACACATGTCTGGTATACTGTCCAATCTTACAGGCAGTAATTACTTTTTATCAAATAGTAATTCTAAGATTGCATCTCCATTTCCGAGACGAAGTTCCTTGATTTGTCAAAATTGTGCACCTTCACATGAAGTTAAATTTGAAGAGAGTATGCATTTACTAAGCCCTGTAGGTGGTAATTGCGCCCGTCCACCGATTCTTTTAGAAAATTCATTACTGGATACAAATTTTCTTGCATTGAAAGATGCTGTAGGCAATGAGATTACCGTGGAATGCGGAAAGAAACAATACTTTCGTATAACATTACCCGTATCTAGTACATCTCCTTTAGGTAAGTAAGTACACGTTCTCGCGCAAAATATTATTGAATATATAAGAATATGAGCAAATTAATACATTTTATAAAGTTTACAAAATACGATTATAAATATATCTTTTATAGTTACTAAATGTTTACATACATTGCGAAGTGTACTTCAAAGAGACTTAGCAATGCAATTATTGGTTAAATGGTACGGCGCTAGAAACGCTCCTGGTCCGCAAGATTTTTCACCGGCGCAAGAATGGGATCTCTTCCTTGTGGTTCTGTTTACATTATTGGGATACGATGTGGAGAAACTACACTTAATACGAAATAATGAGAAAGATCAATTTACAGAATATAATAGTAATAGTCCTACAGTGCTTCCTAAAAAACAGAAAACCAACAATTGTGGATCTGTAGATGATTGGCTGTACATATTGGAATCAAACGAATTTAAAAATTCTCAATTTTTTATCTCGAATATACTGAATAGTCAAAAGATATCCAGCTTTCTTTGCACAATTCCCAAAAATGCTGCAGAATCAAATAACATCGGTAAAATAAATGTACAAGCCGCTTTATATCCACATCTTCCGCTTGTTTTATTTTCTCTTCATCTCTTATATGAGGAATTGAAATTAAACAGTGTTATATTGGAAAGTTTACCATTGCTCGGGCAATTATTGTATCAATTGAGCATAGATTTAAAATTTGAGATGTACGCTCACCATTATTTTCTTGATTCTCCATCGTTATCTTATTTAAAAAGCGTAAAGTCTCAGATTAGTGACTCGGATCTACAGAAAATAACAATTCCAAATTATATTCCTCGAAAACCGCCGAACATATTTGAAACATTGAACAGTATGCTAAATGGAATAGAGACAAATGCATTCCCATATCTAAGTCATGTTAATCGAAGAACGAGAAATGTAATATATTTAACAGTACTTGTGGCGAATGAAAACCGCGTTGATGTAATAGAAATGGAGAAGTATATTAAATTAATTATACCTGCTGGAAGTCGCATCGATCTTCAAGAAAATGGAGGCAAATCTGATAAAGAGATATGGAAAAAAATGGAGAAGCCTGCAACAGATAGAATAATATTAATGTATCATGAAATGGGTAAGATCACTGTCTTTACAATAGATACTTGGAAATTGTAGGAAATGTTATTTTCTTCTTTCTATCTCCAAAAATATAAAATAGACTTGTAATTAATTTTAGGTATGACTAAAGAAGATCTCGAAATATTACCACCTGCGATATCTCTAATGATAAAAGATGTTATGCATAGATGTAGAGAATGTCCACCATCAAATTGGCCTATGCATGCATATGAACTCGTGGATCGTCAAGATTTAGCCGCATTGGATAAGCATTTAAAATCATCGTCAAGATTACAATATATTGACGGCGAAACAAAGGATTATGGAATAAAGGATGAACATGATGATGGCATGGAATTTGATGATATGGTATATATATATGCATGCTTTCTCACGTTATATTTCTTCTTCTATACATGTTTTACAAAATGTTATCATATAAATTTTTTTGTGATATCTAATTTTGATCATATGTCATTTTTTCTTTTTATACAGAATGCTTCACATATATAGCTAACATTTTTATAGTTTGTTCTATATATTAAACTTACAATTCTTATCTTGTATTCTATTTGTTTTTGTAGATATTAAAGTTGAGATTTAGTAAGGATCATAGAGTCGCTGAAGTGCGAAGATTGCTCAATTCCTCAAAACCAGTAAAAATCGCAATAGTTCAAAGATCAAATGTAAGTGATCATGAATTTATAGAAGAACAAGAGAGGCATCTGCATACATTATGCACAAGAACAATGGCATTGCCTGTAGCTAGAGGCATGTTTACATTGAGAACTTCCACACCAATGATAACAGAACAATTACCTATTCCACGATTATGCTTGACAGGTATGATTATATTATTTTATGTAGAACTTCAAGTTTATATTTTTTATGAATATTAAGTTTTTATGAATTATAAGTTTCCTCTTTCCATGCTCTTTCCACTCTATTCTTATCTATTTTCGTTTTTTACAGCATAAATATACATTTATTTCATAGATAAAAAACTAAATTAAAACGAATAAATGTGTTGAAAGTTATTATGCGAAAAACACGCTTTTGCAGTTATGAAAAAATAATGTATTTAACTAATTATTATTGAAAAACTAACTTGCTTTTTATTCTCATTAGGCAAGGCACCTCCCCGTGGAAATACCGTCGAGTTAACTCACATAGATGTTGCACCAAATATGAATCTGTGGCCATTATTTCATAACGGCGTAGCTGCAGGCCTGTGTATTCATCCAGATGCCGCAAACATTGATTCGACATGGATAGTGTACAATAAACAGCAACAGGGTGAATACGGGGTAGAACACTCAGGATTTTTAATGGCTCTCGGTTTAAACGGACATCTTAAAAATTTAGCTCCTTTAAGTACATATGAATATTTAGCTGATTGCCATGAAGCTACCAGTGTTGGACTCTTGCTTGGCTTGTCAGCAACACATCGCGGTACAATGAACGTATCTATGACTAAGCTATTATCGTTACACGTAGAAACGCTTTTGCCACCGACGAGTATCGAATTAAATGTACAACAGAATGTTCAAATAGCGGCATTAATGGGTGTTGGTCTCGTGTACCAAGGAACTGCTCATAGACATATTTCACATGCTTTATTATCTGAAATTGGTAATTATAATATATATCAAAATGAATTTTAAATCAAATAGAAGATAAAAGTTTGTTGAATTGTTTTTTCTCTTTGTTAGATATATACTTTTCAATATGCAAAATATGTATTAACATATCTTAATATAAAAATTTGTCTTTATAGGTAGACCTCCAGGGCCTGAAATGAAAAATTGTGTGGATCGTGAATCATATTCCTTGACAGCAGGATTAGCATTGGGTTTAGTTATACTTGGTTCTGGTGGTGGAGCGGATGTACCTGCAAGTATACCCGATACTTTACATTATTACATGGTTGGTGGATACACAAGACCTTTTTCTGGAGCACAAAAAGATAAATACAAGTCCCCCAGGTATAATCATTGTTCTTTAATTCCTTTAAGAAGTGAATATATAAGTTCGCAAGAAATAAGAATCCACTAAGTTATATATACAATATTTCACACAATTCAAAACAAAAATAATACTTTGAAAAAAAATAAAGATACCTTTTCGATAATTTTCGATATCTCGGAAAATTTAAAATTAAAACAAATAATTTATTTTCTGCAAAGAACAAACTTTTGAAATAAAGTAGACAAATTTATTCTTACGAACATTTATTATATTATGATGTTCAAATTTTTAAGAATTCATAAATTAAACTTTTTCATTTTTTTGTAGTTATCAAATACGAGAAGGAGATTCGATAAATATCGATGTAACAAGCCCGGGAGCAACAATAGCTTTAGGATTAATGTATTTTAATACTGGAAATCGTGCAGTAGCCGAGTGGATGCAACCTCCCGATACGCAGTATTTATTAGAATTCGTAAGGCCAGATTTTCTGCTGTTACGAGTGCTCGCAAAGTCGCTAATTTTATGGGATGATATCGAACCAACCAAATCGTGGGTTTCTAGTCACGTACCTAATATCGTTTACAAATACAGATTGCAAAAGCCTACGCCGGAAATTACACAGAATGTGGATTTGGAAACTATCAAGTGAGTGATCATATCTTGTATTTTTTAAAGCATTTGTAAGTTGTTTATATCTTTATTATCTGATTTTGTTATTAATAATATACAATTTATAGTCAGGCTTACTGCAACATTATAGCTGGTGCTTGCATGGCATTGGGATTAAGATACGCAGGCACTGCTAATAAAAATGCTTTCAAGACTTTATACAATTATGCTCAAATGTTTACGGCATTGTCACATAAAACTATAGCCGAATTAGCTGGCAAATCAACTGTTGAAACATGTCTGAACGTTGTTTTGCTTTCAACTGCAGTGATAATGGCGGGTACCGGTGATTTGGATGTAAGTCTTGATATTCATAACAGTTATAACGGAAAATTTATTGACTATTTAATATATGTTGTATAAAATATATATACAGATTATAAGAATATGCAGACACATACGCACTCGCATAGGACCTGCCAGCGGCGTTGTCACGTACGGTTCTCATTTGGCAACGCATATGGCCCTCGGTCTTCTTTTCTTAGGCGGTGGGAGATACACTCTTTCTAATAGTCCAAATGCAGTCGCAGCTCTTATAATTTCGCTTTTTCCAAAATTTCCAACTCACAGCAACGACAACAGGTATTTGTATTATGTATTTTATCCACGCTATTGCATAATTCTTTACACTTCAATAAAAATGAACAAATTATAATTTATATTTTTTTTCTTAGATTATAAAAACTTACTATAGGAAATTTCATTTAAACAAGATTTATTATTTCGCTATTACATTTTTATTTTGACAGATATCATTTACAAGCATTGCGTCACTTGTATGTATTAGCAGCTGAACCACGTATTATTTTACCAAGAGACATAGATACTGGTCAGTATTGCTATGCCACAATACATTTAACATTCGAGACTGATAGGGAAGCTGAAGGACAAGAGATTAGTTTACAAGCACCCTGTTTATTACCACAGCTGTGTAATTTGAAAAAAATTGAATTAAAAGATACAAGATATTGGACAATTATATTTGAGAAACATCATAACTGGCAACAATTAGAAAATATGTTGGAAAGACACGATTTCTTAAGTATTAAGCAAAGAGCTGGTTGTTTATCATATCTGGAAGATCCCCGTGTAAGATATTATTACTTTAATCTTATATTTATACATATTTCTCTTTTTCATTATTTAGTTTTCAATGATCGATAAATATAAATATTAATATAAGAAAAAGTTATAAATAATTATTTTCTCACACATTTTATTATAGGGATTTAGAAGCTTAGTGGCCCAAACTTTAACGACGGAAAATGCAGTTGCATGGGCTGCTCGGCCAGAGTACGTTACATCGTTTACAAATGATAAAACTGTACTGAACATAATAACATATTTTTTACAATGGTCTAAGAAAGAAATCAATCCTTCCGAGAACATCAAGTATTCATTACAAAATGGTATGAGATTTAATTGTACTTCTCAATTATATATTCCAAGCAATGTATTTTAAATAGTGACATTTTTATTGACATTATTTGTAAATTTACAGGTTCCCAATGGGAAATGCCGGAATTTGAACGATATTTTCTTCATGTATTTGCGATAATTGTGTATGAATGCATTACAAAGGATAAAGTAAATCTTATACCATTATGGTTACGTATAATTAAAAATCTGAAAGTTATTGAGGAAAAACCAAATAGCTTTTCAATATGGCAAATAAAACTTCTTTCATCACAACTGTCAAAAAGAATTAATTCTATAGATGATGCGAATCTGTTACTCAGTTTGGAAAGTATGCTTGCGATTAAACAGAAAACAGCTGTTATTCTTGATAAATGGGAGCATGGTAATTATTAACATATATTGCAATGTAATTCCTGATCTTATCATATTTGATTTATTTTTTTCTCTATTTTCCATAGACATGAAGCCTTTATTTAAACAATATCTAACTAATGGAATGGTACAAGCTGATACTGTATCTCTAGCTAGAATGTGCGCTTATTTTATATTCTATGGTATACCATATCCAATTGATGATAAAATAATCTGTAAGTTGTTTCATATAATAATAATTTTTTTTAATATTATATTTATATGTGTACTATATATTTGTATCTAATAATCACATTCTTTATTTCAATGATTTTTTAGCGAATTGGATTACGACAACGCAACGCTCCTCTGATATATCAAATATAACATTATACAAATTGTATAAAATTTTACAATCAATTTGTAAGTAAAATGTATACTGTGATACACATATGTATATTCAAAGCTTTCTATTAAAAAAAATTTTTTTCTTTTTTTAAATGGTGACTTTTTCATTTTTTACTTATTATTTTTAAAAATGCTATTACAAAAAATGCTGAATTATCAGATTAAAATAATATATTGTTGATCTTATTATAACAAAAATATTTAAATGAATAACTATTAAAACTTTATCACATTAAACATTTAACAAAAATTTATAAGTTACAAGAATAAAATTAAGAGAAAAAGATCTTTACTTGACATTTATTATATATACTTGATTTGACACTAGCATGTTTTGTAAAATTTCATTTAATGCACAACTAACATGAAACATTTACATCTTATTGACATTATATATACTAACATATTATCAATAAAAATAAATATCATTTATATCGAAATTATTAATTAATTAAAAAATGTATAATTATTTACAATTTCACATGTATTTATTAATAATTTGTTTCACTTATTAATTATTTGTACATAAATTTTTATTATATTAAATTATTTTTATATATATTAAATTTTAAAAATATATTAAACTATAAAATGTGTCAAGTAAATAGTGTATTTCGTTTTCTATAAAATTGTTCTTCATGTATAATGGGTCTACCAGTTATCATATGTATGAAATTATCAATTATTTCTCCAATAAATGTGTAAGAATATAAACATCCAATTAAAATACCACCCAAATGTCCCACAAGGGAAGAATTTGGAACTAGCATATGAATTAATATTAATTCAAGCCACACAGCTAATTTACTTGGTACTATAAATCCACTGACATTGTGTAATCTGTCACGTTCTTCGCACAACACAATTACTTTTAATGCAAATAATGTTGCAGAAAAGCCAATAGCGCAAGTTGTAAAATATCCATAATCTCCTGTTAACTGCATCAGCATATATCCCAAAGATACATACATAATGCTACATCCAGTAGATAGTATAACAAGTAAGAATACAAAGTTTGTTGTTCCATATATGGGTTCTAAGTACGATCCTTTTAGAATGAAGGAAAACATGTTGTAATACAGATGCATATCGGATCCATGTTCAAAATTTGAAAGGAAAAATGATCGCCAATCCTTGTATTTAATTATTTTTACAGCCGATATACATACTTCCTCTGCATTCCATGGCACTCGTATCAATCCAGTATATAACAAAGTCTAAAAAATAAATATTCAAATACCAAATTACTAAAATGAGGATGAAATATATATATATATATATATATATATTTATGTATGAAAAAAATTTGCCTATAAAAATATATATTTTGAAGAAAAGAATATTTTCCGTATATGAGTTGTATATTGGAAAGATGTCTCATTTAATTGATCTTGCGCACAAATAATTCTAATAATTTTGCAATTAAAAATCATGGAAACTTATAGTGACAATTACCTGTAAGATTACTCCAATTAAAGTAGCAGGTGGTATTCTGTCAAGTCCAAAATTTAGGGCCTGCATACATAACAAAAATATTCCATACTGCAGACCCCGCTGTCGTCTTTGGCTAGGCGTCATAATAATTCATAGAATACGATGCAATATTATGATGAATAATCTTACAGACGTCGAAAAATTAAATATGTATCAGATTTGATTTCTCCCAAGAGCATGTGAGAAAATAAACATTCAACCAAGAGCTATCTCTCAGATGTTCCACAAAGAAGGAATTTAGAATTAACAGATCGTTAACAAATATATTCAACACTTGTAACTTCACTATTGTGTAACTTGATGTAATCTGTCGTGTTCCTTTCACAACACAACACGTTGGCTGAAACGTCACGTGGATATTTCGTGTCAGGATCTGATGTTTTACATAATTTTAATAAGTCGTTTAATTCTTCGGAATCACAAAAAGAGATATCCTTTATTTTGTATTTTTCAATTCACTTTTGGTTCTTGGATCTCTCGTCTTGGAACACTCTCAAAAGATATACGATTCCAACTATTTTCCTTTTCCTTTTTTCTTCCAGAATATTCTCTTAAAAATATATATTTAAATTTCCTGGAAAATATCAATTTATTTCAAAACCAACAGTTGATATCCAGATATAATGCGTCCGGTTCGAAAATATTTAACGACAAGAAAATAAATGTTAGAAAAGTTAGAGAGCAATGTAAGATCATATGTAAGCGATGAGATAAGAGAGACAAATCTTTTCAAATTTTTGTCCAACAGAGGATATATATGAATGAATGTATGAATGATCACATTCACCAGTATTTACTCATATGAATAAATGGGTGAATGATACGCATATATATATGAATGAATGTATGAATCGAGAGAAGCCTGAGAGGGGCCGTGCCATTGTTTTTCATGTGACGGTATTAAGTTGTATAGTGGCGCCTCGTAGATTCATTTGAGTGCCGATGGAACTACATGGCTAGTCCACTTTTCGGCCATGGTAAAACGACCGATTGGTTTATGTCCGTACTAGATCCGTACTAGATAGAATTATAAATCAAAAGGAAATATATGGAAACATATTATAAATTTATTATATATTTATATATTAGTTTTTACATCATATTTTACAGAGCTTTTAAGTTTTAAAATAATACTATTTTGTACATGACGCGTGTACTTGGTGTCTTTTTTATTTTTTTTAAAAGATAAATTTTTATTAAGATAATTTATTTTATTAAGATTATTTAATATTACATAAGTGTCTTTTGTTTAAGTAGTTAATGTTACCGGTATTTCGTAGCATCAGGCACGAAACAGAACCAGAATTGTGCCATTATATGTTATCCTCTGAGAACATTCCTGGACATTGACTTCGTAGTTCGTGTCCACATTTTTAATGTCCATAGAGCGCTTTCAACAATGACCAAAAGCGGGCCATGACACTTTTCATTCTTCTCTCTGTTTATCCAAATAATCAACACCTTGCATGAATACAATCCAGTACGCCGATATATGTGTCAATGTGTCGTGGAGAAGATTGTCTGTAGTGGAGTTTGTTCTTTCACCACGAAAAATTTTTCATACATTTACACATTAAAGAAGATAAAGGTATTCAATTTATCATGTTATATTTTTGTGAGAGAAAGATAAGATATCTTATTTTTTAAAAAGATTATGCGAGAGATGTATTTATAATTCTATTGATAACATGGCACTTGTAGTCTTAAATGCAAGAGATATAAAAATCTACATTATTTTACAGCATTGCATTACTAGTGTAAAAAGAGGAAATATTCAAGAAAAAATATTTCAAGGTAAGAAATATTTTTACATACTTTGTTAACAATCATTGTTTTATTGCTGAACAAAGAGTAATAAATAAAGTATTCTACTTATCATGCAAAAACAGATGGTAAGAAGGAATGGACTTTGGAAGCTAACACAGCTTCGATCATTAATGAAGAATGTTCAAACTGGTATTAGAGAAAAGGGCATCCAGGCTTTGATCGTTAATGGAGAGGATGCGCATCAATCAGAATACTCGACTGAGCGAGATCAAAGACGATGTTTTATCAGCGGATTTCGCGGTTCCTATGGTACAGTGGTTGTTATGTATGACAAAGCATTACTGTGGACAGATGGAAGATATTATGCACAAGCAATGTCAGAATTAGATCCATTGGAGGAATGGACCTTGATGAAAGAAGGCTTATTAGACACACCTACAATTTCCACATGGTTGGCTTCAAATTTGCCTCCAAAATCTATAGTTGGAGCAGATGCTAATTTAATAAGTTATACAGAATGGGCGAGATTACACGCCAGTCTAACTATTGTCGGTCATTGTCTAATTCCTCTTTCTGAAAATTTGGTAGATAAAGTATGGGGCGATGAACAACCATCACCTACAGCCAATGTAATCTTACCACAGTCATTACGATATTCAGGTCAAAGTGCGGGAGATAAAATAAGATTATGTCGTGAAGCCATGAAAGAAAACAATGTGACAGTACTTGTAGTAACTGCATTGGATGGGATTGCATACTTATTAAATTGGAGAGGGTCCGATATACCTTTCAACCCTGTCTTTTTTGCGTATGTTATCCTCACTCTAAAAGATGTACATGTCTTTGTAGATAGAAGTAGACTTAGCCAAGAAGCATTAGAGCAATTAAAAAATGAAGGTGTCGATGCAATTTTTCATGCTTATGCAGATATACATGTCTATATGAAAGAACTCGTAAATTCATGTACAGATCAGGATAAAATTTGGATTAGCAACAAATCCAGTTATGCATTACACGCAGATTGCGGAGAAATCAAGAAACATACAGATATTACACCTATTAGCATTATGAAAGCGATAAAAAATCCGATTGAAATAACAGGTATGAAAGCGGCGCATGTGAGAGACTCTGTCGCTCTCGTTAAATATTTCGCTTGGTTGGAAGACAAGATCAAGAATACAAAAGAGCACATTACAGAAATTTCAGGTGCAACGCAACTGGAAAAATTTAGACAGTAAGCCAATTTGTAAAGTGATTTATCAAAATGCATTTTTTATAATGTAAAATGTATATAACAAAAGAAATCTGTTTCTTTTTCTTTTATAAGGGAACAAGATCATTTTGTTGGATTAAGTTTTACGACTATATCGTCTATCGGGCCTCACGGAGCGATTATTCATTATTCACCTACAGCGGAGACTGATATGCCTATTACAGATAAAGAACTTTATCTTTGCGACTCTGGCGCACAATATCACGATGGTACGACAGACGTAACGAGAACTCTACATTTTGGCGAACCTACGAGTTTCGAACGTGAATGTTTTACCAGAGTATTTAAAGGACAATGCCGTCTTTCAACAATGATATTTCCTTTAAAGACCAAAGGAAATTATCTTGACACATTGGCACGTGAAAGTTTATGGAGTGTTGGGTATAATAAGCACTTCTTTTTATGAAAATATAATAGAGAGAAGAAAGGATTTTATTAAGGAAATATTTATTTTTTTTGTATATCTGACTGAATTAATTTCATAGCCTTGATTATCTTCACGGTACTGGTCATGGAGTAGGATCCTATCTTAATGTTCACGAAGAGCCTATTGGTATTACATGGAAGCCACATCCAGATGATCCAGGCTTACAACCTGGAATGTTTTTATCAAATGGTATGATCAAAATATATAAGACATACATCATTAATTAAAAAATTAAAGGCAATATCATGCAAATAAAAATGTATATGTATGAATTTTGAAACACAGAACCAGGATATTATGAAGATGGAAAATTCGGTATTAGACTGGAAAACATTGAATTAGTTGTTCCTGCAAAGACACCTCACAATTATAAAAATCGAGGTTTCCTTACTTTTGAAACTGTGACGCTTGTCCCTATTCAAACCAGTTTGCTTGATGTCTCGATGCTTACAGATAAAGAGGTATATATATTTTTATTTATTTATTTAAATATGCTACATTTTCTTTTATATTTCATATATCTTATTTCAGATTGAATATTTAAACAACTATCATGCAAAATGTTTGAAGATTTTGAAACCCTTTCTACAAGGGGCAGAAAATATTCAAGCACTTAAATGGCTAGAGAGGCAAACTCTTCCAATTTCTCGCTAATCGTTTCATAATTTAACAACTTATAATATGTTTTAAACTACATATATATGTTTTAAACTATATATACAATTTTTTTAATATATATAGAAGATAAAAATTTGCTTTCAAATCAATTAATGTTTTATTAAGAAATCAAATATTTGCGATTAATATATATAAGAAAAATAAATATGTAATTGTACACACAAATGATAAAGTAATGCATTACGATCTATCGTGCGTGAACTTTCTGCAAGTGAATATATATATATATATATAACAAAGGAACAAGGAATAATGGCATATAATCATATCTTTATAATATAAGAATATATTATCTTAATTGGATTTTGTAATTAACAATTTACATATATGTTACATTGTATTATAAATGTTTAATTATACACATACATATACATACATATAATATTTCATATTATAATAATTTTTTTTATTCAGATTGATATATTACACATTTTTTAACACATTATTCATCATATATAATTTAGTAATATGTCTGCATAAAAAACGCATTTATAATTAAAATAAACACATTTTTTTAATTGTAATCTTACTAATTAATCTTATACTTGAAGTTTGGAATTTCCAAATTGAATGTATCATGTCATATTCATACATTAGAGCTTTGGATCACTTAAATTCTGATTAAACGATGATTAATTCAATTGATAAAATTGTGTACAAAAATTTTTTATTATTATATAATTCTTTATATAATATTTCTAATTCTATGTTTATATTTGTTAATTTTAAGCTAATGCAAATATTCTATTACTTATAGATTATTGTCATATAGATTGAGTTAATTAGAGTTTGATCAAAGTGATCTTAAGAAAGAATTAATAATAGTTTGTAATATTTTATATATAATAAGAATATTTTATAAATTCTAATATATACTAAAAATCTGTTTCGAATACTTGGAGATGTATCTCTATTTTTATTCCTATAAAACTAAATATATACTTATTGTTTTGCGATCCAATTCGTTCTTGAAAAAGATTAAAGTTTTGCTTAAAAGAAATTTAAATTTTCGAAATGTGATTATAATGTATCAAAAGTATATTAATATATACACATAATAAACCAAAAAGGAGTAAAAAGGTAAAATTTTCGCGATTTCTAATAATTTATCAATTTTAGTAATTATTAAGAGTCAAAAATGTACGTAACAAAAAATTTATAGATCCTTCATTGAAATAAAGAATTCGAATCTCCGTTGAGCAGGGTTTGAGTCTTGACTAAACGGGATTTAAATCCTTGCTAAGCAGGGTTCGAATCTCTGCTAAGCAGGTTTTATTTCGAGTTTCTGCTAAATCTTAAGCTGTCTTCTACTACGAATAGAATTATGATAAAAGTAGAAGTGGAATAAATTAATTTAATAAAAAATATTATATAGAATTAATTAATTTAATAAAAGATCGAATATCAAAATATTCGCTCAAAATATATTTGACTATTTTTAGCTATTATCGAGCGAATTTTCTGTTAATTCCTATAATTTATTTATTATTAGAAATTTTATATAAAATGACGAAATTAGAAACATTCTTATCTAGATATATATTTTATAATGTAATTAAAACGAAATACAAAGAAAAAAGGCTCCACACTTGCGTGACAACGAATGGAGAAAAAAATAATCCATCAATCAGGAGGGAAAAATGTTTCATCGAGTTGTACATCATATATACGATTTTCTATTTTATATTTATTATTATTAAATATAAATCGTGTGTGCTTTAAATAAAACTTGTAGAGTTTTTATAAATCTGGCCATAAAATTTATCGTGAGATATAATAAAACGTCACAAGGGATTTCTTTTTGGAAGAATAGGATAAAAGAGAGCATACTGAAAAATTCGCATGCCGATATATATAAAACTGCCGATATATATAAAATCTTTAATAATCTTCAAAAGCAAGCGCGATATCGCGTCTATCGTAATCCGCGATAAACGAATAAAAGAAAATATAGCAGCAAGCAGCTGTCATTGAAATCGTATTAAATAAGTTCATTACGTGTGTTAAGTAAGCGTCGCGCGTCATTCTATAAATATTGCATACGGCGTGTAAACTCGCGTCAATCGATTACCGAGAGACTCCTCGCAACGCGAGCTTGTCACATACATCGCCGTTCGCGACTCTATAATCGCTGTAACAATAACCGAGGCACGTAATTCCGAAAATAGCGCCGGCAAGAGCGCGTTAATGGCTATTTCAAGTCGCGTGTTACTACGATACATGTGTACATCGCGAGAGGCTGCCTTCCACCTTCCAGCGCGAAGATATCGAAAGGTGCGAGAGAGAGAGAGAGAGAGAGAGAGAGGAGGCGAGGGAGGGGGGGGGAGAAAGAGCGCGTTTCGACATTATTCGCGTATTAGTTCGCTTCTATGTATAGACTTTGGTCCTGCGTATCAGGAAACAGCCGGTGTGCGGGACAGGCAGGAATTGCAAGCGGGCTCGCCAGGACGCTCTCCCCAGTGTCGGTCCCGACGGTCAAGGGCAGTGGCGTCGCGTGACGTCACGCGACGCTGCAGTGACGCAACTAGTCGTCAAGGGCAACCCGCACGGTTATGGTCGCTTGGCAACCCCTTTTCGCCCTACTACTCGCTGCTGTATACTCCCGCCCGCCTCTCTGCCCCACCCCTGCCGCCCTTATCCCACTTCATATCGCAGCCGCACTCTCTATCGCGTACACGTGCCATTGCTCAATGAACTCTCTTCCCGCCCTCTCTCTCTCTCTCTCAATCTCTCTCTCTCTCGCGCGCGCGCGCTCCTCTTCTCTCCTTTCCTCCCCCTCCCCCTCCCCTGTGGCGCCATCGTCGCCACTCTTTCATTCTCCATGACGTGACCCTAACCCCTAGCCGGGACCTTTCGCGGATGCTGCGACGTAGAGGAGTAAACGACACGGCGCACCCCAACAAAGTTGCTCCCCTCGTCACCTCCTGGGATTTTTCCTCTTTAATATCAACGCTGCTAATTTTGAAAAATAACGATTCGAGTCGTTGAATAGTAATCAAATTCGAATTATAGATATATATATAGCGTGTAGTAAGCGTGTAATGATGTAACAATTTTTTCGACTCCAAATTGACAGGTGAAATCGTGTGTGACATTACGCTTTACCAGTCGACAAATAATCGATTCAATTATTGTTCAATCAGACATGAAATTATAGACAGTTACTGTGACAGCTGTTTATGAAAGAAATTATAGTACGAGGCGTAAAAATTCATATTCGAGAAAAATTTTTAATTATGTGTATGTGTGTGCGTTTTTCGTCGATACGAAAATATCTTATTAAACATTTTTCATATTTTTGCTCGTCCAGATGACACGAATAAATGGAAAGGAAAAAAAATATCGTTATTGCAATAAAATATAAAATATCGTTCACGTGTCTTAATAAGGAGAATTTTATATTAATTTGCAAGAGGAAACTTTATTAAACGGAACAAAATAATAGCGGAGACACAAAAAAGCGAGATTGTGCGTCCCAACTCGGGACAGATATCTATTAAGATAAACGAAGAAGGAGAAGAGAGAGAGAGAGGGAGAGGGAGAGAGAGAAGAGACACGCATCGTGTCGTAAGAGGGGCAGAGAACGAAAGGTAGGTAAAGTAGAAAAGGAAGAAAAGGAAGAGGAGTCCTCGCGCGCGGAGGGATTTCTCGCAGTGAGACGGAGAGAAGTAGAAGGTATCGCGAAGTGCAGAGAAGGCCTCATCTCGCTCTCGGTCCTATTTATAGACATGCTCTCAGCTTCACTCGTGCCCACTGCTCGCGCACTGTCTTTCTTATATAGGTGGCTGTATACCTATATATAGTGACTGTATTGCGCGTCTCTCCCTGTCTCTTTCTCTACGCACGAGCTACCGGCCAAAACCGTGCAAAATATTCGAGAGATCGATCGCGTGGATCCAAAAACCGCGAAACCGCTTACCTGTTTCTTACAACCGTCGCAGCGAATGTGCGTGAATATATTTTTCTGGCAGGATACTTTTACAACATCGATGCGTGTGTTTGTGAAGAAAATATGTATGCGCTTGTTCGTCTTATTGTCAAGCGTTTTAATACGCACCTCCTAAAACTTTCTGAGAACTTTCTGATCACTTTTTGAGCGAGGCGCGTGATGACAGATTTATAAAAATTGCGAAATTTTGTTGCTTTAATTAAATTGTTGCCAATTTTTACTAGAAATAAATTTTGACAGTAAATTATCTTCTTGCTCGATATCGAACCGAGAACAGATATATGAATATAAATATGTCCCGTTGAAAATTGAAATGATAAATTTCATCATCAAAATTTCATTAAATACATATAATTTTTTGAAAATTAAAAATTTTATTATTATATATATCACATTATATGTATATCGCCAATTAAAATTCTGTTTGAGTAAAATTGCAAGCAAATATTGAAATTTTATTATTTATTTGCTATTTAGCGCAATGCGCAATGTGTCAAAATCTCTTCTATTTAGTTGTATTTTATAAACTACATTAATATTTATATTAAAGAAATTTATATTTCATTTTTTCACCAAACGATATAATCAAAAAGAACTTAATTTCAAAAAAAGGGCTCAAAGAGAGAGAGAGAGAGGAAATACACAGTTTTATAAGTGATATCTTTATTAACTTTTTTATATAGTTGGATCCAAGTTTCAGGTTAAATAAATTAATTAAATGTTGCAAATTCTTTTAGATTCTCAAATTTTAAGAAATTAATTTGTCTTAATACTATTGGAATGCTTATTTATTATGTATATAGATCAATGCTTTGCAAGCTTATATATACATTTTGTTTGTTACACAAGAGATATCGACAAAAGAAAAGAATGTGAAACTCAATGGCATATTTTTCAATTAAAACTGATTTTTTTCTACAATTAGTAAAAATCGCATGTTGATAAATGTTTAAATAAATGTATAATTGAAAAATCAAAGATTTCTTATGTGCGAGAGTGTATTGAAAATAAATAAAATTTTATATTCAATATATATACAATTTCATTGGAACAATTTCATGTTAATGAAACATAAATTTAATGTTTAGTTACTAGTTTAATTTCCTTAAAAAAAATTGATTCCAAATTGATTAAAGAAAGCACCCTCCAATTTTTAAATCTTAAATCTCCTTTGTAACAGTTTGTATTGAGCTCTTGTGAAAAGGTTACGAAAAATAATCAAACAACTTACTCTCGAGTCAGTGTTAATTGTATTTCTGTTAATAATTGTTGCAAGAGATTGTTCGCGTTACCCGTTTCGCAAAGAGAAGCATATGCAGGAGCGATGATGACAACACGAATATACAGGTAGTTGGGAGCTTTTGTTACGTGCATTGCACTCGGAGCGTCATATGTATAATAATTATATATAATTTATCTAGCGATATCATAATATTATCTGTAAAAAAAAAAGTATTCGCTTGAGGACGCGCTTGCGTTACTTTGCGTTTACAATTTATGTCAAAGAGTAGTGCGTATCATCGCGTTCGCATACGCCTATACAATGTGTCCATATATATATATATATATATATATATGTGTGTATGTGTGTGTGTGTATGTGTGTGTGCGCGCGTGTGTGTGCGCATACGAATTTTTAGTATAATTTGTGTAATTTGTGGATACCACGTCGGTTTTCTGTCATTTTTGTAACGCATTGCACGATTGAATATAATAATATTTTAATAATAAAAATAATTATTTAACATTAACAATATATTCATTTGAAATATAGTCATTTTGTTAATAAATAGAGCAACATATACATAACATTAACAATTGCTAAATATGTGTACACGTATGAGATAGTAATGCGAAATGAAGAAAAGAAAGATGGCAAGAGAACGACGTTAGATTTTACATATACATACAGCAATTTTATATATATATATCTATATATATGTATAATAAATTATATACATATGTACATGAAATATTTCTTTCAACAACGATAGTCACGTCTAATCTTACAATTTTATTGGATTTTTTTACAATAATGTGGAAAGGGAAAGGCAAGAATGACCGAGAATTGGAAGTATTTGACGGAGACAGCCGAGATTTAGCGTGTTCGGAGCACGAAGAAAATACGATGACACAACGCAGGTATAAGATATGAGAAAGGAAAGCGAGCACTGCAAGATGAAAATTCGTCATCACATGTGCCAACTCCATAACAAGTTATATCGAGAAATTTACGGAAATATTGGCTTCCGATAGAGATACATACGCAACGATGTAGCACCGAAAATGTAACAATTAACATAAGTTTCCTAACGGCATTTATGAGAGGAGGAACTTGTTTTAGCACCTATGCATCTTCTATAACGCAATGCTGTAAAATTGTTTTCAAAAATAAATACTTTTATATCTCGATGATTATTCTCGTGTGTGTGATTCGGTTGTATGTGTGCGAGAATTATAGTTATATACAAATATACTTAAAAAAATATCTCTATTTCCGTTGCTGCGAACCTTGTCAACAATCTCCTCTGCGTTAGATAGATCTGTCTAATAAGAATACAGCTCCATGAAACATGAATCGTTCATTTGAAAACTTGCGCTTGGACCGCACGAGTCTTTTAAATTGCGTGTGTTTTATAGGGACGCAAGATATATATATATATATATATATACGTATATGTGTGTTTTAAATATCGAGAGTCCCGAGAGTTGGTATCAACCGTGTAGTCGATACATAATATTTATCGTTTCACGAAGCATTACATTCTCATACACAGTCGTTCGTATGCAATGAGAGAGACGCATCTCTCCTCTTCTCCCCCCTCCCCTTTCTCTCAATCTCTCCCTCTCTCCGTATCTTCCGCTTCGCTCCGCGATGATTCTCGGAAGCTGCGGATGGTATCGATTTTATGTTATACAATTGCACGAAAATGCTCTCGCAACGCTCAATGACATCTAGATACGCGACTGCTGGTGAATATCTCGCGACATTTCGCGCTTTAACTCGTGTCTGGATACAAGCTAAGAGATACCAAGTACATGTAAAGCGGAGAGAGAATAATGTGTTTATCGTTTTTTCATATTTGAAGAATGGGATTATACGCATTTTGATAATTAACTTCCATTGAGTTGCGGTTAAATATAAGTCTGTTTCCGATGATTGTATAAATGCCTCGAATATACTTTAAGTACTTGAATTTTTCGCTAGGTGAGACGCGAGAAACATGATTTTTTTTCGGTACAGCGAATAACTATTATATTCTCATACGTTTTTCTCAGTCAACGATAAATCTCAAAATACATAAAGTTCTTACAACACGAGTATCAACTATATCTGGCAACGCTTAATTCTTATTCTTTGATTCACGACAATTTTTAAAATGAGCAAATTGTTTACTTTACAATCACGTAGATACGATATCTGAAATTTCCAAATTCGTTTCGTGCATGCAATTAATTCGTATCCAGTCATGCATACGAGATAACGTAATTAATTGATGAACCGACGATAAATGACGGATCAGTCGATGACGGTTTCGGCCGTCTAAAGGTCTCCGCGTTTTCTTCATCGGTCATCACGAGAGACGAAAGGATCGGGGAAGGGGAGAAAGGGAGCAGCGATCCAAGAGAGAAGGAGACGGAAGGGGGAAAGGGAGGAGAAAGACGGGAGGATAGAGGGGGACATAGATCACAATTTGTCAGAACATGACACAAACGTAATGAGATCTCTGAACGTTAAAGAGGATTTTTCAACATCGTTGTAACTCGTGGAATTCATTGATTGCAGGGTGACGACGCGTGACTTTGAGGGTGGCTTCTCGGATTAGCGTGAGACGCCTCCCGCTTCAGCCTCTGCTTAAGATGTACCTTCGCGTGGCGCTTCTTCTCGTCGCTCCTGGCGAACTTTCGGCCGCACTGATCGCAGCAGAACGGTTTCTCCCCGGTATGCGTCCGCACATGGGTGGTTAAGTGATCGCTCCTAGAGAAGGAGCGCATGCAGATGCGACACTGGAACGGTTTCTGCCCCGTGTGAATGCGAATGTGCCGGGTGAGCTCGTCGCTGCGGGAGAATCTGCGATCGCAACCGTCCACCGGACAGGCGTACGGTCGCTCGTGCACCGGCGTTTTGCTCGGTCTATTCGGATACTTTCGCGGTTTCACCGGGACCAGTTGAAGCGGTAGCGTACTCTGCTGATATACTTGAGAGAGGATCTCGTGGCCTTTCGACGTGCTCGGGTTATACTCGGCTAGCTGGACTCCTGAGGAGCCGGTATTGGGCGGTCGAGCTTGTTGTTGCTGTTGCTGTTGCTGCTGCTGCTGCTGCTGCTGCTGCTGCTGCTGTTGTTGAGCTTGCGCCTGAGCTGGTTGAGGCTGTTGCACGCTGGGAGTGTAACCGGATGTACCGGTTGGCTCCTGCTTTAACGTTGCTTCCTGATGATGAGTGTGCGAGTGATGGTGGGAGAGAAGACTGGGATCGTAAGCCTCCTCGTGGGCCGTCAACCAGCCCGCAGGAGTGGTAGTTGGCGTGTCATGGTAACCGGGCGGCGGGGGTGGCGGCTTCGATTCGACCTGCAGCAATTCGACGGTCTCGCCGCTATACGCGGTCGAGTGAAGGTTGGGGTGAAGGAACGGTTGACCCGTCAAGGTTAAGGTTGGCGAGGGTAACGGCGCCCACAGCTCCTGGCTCGCTGGCTGTTGTTGTTGCTGCTGCTGCTGCTCGCCTTGAAGATTGTTCAGAGGCGAGGATTGCGTGCAAGTCGTGGTAAAGACTCCGCGATAGGTCAACGTTGGCACGTTGCAGATATTTACGCTCGTCGCGGGGACGGTGGATGTGGAATGCGGGGAGGAATACAAAATTACACCACCTTGCAACACATTGCAACGATCCGTCTCGTCCTGGGCTTGATGGTGGCGCGATGGTGGACTGTTCGAGGAAGGCGCGTTTGACGTAACGGTATTTCGCGTATCCTGGTGGTGATGATGATGGTGTCGATGATCTCTGCCGGATGCGCCGCTTTCGTCCTCCTCCGCGGTCGCCTCTTCCAGGGAAAGATCCTCGCCCAGACTGCCTGTAAAATATCAATCAAATTACTTTGTTTTACTCTCAACTTTAGATGTATGATGCGCGTTTTACATATGTATATATACGAAGCGTGTATTTGTTCTTGTGTATTGTTCTTCCAAGAGCCGGCAGGAAGAACCGTGCGATACGGGGGTGACTTTATCTAACAACGGTTCTATCTGTTGTCTGCATCCTGCCGCGTTTCGTTACTTCCTTTCTCCGCATATGTTATAATTGTGCTAACTAGCTCTGAAAAAGTATTCGCTAAAATTACAAAGCGTTACGTATGTTTCATCGAAAAAGTTTCGCCGATTTTTCCATAGCCCATATAATGGCGTTTGATGCAACGCTCCGAAAAATGAAATATATTACAGTTCCTTGAAAAATTGCGTTTGCATTTTTTAATAGATGCACACGTACTTTTATGACGGAAATGAAAGAAAAAAGTACGTAATACATGCGCGTAGAAAAGATCGCATACGACAATTATCCGAGGGTTATTACGGTCCTGAGGGTGACGAGGGTGGGGAGGGGAGGCTGAAAGCATGAATGAACCGACCAAGGGATAGTAGGGGGAAGAGGAAGAGGGGTGGTGATGCAGGTTCAAGAGGAGGGTCTCTGAATGTCGGGGTCGTTGAGTATTGATCCGCGACAGGCGGACAGACCTTCGATATTACGTATTTTCACGGACAGTGTAATAAACGTCAGTAACGCCTCGTGATTCTTCGTCGCAGATGCATCTCCTTTAAGAGCGCATTCGAGGGCGAATTTAGACGAATACGTCCAAATTCCCGCGAATCATGGAGGCGTTCGAGATCAGGGTATCAAGAAGCGCGAAGAGTTTGCGTAAACGTATCGAAAGCGAAAGGTTGACGAAAGCGAAATATAATATCCCGAAAATTTAACGGCATCGCATTTTCATCGCTCCCTTGTCAACACGAAGAAATTATATAACATAATTATATAATTAATTAACATAATTAATGCAAGAGGGAAAAAATAATTTTCATCTCCACATAAATATATCTCGAGAAAAATAAGACACGAAAGTAAAACCGTCGTCGATCGATTCTCTTAACGATAGCTGACGTGATGTAGATACCTGAGATCGGTGGCGGTTCGACAAGGGCGGAAGGGCCGAAGAAGGAGGGTAGGTCGCTGCTAGTGGTGACCGGGGTGTTTAAATCACCAGGCTTATCCTTATCGTTCGAATCGTGAATATCGCTCCTGCAGTTTCTGATACACCCCTTATCATCGTCATCGGTCTGCCGATGCCTCTTGCCATCCGTCGCGTCGACAGCGATCGGCGATGCATCGGCATGCAAGTGATGCTGATGATCGTCCAATCGATGATGATGCTGATGATGATGGTGCCGCTCGTGATTGTGCTCCGCGGAGTCGGTCGGGCTGATTTGAAGCTGCGCGTGCAACGGGACGCACGAGGACAGGGAAAGCGTCGGTATAGTCTTGCTGCAGCTGGTGGACGAGTTCGTGTACGTCACGGGGGTCCCGCTGATGCCGCAGGTGACCGAGGAGGGATTGGACGAGGAGGCCGCGTTGTACGGTAAACACGCGTCGAAGCTGAGCTGCACCGTCTGCAGATTAAAGGTCGCGTGGTGATGATGATGATGATGATGACCAAGGGGCGGCGAGGAGAGCAGAAACGGGCTGGTGGCTGCGTGCGGCTGCGAGCCCACCACCTCCATGCCGTCCATCGTCATCCTCTGGAGCGGATCGCCTTCCTGGGCGATGGCAGAATCCTCGGTACCGCACTGCGTGTCCTCGCCTGCGGTTGTATCGTTTAACGTAATTATTATGGTTAGAATATTGTCGTTTCTCGATCACCCTCCGATCGTACACGATTAACCTTCCTCCTCTTAATAGCGCGGGGGTTATAACGCGTTAACGATATCGGGGTGTCTCTTTCTCCCTTTTCTCCGGTCTCTTCTCGGCTAGGAGGATTAGTAGCGGCGATTAAGCGTGCGTGGCGCGTTTCTTGCTCGATCGCGTGGCGCGAGCCTTCGGTTAACTGGATAGAGCTGTTTGCGCGCCGGCTGCGACAACAAAGTATCCTTCTTCCCGCCTTTTTATTTCGATAGATGCCACCGGCCGGCAACACTACGTGCGCGTGTTGCGGAATGGACCACCACCAACCGACCACTAATAATCACCATCACCATCACCATTACCACCACCGAGCGTAAGAAGCTACGCGGGTACGACCGTCTCTCGCATACGCATAGATTTCGCCAACCGGTCGGTTCGGTCCAAGTACCTGGCACCGCCGTTTCCTCGTCAACGAGAAGAAGCTTACGAACGAGGTGCAATTTTATTCCCAAATTAATTCTCCTCTTCTCACCTTTCGACAGGGGGTACAGATGTAAATACGCGCGAAGCGAAGGCAAAATATTCGTGCGGCGAGAGGACGTGTCCGGCCGCCGTCGCCGTCGTCGTCGTCGTCGCCGTCGGGTCCACGCGTACTCCGAATCTGTGCGCGCAAGTGAGCGAGAGCAAATACAGTGTTTGATCCGAGAACGTGTGCGTAGGCGCGCGAGCGAAAGCGCGCGCGCGCGGGATCGCGCGCGTTACGTTGCGTCGGCGACTCTCTCTCTCTCTCGCTCTCTCTATCTATCCATTTATCCGTCCTTGTTTCTCCTTTCGTTTCTCTCTCTCTCTTTCTCTCTCGTTCTTTGCAAAGTCTCCTTCGTTAGGTACACGGCTCGACCGAGAGTGTATTGGCTCGTGCACAGTGATTGTTAAAGGACGCGCAATGCGTGGGGGTCGCGCACGAACTGAGCCGAGCGGCGGCGCGCCCCGTAGTTTTATGAATGGACCGCCGAGACTGTCCCATATTTGGAAGCGCCGAGTCGACCGCCAGCCAATCCCCGCCCGGCGGTCCTCCGTCTACGCACGCGTGTGTGCGCCATACGTCTTCATACATATGCGCGTGTATTTATACATGCCAACGTATATTATATATATATAGGGTGTATCTGCGCGCACGTATTTAAATATATACGCGTATATATTTAATTACACGCATACGTCTCGTATATACAATACACATGTGCATCGTACATAATGACACGCATATATATATACGTGTATATAATACACATACATGTATGAAGCTGAACGATCCACGGCTCCCCGCTTCTCGCGCCGTCGTAGTCGGCTGTCGGTGCTTACGAACACCGTCTATCCCCACCAGGTATCGCTCTTTCGCGCTGCCACCTTCCCCTATCTCCCTCCGCGTACTAGCGTCCCACCATGGGAGCTTCCTCCTTCTCCCCTTCGCTCTTTCCAATCTCTCCTTCGTCGTTGAGGCTCCTCTCAACCCCGTTCACCGGTGACGTAGGCTCCGTGACGTAGACTCGAGGCGCGCGACTGTTGTCCCCCACGAGGTACTTTCGAGAACGCGCGAACACGCGACGGAAGATGGAGGAAAAGCAATAATCGAGAGCGGAATCGGTCCGATATATCGGAGCTACTGTCATCGACGAACATTTAATTTTG
Organism: Camponotus floridanus; assembly: GCF_003227725.1. Classification (NCBI taxonomy): domain Eukaryota; kingdom Metazoa; phylum Arthropoda; class Insecta; order Hymenoptera; family Formicidae; genus Camponotus; species Camponotus floridanus. The sequence goes on from NW_020229838.1 coordinate 4,033,477, forward strand.
TCTAAATTTCTTTTTCATCATAAAAATACCGAGGGAAATTGCTATCGTCCGGTGCTTTTATCTTCGAATGCACATATTTGCGATGTTAAAAGAAGCAAATTGTCGATAAGATTGTTAATGGTGATCTTGATTATTTCTGTTATAATGTTGGCCAATGCATTATTAACTGTCGCTCTACCTGATCGATATAAATATAATATACGTCAATTAAACTAAATTACCTTTTAATACTTTATACGCGAATCATATATATTCGAATCCTAGAGAAACGTACTCACTCATGATGGAGTGCAAATGACCGTCATTGCCGCGTTATATCGCTAAAAGGCGCGCAATAAAATATCGCAGATTGCTTACATGTTGCACGGGATGATGTGGAAAAATCGATCGCGGAGCAAAGGACTTGTTCTCGTCTTCCTGCTGCGATATCTACGCATCAAGAGCAAAAGTTTCGCGCTTGGCCGCATAAATAGTTACGCACTAGTCGCTTACGAGATAAGCGCGACATATCCACGTCACGCACACGTATACACAAATATATATACACACACACATAATATATATATATATATATATATATATATATATATATATGTGTGTGTGTGTGTGTGTGTATAAATAAATATATATATGTATAAATAAGGAGAAAGTAATTTTATATCGTGGACATGGGTGTACGTGGCTCCTAACATTTGTAGGAGAGCGCGTGTCCGCCATACGCGAGGCAGACCGCACTCTCTCAGGAGGGTAAGAGACGCGTGCCATTTGTGCGGACGCGTGCGTGCGCCCGGTTAGCAGTCACGTATATACGCGCACGCGCGTACGATCTTTTTCTCGCGGGCGTCTCGCAACCACCTGATGCCCTATTTGGCACCACGCGCTGCCACGCGCCCGTTCCCCCCTCTCCCTCTTCTCGCTCCGTCTCGCTCTCTTGGTATTTCGTCCCCCCTCTACCCTCTGCCTATCTCTTTATCTCTCTCTCTCTCTCTGCTTTTATATTATGTATTAGCTTTTATATTACCTTTTGAAATTTTGTGCGTGTTGAATAATTACTAAACAAACTAAAATGGAGCGATAGCAATAAAAAATGTAACGTGTCCTCCAATACATCCCGCAATCTTTTAAATATAATTTAAGACGTATAATATTTGATTTTATTTTTTTCACGTATACAGGAGACACAAATCGCATGAATGTAAGATAAAAAATGAGGATTTAAAAGAATCAACTGCATGTTTTTTTGAGAAAAATTTGTGAGAAACACGAATTTGTAGATCGATTCAATACATTATCTGGTATGATTGATCGAGTATGTTGCACGGTATGCATTAATCATCCGTTTTATTCGATCGACTTTACTGATGCACGCACACGAGAGCAAAGAGACAGTGACGCACGCCGACGACGTTGATCTGGCACAACAAAATGTTCTAAAATTATCAGTGGCTCTCGAGGTGGTGGGCGCGCACTATTCGTGGCCCTAATCGACGTGATTTTGCGCGGGCGAACGGCGTTATTTCAAGCCGCCACGCAACCACCTGAGCGACCCAGCATCCCCAAATACCCGGGATGACTAGTGCGGCGAGCGTCAAATATTTTCCTATGTTGCCGATGAGTCAGTTAACCGATGATACAAGATTTTTGGCAGCGTTATCGTCATTGCCTTGCGTCTTATATTCCTTGCCCTCATCGTTTCTTTGCTTTCTCTTCGGCGCACATGCACGGGATATCGTATCTCTATCGTGTTATTTTTATAAACTAATAAATTTTAGACAAATCTCTTCGCCTGATTTGAAAGAAAAATCTTTCGAAATTTCATACTGAAGATACCATAAGAATGACAAATCGGTGCGATTTAAAATTATGAAAATCTAACTCATGTTGGATTGATAGCGAGGTGTAAATTAAAATATCTTCAAATAATGATATACGTAAAATTTATGAAAAGCGATATATGTTTGAGATACTGGCACGAAATTACGTATGATCCTGAATTCTTATACCATACAATGTGCTTTCAAAGTTGAATAACATATTGGCATGCGAGAAGAATTGAAAAGTTAAGATACAAAAAACAAAAGAATTGTTTGGTAAAATTTATATATTCATCAAGGAAAGACACGCATTTATTTACAAAATTAATCAATTTTCTTTGAATATATATAATAATACGCGTATTAATAGTATCCTTGGATATTCAACTTTTTATCTGCTTTATTTAGTAGTTACTTTATTACGTTTTACTTTGCAGACTTTTTTATATTTGTTCAGTATCTTTTAAAATACATGGATGATGCGGCTTGATATATTATTTCTCTAGTAATTCTTGTGTATTTTAAAGCGTACTGTTTGAAAACTTTGCGGTGTTTGCATAGTTCAATTTTGGAAATTACAAATATGGGCCGCTTAGATAATAGATTCTAGAATAATATACGGTGCAAAAAATATGTCGCGGAAAAGTGTAATTTTAATCTAAATACTGTATATTTCTCATGATTTTTTTACACTATATGCAGAATAATTGCTGTAGGCGATGCGTTTTAAATTGCTCCTGTATCGAGCCGATCACTTTGCTATTACGTACTTTGATGCTACGCGAGTGGTGAGTCATGTGACGAGTTGCGAGGCTTTCGCACGTTTTTGCGCGATACCAAGATACGTTACCAAGATCGTTGATTAATGATCGTTTCCGGTAGATACGAGCATTTACTTCGACCTTTCAGAGGCTTGTTATTGCTATGATGAGAGTGTTATTTCCGATTATGACAGTACCTGTCATAGAATTCTATGTCAAATCAATACCATGCGATTTAAAATTTAATTATGAAACTTATTAAACGAGACAGAATTCGAAACATATCTGTAAAGTACTTCATAACTCTTCAAAGTGTAAAGTTAATATTTTATCAATGCATTTAATCAATCAAAAAAGTTTCTTTTTACAACGGATTATAAATATATGATATATAAATACGGTGTAATATAGCTCTTGTAACGGTAAATTATAGAAAAAAAACAGCTCTCTTTGTACAATTAAATTAATATGCAGCGGTATTTCTAAAATCATTCCTACAGGCTATGTTATCCATCATAGTCTATAAAACGGGACTTGAGCTTCTTTCCTGTGTACACTTTAGAATAAAATTACCGAGAGCAGTTTGCGAAACAAAACGACATTTGTATCAAAGACAGAGACATAAAAATAAATTTGCTCGACAGTTTCTTAAAATCTTTTCTTCTTGATGGTATAATAAGATACTGGTCAACAAGTTGATAAAATTTCACGTCATGATTAAAAATAAATTAAATTAATTAAATTATAACAACCATGACAAATACGATGATAAGAAAACGTCCGCATCGCGAATAATTTTCGACAGACAGCTAAACAAATTCGGATGAGAGATTGACGAAATAATCGAGGGCAAGGGCTTGGGATCAGTTATGAATTTTCCAAAATTGAATGCTTCGTTTAAAGAGAATGTAAATTTATCGACGTAGAAGGCGGAGAAGCGAATTTACTATTCCGAGGAGAACTGTGCATTTTAGCTATAATTTATATCGCACTTCCTCGTTTCTCGACCTTTTAATGCGCAATTCTGTTACAATGAGTACTTATGCGAGAGACACACGGCTGAAACCGCGCATCATGGCGGAACATCACGGTCGTAACTGCCATTATGTTGCGCTTCACGCACGAGAATTTGATTTTTCCGAAAGGGTCGCGTAACACGGCCGCTTTCCTTAGGCATTACGCTGGTGCGTAAAAGGGGTTCGCGCGACATGTCCACTATTTCTGCACATTTTTTTCAACAACTCTATTAATAATGACCGGAGCAGCGGAAAAAGATTTACCACGTGAAGAAGTTACAAAAGCATAATGCAAGCAAATATTAATAAACTGCGATAACGTCAGGACGAAGCTACGATAGGTGGGGAAACTGGACTGACTAAAAATATAATTGCTTTACGAACCGCGGATGTGTATACTTTATATAAAATTTCTGTTAAAAATATAACTTTTAAAATAGTGCGAGCATGTAATAAAATAAGGGAGTGGACGTAATCGGATAAAATCAGAGAGCAAAAAAATATACGACAATCTTTTATGATTTTTTATCGCGCGATTGTAAACAACAAAGTTATATATATATATTGTTGTAAAATTATTGTTTTAAAATTATCTTAAAGAATTTTTTGAAATCATAAAAAAAATTGTCTTTTATATAAATCGCGCAATAGACTTTATCGGATTTTTATTAGTTTCCTCGAAACGAATTCTCTTCTTGGAACATTTTCACCGTGGAAAACATTTTTATCATTTATATTAAGCATTTCGAATCAAAGTAAACTTTTTTATTTTTATTTATATTTTATTGAGTAAAAGAAAGTAAATGGGATTAAGAAAATATGGGCTGTTTAAGTTGGAATGAAATGTACATATATTTAATGTTATAAACGAAATAATTAGATACTCCGAACATAATACGGGGATTGAAACTTAATTTCGAAAAAAATCTGTCATCTTTCGCACGGTATGACGCGCATCCCCTCATTTAAATTGATGAAGAAATGAAACTTATCCCTGAAATTTATGTTATTTTAGGATATCTAATCATTTATTTATAATCCAAAGGTAATTTCGGCTCTTGTTCTTTTAAAATAAATAAATTAATAAGTTCACTCGGAGGTGTTTGAAAAAGTTGATCCGAAAACGCGTGTTTCATATAAGAGATAATGGCAAGTCCACTCAGACAATCCTCCCAAGACTATTTTTGCACCGTGGCCTATCGATTTCTTTGATCCTCTCCCTCTTGTATACTATAGCTCGCGTGTACTTGGACGTCAACGACGGCTACGTATAACGCGTAGTTAACCCCCTTCGTCTTCTTCCCGCTTAGTCTTATCGGTCGATGCTGACGTAGGTGCTTCATACGTCTATGAGCCATTCATAGACGATAACAACTCACCAACACGCTGCTCGCCGGCATATTTTTATCACGCTATAACGCACGTATACGTACAAATCTGTATGCCACCGCGTAAAAATACACGGGAGCAACGTGTTAGTTCCTACATGCGATTATTGTAGCGATTCCTATGCGAAACCCCGTTGAATATAGCTCACCCTCCGTATGAATCCACGCGGATCGTTATATTGCGCGTAAGCGGGTCGATTTTTTATCGGGCATGTCTTTCGTCGCGACACCCCTTGACCCTTGGATCGCCAAGGATATTAGATACATTCGTATATAAGTTTATTACCGTATCGTAAATTGGTCCTTTGATAGGTACTGGGCAGGATGTGTGCGATAACATATCAAAATGACATGTGGCCTTAAACAAAGATCGTTCGAGATAATATCGCGTAACGTTAGTTATTAATCCAAAATGTGTCAAATAGGTAAAGTGTTATTAATTGAGCGAAACGACCGTGTATATAACGATCGTGTGTATAACGAGAGCCACCATTTAAAGTATCTGATTTTACGCTCTGTCGATCCTTGTTGAATGGATACAGCACGCATAGTAAGATGATTATGCGGATCAATTTGAGGGATCGTAGTACACCTGTTACCGATTGTTCAAGTTATACGTCAATCATGTTGTTACGTTTTTATTTATCGCGTTTTTCACATTTATCGAAATCGAATAAATAAAAAACAACATATTATCTTTAATAATTAGGAATTCGGCTCAAATGAATAAACAAAAATTAAATCAAAATTTAATTTAATTTTTGTTTAACATATTATCTAAAAAATCTTTCTAATAATAAATAAAAATAATAATATAATCATTTCCAGAAATAAAAATATAATATGCGGACATTGGCGTAAAATCTTTTCTTCGATCTTGTCCATGCATTGCGCGACATGCCATAAAATGTTTTGCTCTAATCGATCCTTCACTGTTGATAGTTGCAAGAATGAAATATTATTGACGAGTGATATACGTTACTTTGTATTATATAAAATGTAAAAGCGATTTTAATCGACTTTTTTCACTCTGATCGGTTAGTCCTGATAAACGCGCTCGTTACGATATCGACGTTTGCACTTGTTATATTTTATGTACATAATTTGATTTATGATAAAAATTTTACAGTATTTTACGATCGATTGTCAGAGTGGATATACGTCAGCTTTGACGTATACGATAAGGTTCTAACGATGTTTCGGCATATGGTCGTGCCTTGTCACGCGACGTAAGTATAACGAAACAATACCTAGCGATTATTTTATTTTAAGCTGAATGTAGCTAATTTGATAATAGTGTAAGATTATGCCATTATAAATGTTTCTTTCCGGCAAATTATCTCAGATTGCACGTATAATTTTAGTTTTATATATTCCTTTCTCTCCCTTTCCCTCCCCTCCCCTTCTCCCTGTTCAAAGGTTATTTTTAAATATATTTCTTAAAAAGAAGTTCTCAAATTATCGGTAATAAGAAAAAGGAGATTTATTTTCGCAGCAGTTTTAGCAATTGTAATTGACACAAAAAATATAAGAAATTTATTTTTAATGCGATATCGTGACAATAGGAAAAGGCAAAGCGCACAAACTCTTTTCCAAGAATTACTTATTTATTTTTATACATATATATCTATACAAAAAGCAATTATTTAATTATACAGGGTGTTTCTTAATAAGTGCGAAAAAGGAGATGATTCTCTGTCGAAAATTAAGAGGAGTTTTTCATATAAACATATATCTTCCAAAAATGGGAGTAAAAATTAGGTTTTTATTTTTTTCTCAAATTTGGAACAAGTTAAAGAAATGAAATTGGATGGATATTTACTGCTAGTAAAAAGGTTATTTATTAATATTTTTTTCAGCTTCCCGTATTGTTATAAGGGAATGAAACTAGCAACCCCTATTTAATTTTTTATTAGAATTTTTTAATATTTATATAAAATTGGATAACTATTTCTTTTCTCTTGTACATCCATCGTTAAGAAATATGTTGTTTTATTATTGGTTTTTTTTAAATATTAAAAATATCAATCGATATATAGATATTTAATATAATATTGATAATGTGTATGTAACACATATGCATACGACATTATTTGTCGCCATAAATTTGTGTCTAATATTTTACAAATTTTGAAAATATCTTTGCGGAAAATATTCATTAAATTACAGAGAACAGTTGTGTTTATAGTACCAATCGATGTTGCAAAGAACTTTATGATTGGATGTAACAATGTATTATAAAAATTGATGCGTGCAGATATCGTTTACACGTAAAGACTTTTACGCGCAACTTTGAGAGAGAAATAAGGCAAAGATCACATAAGCTGCTCAAGCTAGCATTATTAAAAAGACGTCAATGAGTCGAGAGAGAACAAGAGAGAGGAGAGAAAGAGAAAAGGAGAGAGAGAGAAGGTGACTCGTTCCCTTTTATCCGCCCACTGTAGGTTCGTATATGATGTACGATTTCCTGTCTTACGAATCCATACAATACTAACGAAATGTCAGGCGTGTACATGCAATTTACTATACACATTACCGTACGACACTCTAAACAATGACTTATGCAAAGCTGCGCTTCGATCCCCCATTCTCGTGCGTAAGTGAAAAAGAAAAGAGTTTCTCTCGCTTACGCACGCGATGAGTTACATTTATTTTTGTGCAAAAAAGAAACGCGCGAAGGTTTTTGCGAATTGGACGCGGTCCATTTGTGCGGAAAGCTATCGTTAATCTTTTAATGGTTTTACATCGAAGGGAGATGTCTCTCGTTCCTTTGTACAAACTTGGACTAGTGATGCCCAATTCAACAGGACTGCCGACAGCGCGTGGAATTAAGAGTTATCGTTCTTCAATATCTTTTTTTCTCTTGCTCATGCTGAGCGACTCTCGACGCGGCCTCATTCTTTCATCTTCCCTATATTGTCTTTCGCGCTATCTAAAGAGCATTAGATACATGAGAACCTATTACTAGCCATGCGATGAAAAAAGACGGTACGGGATATATTTAATCTTATTTCCGATATCAATTTATAAAAATATTGTGCGATTCTTAAATTACTTTATGTATGTAATATATGCGATGTGTAGGAGGTTTCAATGAAAAATCCGACGAGTTATTAGCAAAAGGATAAGAATATCTCATGTGGCAAAAGTATGTAAATTTATAAACTTTTTCTCTCTCTTTTAATCTTTTTCGACATCAATTTATAAAAAATATTATACACTTTTTAAATTATTCTATGTGTAACACGATGTAGAACGAGTTTTTCGATTCCTAGAAGTGAAAAATTTTCTTGCATTTTCTTTTTATATAGTTTAACCTCTTAACCTTTTAATTTTTAATTTTACATTTCTAATTCTACATTTAGTTTATGTGATTTATTTAAATTATTTCAATTTGTTTTTGGTTTCAATGGAAAGTTAACCTTTTAAATTTAATTCTACCTTTAGTTTATGTTATTTATTTTAATTATTTAAATTTGCTTTTTTGATAATAATATATTTTATTCATTGATAAATTTTGAACTGATTTTATTACAGGCATCGTCAAAATAGGAATAATGAGACACCGAATCTTTTAAATTTAGTGTAATTTTAGACGGAACACTTTTAATATAATTGACTCCGATTATGTAAAGCCTTTGTTATTTCTTTGTTTTTATATTTGCGCTAAAGATGACCCAAAAATAGAGTCGAAACTTTCGCAAACTTTTGTATCTATTATTTTAATATTTATTTGTTTTTATACAATAAATGACTGTGTAACAAGATCAATATTACGATATAGAAGATTTCAGCGCGAAAAGTCCGTCGAGTAGAAAAGAATAAAAATATCTTACGTACAAGTCTATAAAATTCTCCTTCCTTCTTCTTCCTTCCTCATGTATGTTAACTTGATAGTTTTTCTATTTGTTGTAATAATATATCGACATTTATTGCGGGTTGCAAAATTGCAATTAAATTTTCAATACGCGCTAGTTTTATTTTCTATTAAATTGTAAATATCAGAAAAGTTTTCTTTTTTATATTGATGAATTTATTCATCACAAGCATTATAAAAAGAAAATTATAAACGTATAACAAATATCATTGTATATACATATGATGCCGAGTTTTAAACGTCAAGATTGTCGAATTTACCAGCGGTTACCAGCGATATCAGCGTCCGGTATCCGACGGCAAGATTTGTGAAATATTTGCGCGCATATTCGCAACTTGACTACAAATATCGGAAATCTTATCAAACTTTTCGAAACCTCTGACTTAAATATTATTATATGCAAGTACAATGGTTTTGTAAAATATATTCGTACATTTAAATTGCTATAAAATTAAGTAAATTAAAAATCGAACTTTTGCCGCCGGCAAAATTTTGCACAAATCGCCTCGTGTAATATAGCACATCCTGGTGTTATATAAAAGATGAAACAGATGAGATATTAAATTTCCCTGTATGAAATTTAAATATTATAAATTATTAGCGTCGTGTTCGACGCTTTGTAAAAGCCTAGTATAAGAAGCATTTTTCATGTTTGCACATTAGAGCCTATAGCAAAGTTATCAGTATCTGAGCTATCTTTATGATATTGCTGTTTTAATGTGGTTAATGATAAAGAAGCTTTCGATTATACAACAAATAAATCGTTAGTTTTTCTGTCAATATCATAACATAAAGTTATCGTTGCATAACAACTGGTTAGAAATGTTTAAAAATGTAAATTATAAATTTTTAACAAAACAGGTAAACAGTTTCGAAAAATCGTGGTTACGGGTTAAAAAGGGGCAAACTACACAAATTACATCCGACCTAAAATAACGAGAACGCTATTTTACCAAATTTTAAGGTTTAGTCAACAATTGGTATATTTGTATATATTTGCATATATATATAATCGTATATACATATCGAATGGACGGTTCAAGAATCAAATTCGACCAATTTGATGCTTGCGGAGAAATTTGGCGATAAACCGAGTAGCACAGCTCAATATCGAGTAATAATAAATAATTATCACGGCAATAATTAATAAATTTAATCGACGTACGCATCGTCGTCAATTACAACCGATTGAATTTCCGTGAAGAAAAATTTGAGCAATTTGTGCGTAAGGAATAAATGAAATCTCGGGTTTGATATTTGAAAGAGAGATTTTATCGTTATCAACAACGCACGCGAAGCGTCTTCTCACGAGCCACATTCGCGGTGACAAGAAACTTAATAGCCAGTCTAGAAATACAGGTTTCGACGTGGCGCTGATCTTAAAGCTCTTAAAGATCGATTATCATACATATAGTCGCGGAGTGTTTAGACCGGCAGCCGCAGCGGCCGGTACTCCTACTAGGATAAAGGGAAACTGCGAAAAAATCGCCTCGAATGGCTCGAGAGCGACATAAATTATATCTCACGTCCATCCTGCCTGTGGCTCGTTGCGGAAAAATCGTCGCGGATAATAGCGTGTGAAAACGTCGTATCTCGCGCGCGGCAGCGTAATAAATAACAAGCCGACTCTTTCTTTCGCGGTGAAACGGATTCGCGGGACGGACCTTCCATTCGATTTCGCGATGTCACGCGTGAAATCGCTGCTCGCTCGACGGCATTACCTGACGGCGGCGGTGGCGGCGCATGATGATGATGATGGTGATGATGGTGGTGATATCCCAGGGCGGGCGGGGGCGGGGGATAAACCGCTCCCCAGATGCAGGACGCGGCCGTCGCGGACGTTTGGTGCTGGTGATGCTGATGGTGATGGTGCTGTTGGTGCTGCTGTTGCTGTTGCAGTAGCTGTTGCACTTGCGCAATGTCCACAAACTCTTGCAACTCACCCTCGGCCTCGGGCCGAGCGGCGTCGCGCACTCGCCCCTCGGTGGTGGGCACCACCGCGAACGAATTGCCACCACTGTTGTGCTGCAGGTGTTCGAATCCCGCGAGCGGATTCGCGGGCTCGTAATTGCTGCGCCCGGTCGTGTGTTCGCGGCGCATCGCGAGTGCCAGCATCTTTTCAACCTGTCCCGCTGCCGCCGGTTGTCGTCGACCGGGTGTCGACCCACGTGAGCTGCCTCGATCGTTCCTCGCACCGTTTTCTGCGCGCCGTTTTCGTCGACCCGGGTGCCTTTGCCGACGACGAGGAGAGACTTGGGAAACGTTCGTACATGTCACGGCGTCGCTAAGACACCCTCCTAGGATCGTCCATCCGAGACCGTCCCGATCCTCTGCTTATTCCCGTCTTTCAACGATCGGTTCGGTGCAGGGCGGTGAAAGTTGGGGGATGAATGGACGACGGTCAAATCGACGATCGCGACAGGTATTTTCATCCAGCGTACGCAGATTTCCTTCCACGATCTTTGACGACCGCTAGTGTTGAGAGAATAAATAGATTCGCCGTCGAATCGGGGCCTCCTCGATGGTAATCCGTGTCGACGAGTTCCAGAAATCGGCGTATCTCGGAGCAGAATTTTCAAACTCACGGCGTTAAATCTACGTATCGCTCTCGTCGAGGTGGAAGCACTTTGATCGGGGAAAAGAACGTTCTCCGGATGTCGTCGGTCGCAAACGTACCGGTACGAGTGCCGGTTGTACCGTATCACCAAAGGATACGAAGGAGGATCTCTCGCGTTCCTCCGGCGCATCGACCTTCCGCTCTCTTTGACACGTTGGCCCCTCCTTTGATTCTCTTCCTCGCGCTCCCTGGACCGTTTCTCCTCTTTCGCGAACCTTATCTCGGCTGTTTCTCCTCGCACGTCGGTTTCTATTATCACGCTTAGCTCTCACTCACATCTACGGTCCCTCGTCGGTCTCGTTGATCCGATGGCCGATGGCCAATGGCGAAGAAGCGTGGCGAGGCGAGACGCGGCGAGACGAGGAGAGACGAGGCCAGGCCAGCCGAGGCGAGACAAGGCGAAGCGTAGCGAGGCAACTAAAGGGGTTCACGATGGCCCGCGCTAGACTAATAAAGCGTGGCTCGCGCGCGAAGCTGTCGGGTGCGAGCCTGGAGAGCGCGCTCGCACGTTCGCGCGTGCAACACTCATGGGAAGAAGCGAGGAGAACGCGATCGCGAGGCGGCCGATGTCGTCTCGCGCGCCGTTCGCGTTCGATTCGTGCGATCGCCGGCGATGACGGAGATTCAGCGGTGTCACGTGTGTCGTCGACATTACCCCGTGGTTACTCCCGCTACCGTTGACGGTGATTGTCTACGCGAAACACTACCCTCCTCCCTTCCTCTCCCCTTCCACCCCTCCTCCTTTTAGCTTCCTCTCTCGGAGAATTCTCCTCGCCCTTGTCTCGTCCCCGTTTCCTCCGCGGGTTCCGGACCATTCGTCTCTCCCGCGTGGTCTGCAATCTCCATTCATTCCTTTCCCCCGCCACCCTCCGCGCGGAAAGCGCTTCTTCTCTCTTTCTCTTCGTCTTTCGCGCGCGCTCGCGTGTACCTTAGCTTCCCCATCCGAACCCGGTACATCTCGCCGGTGTCCTCTCTCCATCCGGCTATCCCTCCCCTTGGTACCACCGACGACCGGCTCCACGTTCCCTTCCTCGAGACGCGATAGCGTCTCTGTCTCGTCAATCTTTCCTCTTTCTCGGTGCCCCGAACGTTTGAACACCAACGCGTTCATCGCCGGTACCACAACCGACGTTCGCCGGGTGACGTCACCAGCGTGGGCGCACCCCCGTACGAAAGAAAGAGAGAGAAGGATGACCTCTTTCTCCCATCTCTCTTTTCAAGCGTGTCCTCTTTTCTCTCATCTCTCTCCTTCTTTCTCTCTCCCTCTTTATCCTCGCGAATTCCACTCCTCTGGTTTCTGTGGTCCGAGTTTATCTCCTTTATCTCTCTCCTTTCTTACTTTTGCACGTGCGTGCCGGAAGACGCGACAAATCGATCGGTGACACAATGCGAAAAATTATTGCCGAAATAGCGCCGAAAAAATTTTATGTCGCAAACAATTTTAGCAACGGACAAAAAGGCACAGAAGCTGCGAGAAAACCTGAATGGACCAAGGTAGCCCGCAAAACACATAGACGCAAACGCGCATCCATTCGACAAAGGGTTCAGAGGTCGTTAGCCTCGCAGCTTGAACCGATTTCGTCCTTTGAGAAAGGACGATAACTCTGGGGTTGGATATAGTTTATATTAGTATTTTTAATCAAATTTTAAATGTGCGCTACGCTATCTTCATTAATTATACGAGTAAAAATGCAAACTTTTATTCACAACTTTGAATTAAAAAAGTAAAAATAAATAATTAGAAATTTGGCTCAAATAAATAAATTAAAATTGGCATAAGAGCCACAGGCACAGAGAAAGAAACAACTTTTCCTTCTTATTAATTATTGTTTATTTAAAAAAAATAAAGAGAAGGGAAAATTAGAAACAATTTATTAAAAATGCTACTGTGAGAGATGTATCGTCAAAATACTAATATTTTTAATGAAATGAGCAAAAATGAAGTGTGCGCTTCATTAATTATACTAGTAAAAATGCAAACTTTTATTCGCAACTTTGAATTAAAAAAATAAAAATAAATAATTAGAAATTTGGCTCAAATAAATAAATTAAAATTGGCATAAGAGCAGGGAAAGAAGCAACGCTTCCTTCTTGTTGATTGCCGTTTATGTAAAAAAAAGAAAGATGGGAGGAGGAAAAATTAGAAACAATTGATTAAAAATGCCCCTGTCAGAGATGTATCGTGACGATGTTGACGGCGACAACGACGACAACACGGTGACGACGGTGACGACAACGACGGAAACAGCTACGACAACAAAATCTCGACGGCGGTGGCATAATCACAGGCGTGTGCGCGCCATATCGGGTAAGACTATTTTACGTAGGTTTAACATCTATCTCGCCTCCTCCCACCCTGCAGCCTCGTGTTACCGAGCAAACACACCTTTTTAGCGGCATTTCATTAATATCATAATGGCAATGGAGATCAAGCGAATGAGTCGGCTCGGTGTGCCCCGGGGCGAACCAAGAGGCGCTTCTTCGTGGCCAACGCCTCTCGCCGTACGCTAACTGTCTCGCGTCGGAGTGGATCATTTGTCTTCCTCAGCAAACTACAACTACGCATGTTGTAGACTCCAGCGACTCTCCGAGCAGTTGGCCACGAGTCATTCTCGCGAAATTATTATACCGCGGAAACATCGTCGGCAATTTATACCTAAAAGAGCGTTAAATTAATTTCTAGTCCAACAAAAAATTGTTTATAACGCGAGATGGTAGAGCAACGATAAATTGAAATTGCATTTTTACTCGAAAGAATAATGCTTGTGCGCGTGTCGTGAGCAACGCGATGTAGAAAAACTTTGCTGCAATCAAACTCGCTCGTTTGTGCATGAAATAGTAAGCAATTTGCATTATGGCCAAAAAAAGAAATTGAAAAAACTTAAGAGAGAGAAAATCATTTGATCGAATTGCGCATCAATTTGCAAATTCGCTTCTCGTTTCCTACACTTGGCTAATGAAATCGTTTGTTCGAGTTTTACTTGGCTTTTTCAGTGCACCCTAGCTCTATTCTATTCGACAGATTACAGATAAAACGCGCGTCTGACTCTCGAACCATCTCATCCTGACTAATTACGGCGAAGCCACGAGCGACACCAGATTAGCATTCCGGTCGCCTTAGATATGAGAAGTTGCGAATGAACGTTACCTTCATTGCGAAGAGGGGAGGATGTTTCTGACTATAGTATATCCGCTCTCTCCTTCTTTTCCTCTCTCTCTCGCTCTCCCTCTGAGAGACATAATTTGAAATTGTCGGCTGGGTCAAAGAGCAGAACTCGGCTACTTAAGCGAGTTGACTCTGGTGTTCTTCGGGGTCACGTGCCACAGCTTCTTCTCCCGCTGTAATCTCCTACCGTTGCCCTTGTTCTTTTTTCATTACGGCACGAACCAAATTTTCGTCGATATCGTTTCACATGGATGTCACGATTGAGCTACACTTGTTTTTGCTACATGTCATTAATCAATTAGGGTATCGAGGGCATTGAGATATCTGTAAAATTACGTTGCTTTCCTGGACACGTATTAGAAGAGTACTCGTGTCTTATACGTGCGGTAGATATTATTTAATATTTGCATATATTATAAATGTAACGGTAAAAGGATGTACTCCGCAACGTGTGCGCGCTAATAAAGATACATCGTGTATGATGTTTGCGTATTTCGCTGCTAATTGCCAACGTACGAGATAAGATTTCTTACATCTTGTAATATCCTCCACTTATTTACGATAGCCCCGAGAACACGCAGTCTTGGAGGCATGACCGAGTCGATCTGACCTCATCGGATGTGGCTCTGATTTGCTCAATTCATCCACGACGTTTCTATGCTCGTACAGCTCTCACGGGCGCTTCAATACACGGTCGTCTTGCGCGGAAAAAGAGCCTCTGCGCGATTGCTATCGTCCCTGCCTCATTATTCCATTATGATGGCGTGTGGCGTGTGCCATACCCCATCCGCCTTGCCTTCTCAGCGTTGACCGCTCTCTCCTCCTACTTTTTCTTTTCTCTCTCCTCTTCCCTCCTGCCGTCTTCCTCCCTGGCGTTTTCCTCCCCATCCGTTTTCTCTTTCTCATTCATCCGCCGACCCATCTTGGTTCACGTTCCTCCGGCTCGCTTCGTACGGAGCAACGATGGAGAGACACGCGTACACATCTTCGTGACGATGATGTGCGTGATATTACGCGCCGGAATACGTGAAGCCAACACCAACGGGAGAGAGAGAAAAAGAGGGAAAGATGGAGAAAATAAGAGAGAAAAAAGGGAGAGGGGAAGAGAGAAAGTGAGATGATGAGAATGTTACGAAGAAAAGAGAAAAGGGACACGAAAGAGCGACAAAGAGGCGCAAAAGGCGAAGGAGTAGGTGGGCGAAGGATAGGATATGAGGGATGGACGATGAGGACGAGGCAGGACAGAGACTCTCAAACGGTTCGAAACAGGTTCCAGGACCGTTGCCTTACTTCGATCCCTCTCCGGTGGGTGGAGAACGAGTTACAGTACGCGCGCCAGCCATGAAAGACAGCTGGGTTTTGGTTACGCGCGAGCGTGCCGAAGCTGTAAGAGGAGAAGAAGAAAGAAAATAAAATGAGAAGGAAAGAATTTCTCTCTTTCGAACCTTCTACATATTTGAAATGGAGTAACGTCAATGTTTCTCGGAAATAAATTATTGTCAACATAGAAGCAAGAGCGAAGTATAATCCGAATCGATTAAAAAAATTCTCTGCGACATTCATAGCAGACGCTAATCTTTCATTTTATAACTAATTATTCAGAGAAATTATGTATTATATTTTGTATAATTTTGCAATTTTAATTGCTTTGTACATAGAGTATATAGAAAATATATTTAAAAGCTGATATTTAAATTTTAACGAAAAATTTTAAAGAAAAAGTGAAAAAAAATTATGCGTTAATTTTGTCCAGGAGTATATATCACATGCTTGCGTAAAATGTCGGATTTAAGATTTTATTATTACTAAATAAAAATAAGAAAAATTCTGATCTGGACCAAAATATAAATCTTATTGTAAATTGACATATTTTATAGTTGTAGCTCAAGTTATTATTGTAATTGTGTGTTAGAAATGTCTATGTAGAGATACTAATTGTAGTGTTTAAAAGTGTTTAGAATTGACACGATACAAGATCGAATCTATAGCTAGATACCGTATCTGGATATTTAAAAATTTGGCTTGCAGCTAAATCACTTGCGATAAGTGAATGCGCGCGCGTTGTTAGAATAACTGAATCCGTTCCTGCGAGCGATGATATCATTCGTATGTCGAAATGGTAAGCGAGCTGTGTCTCCTATCTCATACTTTGCTGTGGTAGAAAATTTCATTCGACTCTTTTTCCTATATATTCATTAAATATTCCATTTTTGCGTCGCTCTTGAAACTACTTGTGGGATGATTATCCATACAAATTCATATTAGAAATGAAATAACAAACGTTTAGAAAGATATTTTCATACAGTAATTTGTAGATTTACACATTGTTCGAGTAAAGTCGAGTTTGCGAAAAAAAATTATTTGCTAGCAAAACAAATCGTGTCAATTATTTATAATAAATTCATCGAAACCATGTATTAATAAAGACATTAATTTTAAAAACATGTGCTATTCTCTCAAATGTGAAAGTAAATATAATAGATGTAAACACGATTCATTTAGAAACAGCTGTATTATGGAAATAGTCGAATATATACAGAATTTAATTTAAATAACTTATATAAGCGACAGTACGAAATACAGACATAGCTCTATAAAAATGTAAAGATATATGGTTGCATATAATATTGAAGAGTATTTTCCTGATGGAATTTCTCGATAAGATGAATGTAAGAAAGAAGATGACATAAAAATAAAAATTTAATCGAATAATGTCTACTATAAACTAGTGTGCATTATACGCGAAATAATTCAGTGAAATAATTTTACCATGTTGCACGAGAGGAACTTATGGTTGAGCGACACTGAAGAGTGGCGAGGCACGCGACAAGGCAGCGTGTCCCACGCGCGCTTGCTTCGAGGAGCTCTCCTCAAATCAAATCACGTAACGCGTGAGATATATATATATATATATATATATATATATATATATATACATATATATGTATATATATAATAAAAACGTTAAACTGTATATTGAATCGTGGAGCAGGAACGAAAGACTCGCAGGCATACCATTGGCGAATCGCAAAAATCCGCCATTAAAATTTGCGAGCCGCGAATCGAGCTCCTCCCATCGCCGCGTTCAAGACGTGCGCTTCGCAGTATCACTGAATGATCGTATGCGTCATAATGATGATACTCTTATCTCTTTCTTAAATTGCAATTGTCTTGCAATTTTAAAATACCATTAACATTCTTGCGAAAATGCTACAAACGCGGTGCAAAATTAAAAAAATATCACACTTTTTACTTTCTCTTCTCTTCTGCCAAATTACATTAAGGAAACATACATCCACATAGTGGTGTACTAGTCGTTGTACGTCTATTTTAATTTTTAATTTAAAAATTACAAGACTCTGGATTTAATGATTAGCTTTTTGCCAATTTCCCAAGCATCTTGTTACTCAGGCTTCATTTGACGCTGGCGCCTCTTCAAGGTATCGCGCGAGACATAAGAAAGAGAAGGCTTAATTCGCCGTGTATTTCCCCTTATTTGGGCTTCCGCGCTCGGATCAGACTGCAGGAGGGAGCGTAACAACTTGGGAGGGAACGAGAGGGCCGAGCCTCCGAGATGTATGGCGAGAGGACTCGTTGAGTGATGAATGTATATACCCGTCTCATTCACCTCCTACCCTATTCGGTGACAAGTCAGACCAGTAGGACCGTCTAATACATCGCGTCAAATTTATTCAAGAAAAGATCCTGCCTTTTTCATTTTTTCAAATGCCTCCTTTTACACGGAAATGTAAAATTTGCCTCCATTTTTTTGTTCAATTCGCCGATGCTTTTTCTGAAAAAAAAAGTAGGCGGGATAATGCAAATTTTATTAGTTTTATTCGCACAATTTATTCTCTAACTTCTCCAACTATTCTCCACGTTTAGCGTAAATGAATGATTTTTGCGAATTTAGAATTGCAATGTATGATAAATAGTATTGCAATAAATAGTATTTGTATTAAAATTGATTTGCGAGTCCAACAATCTTATTATTAGATTTTATTCATGTATCAAGTATATGTTGTGACTGTGATATCATGCAAAAGAAATTATTCAATTCAGTTTGCACACTTGCAAACATGATTCGTGTGAGATGCTTTGCGATCATTTTTATATTATACATTCTTATATTATTCATCCGCATAATCAATCCATTAATAATCAAGTGTTCTGTTTAATTTCAATAAATATCTAAAGTAAACATTTCGCTAATACTAGAAATAGAAAATATTGCATTTACAAAATCGTACAGAAAAATTTTAAAATTTTCAGAAATATTAATTGGGAAAATATACAATTTTTTTCCAATAATTATTATATAACTCTGTTTCCAATTTTTTATCAATTACAATGGAAAACATTTAATTACTTAATAGTATTACAAAAAAAAAATAGTAAAAGCGAAGGGAATTAATTATTGTATCGCCATGTTTCTCTTTTTTTTGTTTAATGTTGGAAATCTTTTTTCAATTAAAATGTACAATATATGTACAATTTCCAATATGTTTTAATTTTATTGCGTATATTTAAAATTTAAATCTTGTGATTTCTATTTCTTTGCCCATGAAGACATCACACGAAATATCACGGTTACGGTATTCGGACAAATTTAATTGATATTCCAGACTAAGCTGAATCATGGTGTAAAAAAAGCTTGACGATCATAGCAGATTGATATTAAAAGACTGGAAAATACGAGAAATTATAATTTTTAGTCACACGAAGCGAGCATTGTAAATGCCATTATAACGATTGGTGCATATATGAAGAGATGCGCAAGGGGCACGGAAAAAAAGACAAAGGCATATTGAGTGATATACTCGTACATGCTATACATTGGTTCAATAAAAAGCCGAATAAACGTTTCTCCGTTGCCCTAATACGATTTCGTTCTGGCTATTATGTACTCTACCACTCGGGGCTGTCCAGATCGTTGCTCTTTATCGCGTCAGAACACAACGAGTTCTCCTTTTTTAGGAGAACAACACAACGTGCCGTCGTCCGTTCGTCGTCCTGATCGAAATCGTAATCTACCTCTTGCTCGGAGCATACGGAAAAACGATCTCGTAAGAACGAGAAAACAAGAAACGGAGAAGGCGAGACCAAAGAAGAGATGACTTGTCTGTAATTTATTCTGGATCTTATTTCACGAGACGATTCGACAATTTAAGACTCGACACAATCGCACATGGAAAAGAATAAACTTTATGTTCACTCTTTGAGACTTTTTATCGAGGTACTTGTATTATATTAAAAAGTACACAATTTATTATATTAAAAATTACACAGAGAATAAATGTTAATTATAAAAAGCTGCAATTCTTCAAACAATTTTTTAGATATATTTCAAAATTATGCATTTAAACTTCATATTTTATCGTCGAATGTAAATTTTACATTTTTAAGGTAATTGAAAAATAAATTAAATTTACTTTTATTTCTCTGTCAAAATATTATATGATTTGTGTAAAATGTTAACATGTAGCATTTTGTATGTCGCACATTTACTAAATTATTTATTAAAAAATATTTCGTTGCTACAACTTACTGTTTAATCAATATTTAAATATATCTACAAAATCTTTTGATCGATTAAAACAAATTTTGCTATAATTAGTTAAACTTTACGTCAGTATATTTGCTTTATACCTGAAATATGTAAAGATTAATATTGTCCGTGCATTCAACTTGTGTAAAGAATGAAATAACGAGGTTAAATAAACACACAATGAGGCAGATGATTAACAAATAATGTTGTGCTTATTTAACTTTCACTTAACGTACTCTATACAAACCGTACTCTACAAAACATGTTCGATTTACGACATCAATTCTGATCAGCTCGAAAGCAATTAAGATTGAATTTTTATTTCCAAATGTATTTCCGCGTTCGAATAAATATGTCGAGTGAAAAATTTATAAATAGCACAAGGTAAATAATACAAGACCAAAAGTGTTTTACAAAAAAATCGTTTGTATACATGTTGAATATATTTTTATTTAAACGTAAAAACCACTATGTGAATTTATGCCCTTGATTATAATTTTAATAAATCCACGTGCTATACAAGATAATTCCTGTTTATTGCTGATGGAGAAATCGTATTATTAGAACATACATAACATTGGAAATTGATCACATCAGAATTACACACGGAACCTTTATATAGCAATAACAAATTTAAGAATTAAAACGAGAGGTAGATAGTCAATGAATAAAAAAAAATAGGATAAGAGAAAGGGCGAAGGGGGAGAAAGGAAAGAGAGAGAGAGAGAGAGAAAAGGCATCTAAATGTTGGTCCAGGCGCGTGGGATGTTGATTGCGGTTAGGCTCGTGCCTACTCCCTCTTCTACCAACCTTCTTTCTACCCTCTTCGTCTGTCACATCGCGTCTTATTCCCTCTTTTTCGCTCCTCTCTCCTTTGACTCTGAATACCGGTCTGGTCTGTCGTACGCTTGTGGTGTAGTCGTTTTACACACGCACGTGCGTGCACCAACAGAACTTCGGAGTTGCGAAGGTACATACGAAGGCGACTTCTTTCCTATGCGTGAGTGCGGTTAATGCACGTACATCTCGCCGCGTATACATAGATTTGGATGGTGCATGGACCAGTCCTGACACGCGAACGCGCGCCGCGAGCCGCGCACCATCGGACAATGCTAGGAGATCCGTATGCCATGTGCCGTGTGCCACACCTCTTTTCTTCCTTCTTCTTTTCCATCCCGAGAGTCCTCGGCGCGCCCTTGCGCCGAGTTGGATATCTCTCCTCTGCTATATTCTTGCTATCTCGATACTTTTCACGATTCTCTTCTTTCTTCCTTACCTCCACCACCAGCCGTTTCATCTCTTATTTTTCTTTTTTCTTTTTTTTCCTTGCATGGCCAACGTTTTTCTCTCGCATCTTTCTCTTCTTCCTTTTCACAATTCACGTATCCATTTCATATTTTATGCATTAATACATTGATCGTTATTTTATGCATTAGTACATTGATCCCTTGGTATTTGTGATTGAAATTGTAAAGCGTTCTATTTTTTAACAGCCTCTAAGATAATCTCTCTCCCTCTCTCTCTCTCTCTCTCTCTCTCTCTCTCTCTCTCTAGCTTTATCGTTATAAAAATTAATTAATATATTTTTTTATAATTTTTTATATCTTTTTATAAGATCAGTTACTAAAACATAGCATTTAATAAATTTAAATATATTCAAAATGCAAGAGCATTATATTGATATTTTAATTATAATTGTTATCTTTTGATATCAAACATATATAAGAATCTATAAAATTAAATTTTGAAGTAAATTTTCATATAAATTATTAAGTATTCGTTAAGAGCATTGCATATTTAAGCGCGTCATATGTATATTAGCGCGACAGATTTTGAAAGCTAGCGCGCGCTAAGCGTGCGCTTAAACTCTCTAAACTCTCGTAATGGGTCACAAAACGTTTAATAAAGATTATCGGTTGCTGCATACCTGTGCTTCCGTGCATTAGCCATGTCGTGGCTCTGCAACATCTAAAAAAAACAGGGAAAAAGACGTTACAGAGAGTAGAACATTGAGCTGTCGTGCCGTTACGCGTGAAACACACACGAGCATATCACTCGTGACCAAACGGAGAACAGGAGAACCTTCAATCATCAATTTATGAATGAACGGTTAAGAGTTCCTTTCGGTGAAAGTCTAAGGCGTACGCTTCAAGAGACTGAAAGCAAAAAAAAAGGATCCAATTGAGCAAGGCGGAGACTGCGGTTAAATATTGACGAGCAAAGCAAAGTCGTAAACAGCGGAAGCTGTATATAATATACATTTACATAATATACATTTTACATAATATGCATTTATATAATGTAATTGATTTATTTTAATAGCGTAAGAAAAAATATACAAAGTAGACAATATTTACCAAGAGAGATTTGGTGACAATTAAAATAAACAGTGATGTCTTAATGTGTAAAGTTACGTATATTTAAGATGCGCATTCTACCTGTGTGGATCGTGTTTAGATATTTTTTTATAGCATGATTTATAATCAGAATTGCATCAAGTGTTTAATATATATAAGAATACAAGATGAAATATAAAGTTCAAATATATAACAGCTCATACATTATTAAATTAACTAAATAATATGATAAATATATAATAAAATAAATATATAATTTGAGACTATTAAATCTTGATATCATAAAAAGAAGAACATAGAAAGTTTCTTTTTGCAATAAAAATTAGAAAAATACAGAGCTGTTTTATAATAATTTTACGTAAGGTAAAAGAAATCATTCAGTGACATATGTTATCAAATATGAAAATAAAAATGTTTAGTTTCTTGAAGAAATTACCATAAAAAATTACAAATATTTTTAATTAGATATAATTTAAAGTTTTTAAAGTTTTAAGACTTGATCGTTTTCAAGCGAAATTTAAATCGTTGCAGTCATTACGCTCAATAATTTGCGAAACCGCCACCGATATGTAGCTACTTAGCTTATGATACGGTTATAGCACACACTGAGAGATGGCAGGAGTTGCTTAGTCAAAGCTTCAAATTAACACTTCCATTTTTTATTTTTTTTGTTAGGTTTACTTTATTATGTTATAATTATTCAACCGATAATCTTTTACATTATGCTTGCGTGTATGTATATATATATATATATATATATATATATATATATATATGCCAGACGTAATTAATACATTTGCTTCTTTTTTTTTAAATGTTACTTTTCTAAAAAAGTTAGAAAATATTGTACATATATTATAAAATACTCTAAAAATTAATCGGATTAAAAAAAAAATTGATACAGAGATTTCAATTCTTATTCTTTAATCTTTATTTGTCTTCTTTAATAAAGGTACAAATTACAAAACTTTATACTTATATACAAAAATTACTTTTTGTATATAAATCTTTTGAAAATAAACCTATTTTTATCTTAAAATCTGTTATTTTTATTATTAATAAGATTAGAATTTATTTCTATTATTATGGATAAAATATTCAACAAAAAGATAAAATGCAAGTAATATAAAATAAAAAATGCGCTATAAAAAGACAACTATTGATGAGACATCAGTTTTTATATATATATGTATACATACATAAATATATAATGTATATTAATAAAGTTCTTGTTTCAAACCGCGATCATCCATTTAGAACTTTTAAAGAATTTTTGTTCGCGTTTTTACTATCAAATCCAATACAATTGGATACAATTCAAATTTTTTTGATATTATCTTATTTATTAATGTTAATCCAAATATTATTTATAATGAATGATTAAGAAAATGATGCATTGCGGTCTATCGTGATATCAATTAATTAAATGATTTCCGCATGATGAGATCATCCGGTTTAGTAAGGTAAATCTTGTGCATCATTCCAAAAGCAGTTGTATTTTGACGATGTTACTATTATTAGAATGATACAAAAATTCGAAGAATTCGAGATTTAACCGGTTACTGTGATATGTTGCGTTGCATCGGGCAATGATCCTTTCATCGATCTTCGCTCCCTCGATCCCGTGCGATAATAATGTTAATTACATTTCTTTGACATTCTCTTTCTTATCTTTTAAAGAAAGATCTTTTTTTGACAAGCAGCCGCTACTTAAATATTTGCCTGTAATTATATGTATATAATCGTATAAATAAATGGCTGAATAAAACCTATCGAAGAAATATATTGCTATTATATTATCTCGACTGCTTCTTTATTTTTCTCTTTGAGTTATATTAAAGTTTAAATATTATTAAATATTATTAAAGTTTTTATTAAAAAAAAGTGACATGATTTACAAGAGGAGGGGGTATAAATATATTTATATATATTTATATATTTATACCCCTTCTCCCAATTTTTTAAATAATGATCATGACCCATCTTATTATCACACATTCTTCGCGTCAATGTCTCTTATAGGCGTCTTCCGGTCCGTCAAATGAAGGAACAGACATAGCTGGGACCACATTTCTGAACTAAATTTTTGTCTCACTTGAAAATAATATAAATTAAATTCGCATCTAATTTAATTGAATTTCGAATAATTAATCTCATCATTATATAAAATGCTCATATATTCGACGAAATATTTTATTAATGATAAATTATATATTATTCTTATTTAGTTTTATCATTTAAATTTTATTATGAACAAAAGGGATGTTGAGTAATGAAAAATAATAAGAAAATATAACGCTTATTTACGCGAGATTATTAAGACTTTGAAACTTGTGTTTGTTACATGCATATATACTCCTGGACAAAATTAGCGCATAATTTTTTTTCTTTAAAAGCTGATATTTAAATTTTATCGAAAAATTTTAAAGAAAAAATGAAAAAAAGATTAATTTTGTCCAGAAGTACATAATTCTTAAATAACGTACATATTTTAACGCACATAATATTTGTTATCCATAAACAATGGATATTGTTTTTAAACGAATTGATGATTTAAAAAAAATCTTCAAAATTTGAACAAAATCTTTGAAAATCATAAAAGATCTTACGGAAGAAGAAACAGAGAAGGTACAACTCGAAAGGGGACCTCTACGCTTCACGGATACACGCGTGTCCTGGATCAAGGATGCAAATATGGCATAATATCCTGCGCTGTGCGCGTCGCTTGCGTTTGGATATACCTACCTAGACAGTAATATTGGTAGGTAATTCAAGCGAGGTAGGTTGAGCCGCACCCTGTTCCTCAAGCATCCACCGAAAGACCTCCGCCGTGGACATTCGTAGCGTATAGTCGTGTGTGTATACGCGCATGTGTGCGTATATGTGTATGTGTGTCCTCGCACATATACGTCTTCGGATACTACTCCTTATAACGTCT
The DNA here is from genome assembly GCF_003227725.1 of Camponotus floridanus. NCBI lineage: Eukaryota > Metazoa > Arthropoda > Insecta > Hymenoptera > Formicidae > Camponotus > Camponotus floridanus. The sequence continues at coordinate 4,058,959 of NW_020229838.1, forward strand.
CTCATACGGGAATGGTACTAACATGCATGCATACACTCTGGACCCGCGAACGAGCTCGACGAGGGTCTGAGATGCGAGGTGAACGTCCCCCACGTATCTAAAATCTGTGTGCGCGGGCGCGCGCGTGCGTGCGATGCGTGCGTGCGTGCGTGAGTGCGTGAGTGCGTGAGTGCGTGAGTGCGTGCGTGCATCGTTGCCTCATACAAGCGCGTTCGTCTTACTTGAAACTTGTGGCTGTTGATTCGTAAGTATGTTGCGTATGTGTATGTGTGGACCTACATACGCCAGGGTATTGGTGCGCTCGGTTTGTCTCTCTCCTTTCTCTTCTTGTCGCACTCGCAGGTATAGGTGGTAGAACGAGCCTGTCCAGTTTTCCCATGGGAACAATACCCCACGGGATATATAATAACAATGGTCACATGAGCGTGGGAGACGGGTCGATCTTTATTTACCCGTTCGTTTTTCGTTTCCTTCTACATCGCCATCGTCGTTCTTTTTGTTTTATCGTCTTTCCTTCTTTTACCTTTTTTTTTCCTTGTTTTTCTCCGCTCTTTCTTATCCTCTGTTTCTCCATATTTCTCGCTATTCTTCGTATATATACTCATGATTTTCGTCCACGCGACACAGCGGATTTTTATTATTCGACATGTCTCTTACTAGATTTTTATTTTCCATGCGATTACTTTTTTACATTCCTCTTTGACTATATAATACATTTTACATATAATGTTAAATAGCTAGACTTATATTCATTAAGAAGGCTGATATCGACATCGATACATAATTATTTTGGCAATCAAGATCAATGCAAGTTGTCTATGTCCAAAACTCAAAATTTATTCAAAAAATGTAATCAAAAAATTTATTAAAAAGCTATCATGATATAAGAGTATATAATAGACATTGGTCGTCGATTCGATGTCGAGTCGATAGGAGAAAGATGAAGGATAAAAAGAGATCAACGTTGATTTCGATCCCTTCGATTATTCGTACTTTGATGTCGATTTAACATTCCGTTTCTCATTCCGTACATATCTTAAATTTTAATTTTTTTCTCGACTTTATATCACAGAATTTATTTTATCTTGTAGCGTAAAATATACAACACGACAAAAAAAGATTAGGGGAGATATTTATAATTAAAATTTTTTTGAAATCCTTCATCAGTAGATAATGATTAAAGTAATAATTAAGTGACATTAAGATAATTAAATATGACATATTTATACATCTTATTACGTAAAAGCAAACATTCAGTATGTGTTGTACATTATTATAAACGTAAAAGTAAAATTTTTCATCACATATAGAAAAAAGTTAACTTAAGTATCATCAAGTTAATCATTCGTACACACACATTAGTCAATATCTTTGTATTTTCTTTTCAGGAACAAATTACTTATTTATTCTTGATATGTGTTCCATTTTTACTTACATTAGATTAGAAATTTCTAAATTTTACTACTTTCACGTACATCTTTATGCATATCTTAATTTTTTCTCTACTTTCTTTCTTCGCTCTTCATGAATCTCTTTCTCTTTAACACTCCCTTTGAAGAGGTAGGGCACACGAATGTGGGAGGGATAGTTTCCGGTCGCCCACGTGCCTCCATGATCACCACTTCGTCGAGATATCGGGAAATCGAATAAAATATACTTTGACAAATGTTATTATTTTATTTAAAAAAGTAACAATAAAATCATTATAATTTTAATTCCTTGTATGACTTTTTCCTATATAATACTTTCGCGATTATTTAATTTATACATGAATTAACAAGAGTACAGGTGGAAATTGATAAAGAAGATAGAAATAAAAATTGACTTGTCATAAAACTTGAGATTAGAAGAGATTTCATATTTCTATTCATTTAAAAAATATTGTCACTTATTTTATGTGATAATTTGTTTCACCAAAAGTGATTAAAGTGATATTAACAGCGTTGTATGTATTTCTTTTTAAAAAATTTTAATTGTCTTGTAAAACTTTCAAATTATTCTTTATATGTTCTGTGAAAATTTTGCTCTTGCAGATTTCATTTCTTTGATTCAATTTTATTGAATAAATATGTGTGAAATGTGGAAGTTATTTTGCAGATATGAAAACTATATAAAAAAATTATACAATTATTATAAAAGTGTATACATACATATATGAATACATGTGTGAGTTAAGTACTTATATTTATATACAAAAAGTGATATTAACAGCGTTATACGTATTTCTTTTTAAAAAATTTTAATTGTCTTGTAAAACTTTCAAATTATTCTTTATATTTTCTGTGAAAATTTTGCTCTTGCAGATTTCCTTTCTTTGATTCAATTTTATTGAATAAATATGTGTGAAATGTGGAAGTTATTTTGCAGATATGAAAACTATATAAAAAAATTATACAATTATTATAAAAGTGTATACATACATATATAAATACACGTGTGAATTAAGTATTTATATTTATATACAATCGCATAAGGCTGTCTTCCTAAATTAGGCAAATCTCACATCGTGCGACGCGACGCGAAGCAAAGGTGACGTTACGCGTGACGGGTGCGTCACGCAAAGATACGCAAATATTAGACCCCATCGTGCACACACCCCACTACGGTAGCGAACTGTTGCGCCAGAGACTTACCGCTCCTAAGCGCTATCTATACACCTGAATCGAGAGGATTTTCACAACGACGCTAGCCGGTGAGAGAAAAGGAGAGAGAGGGAGAGAGAAAGAGAGAGAGCCCCCCTGACTAGATTGTCGCGTGGGCGACCGGAAACCGTACCTTCCTACCGTCTTTGGTCGTCACTCGACGACTCCACAAAGAGAGAGGGGAAGTGAAGAGAAGGAGAAGACAGACCGGTCAAGAACTCGCCATATTCTTCGACGTTCTTTTACCGATACATCGACTGTACACACGAGCAGATCTCTTCGAGACAATATTTTGCGCCATTTTTTGCATTGGAAATATAACGTGCGAAAAATTTGCGTGAAATAAAGCAAGAGAGAAATGTTTTCAAAATCAAAGAAAATAATTATAGAAAGCAATGCGATTAACACGTCCCAAAATATATTTTAACACGCGATGCACACTTTATGGATCAACATATATGAATCGAGTTTATTATCTAAAAAAGAAAAGAGAAAAAAAATTTATACATTTTAAACTTTTCTTTTTTCTTTTCATTCTGTAATGAATTATTATATTACAAAATTAATAACTCTATACTTAATAACTTAATTCTTTTGAGGGATGATTTTCCAAGTTTAATTCTTATTAATCATCTAGCTGTTAATGGAAGCAATCCAGTTTGGAAGGTGATCCGATTAATAATTGACCAGGATTGACCAGGAACGATACAAAATTAGCGGGATCGATAATACAACGAAAGAAGAAAGAAAAAAATAAAAAAGGATATCGCGCTTATCCTGAAATGTTAGAGAGGTGATGACCTCGATCCTATATTCGCGCTCGATTCCCGTCTTGCACCTCATTCCGCCTGTTTCTGCTGGTCTGGTCTGACTGAACGCACGACTGGCCTGCCCACGCCTGCCCTTCTGTCAATTATATTTACTATTTCATTCATACATCGCCGCTGACTCTTGCGTTCACGAGCCGTGCCCATTCACTAGAATGAACGCTCGCGCGCACGCGCCGTGGTTCGCTAGAGTGCTTGATGGAATGGATGTGATTATATTCGCTAATACTTCCCGGAAAAAACAACTTTTTTCGGAAAAGTTCGGATTTCCTGTTGTAGATTTTTCCGACATATTGAGATGACATATATATTTTGATGGATTGTTATACAAAAATACATTTATTTTACTTGGAAATATTCAATATTATTTTATTCTATTATATGTATTAAATATATGTTTAAATTTATAATAATTCTTCAATTAATATTCAAATATTTCAATTTTTTAGTGAAAAATAAGTTGTTTTTTAGGTGTATATCACAAATTTTTCAAATTGTTAGCATTATAAGATTTGTAATAAAATTTGAAAGTAAAATTGTATTATAGCAAAATATATGATTTCTCATTTGGTCTTTTCAAATATAATAAACATAAAACTTTCCCTATGTGCGAATTATTTATTTCTCTCGCATATAAAATTAGTTTTGGTTATGTGATTCTGTAATTATAATTCTGAAATGTTATAATCAACTATTCCTTCCGATTGATTTAATCTAATTTCACTCAATAAACTTGTTAAAACTTTTTTGTTTACTTTACTTACATTTTCCACAATTGAACTCTTCGTCCTTTTCTCTCTCCATTTTTTAAGTAGTATAATATATCGCGATATTACGAGGGCAAACTTTTTTCGCGCGTTTTCGAAAGATTTGAAGATTACACTACCACTGGGGCATAAATTAAGAAGTAACTTGATCGGTTGCTTGGAGGAAAGACATAACTGAAAGCTAGGCTTACATTACATTCATACGCCACATAATTTGCGCGCACCGATTGGCTATCGGATAGAGAATTCTTCGAATCATAACAAACTCTAGAAATTCTCTATCCGATAACCAATCAGTACGTTTTACGGTAGGCTTACAATTTCTGTAGTTATTTCCTTCTTCCTACGATTCTACGATCTAGGAACATTAATTTAGCGTCGTAACTTTTCGCTGACAAGTCATGAACAATCATGGAGACGTCTGCCTTGAACTTGGTAAGTCTTATCTTTTTTCCATCTATAATATAGTTTTATATTATGTATTAATTATTGTATATGAATTGAATAAGAAATAATAATTAGTTATAATCTGCATTAAGAGAATTAATAATATGCTATATTTTATCAAAATAAAAATACATAATAATAATATAATACATGTACTACTCCATAAACATATTTTAAGTGCATGGAGGCCTATTATGAATTATTTCCACATATTTTATTCATATTTATTATATATTAAATGTGTGGATATAATTAATATATAATTATTATAATAACATTAATATTTAAATTTAAGGCACATGAAAAACAGAGAAGAGCAGAAGCATTACTGCGTGGAGGAAAATTTGAAGAAGCAGCAAAGTGTCATGAAACTGTAGCTGATCTTTTAACGGAGGCTCATGCTCGGCTCAAGTCTAATCTCGTACATATACATGCACCTACATTATCCTCTCAAGAAACGCCAAAATTTCTGACACCAATTCAATCATTAGTCACTCTAGAATCCCTCAGTCTACAACGAGATTACCATAAAAGACAGGCAGCTGTTGTCAGGTACCTTTGATTTTCAAATTATTTGTTTTATATTCTTTAACCTTATATGATTTTATTGCTATAAAAAAAATATTTGTTTTTAGAATGAAACAAGTACAGTATGAAGAATATAAAGCAACATTAGAAAATCGCCAAAAAGATCTTAGTAAACATGTAGCTAAATACAATGAAAAAGACAATTATACAAATATAAGGACTGATAAGTTTGATGGTTCCTTACGTCAAGCTATATACAAAACTATTGACGAACAAGATAGTCTTTTGAGTTTGATATCTTTACCCGATAGTGAAGAAAAAACCTTCAAACATCCAAAAGATACTGGCACTGTTATAGAGGAACTTAGAACTGTCAATAGCCAATTGCGATCTCTTGTGGGGAATTTGCTTAGCCAATTGGAAGTAAAAGAAGAAGAAGTACGTCAGCTAACAGAACGTCTCTATGCAGTTTCTGTCAATTCCAACAATGATATCAGATCAGAAGAACATCCTTTATGTCTTGCGCCGTTACCACCTCTAACACCTCTTGAAATGCCACCTTTTGATTTTACATCTACATAAACTATAGGTTTTATATATCTAAAATCAGGGAAAAAAATCTTCAAAAAAACGCACAGAAAAAGATTGAAAAATAATGTTGAGAAGTTACAATTAGCATTGTAAAAATTTTATATAAGCAAATAATAAAGTACACAAATGCTCACACATGTACTTATATATAAATACATTTGATAATTTTAATATAATTTTAATAGTGCTGTATAATATATGTAGCGCAATTTAAATTTTATCTATTGAATTATAATATATTGCATAGGAGAATAAAAAAAGTAATCAACAGGATAAAAATATTTTAAAGGATGTATGTTTGTTAATATTTTAGTTGTAATTTGTTTGACTAGTTATCGAATATTAATACATCATATAATAGAAAATAACATGATTAATTTTTTAATTAATATTCTTCGACATAATTATAGTAAAATATAATATGTCGTTTAATAAATTACAAGTAATAATAAATATACTATAAATTAATTAGAGACAACCAGTGAACATAATATTGCAAAAGCATAAAGAAGTGGATCATGTATGTACTTATGTTAACTACGTTTAAAAATTTATGTGTACATATGTATTTGGCATATGAAAAATTAAGTATAAGTGATTAAAAAAATAAGTTACACAAAAATTAAATTAATCAATCTATAAAAAAATGTTTTTATTTATTCACCGATTGTCTTTAAATTATCGTTAAATTTAATGCAAATAATATTTATATGAATTTAAGATGTATGTGTATATATATATGTATATATATGTGGATATATTTTTTTTGTATTTTTAAATTGCAAATGAACATCTCTCAGTCAACCAAAATGGCCGGTTAAGAAATTATAAGTAAATTTTTAGTACCGTTTTACAACAATTATATATAATTTTAAAGTTAATTTTATATATATATATTCAATCCAATTAATTATAAAGCGTTTTAATTTCGACAAATAAAATTTTTGTATAAGTTTTATTACGATTAAAGAATTCGATGAGCACAATTCGCGAAGTGCTTACAGTTTTTGTGGGGCAAGCTGGAACGCAAATATCGAATGCTTGTTGGGAATTATTCTGTCTGGAGCATGGAATCGAACCCGATGGAAATTTTAAAAAAGAATATGAACCTTTGGGCAATAAATTCAAAGCATTTTTCACGCAATCACAGGTAAAGTATTGCAATAAATGTTCTTTAGCCTTCAAACTAATAATATTACATGCTTGATTAATCGTCGATGAACGAATAATTAATAACTTGACAAGTACCAAAAATTTTCAGAAGAAATATGTTTAAAATAAAATAATTAATTTTTTTGAGAAGCATATTATATACAATTATTATAATAATCTTTCTATTAATGCTATTCTAAAAAATAATAATGCGATTTCTATTTTAGAACTTGACGATTTTCCTAATGAAATTTATATTGTAGAAATCAAGAAAAATTAATAAATAAATTTATTAATAATTGGAAATATTTTTATTAAAGGTACAAAAAACATTGAATTTTAATAAGTACATTTTTTTAGAAAGGATTGTTTACACCGCGTACCATAGTGATTGATCTAGAGCCAACTGTAATCGACGAGATTAGAACTGGCGCTTATAAAGAACTTTTCCAGCCGGATTCTCTAATTACTGGAAATGAAGATGCTGCTGACAATTTCGCAAGAGGTTATTACTCACTTGGTCAAGAGGCAATCGATATAACATTGGATCGTATTCGTAAAATATGCGAAAACTGTTCCAATCTAAATGCATTTATAGTTTTTAGGTAGTTAATTATTATTTATCTAAGATATATAATATATTATTCTCGGTTAGATCTAGTATAGTAAATATTAATATTTTTATATTAATATTAATTGGTAACATTTTTTAATATTCCAGTATATTAATATTAACATATTTTAATATTAATATATTTAAAATTAAAATTTATCTTTCTGAAAAAAATCCATATATCATAAATAAAACTGGTTATATATATAATTATATAGAAGAAAAATATTGTTTATATATAATTATATATGAACAATTTTCCTTACTTCTTCAAATTGTCTCTAAAAAACAATGCGAAAATTATTATTTCAATTATATTTTAATTATTCCTTCTTATTTTTTGTATTGTACATAACCAGAAATTATACAAGAGAAAGAAAATATATACATATATGGACATATTTTATATATAATTCTATGTATTTGCATATAATTATATATGAACTTTTTTCTCAAATCTTTAAACATTTATTTTTTTTCTTATATATAATGATATAATTCCTTTCTGAGATATTACATATAAAAATAAATATTGAAAATTAGACGTTCTTATTTAATTTTTAATTAATTTAATTTTTATTAATTAATCTGCATTTCCTATTTATTTTATATTACTCGGATCGAGATATAATGTAAATAGTAAAAGTAAACTGAAGAAGTAAATTTTTAGATCAGTCGGCGGTGGTACAGGAAGTGGTTTTACGACTTTATTATTGGAAAAGCTTAGTAAAGATTATCCTAAAAAACTAAAGTTAGATTTTGCTGTTTATCCTGCACCAAATATTTCCACTGTAATCGTAGAGCCCTATAATGCCGTTTTAGCTACACACGGTACTATGGATTATGTAGATTGTTGTTTTATAGTAGACAATGAGGCATTGTACGACATATGTGCAAGGTGAGATTTTCAGTACAATTATATTAACAATAGAGTTATTATAACTGAATTATGACTGATTATGACTTATTATGACTAAAATAACTGATTAAAAATAAAATAAAAATATGTATGTATTTCCTCATATTAATATTGAAAAAATAATATATTATTACGATATTTATTATAAGAAAAAATATTTATATAAATATTTGTGATTACACACACAACTTATTTGCAGGAAACTAGAAATACATGGGCCAATGTACACAAGTCTCAATCGTTTGCAAGCACAAATTGTTTCTAATATTACCGCATCGATGAGATTTGAAAGTGCCATAAATTTGAATCTCGAAGAAATACAAACAAATCTTATACCATTTCCAAGATTACATTTTCCGTTAATGGCCTTTGCACCAATTATGCCTTCCTATAAAGCAGCATACGCCAATATATCGGTGCAACAAATTACGTCTGACTGTTTTGATCCTGCTAATCATGTATGCATATATAAAATCTATAGAATGTTCCAAAAATATTGTCACTACTTGCTACAGAATTATTGTTACTAGATGCTACTAAAAATCAAATTAAGAAGAAAATACCAAATAATTATATTGCATTTAAAAAATGAAAAAAGATAATCACATAATAAAAAAATAATATAGTCATTCGATACTTATGCAAGAAGAGAAAAAATTTTAAACATTAATATTTAATTATTATATAATGACTAATTAAGATTTTATTTATATATATAGATGGTGAGATGTGATCCACGTATTGGAGCTTATTTGAGCTGTTGTCTGATATATCGCGGAAATATAAAAAGTAAAAGTGAGATTAATAACGCGATTAGTTTTCTAAAAAATACAAGATCCATACGTTTTGTTAATTGGGCTCCAACAGGTTTTAAGGTAACTATAATATTTTATAATATATTAATCTAAAATACAAAAGATTTATAAGCATTTATTTCATCATGTAAGATAGCTATCCATTAGTACAAAGAATAGCTTTCTATAATATTTCGACGAATGCTGCAATATCAATGTTTCCTATCTTCTCACTTTTCATTGTTTTTGATAAGAATATTTATTTTTAGACGGGACTTAATTGTCTACCAACTGTTACGGTTCCCGGTGGTGATTTGGCACCTTCAAAACGGACTGTCACAAATTTAAGTAACAATACCGCCATTAAACATGCTTGGACTAGACTTGCATTAAAATTTGATTTAATGTGTCAGAAAAAAGCTTTCTTTCATCATTATCTGGCCGAAGGTATGGAAGAAGGAATTTTTGCAGATTGTCGAGCTAATATAAGTGCTCTATTAAAAGATTACAATGAAGTCGAAACATAAACATTTTACACATATTGAAATTTCATACTGCATAATATGCATATGATGAAGATGAATTAGATAATCAATAAGTTATTTCTCATTGTATATGTAATACTGAAATTTCCTCAATATTTATCGACATATTCTCTATTGTAAAAAATAGCTTAATATACATTATAATAAAAATGCATTTCTAATTTCTAAATTGTAATTATTATATTAAAGAAATGTCAAATTTTATATAGAAATAGACACATAAATTTTTATTTCCAGATACGAGTTTCTATGTGTGTGATAATAAAAAAATTTTTTTATAATTTTAAATAAAACAGAAATAAGAATATGTTAATTCTCTCTCTTCCTTTCTAGTCTAAAAGAATGACAGATACAAAATACACAAATAATATTTTTGATAAATATTTTTTATATCATGATGATAACTAACTATATATAAGTTGTATTGATCAAGTTTTTGAACTTCACCTTCTAATTTAATATGGGTTTTTTATAGTTAAAATTGATAAAATACCGAGTTATAAGTGGAGATCTTACCTCCTGCAAAGATACGTATTAAATTGAAAGATAATTGTAATCACAGGCAACAGTTGACAGTATCTCTATTAAATCTTATCACAATTTATCAAAATAATATATGTATTCAGATATTAATAACTATCTATTGAAACAGCAATCTCTTTACTTTGAAGTGGTTTCAAGTAAAGTATTTAAATTTATTTTTTTTTAAGGAAATACATTTGGATTAAATTATAAAATTATATATCTTTTTCTTTGTTATAATTATATATATCTTTCTCTCTTTAGATATATATATATATATATATATATATATATATATATATATTGCAGAAATGAAGTTAACAAGAAGTTATATAACTTTAGATGCGAATGATTTAGACTAGACAGCGAGTCTAGATAGCACTTGAACTTTAGTAAACAAATATTTTTTTAAGATAAATGATATTACAAGAAAATTGTGTTATATATTATATTTTCTTGTTTTCGTCTTTTTTGAAATATGTGAAATAAATGCAAGCATATGCATACATATGAAATGAATAGATATTCAACAAATTATTGTTGCATTTATTTAAAATATTGTCCCATATTAAAAAATCTAACGCTATTAAAAAAACAGTAATAGTAAATATTCAATTACATATAATTAATAAAAAATTTTTAAATGAACAAATCCTCAAATTATATATATGTGTGTGTGTGTTTGTGTTTGTGTGTGTGTGTGTGTAAAGATAAATAAACAAAATATAATATATATATTTAAAATATATTTTGCTATAAATTTAATTTAATAATTTATTATACGAATTAATTTAATAAATTGTACGTGCGTAAAATGTATGTTTCATGTGTTTTGATAAGCAATCGATCTTTATTATCTTTTATCTTAATCAGTCTCACTGTAAAAGCAATAAGACCCCACGTGATCATCACTGATTACTAATCGGTATTATACGACACAATGTACGCAAGAGTTTTTCAGAATCAATAATCAGTATATCACAATCACGTCGTTCTAGTATTCTTATTTACAACTACACGAAAATGTCACGTGAGCTCCAGCTGTGCACTCTTATCCATATCATGGGATTTTTTAATTCTCTTGCTTACGACAGTGAATATGCGCTACATGCTTTACTCGTGAACAAATTGAATCATAGCAAAGATATCGTGTAAACTTTCCGTCCGATGTAATCTTCAATTCAAGTGTAGCCTGCATATTACTTGAAATGTTCTTAAATGCTTGATGAAGAAAATGTTTATGAAATTTATCGATATAAAATATCGATTTCTTAGTATATTATTTCCAGAATATCTCTAATATTCCTATTGGATGTTTTTTTAATAGCAAATTTTTTTATCAGTGTGATATTATTTTTTTTCTACAAAATCGAATAATAAGTATTACAGCATTTCAAAGATTTGTATGCATTATAATTTAAATTAATTTAGAAAACTTATTTGAATATACATATAATATTAATTCATAATACATGATTGTCTTTTAAATGCAATATTTTTGTAATAATTTTTTTTTTATTCGAGATTTTATTAGATTACAATTTTTTTCCAATCCATATAAATCCATATAAATTAAACTTTATACTTCAATTGTTTTTGTTTTTTTTCTACTTTGTCCATTTAAGCTACATCACTCACAAACTGCTTAATAGGGATAAGTCGACGACCGATGCGGATGAGATATGATGCGATGTATGTTTATTATTACGCTTCGTGTTCTCATTTTTATGCCATGTTATCTTTGCATCGTTATCATATTATTATCGTCCATGATTTTACGTCAAACTACAGTTGGACGTCCCGCAATTTTTCCCGCAATTATGATAATATGCGTACATAGTTCATATTCCACATTTCTAGCTCTTTGCCCGCGAATATGCGTCAGCGTTGCACTAGAGTTTATCAATCTGCTCTTCAAAAAATAATAAAAACTAAACAAGACTCTCGAGATACGCATGTGTCACCCACACTTATCTCGCAAGTCTCTTCCTTTTTATCCTCCTTTAAAACAAAAATTTTCTCCCACTAAGAGGCAATAATGATTGTCGTGAATGACGCGCGAGTTTCTTATCTTAATGATTCGCGTTGTATTTGTCGTATATAAAATACCCATCACGAGAGCGACTTGCCATCAGTACTACTAGTCTTTCTCTACACGACCAAATGAGGTAGAACAGCATCCAACAATTTTTCGCTTTCCAAACTTTCAAATTATTTATCAACGATCTAGTCAGTATTCGCAGTATATTAACTCCAGATAAGAAGGTATGTCAATTTATTTTTATATCATATTTAGATTTTAAATAATTAAGCAGATTGTGCCCTTAAATGCTTTAACATTCATAATGTATATAAAAAATATGTATTCTTGAACAAACATGTTTTGTCTAAATTGTGGATGTGTCGTAAAGGCTTTTTGTAAATTCAATCATTTTATATAAAATCATTCAATCATTTTATTATATCTCGCTTTTTATGTAAAGTCAGTCTCTAGAGATTTGACGCTTTATGAAAAAAATAATGTAAATTTTTTGCAGAGAAATTGATTTTGCAACAAGATTGCGTCAGATATGTGGCGATAGATTGAAATTCTCAATCTATCTCTACATATCTGATACAATTTCTGTCCTATTCTAAATAGAATTTGAATGCGAAAGCAAATATCGGATTTTTTCATTTTCCGTACAATATGTAAAATGGCAAGAAAAATCTTTCCTTATTTATTCTTATACTTTAATTTTTTTTTTGAAAAAGTTTTTCATGATAATTTGTTTCTGAATTGTAAATTTTACGAGGAAAATAGCATTTTCTTTAAGATGATATAACTTTATCAAAAAAAGCTGTAGAAAATTAATTAAAATGAATTTATTAGGAAATAAATGAGCTTAAAACTATGCATTTTTGTATCAGGAAACCGATTCTCCTGAGCAATGCAATAGTTTAAAAAAAAATCTGTTTCCCATTTCTCAAAGTTTATCTTCAACGTCCGTCATTTTGTAAAACTTCTTTTACAAAATTTTCTATTTTCTTTGTAATTCAAATTTGTGCTTTTGCTTTTTAAGAAAAATGTTCAAGCTTTAAGTTTTGTTTCACCTTAATACGATGATTTTTTGCTAATTTATAGTTATTGAAAGATGTTAAAAAAATTGTGTTAAAATTTAGTGGTCCATATTTTTTATTTATGTGTGAATGTAAATATGTATATATTTAGGTGGATATCTCTGATAGTTTTACAATTAGTAGATATAGATAAGTGGATGATATATATACATCTACTATAGTTATTTATAGAAGATACGAACCTCATATAGGCATTTAGATTTATTAGATATCTATCTTAGATAATTTTCTATCTATCTTAGATATCTATCTTAGATAATTTTTTGTGTGGATATATAAATAAAATTATATTATCTTTATTTCTTTTCTATTAATACTATTTATAGTTATTTTGTTTTCGTATTCATGTCTATTCAAAAAGCACGTAGTCATTATATCATATCTTATATTTGAAGCTTTGATATACATACATATCTGACAGCTAACAATTAATCCGCAGATGCTGGTTGGTGGTGCTGTTAGCTACGTCGCTGGAAAGCAGGCGGTTCGTACAGTTTATTGGCGAACTGCAAACAATGGACGTCTTTTGAAGACAGCGAAAACCTTCATGTTTCAAGGACCACCGAAACCTGCACCATCGTCGACCGCGGCCTCTTCGGGGTGCCCCGCACAGTCGCATATGGACTTGATACCCAAAGTCCACTAAAACGGAGAAAACTATGTATCATTAATATGTATCATTAATCGCAAATTATTCATTGTGTAAATTAGCAAACATAATTACTAATTATTTCATCTCAATCTATATTTATACAAGATAATATGACGATGCAATAAAGCGATTATTATTTATTTTCTTTCATTATAAATATAACTGTCTTTATTTTTTTTACCCTCTTACTACGCAATCTTGTTGCAAAATCAATTTCTTTGCAAAAAATTTACAATTAATTTTTTCATAAAGCGTTAAATCTCTAGAGTAGAGAGACTGACTTTAGATAAAAAGCGAGATTTTATATAAAATGATTGAATTTACAAAAAGCCTTTACGACACATCCACACATCGTAAAATATTTTATACACAATCTTCCATAATTAAAAAAAATATTAAAAATGTTATAAAAATATTACAAAATAATTGCACAAGAATTGTTGCGACATTAATAATTATAAAGATTCCTTATCAAATTTGGCAACTCTTCAATAAAATGTTAGGATGCATAATTTCTGAGTTATAAACAGTCAAAGCACGAAAACTTGTGGGACATTAAAGAGAGAATCTTAAACTAAGTTTTATTTAAGATATTCTAATAATAACATAGTCGATATCAAAATGGTGGGAACACTTCTCTTTTAATGATTTTTGGTTTCTTTACCCAGTAAAATTAAAAATCTAATAAGAGAAAAAAATGTGTTTTCTTTAAAAATGAAATTCTCTATTTTCTTTGCTTTTTCGCTTATCTTTATAATCGATTTTAAAACCAATAGGAATAATTAGTTTCTTAGTTTAAATATCTTTTAGTTGCAGTCTTTTTTTCTGTAATTATTTATAAAAATAAAATTTATTAAATAATATATTTAAATATTCTACTGTTTTATGATTATCTGTAAAATTTAATATAATTTTCTAGAATTAGATCAGATACAGCCGAATAAAATCTGATGTGAAGATATTGTTCTCCTATCTTTTGCAGAAGAAGAGAATAGAACTTGACGAGGTATAAGATGATAGATAAATTAGAGGAAAAGCAAAAATAGTATCTGCCGAAAGACTAGCCACGTCGATATGGCATTGAGGTACATGTCGCGTCGGTAGGGGTAGTAAGAGGGTAAAAGTGTTGCGCCGGCGCAATAGGGTATTTATCGATTTTGGAAGCAAAGCTGCCCGATGCAGCCCAACATTGATTTGACCGCGAAGGGTACCGGTTTGGCAGTTGATATAATCGGAGAGTCTACTTAGAGGTGACGAAAAAAGAGAACAACGGTTGCTCCATGGTGAACAGACTTTGCGAGCTTGCAAATTTGCGATTTTGTTTGGTGAACGTGTTCCACTGGTAGTTGGAATTACGCTCTATCGCGAGAGCGTTTCCGAACGTGAAAGCAAATAGGAAGAATCATGCAGAATTATGGACACGAGGATTACGGCTATGGAGCGTCGGACGATGCGTCCAATATGCAATCATCCAGGGCTCTCCCTCAAGTTCCGGGCGCTAGACCGGTGGTGGATCCGCAAGCCGAGGGTGAGGTCGACCCTAGCATGTATCCTCAACCGAAGGAAGCCACTCATAAGATACGCGGTAAGAGCGATATCTTGGAGTATCTCTTCGGCGCCGTCGACCAAGAACTCCTCACCGTGAAGACTTTCTACTTTTTCTTCTATTCGGCCTTCGGTTCCCTATTTCCGCTTATGGGAGTATACTTTAAACAAATGGGTATGAACGCCGGACAGTGCGGTCTTCTCATCGGTCTGAGACCGTTTATCGAGTTTCTCAGCGCTCCTTTTTGGGGATCTTTGGCCGACAGGTGAGCTTGTGTCTGTACTGCTTTCTCATGACTCTGTCATTTAAATGAAGATATATATGCGTTATATCTCAATATTAAATGATTGTCGATCCAAAAGCCGCGAATTATAATACCATATGGTTTTAGAGGAAGCGTAATATGAAGACTGTGTTATAATAATTTTATTCAGATTACGAATATATTTTCAAACATTAATTTAAAATTGCATATATGTAAATTGAGAATTTGAGGTCACACATTCACATATATACTTGAATATTTTAAAAAGATGCGAGAATGACAAATAATGCTCACATATAAAAACGTGTACAATTTTTGCTCAAGAATACTTTAAATATATATATATATATATATATATATATATATATATATAATTTTTATTATATAATAAGTTAATCGATATATATCGATATACGATGATTATTTTATTGAAAATGTATAGCTGCGATTGTTCAATTCGCTTACTGCTTATTTTTCAAGTTTTCTCATGTATTTTTAGTAATACTCTGTAATATTTATGATTATAATTTCTTTATACTTACAATTATTTCTTTTAATAAACACTGCTCGAGTGCATATAATTAATATATAAAAATGTGGCACATATTTTCCTCTAATCGTGCATCCATTTGTATATTTGTGAATTACGCATAACAACAAAATTTCAATCTAAATTTGAAGTATTATCTTATTTTTTATATAAAATCATATTTTCCGTAACATAATTGTATAATTAAACTTATTATCGTTTGTAAAAATATGATATACATATACTAATTTCTAATTTTGTATGGCTATATTATAAAATATAGCCATACAAAATTAAAAATTAGTACAAGAAATAAAAAAATAATAGATAATTAAATCTCTTTTCATTTATCCACAGATGGCAAAAGGGCAAACTTATTCTATTGGCTTCTCTTTCTTGCTGGATTATTTTCACTCTACCCTTGGGTTTTATTCAGCCACCGCCAACTGCCTGCATGGTTAAAGATCCAAATGATACTTATTATCTGGAAGCATCCAGCAGAGAGCAAAGAATTGTAAAAAGATCAACCAATCTGGATGAATTATATTACCCTCAAAATAAAGAAGAGTATTTGGAAGTTGCGTCTAATGTTGTCTTTGAAAGATTACGACGAAATATAGACGATAATGAAATACTAGATTATACAAAGAACCCAAATTCAGCGAAAGAAACTAATATGTTCGAAACATCTTTTAACATCGTAAAAAATGATATTACAAATTTCGATAACGATGATTCTACTGCATACGATTTGGAAAACAACAGAGTCAAGAGACAAATATCTCTCACGAATAAAAATCTTAGATATTTAACGCTCGAAGATAATGTCGATTTAGATTCAAAGACAATCGATTTGGAATCATTGCAAAAGAAAAATCGTCCAGCCGATATTTTGGAATATAAACATTTTCTAAAGGTATATATATTTTTTACCCTATGTATATAATAATATAATTAATTATTGTAATCAAATATTATATTTGTCTCTTATAATGAATAAACAATCGTGATAAGTGAATGTGATGATAACATTTGTTTTAAATTCAAACTATTTTTTAAAATTGAATTGCACAACTTTTGTTAATAATATAATGCAAAAATGTTAATATAATATAAAAATTACACAATTAATAAAATATATATATTTGTTTTATATATATATTTGTAGAATGAAGAAATAATTGATAGAGCAGTCCCAAAAAAAGCTCACGTTCATACCAAGACTCGTGTGAAACCACCACCGGAAAAAATAATGGTAAAACGAGACGTAGAAAAGAAGTTATCACTTTTGAACGAGAACGATATAAACATTGATAACAATGAGGAAGAAACTGGAAGAAGTATGGACATGCCATTAATAAGAAATCGCAGAAGCGTAAGAACGCTTCACGGAAGCCTTCTTACACAGAATCAATTGTCTCCTTTATCGGTTACTTATGCTACGAATTATAATGAAAGAGAAAATAAAGGATGGGTAAAACCACTCTTTAGTTCCATAGTTTATAGATTACCGGTAAGTTACAAGCTCTGACTGTCATTTTATGATACAATTTTGAAAATGATAATTTACATTTGTGTGTAAAGAAAAACAAAAACATAATTAATTAATGTAGCATATTGAGAAAGATTTACAGATGGAAGTTACATTTATAATAATTTAATAACATGTTGATTAAATATGATTTTAGGATATTCAAAAAACCTTCTTTCTTTTACTGCTGTTAGTAGTAGTCGGAGAATTTTTTTCTGCACCTGCTATAACTTTAGCCGATTCAGCTGTCATCACTTTACTTGGTGAAGATGCTGATAGGTAATATCAATAAATTTTTTTAAATTATGCTTCATAAAATATATATCTTTTTGAAATTTTTTACAATTAATTATTTACCGATTTAAAACTGTAGCTTTTTTATATTTTTTTCAAACTCGAATGATAAAAATTACGTAAAATGTTGATTGTCAATGTATATATTTAATAATTTAATCTCAAGTTTAATAAATTTTACTAATGACTTTTAGATATGGTCACCAACGTATGTTTGGAAGTCTTGGATGGGGTTTGGCTATGTTCTTTGTTGGAATTGCTCTTGATCATAGCACCGCATTTCCGGATCATCCCTGTAAGCCTGATGATAGAGAAAAAAATTATACAATTTGTTTTGCGATATTCAGCGTTTTAATGGGTGCCGCGTTAATAACAGCAACGCAAATTAATTTCAAATATGATTTTGCGTCTGCTGAGTATCCACAAGTGAGTTTATTTTAATATCTATTGTAATAAAATATTATTGTTAATATTAATAATAATTTTATTAAAAAACTGATATAATTAGGTCTCATACTTTCTTATAGTTTATAAAGATGAGACTTTCTATCTAACATATTTAATAAATTTTTTATCTCTTATCTCTTTTATTTTTTTCTCTTCTTTAAACAGGAATTTTGAACGAAAAGAGCTGATTGTTTTATAGAAGAATAAATCTTAAATCAATTACTTATGGCTTTATGTATATTTATTACGTAAAGATATACATTTAATATGATAACTTTGTTAATTTTTAGGAAGTGATGGGTCCAGCTGAGCCAACACAGGAAGAAAAACTTCAAAGTCAATTATCGCAGCAGCTTAATCTCCCTGGACTTCAGGATTCCTCCGCTGCTGTAGATCCTAAACCTCAACCTCCAGAAGGAAAGGTCTATATCCAATTTTGATCAAGATACAAGTTTATTCCAAGATGCACAAACATAAAATATACCAAAGCAACAAATAAGTATCTCATTTTGCTTATATCTAAATTATTATACTTTCTCCTATTAGCTTTATATTTAATTTTGTCAATGTGTCATGTTTCTTTTTTAAATTATATTAAACTAAAAATTCTTTTATCTTTTCAAATTCATGAAAGTAATATTGTTGCATTAAATTTTTCAATTTTACATTAATTTTGTTATTAAAGCTCTTTAGGAAAAATTGATAATATAATCAAAATAAATAAATAAATTCTATCTAAAGTTCTTCCGCACTTTGAATTATTAATCAAAATAAGTAGATATATTTTACATGCACCGAGATTTATAGTAAATTTAAGATATATCTAGTACAGTTTAACATTTATTAATTAATGAAATTAAAATGTATAAATATATTTTTCAAGTCTATTTGTTGAAAAAGCCTTTGCACGAAAAAAAGCCTTAAATATCATTCATATTACAATCATTGTAATGACTTTCTAATTTTAGACTAAAATGTTTGCACAAACTACAAGAGAAATACCAGAATGGGTGACAGTGTTGAAGCAGTTTAAGGATTTGAAATGCGCCTCATTCCTTTTCGTCGCATGGTTTATGGGATTTGGTATAGGATTGATCTTCACTTTCCTTTTCTGGCATCTTCAAGATTACGGTGGTTCCCCAACTTTGTTTGGCGTTGCATCAGTAATCAATCACATTTCCGAAATCTTCGCATACTTTTTCAGTTTTAAACTTATTCGACAGATTGGACACGTTAAGGTAAACAATTATGAGATTAATCGCTTTCAATAATTTAACAAAATAGAGAGTATCGGAATGATATTACGTATTTTCCGTTTTATTTTCTGAAGAGAAAATGCGATTGAAAACTTTCTATGAGCTTTCCATGTGTCTATATTTTTGCGGATATCCGATTAATAATTATGATATAAATTTCAGGTGTTGTGTTTAGGTTTAGGCGGAAATATACTTCGATTCCTTTATATATCTTGGTTGAGAAATCCATGGTGGGTATTGCCATTCGAATTCATTCAAGGTATTACACATGCGGCTGTATGGGCCGCATGCTGTAGTTACATCGCCCATAATACACCATCGCAGTTGCGTTCGAGCGCACAGGGTGTTCTTCAGGGACTTCATCATGGGCTTGGAAGAGGATGCGGTGCAGTAATTGGTGGCATGTTTGTTGCAGCTTATGGTAAGTTTTTAATATTCAATATATGTTTTTATAAAATGTAGAATTTCTAAATAATTGATTCAAAGCCAAAAGTAACTTTATATTGCATCTTTTACATTTATTGATCATTTATCTATTTAATTAAATCGCTTTATCTGCAGATTTTTAATTTTTCTATTTGTTTTTATTTTATTGCATATTTTATTATACTGTAAAATTCAATTATTCTCCGTCTTATTGTTTCAACAATTCCTGGCTTATTATTTCAACAATTCTTGGCTTGTACTTTTAAATTTATTTTTCCATATTTGATTTGTCTATATGATTTGCAATGTTTATTCTGTTTACTTTCTAGAATCTATTTTCTTTTTCCTCCTTTTCCTTCTATCGTCTCTATGTTTATGTAATGCAAGTCTAATAACAAATTATTATTAGTTTTTGATATAAAAAAATCATATCTAAGACAATCACTTAAATGTAA
This sequence comes from Camponotus floridanus, assembly GCF_003227725.1. Taxonomy (NCBI): domain Eukaryota; kingdom Metazoa; phylum Arthropoda; class Insecta; order Hymenoptera; family Formicidae; genus Camponotus; species Camponotus floridanus. The sequence goes on from NW_020229838.1 coordinate 4,079,827, forward strand.
TTTTTGTAAAATTTAATTTTTAATATACAATATTCATCGAAATCTTTGATATTAATTTTACAATGATAAGGTCATATTTGCCAACTTAATAATATTCATAAATATTTAATGTACAGGTACGACTACAACTTTCCGAGCATACGGTGTCATTTGCTCAGTTGTCCTAGCAATCTTTATCTTCATCAATTTCTATAGAAAAGATACCGGTTTTGTATCTGAATTACCACAAACGGAAGATCCGCATCAAGTAGCCGAAGCTACTCATTTGGCCCCACACGGTGTACCGAGTAATGCTATACCGAGAGCTCTCAGTTCTACCCGCTTACATGAACTAGCTAATCAAGATGCCGGTTACGGTGCTACTTATCAAACTGCTGGTGGAAATCTGGCCGTACCCGGTGCCAATGGAGGTGAGAAATTATTCTATTCGCGACTTTATTCGAAAATAAGAAGCAATCTTTCTATAAAAGAAATTTGATCGACTTTTGCAGCTGATTATTTCTTGATTTTCTCCTATTTTATATTTACCTAATTTTTCATACAGGTCCTGGTAATCCAACAAATCCATTCTTAAATGGCGGAGGTGGCGGCGAAGGTGGATATAATTACGGTATGACTGGCAAGGGAGAGGACGAGTATATTCGTAGGAGCTTCCAGGTTCAGTAAAACCATTCTAATTAAGACGTCCAGCAAGAGGATGCGATATTTCTATTGATAAAAAAAAGATAAAGAAAAAGACTCTTTAGGTTTATTACCTGCATCTCTTCTACAAAAGGCTTCTTCGAAACTCACTGAACAAGAAATCCTATCTATACTATGCCACGAGAACATTAATAAATTCCAATGAGATATATATTATACAGAGAAAACTGACGAGATGCTTTCCTGTTTGATAGATCTACAATGAAGTGGTGGGTAGGGAATTCGATGTCGTAAAACCAACTATTCAGCTACACGCCCAACAACCATGCACCAATCCTTTTCATCAACACGACTACGACTGGTAACGACTCAATTCGATATATGAGGTTTGTTACTTATGATCGATACACTAAAATGTGGACGATTAAGAGAACATTACTGATAAATTATAACATAAATAATAACGTATACATACACAAATTTAAATATATGTATATATACGTACATGTGCGTACATACACACACGAATTCATATGCAATGCACTTTTTCGTATATATACATATATAAACACATGCGCACGTGCGCAAAATATATGAATAGTTAAGGCACAAAAAACGTCTTATTCATAATATTAAATTATAATAATACTAATATTTCTCGACAAATTCGACAATTGCAATTTTTTTAGTAAAATGTTAATATAAAAAATCATTTATAGCAATTGTTATTCGTATGTCGTATTGTTACCAAGCCATCTTTAATAATTAACAATTAAAACAATTAAAAATAAATGTCATATTTATATTTGAAAGGTTTTAGATAAATAATATTGTGTACTCAAACTACTTTAATATTTTTCATCTAAAATGTTTAATTTAAAATACATTTTTTTTTATTAGTCAATATAAGTCAATATAAGACCATTTTCCCTTTTTCTCTAGTTTCATTGCAAAGTTTTAAAAAATATTTTCAATATTTCAAAAATTAGATATTAAAAATGTAAATTTACTTCAAAATAAATATAAAATTTTATTACTTTTTTACAACTTTAATTTACGAAGTCTTTGAATCATTTATAGCTTAAATATTGTCAATATTCTCCCTGAAACATTTTAAATTTTCGACAAGTTTAACAAAATATGTCATTAAAGATTAATGTGCTTTATCTACATATATGCGCATGTGCATGTGTTGTATATGGAGATTTGCGAGTATGCCTATGTGTGTGTATGTATGCGTATGTACGTATGAATGCGCGTATCTCATCTTTATGCTCTTATAGGATATATTGAGATACGATGTGATAAAATAACAAATATTTGTGGATGAGCGTAAAGAATGAACCAATGTTTTTAATGACGTATTCGGAAAATCCATGAAATCTTACGATCAGCCTTATTATCCTTATAATTCTCTGACTCATGTTTTTTTGTCAATATATTGCTTCCTTTTAACTTTCTAATAGATGTTGACGTATTTTAGAGCATCAGGGAATTAAAGGTAAGACTAAATTGACCCAATTAATCGAAAGTGCCTATCGAAAGTTTCCTGATGCCCTATGCAATATTAGTTCTGTTTTCAAAATCTTCTTACATCTCTCTAAATTATCCGTCTTTTTTTATCTACTTGAATGATTGAGAAGAAAAAAAGTTAAGTTAAACTTGCGCGAAATAACATCGAACTTTTTAGTTTGATTAGAAATTTTACTGAATGTAAAGGTCATGAAATAGCGAAATACTTTCTACTTGCATAAGAATATATTTATTTCTTATGCATATTCAGAATATTATTTCGTAGGGTATGATATGGTAATATTATAAGTATATATGGTATATTATAAAAACACATGAACATATATTAAAATTAATTTTCTATTAATTTTTTAAAAATTTATAATTTGTTCCAGTCTTTGAAATTTTAGATTTATTGTTTTTAGAGAGAATATTCGATTCTCTTTGAAATTGAGATATTTATATAGGAATAGAAACAAGTCAAAACAATCGTTATACATCAAAATATTGCGTATTATGTTGAATGCATTTTGCAGAATGACTAAGTAACTGGCTTTAAGTGACACTCATTAAACAAGAATTGGTACGAGCAATCAGTGTTTACAATTTAGCAAAATGATTATATTAAATTTACTTCGTAAAAATTATTCGATATCTCGAAGACACGTAAAATGATAAAAATCTAAAAAAGATTAATATATGTGACAACAAATCTGAGATTTTATCTGAATAAACGTTCTTAAATCAATAGAAAATAAATAAAAGTTTAATATACAAGATTGTAACTGGAAGGCCTGAAAGATAAACTTGACACGACGAATACGTATCATAGATATCATACGTATCATAGATACTGTAATCGATTCACTATCCTATTGGCGATAATTTAAAAGAAAACATGGAGATAAAAATTAATTAATTAAGAACAATTATCACTTGTAAATATTCTAGGTATAGATTTTACTATATACTACACTTGTTTTCTGTTTTTAAACAGATTGTTGATCGTTATTTCCAAATGTCGATCTAAACTTCTCTTTAGAATCTATTGACTAATATCTCTATATCATATACTTTTATTATATGTATAAGATATATGTTGTGACAGTTGTGTATATTGTTGAAAGAAGAAAATGGAATTAGTAGTGAAATACACACACACACACACACATACATTCATACATACATACATATATGTATATAAATATTGTAGCAGCCAAGAAATTACTTATGGAATCGATATTACCTCCCATATAATTCGATGTAATCGACATCGAAAATACAAAAATTGCCTTTTGTTTTACGCTTCTATGAGGAAACTCATTCATTCGAGGCACACAATAAATAGAAATATGTAACATCTCTATCGAATTCTGAGAGATAATTATATATAAAATAATAAATATTATGTATGTAGTATTTTGTAAATCGTACGTTGACCGATAATAAAAGGGTTCAATTAATAAAAGAATATTATTAGCAATTTTGTAATCATGATACTCTATATTTGCGATACTCTATATTTGATAAAACTTTGTTCTTTATTGAAGAATAATGTTACACACTCCTGTTATCTTTTCTCCATATATTATTGATGGTTAAAGTACGCTTTATGAAATATTACAAGTGTGTAATGCCATAAGTGGTATTTCTTGTATCGGTCATTGACACATGTATCAATGTTTCATGGATTACACAATGTTATAAAGACTGAAACAAAAAGTTCTATGCACGTAGCGACCGATCCAAGAGAACACTTTAAACACGCATATACATGTGCGTATTTGTATTATAAATTATATATATAGAATACTCTCTTGCACTCTTATGTAACGTATGATAATTATCGATTGTGTATCTATATATATATATATATATATATATATATATATATATCGTATATGTTAGCAGGGAAATTATGCTGTAATAATTAGATTCGTATCATGAAAATAGAGCCAAAGTACAGGGCTTTTACATACATTAACAGACTTCTGGATATCTTATGGGGTTATTTTATGTTAAAAATTAAAAATCATACATGATTTTTCATATATAACATGTTGATTATATTTTAGATATTTAACATATGTTATATTATTGTTAATAACTCAATTTTGATGGTACTTGTAGGTCATATTAGATTTCTCTGTATCTAAATATTAAATTTGACTGGATTGATTTCAGTTGAAATAGATTAACTTATATTAAGTTGATGTAATATAATCATCCAGTTGAACAATTTATTCAGAGTAAATATTTTTTTTTCATTATACATAACATTAAATAGATTTTATGGATTGTTACAGAAAAGAATTGTTAGATATTTTAATAAGTATGCTTCTCTTTCAAACTCCCTTTATCGATGATTAAATGAATCATGAATTATATCAATTTTTACCCCACAACTCACCCAAAGATATAAATACTGTCTCTCGATGACATAAATCATATATTATAGTTAAAATAGACTTTCAAAGATGTCTCTAACCGAAATCAGTTAAATGTAATCATAGAAAATTATATATAAGAGATACACAAATATGTAAAAAAAATTGTATTATTGTAATTTCCCTTTTCAGGGAAACAGTAAAAAAGAGGTAAATTTTCGAAAAGATGGTACAGACACAGCAAGTGCATAAAAATTTATATGTAACAACATATCATAAAACATCGTGCGTAGACCTAATGTAGCAAATATCACGTATGCTTATAATTAAGAACAGTTCACTTGCACTCATAATTAGTATTTATTATTCCCATTGATTGCCATATTTTTCTTAATTTTTAATTTTAATTTCAATTAGCAATTTGCATTCTCGATCCATACAAAATATAATTAACAATTTAGAATGCATGAAAATATAAATATTTAAACAATATTTGAACATAACATTAAACTTTTGAAGGTCGCTAGTAAAGAAAATAAAAGACGTAATTAAAAATGACCACATTGGCAAATTTTATTAAAGTGAAAAATCACGACGTTTCAACCATAGGTTTTGGTCAATAATTTAGTTAACTATTCTATCGTGAGAAATAAGGAAATCACTTTGTCAAGATGTCACGTTGACATGATAATCTTGACGAAGTGATTTCCTTATTTCTCACGATAGAATAGTTAACTAAATTATTGACCAAAACCCATGGTCGAAACGTCGTCATTTTTCACTTTAATAAAATTTGCCAGTGTGATCGTTTTTAATTATGTCTTTTAATATTTAAACATTTGTTTATCGTTAAAGAGAAACTTCTCGGATTTGTAAATGTGTTATTTCAGAAAAGTTTATAAAAATAAAACAAAAAATTAAAATATACTCACACATGCGTACAAATCAAAGTACATTTTAGCGAATAATTTTTATTTTATTTTGTAGACCTATAATGGAATTTTTATCCCAAAAATGAGATAGATTAGTATTTATTTGGAAAATATGCTCGTTTTCACTTGGAATAATTTAACCCAGGGCTGTAAATTAAAGAACACATTAAGAACATATTAAATATACACATCGTATAGGGCAACGTCACAGATAGAGTGTTTAGAAAAGAAAGTGATAGATATGTTTACATTGCTCTGTCATGAGAGACCCGTATCACCTCTCTGCAGAGATATGCGTGTAGTATCCGTGCTCCCGAATACGAACTATGAACTGTGTTAATAATTAAACGAGAAACGGTGTTTGTCATAACAATAGCGACAGATTGATGTGATTTGACACGTGCTGGACATTACACGAGAGTGATAGGGAATCGTATCAATTTGCCGTTATCGTTATCAAAACGCGCGCATATACAAAGTTTTCAAATAAATTGCAGATTGTACCGATAAGCACGCACATTATTATTACGGTATACCGAGTAACTCGCAAACAAGAATTTAATTTCATTTTTTTGCTTCGCCGAAAACGGTCATTATCTTCGTTTAGAGCATATATGAGATGAGTGTACAAAAAAAAGATTTATATAAAATTGTAATGATAATAACACGTATATTGGTGCAACGTTCGTCGCGTCTATACCGAGTGTGCAATGTTATGTGGCGTTCTCGTCTACGGAGTCTCTCACGGAAAGGACTGTTGAAGAAATTGCGATTCTTAATAAATCACATGGACTTACGTACGATCGTAAAGTGTTTCAATCGAGGATTATTTGCCGATGATCCAGATATTATCTGCGTCGGATACAACGAAATCGTGCGACGTGGTTTGCACAACACTGTGTATGTTGAAGCTATAGTCAACAAATACAAGAAATTGTACGGTAAGTAAACGAAATATATTTCACATTTATAAATGTTGCGCGATGTATATATTTTGCAATTTTATGTGTTTGCGTTAATTTCGATAATATAATTTTTGTGTACGTCACTTTTTATGTATTTTTCACATGTGTGTGTTATTATTCTCTGCTCTGAAGAGAAATGCACAATCATATATGTTATCTATCATTGATAATTGGTCGTATTAATTATAATTTTTGAGCCTAACATCTATGACATTTAATGATGTATTTACAAGATATATCATCATAATTCGCAATTTTAATCTTGACTGATGATATATATGAATAATTTGGAGTTAATTTTTCCTTTATTGTTGAAAAATCGTGTGTGATGAGAAAAAATTAAAACACGATTTAAAATAATAAAAAGGCGTTAAGTTTTCGAAAATCCAATATAATGTTTAAAATAGAAAAAATAATAATTTTCTTTGTTCAATATTACAATATTTGTCCAATATATTTTTATAAATAATAATCTATACATTTATATCAATTATTTTAAAGTTATTTTGATTAATTCTGAGATTTGTAAAGTTATTTGATATATTTATACCAAATTTGTATAGACTTGATTTGCGCATGTGTGTGTTAACACATAAAGCATATATATCTGTATGTGTAGACATAAAAATAAGAGTGAAGATTGAATAATTTTAAATACGATCTATTATATATATAATTCAGATGTATTTTTTTAATTTTTAATTTTAATTAATGAAATCCAACTTGAGAAGGTAATTAATTATGAAAAATATGAAATATGTTATATAATTTGAATATCTGAAAAATGCGCGAGATCAGTCGAGGCTCGAAAAAAAAGTCCTTTCAGAGTTAATATTACCTCAAAAATTAAATAGGGACGATATGACTTTTCTCGAATTAAATTTAAATTGCACAAGACTGCCGAAAAAGTAAATTATGTGTGTATGTACGTGCTACAGTAAATTATACAGATTAAAAAAGGAAAAACTTACAAGTTCGATAAGATCGATCGCTCCAGGATGATCCTCTTCGTACAAATGCGCAATACATGTTGCGCAGTAAATAAGGCGCGCAAGCTAGGGAATGAATGTCCCTAGAAGATCTTCTAGGAACATTACGATACTTTGCAATTGGCGACGCCTGACGTATAAAGTGTCATAGAACATGCAAAATATATAGATGAACCGGGATGAAGGATTGATTTGCATCGAAAAGGGGGAGGGGATTCGGCGCGATTCGATGTATCAATCCACAAATCACAAGCGCATAATTGAACCGCGCCTACTCGAAAGGAATCGAAAAATCTCACTCTCCTCTATTTCTAAATCTTTCCTCGTCCATATCAGTAGCTAATGATCCGTTTACGTATTTTATAATATTATAAAATTCACTATAAATTCACTCTGATAAATCGAGCATGCACAACGCGGCTTGCATTACTGCAAATTAAAAAAAAATGCATTTTAAATATACTTTTATCTAAATACATGAAATAATTAAGTTATATTTATGGAATAAAGCAAATATATAAATATATACATTACACCGTATGATGACCATATATCCTCGATACAATCCACATGATCATATTCTCGAGAATGACAGATGTCGAAAATCAGCTGGAAAGTGTATAATTAATCCATCGCAATTTCATATTGTGTAAAAAGTATTTTCTCACGTGTAAAAGGAAAAATGTCTCAGCGGTTTCCTTTTTCTCTGTCTTCTCAACCCTTCCTTGTCGAATGCACCACCTATTGCAGGGGTGTCGCTCGCAGCGCCTTCAAGACGAAAGACGATACTACGCGAACGATATATGTAAGTACGGAATACGGAGAATGTCGCACGCACGCACACACTCGCACACAGGCAAGTTTAAATTCGCAAGGATTCTACGTACATGACAGTCGCATCTATCGAACGTTGCGTCTTTTTGAACATTTGTGAAGCTACGTGTGAAAAAAAACAACAAGTCCCCTTTTGAAGTGGCATAGGTGGTCGCTCGTGTTTAATAAAGTATGTCCTCAAGTGTAGCGATATAGAAGGAGTAGGCCGAGGATTAGGTTAGGTTGATTATGCGCGAAAAAACACGGCAATGGCGCTGCGGATTTTCGGGATACCAGAATAATTAAAATCAATGTAATACATACAACGGCGTCTCGAAAACGCACGTTCGCTTACTATCGCTTGTGTATTTCTAAGTATTTTTTAAGTGACAGCCACGCATCATGTCAACTGGGCTAACGTTTTTAAATAACAACCAACAATCGAGTCAGACAAGTACGAGAAACGGCTATTGATTTTCACGATACTCGTATATAATATCGCGAATTTATAATGTTAAATTTTTCAGAATGCAATCCACCTATGATTTCCGCGAATGGTAATACGTTGTTGGATAATTCCCAGAGTGGTCATACAACCTTGGTGAGTTGACATTAAATTTAATAATTCTAATAATGTGTGTGAAGAGTATAATCTCTTCCCTTCCCTCCTCTCCCACATTCTTAACAGATATCTTACACTTGCATAGAAAAATGATTTATAGAATTTAATATGTAATTGGAAAGAAATACAATTTTATTTTATTGATAGAGGAACTTTTGAATGTAATGTAGCTTGCAGCATATATTGGGTAGCAGTTCTTATATAACTTTGTACAATTATTTTTTATTATATATGTATATATGTATATATGTATATATATATATATTTTACAATTTTCAAACTTGAATAAAATATGAGTCTCTTAATGGAATAATGCTTAATCAATTATCTTTAGATGTACATCGAGCATATAATTTTATAAATTTCGAGCTTGAGAAATGATTTTAACGGTTCTGAACTTCTGAAAGGATCTATATATAAATCTAATCCTAATCAAATCTTTAAGATTCAAGATTCAAGATAAAGGACACATGTACATATTGTACACATTGTACACATGTAGAAATGAAAATATATGATATATGTTACCCTTGTGTTATTTGTTGAATTAACTTGGTGTGTTCTGTATTTTTATTCTTTTTCTATAATATATATATATTAATTATCTTTAAAAATTCTTTCTTCTATTTAATCTTTATTATATATTATATTCATATAGAGCAAAATAAAAAAAATCCATCTAGCTGAAAATCAATCATAATTATAACAGGAAAGAATTATGGACACGTTAAAATATTATTTATATGACATAACATTTAAAGTATACTATAGGAATGATATGCCAATATTCCTTGATATTGATTAAAGATTAAAATTAATAGAATCTAGATTACTATTTTACAGAATAATTTTATAAGTCATCAGAATTAATTTATTAATTTGTGCAAAAAACAATCTATTAATTATCAACAAGAATTTTCTCTTTAATTTTTTTAACAATGATAAATCTACTTTATGAATAAATAAGCATATTTTTGCAAAATTAAAATATTAAAAATTTGTGAAATTTGTTACAAGTTCTGCTAATTTGCATCTTTGATTTTCTATACTAGCATAAAATAAAATAAATAATACAAAATCAACAAAATAAAGAGTTATTTAATTTGGTTATATGGAATAAAGCTTGTAATTATAATTGGTATTTATATAAAATTGTATTGCAGATGGGGCAAGGAAATTCACCAAAATCTATACTCAAGAGAACATCAGAAGTAGATTTAGAAGGTCAGTAACACACACACACACACACACACACACACACTTAATTGATTTGATATATGATATCTCATAATGTATATTGTATAACTTACTTGAAAGAGAACCCAATTTGATTTATACATGTATTCAATAATATTTATTTTTACAACATTGTAATTATAAATTTTGTTTTATTTTTTGATTAGATGTTAGCAGCGCTAAAAAGCGTCATAAAAATCCACAACCGAAAAATGCAGTATGCGCGTTAAATGAGCTAAAAACTGGAGCTACATACAAAGTGGTAGGGCAGACCGGACCTACACATGCTCCAATATTTACAATTGCAGTACAGATCGATGGACAGACGTATGAAGGGAAAGGACGTACTAAAAAGATGGCAAAACATGCGGCTGCTGAACTCGCTTTACGGAATATTATTCAATTTAGAAATACACCCGAGGTTCATCAAGCTATTAATACTTGCCAGCCTGTTGTGCCTCTTGAGCCGGATTTCACGAGTGACGTGACTGAACGTGATAACCATCTTGTCAATGCATTTAAAACACAGGAGCCAAAGAATACGAATAAGTTTTTAGATAAAGGTCCAGTAGCGTTGATCAACGAATTGTATCCGGGAGTTATATATAACTGCATATCCGATAACGGAGAAAGTTACGCAAAGTTCACGATATCAGTAACTATTGACGGAGAAACGTTTGAAGGAACAGGCCCAAGTAAGAAATTGGCAAAAGCGGCGGCTAGTAAAGCCGCTTTAGCGAAATTGCGAAATGTCCACAGTTCTTCATTTTGTATACCGCTACCTGTTCGCATTTTGCCAAATTTTTCCAATTCCGCGCATTGGCAAGAACAAATGACTTTACCGCAAATGCTGGCCGATAGAATTGGCAAAATGGTTAATCAGAAATTCAGCGAACTTATTCAGAGTAAACCGCAACATGCACGACGTAAAGTTTTAGCCGGTATTGTACAAACCAAAGGATCAGATGCGGAATTGATATGCGTCACTACTGGTAAAGCACAAGCTTGTCTCAGATTTAAACAAAATTTAATAATAATAATTATATGTATATATCTTTCTTTTCAAATATTTACTAAAATATTTTTCTTGACAAAGGTACGAAATGCGTTTCGGGCGAGCATTTGAGCGTTAGTGGTGGTGCTGTGAATGATTGTCACGCGGAAGTGGTAGCACGGCGATGTCTCTGTGAATATCTGTATAAACAGTTAGAATTACACACCGAGGATAAAAGTACAGAATCTATTCTCGAGCCAATTAAAAAGGGATTCAAATTAAAACAAGGCATCCAATTTCATTTATATATAAATACAGCACCCTGTGGTGACGCGAGAATCTTCTCGCCTCATGAAGAAAATGAATCTATAGATAAACATCCCAACAGACGGGCTAGAGGTCAATTACGTACCAAGATAGAATCTGGCGAAGGAACCATTCCCGTAAAGAGTAATGAGGGTATTCAAACTTGGGATGGCGTATTAATGGTATGTATTACTTGCGTGAAAACTAAATGTCATAATTTTATAAAAATTTTTATAAAAAATATCTCGACTACATTAATCATATTTTTAATTAAATTTTTTAGGGTCAAAGACTGCTGACGATGTCGTGTTCGGACAAAATAGCTCGGTGGAACGTACTTGGTGTGCAAGGTGCACTTCTAAGCCACTTCATCGAGCCAATTTACTTCCACAGCATTGTTCTCGGCAGTCTTTTGAACCCAAGTCACATGTACAGAGCAGTCTGCGGTCGTATTGAAAACACTATTCAAGGCTTACCACCGCCATACAGACTCAATAAACCATTAATGAGTCTAATCACATCTTCTGAAGTCAGACAACCTGGAAAAGCACCTAATTATAGTGTCAATTGGACGATCGGTTTGTATCAAATATATATTTTGGATTTTTTCAAGTTAAATTGTATAAGATTAAACAACTTTTTTCCGTTTTTTTTTCTTTTTTTTATTATACACTTTAGGACAGAGCGAAGCCGAAGTCATAAATTGTACTACTGGTAAAGATGAATTGGGAAAACCATCTAGAATATCTAAACAAGCATTCTTTAGAAGATTCTTTAGTCTCTTAAGTAAACTTCCAACCATAGATGATGTTGATGAGAATCGTTGTCGTCATTATCTCGATGCAAAATCTTCAGTACAAGATTATTCGGTAAGTCATTACATCTTTTATATATATAATATAATAACAATACATGTATAAGATGTATATCAATGCATGGTACACGTGATATTTCGACTGTTCTTTTCCTTTTCTTTTTTTTTCTTTTTTTCCTCAAATAGCTTGCCAAGCGTCAATTGAAGGATGCTTTCGTGAGAGCGCAGCTGGGAAGTTGGGTGAAAAAACCGATTGAGCAAGACATGTTTGAGGTCGATATCTGACTAAATCACAATAGTAATAATATCAGGAGAAATAATGCAAAAAATCAAGTTATGGAATATGTAGTTCCTAGTGCAAAATAGATAGCTCGTTCGGCGTGTCATAATATGGCAGAATTTGGTATCAGTAAAGCATAAATCGTAGGATTTCGCGCATGTATTCTTAATCTTGCGCCTTATGATCTCAATATATTTATCGTGTTCAAAGTATATTACGAAAAATATTTATAATTACAGTTTTGTTCTTTAAAGTGTAGTCGGAAAGTGTAGTAGAAAAATGCCTCACAGAAGCTTATATTATTTTGACGTATCAATAATGGATAGTTGACAAAAAATTAATTCATTCATTACACATATCTGTATAAAATTTCTTAGTATTAATATAGTTTGTAATGTGTATGAATGTGTGTCCGCGTGCATGTCAGCGTGTTATTGCTTCTCATCATTAATATCATAAATTTTTCAAAATTTTGATGCGCTATTTGCAAGTAATTAAACTATTTAGTAAAAAAAAATTTACATTCAATCTTTTCTTACTCAGAATAATTTTGTCATTTTCTAGATATTTTTACAATTTAATCTATTTTTTAGTCATTAAATAGATATTTTTGTTCATTTTCGTATTATAGGCGACTAATTATGAAAGAACAATTTCGTGAATAGTTTTGAATTAAAATATAGTTTAAGAAAAAAACAACATTATAGTGTCTTATATATAAACGCATTGTACCTATGATATACCCAGATAACATTCTATGTCAGAGATATGCAAATTTTACGAATAATTCCTTTCAATATAGAATTATATATAATTTGATCGATTGATGTAATGCATTTAATAATATGCACTTATACAGACGCGTACCATGAACATCGTGTATTATACACAGTAAACATATCTTTGCATAAGTGTGTATGAAAACTAGCTTCTCACAATCAAAGTCTTGCATATTTCTGTTTAAAAGTATCTTAAATTTAAAACTTTGTTATCCATAAATTAGAGAATGCTATCTGGGATCTTTTTGTAGGACATTAGATATTATAGCAACGAATTCAGTTGCGATACATCTTGCATCCTCAATGGCTGTGATTGGATTCAGATCTGAAAAATGGATCTTAATCATAAAAGATACCAACTTCGTCGTAAGTTTAGGCGAAAGAGGCGGGACAGAATTTTTCATCATCAATTTGAATAATAATTTCAATTTTCTGTTATAATAGCAATGTAAGCGTTTTACTCTCGCTTAGAATAAATTAATATTACATTCAGAAATATATCCAATTGTTAATTTTCAATATATGTGTTTCTTGTAGCAGAAAAAAATATTGCGTTTTAAAGATATTGCATATAAGAAATCTCTTTGACAGCGAATTAAGAACGAATCGCACGTGAGATATAAATTAGAATTATACCAACTGTCTGCAACTGTCCGCAGCCAGTTTAATATAATAGAGTTGGTTATTACTTTCAATGCATATAAATAAATATATAAGAATTAAGCAAATATGTGAAAGTGGATGGTATATAAAAAAAACATGATAATAATTACGCGACATATATGATTACATAGTTTTTCAGATTATTAATAGTATATTTAGAAAATCCTAAGGTCATTGCCTCACTGTGCCAGTATTATGATTAATGCAATTCTGCCGTAATGACACACTGCCCGGTGCTGGTCCAGTTTTGCATAAAGAACTTATTTGATTTAATTTAATATAGAGCAAGAACACCAAATATTTTTTTCTTTAGAATTATTGTACATAGATTATTATTAGAAAAAAATTAAGTATGATTTTCTTGGATAATTATATCCCCTATTCTCTTGGATAAAATCCTAAAAAAAAGAGATTTTAATTATAAGTTATATATGCAATTAATTTTACGACAAACACACAAACACTTTTTTATACTGTATGTTTTATGTTCCTTTAATGAATTTAGTAATTTAATTATATTTATATTTGAAATTTTTTTCTATGTTTAAATTAAATTAAATTATGTACAATATTATGCGAGTACAAAGTAGATTATTTTCTTTTTATATAACATAAGATATATTCAAATTGTTTTTCTTTTGGTGTGCGTATCCGACAGATTGCGTAAATAATAATAATGAATAATTTGGCTCATATATATGTTGGAGTTAATACGTGATATCAGTATTATTGCATCTATGCTAACCGCGCCAACGAATTTTACTTTATTTTTCTATTTTCTAATAAATGTATTTAGCCAAAATAAAAAAGGGCAACATAGAGGTTTCAATACATGGCGGCAGCGAAAATGAATGTATATCTGCACTATATCGCCCGAATGTAGTAAGTTGGTAATCGAAAAAGTTATCGTATTATCTATAGAAGGAGTGTTTTAATACTACGTTTAGCAACACTACATTTACAAATAATTTTTTCACACAATCTCCATATATGAGTATTACTTGTATAACATATATACGGAAAACAAAAAAAAAGAATAGAAACGATAGAATTTACTATAACATGATGTTGAAATATTTTTTCTTCATAAATAGTACGATGTCTTTTCTTACCATCCATGTATAATTCATATAATTATATAATATTTATTGCTCACTGTAAATGGATAAGTCGATCGTTGGAATTTCACAAAATTTATAATAGTCTCGCATTCTATTTATTTATTCAAAATTCAAAATTATCTTATACAATTTATAAAATAGTTGTGTGATTTACTTTGTAAAATATTGTGATATATTTTGTAGAATATTTATTTAACTTAATTTATTATTTATTATTTCGTTGAAAATGTATTTGCAACATATTCCAGGAACAATTATTTTTTCATTTTCTTTTCCTTATGCTTTATTCAAGCGCAAAAAGTCATTAATCATAATATTCGATTTTATTATAAGCTTTTTATTACAGCTTATTTATCACGTTTTCATAGTTCAGTTTTCAATTATTAATAGAATATATCAGTCGATCATAAAACCCTAATAAAATAATAAAATATTGTCAATCTCACAAATAAAATAATGTACAGAAATAATTACGAAGGCTTTTCAGAAAATGAATCGGAATTTTTCGAAGATTATATGCCTGTTTGAAATTAGTGATAATAATCTTGCTTTCTCAGAAAGAATGCACATAAAGTAAAAAAGGAAGAGAAATTGTTTAATATATTTATGTATCCAATATATATAACGCTTGTTTAGAAAAGAAAAAAGAAGGAGAATAAGAAAATATATGAAAAATATCATAATTATAAGATATTATAAAATAGAAATATCTTTTTTTTAAATTGATTTCAATTTCAATTTGCAAGTTATTCTTTGCACAGAAAAAAAGCATTTTTGTAAAATTAAACATGATTTAAAATTTAAGAACACACACAATACATTTCATATATATATATATAAATATAATTATAGAGTGTAACTGCAATATTCTATACTATAAAAATCGTATAAAATTTTAACATAAAATTTTAAACAGGCAATAATTTATTTCTATAGCAATTATTTTATTATATGTATAGCACAATCGACTTTAAACACATAAGCAAATGTATTAAACCCAGTGTTCTTATTATATTTATTGCGGTATTAGTATTATCAGTATTAAAATATTTATAGAGTATTCTCTCTTTAATGACTTTATCGCGATTATTTGAAAAATAAAATTTTAGCTAATATGATTAGATATAGATGATTGTAGATATTGAAATACTGCTCTACCGAAAAGTATATAGATGATATTTTATTGTTAAAAATATGCAATACAAAGAACAAGTCCAGTTTTATTAGTGGTAATCTCTCATTTAATAATAATAATAATAATAATAATAATAATCTTATAGGGGAAATTATATCTAGTTTCCTTCATCTCTTCTTCCATCATATAATACAAGTTTGCGAGTATTTTACATACAGCTAACATATATTATTGCATTTTATTATCGCATTGTAGGGTATGATAACGCGATATAATGCAATATGATACGATATAAAACACATCATAGTAATAATATATAGCTCATTAAAAAAATCCAAATTGTATAAAAAAATCTCAAAGTAAATTTAGTGATATTAATCATAGTTTTAGTCAATTTTACTTCGATTACAATCTTTCATCCGTTTACGCTCAAGTATGTATTATGATCAGATCCCCTGAGCATTTAAATCAAGTATTAACTGTCGAGCGAATTTGTAGTCAGCTAGATTTTAAGCTTGAGATTAGTGCCTCTAGATATAAGTACTCTAAAAAAAAAATTAAAACAATCTAGTTGAACTTGCAAAATAAATCTTTATTTACCAGATATCAAATATGTTATTTTGTAACATTTTAATAGATAGTAACACCTTTCTTCCTCAATAATAATTTATTATTATTTTATTTGCTAATAAATTCTTATATTATGAATATACATTTAAATTTTAATTTTAATTTTAAATTTAAAAAAATTTGGAAAAGAGGAGGGATGCCAAGCAGACTATAAATTACGATTTTTTTAACATAAAAGTGGCTATAACTCGGAAACGATTTATTTCTGGATTATATTTATATAGCTTTTTTTTCTTCTCTTTGGGTTTCGATTTCCCGTACTGTGGGCGATTTTCCGGACACCTTACATATATGTATGTATATATATATATATATTATTAAACAATATCGAATTTAATAAAGGCGTTAAAAATTCCACGAATTTAAATAAAAGCAGAAATATTAATTTTTTTAATGTTAGAAACACTACACTTTGAAAACATTCAGTTTTATGTGATAAAATGTATCTGTATATTTTTACATAAGAATTTTTTTCGTTTTTAGCTAAATAAATTATATCCATGCATAAGACATATAATATAAATTAATTTGCTTTAATGATGCTTTTTATTTCTACTTTGTAAATATATAATATAATATATTCTGAATATATTAAATCTAACAATAAGTGGGAAATATACATTTTTAAATAAAGAAATATTTACAATGTTATTGAATTATATAATGATAGATAAAAGAAAATTTGATTAATTTGAAACAACAATAAATATTACTTCCTTTTTCCTCACGTCAATATAACATGATATATTACATATGAGATATTTGTATATATAACATATGATACTAGTGTATGTAAGTATCTATGTACATGTAACAACTATTATAAATTGTCAATATTATTTTTGTTGATGCTGCATTGTTAATTTTGCTATCTCTTTACCTAATGTATCAATATTGTCCTGTAATGTAATATTAAATAGTAATATAAAAAAATAACAAACATTGATAAATTAACTATGTTATATGTATTTCGTTTCAAATAATAAATATTATTATGCTATGCTATGACAGAACGATCACTTTTTGGAGCATAAAAAATTTATATATATATATATATATATATATATATATATATATATATAAATTTTTCAATCAATTGAAATATAGTGTAATACAAGAAAAATTATACATAAGATTTTGAAAGTATCTAATTGTAAGAGGTACTTTTGAATCTCGTTGATATGTATAAAAGTATATAAAAGTATTAAATTTCTTTCATAATTATAATATTAAAATCAAAGTGATTTTTTAAACTTATTCTTTATATTTATCATATTTTTCATATTTGTCAGAATGCATAATAAAATATTTCAAAAGTGATCAGTTTACTATGCATTATTATTATATGTAATATTTTCATTTATATGATTTTATTTAATGTACTTACTTTTAAAGTAATATTTTTTAATAATGCATCTTCAAGAACTGCTTGTAATTTTTGATTTATTTCTAAAGACAGTTCTAGGGTCATATTCTCATCTGAAACTCGATGATTGTAAACGGATGCCATGATACCTCCATGTCGTGCTAATTCGGCCTGCACAAAATTAGAATAGAAAATATGTATATATATTACATATTTTATACATATAATCGTTTGATCTCTAAAACTTTTTAATTTACTAAAGAATTCATTTTCTCACACTTACTATATCTCTTCTGCTTTTGATACGCTTGGATGTAAAAAATAAAGACTCTATTATTATTAATATGTAAATAATGATATAAAGTTGAATTTTTACTCAACATTAATATTGAGAAAATTAATTATATCTATTTTTTATAATGATATTTTCATAGAATCTCATTTAAGAAAAATAAAAATTAAATGTTTTAAATTATATATTTATATAGATATATTTATATTTATATAGATGTATTAATAATATAAGTTGAATAAAGCATATATATATTTTTAAATTACTTTTGCAATATATCGATAACTGTAAAATTTATTTTATATTTGTGGTTATGTATAAAATCAAATTAATTAAAAAAGGTGTTGCTTTTTACCTTATATTTATCTCTTTCATTACATGCCAAAGCTCCAAAATCTTGATGTAAGATATAGTTTTGTATTATTTTTGTTTTTTTCTGTAGCTCTTCTACCAATGTTTGTGTATGTTCCTCTAAAAAGTCTAATTTTTCAGCTCTTTTTACATTTATCTTTTGCAGTTTTATAATGCGATCCATTAGTACTTGTTTATTAGCTTCTATAGAATAAATGTGATCACTATTAGCATTGTTATCTGATAAGGCACCGTTTAATGTATCGCCTAAAAAGAATCAAAGTTTTTGATGTCAAAATTCAATATAGCTTCAATTTATTCGTTAATAAGAAATAATATGAATTTATCAACCTGTTAAAGAAGTATTAGATCCTGTTCTGGATGTAATATCCAATGAATTACTGGGAGATGCAGCTTCAAACATCTCCAATTTTCTACGACATTGTTGTAATTCTCGCGTCATCTCCTTTATGGAAATTTGATGTTTCCTTTTCAATACTGCATTTTCACCTTGACTATCCTCCAATTTCTGAGCAAAATTTTGAGCTCGTTGAGTTTGTTCAGCGACATGCTTAGCCAAAATTTCGCACTCCTCTCTTCGTTTTTTTCGTTCTTGCATCAAATCTTCTTCCAAAACTTTGATTTTATTAGTCAATTCATTAATACAGTCGTGTAACGGACCGTGTTCGGATTCGAGATCACTCACTTTTGTTTGAATGGCAATAAACTCGGATTGAAGACGTACATTTTTGTCTGTGAGTTTTTGCGTAAAATCTAACATATCCGCTTCTTTTTGACGACATGCTTGCATGTCAAATTGCAATTCTTCATTAGCCGATCGTAATTGTAATATTTGAGTTTCAGCCGATGCTAGACATTCTTCTTTACTGTATATTAAATAAATTTACAAATATTAAATAAATAGTTTGTAATTAAAATATCATTTAATAATATTAAGATTTTATGTAATGTAAATTTTAAAAAAAGTTGTAAGATTTAAATAAATTCATCAAAGAGAAGATTTTTTAAATGATGATTGAATAAAATTATGGTCTATAAAAATAATAATTTTTGCCATATTTTTTACATGTATGCAAAGTTATATTTATATTTTTTATATATATTATGATATATTTACAGTAATGACATTTCACATATTATATGATATTATATTCTCATAGCATACTTACTGTTGCAACTGGAGTTTTAATGCTTCTAATTGAGAAACTTTATTTAATAATTCAGTGATTTGCTCCTGACGCTGATTTGCAACAATTTTTAAGTTACTTAAATTATTTGCATTGTGTAGTCGAGCCTTCTCAGATTCTTGAACTTTTAGACTGAGTTTATTATTTTCTTCTATTAAATTTTGTTGTTTAGATTTTAATATTTCTAATTCTTTTTGTAATTGAAGCCTTAATGTTTCTTTATCTTCCGTAACATGTCTTTCTAAAATTAGACGCGCTTGATGTTCTTTTAATTGTTGATCCAATGTCACAGCTTTATTTTCTTCGGATTGCTGAAATTTCCGAAATGATTCTTGAGTTTCCCGGCGTATCTGTTCGCATTCTTCTTTCATATCATTTATTCTCATCTGCAATATGTTTATTATATATTATTATTACTATTAGAATATATCATATATAATAAATATTATATCATATTATTGATAAATATATCATATTTACAATCAATTTTACGAAATAATTAAAAAGTTGTAAAGTGATGTTTGAACAATTTTTTTCAGAGATTTATCATTATGTAAGATTTCGATTTAATAAATTTTTCAAATTAAAAATATTTCCTTGTATATATGAGTTTTCTGCTTATCAAGGCACAATTATTACTAATTTAATACAATAGGAAAAATGCTAGTAATAATTTAATATTTAATATTTATTAAAATGAGATTCAATTATTACTCTCGCATAATTTAACATACTCTTACAACTTAAGCTGTGAAAAATATTGCAATGTATGTTTACCAAAGCTTTATCTAGTTTTTGTTGAGTATCCTTCTGTAAGTCCATTTCAGTCATAAGTTTGTTTTGCGTCCACTTCAGTTTGGTTTCCTTCATTTTAGTATCTTCTTTTAATCTTTCTATTTCCTTTTGAAGATCAGTGATCTCACGACATTTTCCATCCATAATGTTACATATTCTTGTACGTTCACCTTGCGTTTGGCGTAACTTGTTTTGCAATAATTCTTGATCTTTTAAAAGATCTTTAACTTTGCGTTCCGCGCAATCTTTCGCTCTGTTATACATATTACGAATTAAATTTTACAAAGCAATTGTATGAATTAATTTAATGTATAAATATCGGTTTATTAATGGATTAATGACTAATTAGTTGCATTTATGATGAATCTGATTTTCTCAAAATCATTATATATTATAACTGATAAAGTATTGTTCAAAAATATGAAAAATACTTGAAAAATATTTCCCATTTTTAATTTATTGGATTTATTCTTTTTATATGTATATGTATACTGCTTTTAATTGATTTAAATATCTTCATACTTGAAATTTCATGAAATTTCATTTTGCAATTATGTCTAAAAAATAATATAAATACCAAATTACAGTTTTTCTTATACATACCTCTGTGAATCAATCACCTGTTTCTCGCTAGTTGCATATCTCATAACCATATCTTCCTTCTCCTTATTAATTGCTAGACATTCTTTTTTTAGAGCTTCTTGCATATCCAGTGATGTATTCAAATCAGCTGTTAATTTATTTATAGTTTTTTCCAAGTTCTCTATTTGTAAGATAAATGTATCTGTACTTGTTTGTGTTTCACATAATGATTTGTTCAATCGATTTGACTTTTCTAAATGTTCAATTCTTTCTAGCAATTTTTCATTCTTGAGTTTTAAATTAGTATAATCCTCTAATAATGTAAGATGTAATGGACGCTCTAATGAGCCTAATTTTAAAATATTTGACTCTGCCAAAGTAGTAGGATTAGTTGAATCTTTCTCATGCATATTGTTATGCAGTTTTTCTTTGTGCAGAAAATTATTTTTATTTTCATTTATTTCTGACAATACATCTCCTAATGCTTGTTCATTGATATTGTAATCTAATCTATCTACATCATTTTTTTGGAAAATATATTCTTCCTCATTTAATACTTTATTTTTAAAATTATTATGTAATTGTCGTTCTGCATTCTCCAAATTATCAGATATTTTATTCTCTTTTATACATGTAGATAGATTTTCTTTTATACATGTAGATAGATTTTCATCAATTTCACTATTTGTTATACTGTCTAACTTATCCTTGTTTGTGTCATGATCTGGTATTACTATACAATTTGTCATATGACTATTACTCGCATTTGTTGTTAAATCTGTATCCAATCCAGTTTTTCCAATCACATCTTTTAAAAAAGGTTCATTATTAGTATAAAATCCCATCATAGTATTGGTTTCAAAAGATTTTGATATGTGATTGTATTTCATTGCCAAATGTTGTGGTAGTAGAGCTTTCTCCATAATATTTGTCGATTTTTCCGTGATAAAATTGAAAAAATTACGACTTTTATTTAAAAGTTGAACATTTGATTGCATTATTGTTATTGGATTTGTCAGGAGAGACATTTTAACAAGTTTACTGTCATCAATTAATGTTGGTCGAGATGTCAAACTATTTTGCACATGGGCATTTAGCGTTGAATTTGACCCATTTTCCTTACATATATCTTCTTTCTCATCTTGATTTTTCTCGTTTAAAATTTTATTATTTATCTGTGATTGTAAATCTATTATTTCTTTACAAGATTGTGTTGTTTTAAGTACACTAGTTTCTTCAGCAACAGTCTGTTCTTTTTTATCATGTTTGTCTTTTATTAAATTATTTTCATACACATTAATAACTTCTTCATTTGCGGAACATTGCAAAGTAAGTGAAAGATTTTTGACTTCATTCAATTGATTAAATAATGTTTCTTCTTCATCTGTGCATGTTATATTTTTATATGCACATATATCATTTTCAGATTTATGAACTTTATTTCTGACTAGAAATGAATCTAAAGATGATACTGGTACTATGGATAAAGAAACACTCATATTATTGGAAAATGAGTCACAAAGAAGAGATTCATTGTTATTTGAAAGGCAACTCTCACTTTTAGATAAGTGACATGTTTGAAGTTTTACATTAGGAATGTTGGTAATAGACTTGTCAACATTAAATCTAGTCAATAAATTAATGTTATCTGTCATCTGATAATTCGGTCTTCCATCATTTTTTCTTGATAATGCTGAATCGCTTTTACTTCTGAATATATTACTTCTACAATGATTATTTTGCAAAACATTCTGTATCATCATTCCTGGTTGCAGACAAAAATAATTATTTTAATCAATATGTCTCTTAAATTCAAGTACAAGTTTTGATATTAATAAGTTGTACATATTAAGTATATTATTGCAACATCTCAGAATTATTTGAAAAATATAGAACTAATTTTCCTTTTGAATTACAAGTAACATCAAAGAGAAGCATTAATTTTATACACATGTATATTAAGAAAGAAATATATATATGTATATACATATATAAATTTATTATGTATAAAAATATTTTTTCCCATTATAATGTTAATATATATTCTAAAATAAATACATGTGTGCATGAGTTTAATATAACTGTATAACGCATACAACAATCTAATATACTGTGAGATAAATATATTACATATTTCTAAACTGAATTTATACCTTCGCTTAATCGAACGTCTTGCTTTGGAATAAAATTAGCACCATCACATTTTTCCATAAAATTCGTTTCGTCATCGAGAAACTCTGATTTTTCACTCATCTTAATTGAAATAGCTAATCAGCGTATAAAACTGATTTTATTTCATTATTTCACACAATCGGAAATGTAAATTAACAGTACCGAAGACATTTATTCATTTCTGATATAAGAAACAAGCTGTGATACTTAAAGTTTTCTATAAAATTGAAAAAAAGTGATCTATGAAATAAAGGATTGATTAGAAATTATATCTGCGCGCAGCTGTCAATGATTGAAAACTACAATCTACAATCAGTATTTCCAGAATACGTATATATGTCAACGATGTATATATGCATGTATGCATGTTCATATACAGTATAAACATAAAGATATATATGTGAAAATATATATATGTGAAAGCATAGATATATAAAATACATAGATGAGTTTATGTTGCAATGATTGGATCTCTATATAGGGATTCTGTCTACCCCTAGTCAGAAGGAAGACTGAGAGGTGTCATGGCCTGCTTTTAGGGCTGCGTTCGGAAACATCATCCGAGTGTACACTCCGCGACAACGATTCGTTCCGTGGCTCCTCTCTCGCGGGGCAAGGGGAGCGTAGAAGTGACCAATCAGCTGGCAGCGTGGCAGTGGCTGATTGGTTAGAGGCTACGCTCCCCTTGCCCCGCGAGAGGGACCACGGAACGAATCGTTGTCGCGCAGTGTACTTGGGTATCATTTTATCCTTGTTTAACATTCGGTGAACAACAAGGATAAAATGATACCCGAAGGCATTCGGATGATATTTCCGAACGCAGCCTAGATCCCCATTGAACTAATTCGCTGATTGGTTGCTCACTGTTGACGCGTCCTGTCTGCACCAGACTTTATACGAACAGATCTAATGTTACGTAATTGGCTATCGAATAGGGAATTTTTAAAGTTCAAAAAATTTTTTTCTATTTGACAGATTTGACAGAATCATCCTAACCCCTTCTAATCAGCTGATTACATTAATGAGATTAGATTTATATGCTAAATCACTTTTTCAGATCGGGGACATTCTTTTGAATATATAAATAAATACACATACATACCCAATTATTTTGCTGAGTCACAAGCATCCTTAGAAAAATAACAAAAAAAATTGATATCATAAAGTACGCCGGTGTATGTTCATTGTTCACTTAACAACACTCTGCAAAAGGCTTTTTTTATTTTTTTTTATTTTAATTCATTTTTTATATCATAAGATAAGATAAGATACATCATATTTTATAGATTTATTTATTTACTTCATTATACTTTATACATTTTATGTACATCTCTTGCAAAGTGTTAATAGATCGTACATAAGATTAATTGATATTGCATTGTTGACGAGAGTTTTAAATATTAAATAAATAATTCATTTACAAACTAATATGAATTTACATTCGAAAATATTTTGTGAAAGACGAAGGTATTCATATACATATTATTTTTATTATTTAAGGACTATTGTGTCTGTTAATTAATAGTGTATTATTTTTGATAGTATATTATTAAATTATACATGTAAATATGTGTGTAGATATATAAAAAATTTAAAAACTTTACGAATTACCTTTTGATTAATTCATTTCAGATCGCAGATACCATTGTTACAGGTGGTTGTCAGGAATTATGCTAATACATACAAACAATGTTCCACGGAGAAGAAATATAAATTTTCTAAAAACACACAAAAATCTGTTACGTCATATGCACCATATGTTGCTGTAGCTGCATCAGTTTTAGGTATATCCTATTATGTTTTTAAATATAAAAGGAACATTTATACTTTAAATGCAACACAAAATATACAATGTGGTCAATTACGAAAGGATATGAAGGTCTACACTATGGAAGAAATAGGAAAACATGATAATAAAGAAAATGGTATTTGGGTTACCTTTAGACAAGGAGTATATGATATAACAGAATTTGTAGACAAACATCCAGGTGGTTCCTCAAAAATTTTGATGGCAGCAGGAGGTTCAATTGATCCTTTCTGGTCAATTTTTGCCAATCACAATACACCTGAAATATACTCATTATTAGAATCTATGAGAATAGGAAATATATCAGAAGAAGATGCTAAATCTAATAAGAATGATTTGTATGACGCATATGCAAATGAACCTACTAGACATAAAGCTTTAATAATCAATGGCCATAAACCTTTCTGTGCAGAACCACCATCTTCGATGTTAGTTGAAAGTTTTATTACACCAGTGTAAGTTTTATATATGGTATTTAAGTTTTCTCTTTATTATATATAATTTATATTATATTTTAAACTTTATTATATTGATATTATGTCTTTTTTCACATATAGTGATCTCTTCTATGTTAGAAATCATTTACCAGTTCCAGAAATAGATTTAAAAGATTACACATTAGAATTAGCTATAGAGGGGGAGATTAAAAAGACACTTGATTTTGAGGCAATAAAAAAGTATGACAAGCACACAATAACAGCAGCTGTCATGTGTGGTGGAAATAGACGATCAGAAATGTCAAAGGTATATAAAAATTAAGAATTCTGTTCATTAAGAATTCTGTTCAGAATATTAACAATATTTATATAGCATTTTATTTATAGGTAAAAAAGTTGAAAGGAATTAACTGGAATGTAGGCGCGGTTGGAAATGCCACGTGGAGTGGTGCACGATTATGTGATGTATTAAGAGATTTGGGAATCAATGAAGATGCATTTAATCATATTCAGGTATCTTTTTCAATAAAAAGTAGTTTACAATTTTTATAGAAATATTGTTATTAAGTTCTGCAAACATTAATGCTATTCTTCTTCTGATTGCTTGTGTCAAAGTATTTTATTGATAGAATATTCTAAATTAATTTCTGGTATATATACTTGTAAATAATCTATAATTTGCGCTTAAAAATGCACTAAAAATTCTCTCTGAAAATATTGATATCTTTTCATCAGTTTGAAGGATATGATTTAGATCCATCTGGTGCACCGTATGGTGCAAGTATTCCAATCGCGAAAGCTATGGATCCAAGAGCAGATGTGATTTTAGCATATGAAATGAATGGTAAATCATTAAGCAGAGATCATGGATTCCCGATTAGAGTAATCGTTCCTGGTGTTGTGGGTGCGAGAAATGTGAAATGGCTTAGTATGGAAAATTTTAAGACTAATATTGTATATTTATATATAATTGTTGAATTCATGTGCTTATGACTCAAAATATTTATTTGATAGATAAAATTTGCGTTTCAAAGCAAGAAAGTCAATCGCAATGGCAGCAGGGTGATTATAAAGGATTCTCTCCGAGTACAAATTGGGATAATGTAGATTTTAGTAAATCGCCTGCGATACAAGAAATGCCCGTAATATCGGCGATATGCGATCCACAAGATTCAGATGTAGTTGAAATAAAAAATGGAAAAATACAAGTAAAAGGTAAAGTACAAAAATAATAATGAAATGTAATGAGTATCAGAATCTCTGAATCAAACATTCAACTTGAATCGTGAAATTAAAATTCAATTGTAATCATAGAATATTGCAAACATAAGAAAATAATATATATAATAGTTGAAATATATATTATATTTATGTATACTATGCTAGTCATATTACTTATTTTGGTTGCATTTATACCTCTATATAATTATTTTTTTTTTACAAAAGTACTCATAAAATAAATTTTGTCAGGTTATGCATGGTCTGGTGGTGGTCGAAAAATAATCCGTGTCGATGTAACAAATGATAAAGGTAAGGCAAAAAATAAAAGCTCGAATTATCCTTATTATTTTCTTTGTTTTTATGGTTTCTTATTATTAAATTTTTTATTTTGTTTAAAGGAAAAACTTGGTATACAGCAGATTTGGTAGAAGATCTTCAAGCAAAGCAAGGTCGATACTGGAGTTGGTCATTATGGAGAGTGGAACTTCCAGTTGAGAAGAATATTAATGAAATTGAAATTTGGGCAAAAGCAGTTGACTCAGCATATAATGTTCAACCTGAAAGCTTTGCTAATATTTATAATATTCGAGGATTACTTTGCAATGCATATCAAAAAGTTAAAATTCAATTAAAACAATAAATATGAATTGGCTACTTTTTTCGACTAGTAAGTAATCTGAGCTTGTATCTTATGAATTAATCATTTGGGTGTGGCAATTATATAATTGCCAAAATTCCAGATAATAGTACTATGTTATATTGATTATATTGATAAATCATTTATCAGATTAATTACAATCAAAAATATCGAATTTATTATATTATTGATATTAATGAGATTGATATTAATGAGGTTGATATTAATGAATGATATTATAGGTTGATATTAATGATTGATATTATAATGATATTTATTGATATTTATGAGAAAGTACAAAGTAAATAAATTCTTTTAATTATAATTTTTTTACATAATAACTTTTGTTCTTTTAACTTTTTTCAAAAAGGAAAGACTCGATTATTTGAAAAAAAAATATATATACAGATATATTATATTTATATAGTATATTTATATTTTATATATCAAAAATGTAATGTACATTATTATGTATATTATGTTTTACATTAAATAAAACTGAATAAAATAAGAATATGTTTGTCTATTCTTATTATTTCTATATATTATACAAATTATCTATAAATGTATTCAGAAAAAAATTCCTAAACGAATATTTAGATTTTATTATGATCTGAATATTTGTTACGCTTGTCAAATAGATTCTTTTTCCTAATAAACAATAGTAGAGATATAATTTTGAAGATAAAATTTGTTACTGTAATGAGAGATTGCTTAAATAAACAAATATAGAATTTATTATCGAATCATATCTTTAAATATCTTATAAATCTTATATCTGATAAACATATTTTAATCGGTCGATTAGATCAAATTAGATTATAAATTTAAATTCTCTGTCGATTATGAATTGTAAACATAGGGTTCAAATCTCCGCTAAACGGGGTTTGCATCTTTGCTACGCAAGGTTCGAGTCTTTGCTAGACAAGATTCTCGATATTCTAAGTTTGAGGTTAATTCAAGCAGGTTGCATTCTGGCTGACACACACACAAGTTCTAACCTTGAAATATTTTTCCAACAGATAATTTTGGATATAAATGATGTTTTCGATTCTATTATAATTATTCGTTACATACGCGATATTATAAATTATATTCATTATAGTTGTTGAATTATTAAATTTAAAGAAATTGGTAAGAATTTTATATATTGAATGATCTTTCTCTTTATCTGTCTCTTTTTCTCATCATTCTATAATTTCACATTAATGTAAATTATAAATTTTATAAAGATATATATTAATTGCTTGATGTCACTAAAATTTTTTAGACATTAATAAATAAATATATAAAGTTAAATATTTTTATTAATTGTAACAAAACAAGTTAAATACAAGTTAGATATTTTCTTTTAATCTTTTTTGAAAAGTAACTCTTAAAAAGTTCAATGCACTGTTTGAGATTCTATATGTATTCATATTATATGGAAAAATTATTCTTAAATGTTATACATGTTCTTAGGTTTTATTAAGTATGAACAGTAAAAAATAATTTGCTATATAAATGGCTATGAGAAAAAGAAGTGGCTCTGGTGCCAAACGTCAACACAAATGCAAACTAGTACCAATCTACGAGAGTTTCTTCAAAGGTGAAGATTTAACCTTAGCTCATCCAAATTTTTGGAATGAATTGTTTCTTATTAAACCCATGGTATATATCTTTTACTATATATATATTTTTATACTATATATTTTTATTAAGAACTAATGTGTACATGTGCGTTAATAATTCCAACAAGTAATCTATTTAATCTTGATTTGTACTTTGTTATCATTTATGAATTTTGTGGACTTTAATTATTAAAACTTAATTATTATTGTTCATGTATGAATACTTTCGATTGTTAATAACTAATACGACTTATTAAATAACTATAACATATTTTATGTAATGTATAAAGATAAAAATTATGAATTCAAGTTTATATATTTTTGATATATATAAATCATTTAATATATTAAATTGTTATTGATAAATTTTATTTCTTATTAGAGAATATATATATATATATATATATATATATATGTATGTATATATAAATAAAGATGAATATAATATTGTAGGTACCTCATATTGAGAATGAAATCTTGCATATGACATCAGAACAATTAAATGCTAGTAAAGAAAATCTGAATGCATTAGTATGCCATTGTGTCGATACATTAGTTGATGAACATCCATTTAGAATAGTATATGCATTGCAAACTTTAGCAGCAGTTATCCAATCTATGTACAAAAAAGCTAATCAAGGAGACTATGGGTTTAACTTAATAGACATTTTAGTAGGGTTTGATTCTGCAGAACAGAGAATGACAACATTAATGCAACATTGCAATAATTTTTTAACAGGTATGAGAGAGATATAAATGAATAACGATTTAATTATAAACATTTATATATCTTAATTAGAAAAAAAAAGATTGGGTAGCAGAATAATGAGAAAAAAATTGATTCTTTTAGGTGAATATCCTGATAGTTTGAAAGCTTTGTGCCTGAAATTATTATTAATAATAGTTACTGGTATGGACAATATCAGCCAAAATACCTTATTGGAATATGTAATGCTAAACAGTGTTTTTGAATCATTAATTCAGGTATATTAGAGTTATTTATAAATCACATCATTTTTTTACATAAAATTTGTATAAATTTTATGTAAAAAGAGTTGTATTCTAATGTAAAATTTATATTTAATGTTATATTGCAGTTATTGAGAGATACAGCTAGTAGGAATCGCCATGGTCATGATGTGGTTTTATTATTAACACTTCTAGTCAACTATAGAAAATATGAGAGTGCAAATCCATATATTGTTAAATTGTCAATTTTGGATGATGAACTAGCTCTCAATGGATACGGACAAGCTATATCAGGCTCATTAACGGAGTTTTGTCGACAATTCGCTCAACAAAGAGCAGGTATTGTAAAATATAATAGTATAATTTCTTTCTTCTAATTAGAAATCTTTTTCACCAATTTCTCATGAAATTTTGTGTAATTTAATTTTAATATATCTTAGACAAAAAAAAAGATGCCAGATATATTAAATCATTATGATAGAAGACTAGATAACTTCTCTACAGGACTTTTTCTATATTGATATTGTACAACATATATATAAACATTTCTCATTGCAATAATCAATATATTTCCAGAGATACAAGCTTCTTGGTTATCCTCTTTGACTAGTATAGTCGGTAGCATGTTTATTGGAGAAGAAGAAGCAAAAACACAACAAGTTCGCGCGAATAATGCTTTACTTTTAGCTCTGTACGAGGCTACACACTTGAATCGTAATTTTGTAACTACTCTGGCCTATACGCAAAGCGATACCAGTGCACCTCCGTCACCGAATAATACATTGGGCCCGAACGCGGTAGCTCCTGGCGCTTCGCTACCTGATGTTACGTCTCAACCATTTAATTTATTAGCGACTTTTCTACAGTACTGGTAAGAGAAAAAATAAATAAACACATAAAATATACATATTTATGCATTCATGTGCTTAAGTATAAACATACATTTAATAATTTGCTATTTGATAACTATATATTTGATATTTATTTGTATTACAGTTCAATAGTTATGCAAGTCATTAGAACTGAGGCTATAATGAATAACGTGAAATTATGTTTCTTGATACTAAGCTGTATTGCAGAGGATCAATATGCAAACAGTTTGATGCATGATGCAAACTTGGCATTCAGAGTTCAATTACATAGGGTACCTATGCATCATAGAAAATTACAAGACAAAGTAGCACCTGCTCAACCACTTGCAGCTACATTACTCGGTATTTTCTCTTAATATATGTTTTAAGAGTGCAGAGCATGGTTTTTTTAGAAATATCATAAAGTAAGAATCAAATAAAAAGGGTTACTTTAATAATACAAAATTTTATTAAACTAATAAGTTATTATATTACTTAGACTTTATTTTGAATGAGTTATAATAAATAATCCTTTCTTTGTTTTCCATCATAACATATACTTGCAAAGATATGTATTGTATGTGTATCTTATTTATTAATTATAGATCTGCTTGTTGAATTCATAACATCGCATATGATGAAGAAATTTCCACTCGAATTATATCATCAATGTATCGGCGTTCTACAAAGACTGCTATGTTATCAAAAGAGATGTCGTGTCAGACTTGGTTATCAGTGGCGAGATCTTTGGACTGCACTAATCAATTTGCTAAAATTTTTAACAACACACGAAAGTCACCTCATTAAGAAAATGAACATATTTCCGTTAGCTATTCAGGTAAAGAATAATTTATATAGATAGAGCACACAAAATTTATATAGTTGAATTTATATAATTGAACATATAATTTTTAACATAATACCTTTGTTACTCTTCAAAACAGGTGGTAAACATTTTAAACTTTTTCATTACATATGCTGATACATTCCTGTCATCACCCAATAGTTATGATGAATTATTTTATGAAATTATTCGTATGAGGCTTATCTTTACCAATTTAAATGCTATGGGTAAGTGGTTAATAATAATGTAAAAATCTTTATAAGATTATAAGTAAAAGATATATATGTTTAAAATATAAAATATATGATATTTTATATGAAAATATTTTAGCACTGAGATATTCGACTAGTGAATCGTACGAGTACAAAGAACATGCACTTAAATTAACAAATTCTCTTGTGAATGTGAGAGATATAGTAAATCATTTTCCTCCAAAGATAGCTGCATGGCTAGCGAAAGAAAGCTTGTCGACACCAACGGAACAACAAATTCTAGCTATCATAATACAGAATTATGACAGTCTTGCTTTAAAATTGCAAGATAATCTGGATCAATATGAGAGATATTCAGAAAAGCCTAATCATACTGCATTTTTTGAAGAAATGGTAATTACAAATATAAATAATATATAAAATTATTACATGTGTAAAGTTTATATAGTTTGTATATTTCATGCTGTATGAACCTTATCTGTTGTCTTTTACATTATATAATATAAAAGATAACAGATAAGGTTCATACAGCATGAAACACATGCAAATAACATAAACTTTATGTAATAATTTTATATATTATATTATTTGTATTGTTGTCTTTATATATATATAAAACAATATTTGAACTTATTTTAATTCATATTAAAATTATTATTTCTAAAAATTATTTCAATAAAATTTGTTATATATATGTATAGTTATATTTTCAGAAAAATTATATGCAAGTATTATTTTAAACATTTTCAGGTAACTGGTGTAATAGTAGATACCCGGGCTTCGATAGATCTTAATACCTTAGATACGCAAAGTATATTAGAAGAACTTTCAAATATTTCATAATGTAAGAGTATGTATATTGCAATATATTTTCAACATTGTGGCTATTACTGTTATTATAATATATCCTTGTACCATGCATCCCAGTTTCTGTTCTAAATTATTTAAGGTTCCTGATCTTATACTGATTATTATGATATTAGGATGATATTATTATGATATTAGAAGCAAGAAATTTTCTGAAATATTCATGTTTATGAAAACAATTTACATGAATTTAATTTTATTATTTACAAAATTGAAGTCAACAATCTATGTATTAGCATGTACATATGAATACTTATAGTTAAATATGAATACTTATGGTAAATATATGAATAAATACTTATAGTTAAATATATCAATAAATTTTCTTTTTTTCAATGATCGTACATTTTACTAAAAATTTACTTTAAACATGTTATATATGATAAAAAATAAATAAATAAAACATAAATATAAATAGAAAATATTTATTACAAATATGTAATAAATATATATAAAAAATTTAGATAATATACATTATATCAATTTTATTTTCTAAATATATACTGTACATGTCTTCTTTAAATGTCTATTTAAAATTTATATTGTCAAAATAATGATTTATTTGTTCCAATGATAATTCATTAGTAACTGAATTGTTTATATCATGAACTTCGAATGAAGGTATCGATCTAGTTGAAGCTTTGCCAATAATAATTATATAAGGAAAGCCTAATGCACGAGCAAGTACAAATCGTTTTCCAATCGTTAAATGTGTACGATCATCCAATACTGTATCGATATCGCGTTTGCAGAGAATTTCAGACAATTGCTCGATATATTTAGATGAGTTTTCTTCTTTACTACCAGCCTGTGAACAATAATTTGGCATATAATAAAGCATGATTTTTAAATGAAAAAACTGCATTTATTATTACCTTTGGTGGTATAATGCATACTGTATATGGTGCTAATTTCACTGGCCATCTTATCTCATTAATTGTGGATAAAATTTCAATAGTTAACATAATGATACGACTTAATCCTAGACCAAAACAACCCATTACCACAGGTTTCAATTCATTTTGCTCCACATACATTGCTTTTAATGGTTGTGAATATTTAATATTTAATAAAAATGTGTGCCCTATCTGCAATCATTATGATGTAGTGTGCATATTTATTTTTTTGTGATATTTGCATGCTTATATCTGTTTTCTACATCAATTAAGCAAAGCAGAAGTACATATAAATCCTCAAAAACTTCTATATTACCTCAGCAGCAATATGTCGCTGTAATTCGTTTTTACACTGTGGGCAATTTGTCGTCTTAGAAATAGTTTGATTAATAGAAAAATAGCATGAAGGACACTGAAGTATAACATCTTCGCCAATATTAGATATATAATGATATTCATGTGATATTAAGCCTCCAATTGTTCCTACATCTCCTATGACTTTTAATAAATTATTAAATAATTTTTTAATTTGTCATAGATTTTTTAAATTTTATATATAGATTATGTAGATTTCATAAATTAGAAATATGTATAAAATAGAAATATGTTATGCACACCTTTTTCATATTTTATACCAATCTGTTTAAAAATATTATTGTAAGACTCGCAAACTAGATCATATGTATATTGTGCATTATCCAAATTAGTATCAAATGTATACAAGTCTTTCATAATAAATTCTCTGCTTCGTAGAAAACCAAGCCGTGGTTTCATTTCGTCTCGCCATTTGCTAGAAATTTGATATAACCTCAAAGGTAATAATTTAGTTGAAAGAGATCCTGTTGATGATATTAAGTCACAGATAGCTTCTTCATATGTCTATAATAACATAGGAATATTCAAAGGTACATATTTTATATGAATAAAATAACATCATTTAATCCACATTTATCTAGCATATTATTTAGCACTAGTGCAAAAAACTTCTCATATTAATCAAATACATTTAAAGAGAATTATATATAATTTTGAAATATAATTATTAATTTTCAAAATAATTGTTAATAATTAATTTAGTTACCACTGTTATTATATTTTTTTAGTTTTTAATTAACAAAAACAAATTAGTAACTATATTTAAAATAAAATTTAAGGCAGAAAATTAATATATTTTTTGCACCAAAATATTTTCTTGCAGAAATTTTATTTTTGACTAGCTAATAGCTAAAATTTAATATATGTTAAGATTAAAATCTATTTTTTATTCAATTATGTACATTAATATATTGTAATAATAATATTGATATATTTTTCTTTAAGCAATTTTTAATCAAATAAAAATATGATATAGATGTTTTCTTACTTACTGGGCTTAATATGTATTCTTTCTCATGCCTATCTTTAATTGTAAATAATTCGTTTTTATTAGAGTCATATCTGTTAGTTTTTTTCCATAGCGAGGTAGAAGTTAATGCTGGAAGTAATATCTTTTCTGCACCAAGATTTGTCATTTCTTTATCCACAAGATTTATAAGCTTATTTAAGACTCGCATTCCCAATGGCAATAGTGCATACATGCCAACATTACATGGTTTAATAATTCCATACTTAATCATTAACTGAAATTACAATTAAATTTACAAAAAAAGCAGTTGAAAATGCAAATACGTCAAGTCAAGAAAACTTGGCTTAATGGAATTTTAATAGAATATATCAAAATATATATTTGGAACTTAATTTGTTAAAAGAAATGCCAGTCTTTAACAATTTTTACTAGATTGTTATTATATTGAATAGGAAATTATATATTCGTAATATGCATCTTTTAAAAGAAAAATTGAAAGATTTATCTAGATAAATCGTTAAGAGTTTCTCCTCTTTTTAATTGATATTTAAAGTTGGAAAAAGAGGACATACCTTATGACTTCGAGATATTTCTGTTTTGTCTCCAGTATCGGATAATTCAGTTGCCATAGGTTGAAATATTTTGGACATTCTACTTAAATTAATCATTGTTTTACTTGCCATTGTAGAAAATGTTTGTCAATATATACAATAACATATACATTGATTGGTAAACATGAATGTTACCGGCGATAATTTCCAAACTTGCAAATATAATTTAAATCAGCTGTTCCTTCCTAGTTAGGTTACTTCCTAGTTTTTAGTGTCCCTAGAAACCACTAATCTCTTCTAGGGATACTAGTTACTTCTTTTCGAGTGGTCGGTTCAATCGCTCCAGGGTAGTTACTATAAGAATGACTGTGATTGGTCAATAATATGGTTACATTCTTCAGAAGAATGGCTATGATTGGTCAACGTATGGTTACATTCTTCAGAAAAATAGCTGTGATTGGTCAGTAACGTCTAGTAAACTATCCTGGAGCGATTGAATCGATGACTCGAAAACGCTATAAAACTATATTCTTTCGCCGCACGAGGTCATTAAAGTCAAATTGCTGTAGCAGATCCGCTTGAAGTTAGCCCGTCATACTCCTGTTGCGTCATATCTGTCATCTGTCACATACACATCATACACTATTCGTAGCGTTCCTGCACCGATTTGCGTGCTCTACGCTCCGTGTATGCGCACACATGCATACATTCCGTTTGTGACGATCGCACAACGCAATCGCACCGATCAGTCATCGTCATCGCTCTGTTTAGTTGTCATTGTCGGTCGGCAGTCGGCAGTTAGTTGTGATTCGTGCAAGTGGCCGGTACGTGAATTTTCGTCGCGAATGCGCTCGCCTTCTCGTCCTCTCGTTTTGCTGGCTTCTCGCCGTCATCGCTGTGCGATACATATTTGTAAAATCTGTGCATCGGTACAAACGCCACAATGTCAAGCCACGAGCCGATGCTCATAGCCACGGACAGCATCGATGGTATCTGGCCCTTTTTACAGAGCGTGAGTCTCTCTCGAGTTGATCTTTTTCTATTGTTATTATTATGTCATTTCATCGTGCGGTCTTTCAGCGATTTTCACATTACGATAACAGGTTCGCGCATTTTTCTGTTTTTTACCGATTAACGATTAAACTTGGACGACACGCGCGTGTATGTGTATTACACGCGAGGCAGAAATGTCTCGTTTAGGCCAGGTTGCAGCAATATTATTATTTTAGATTTAAGCGAGACTTATATACGTGTCTATCTTTATCTTTCTTTCTAAATAAATAAAAGCAGACACATATTTAAGCCTTGCTTATTAAAGCCAAAATGACATTTGTGCAATCGGGCCTTAGACCGGGTTGCTCTAACATTATTTTGGATTTAAGCGAGATTTAAATATATGTCTATCTTTTATCTTTCTTTCTAAATAAATAAAGACAGGTATATATTTAAGTTTCGCTTAAAGCCAAAATAACGTTGGTGCAACCGGGCCTTAATACCATGAAAATAAACATATGTCAACGTTTTATACATACATGTGCATATGTGCCTCTCTCTCTCTCTCTCTCTATCTGTTCAAGCGTCTTATTAAACGTGATAATGTTGATATTGATATTAAAGAAGTTTTATGCTAGAATTAAAGTTAGGTTTTGTAAAAGATAAAAGCATGCAATCTCTTGTATTAAATTATATTAAATAATTTGTAAAATCTCCATATTACGATTATATTCTGGAATTTAATGCAGGACTACTGGACAGTGTATATTACATAATTTTATTTTTCTGAAGGAAAAATTTCGATTAGTTTTTTATATCGTGATAATATATTCCACGCGTCAAGTATATTAATGAGCAACGCTAATTTGTATAAGAATTTCTCCAATTATATTTTTTTATCGTATTTTTTAAATATTTTTTTCTTGTTACATCGACAAATCATAATCGACAAATCATAATCAGAAAGATAGATCTTTTTAACTTTACGTTACTGATATATTATATCTTTGATATATTATACCTTTTGTGTGTAAAATATACATTTGGAATTTTCAAAGAAGAGGAAAAAATGTAGAGAGATAAAGAGAAAATTCCAAGAAGATAAAGTATTTAAAAATAGATATGTGGAAATAGATATGTGAAAATAGATTACATTTTTTTTACAATAACAATAAGATAGATACGCTCAGTTTCTAGAAGGAAAAACAAAGAAATGAAGTGCAAAGTGCGACCAACAATAAAATGAACGACAGAGCTATTTAAATTGTACAATTTAGCAATTGTCTAGATTGTAATAACGTAAAAAAGGGGGATACCGAATTATCAAGCGTAAAACGTTACACCGTTTATTACTCTCACGTTTCATTCCAAATTCCTAACTAGCGATCTCGTTCACTTTCCATTTCGATCCAGCCGGTCGCTCGTTTCGTGAATGCGTATGTATACGTTATGTCAAGTTAAATTGACGGCAATAGCGCACTTATCTTATCATCGGGTGGCGCGTGCATGACGAGACACGATTAAAATGTAACATGAGAGAAAATAAAATATAAGTTTTGTCTGGCTTCGTATCAGCTTACAAAGAAATTACCGAAAGTTGCTCGAGAACCGCCGATTACATATATTAATATTCTATTTTGGTCACGTTCGCCTTCGTTCTCAAGGGCGCCTTATATCGGGCGACTCGTGTCTCGTGGAAACATCGTGTCCCTCCCTCCGCCTCCAGTCGACTTATGTTCTCCAGAAAGTATTTCTGGACATTCTTAAACAGTTGTATCTCGTGCTTTCGAATTTTATACTTCATACCGTACCAGTTTCTTTACACATGTCTCTTTTTTTCAATGAGTTTATCATTCATTTGTGCGATTAAATTTGATTAGAAAAGGGAATGAGAAATATATACTTTTCTTCATTCAAAAATAAAAAAAGATTTTAATAGATAATAAGTGTGAAAATTAAATATTTTTTCTAGAGAAACTTTTTTCTATTATTAATTTTAATATCAATTTTTTTTCCAAGATTGATATAAACAAATTTTGTATAAATATATTGTTGCAGATTGATTGGAGAGATCCATGGCTAGCTGCCTTAATTATTTTTCACATAGTCATCACAATGACTGCGTTAATGACAAGGAATCATGCAAATTTTCAGATAATTTTGTTTCTTGTACTATGTAAGAGTTTATTTTGCTATAGTTATTGCAATTCTATTTCTAGAACATTTTATAAAATTATCTCTCTTTCTCTCTTTCTGTTTCAGTACTTCTGGTTTATTTCTCAGAAAGCATTAACGAGATTGCAGCAACAAATTGGATGTATGTATTAATTTTAGCTGAAGCACTTCACATGCAACATAAACCAATTTATTCTTCTAGATTTGTACTAAATTTTAACTTAATAATTTGTTCATGATTTTTACAGGGTATTTTCTAGACAGCAATACTTTGATTCCAAGGGTTTATTTATATCTGTTGTCTTCTCTGTACCTATTTTAATTAATTGTATGATTATGGTGGTAAGTACATGTAATATTAAAAATACTATATTTACCTTGAGATTGATTAACTTTATCTTTTGACATTTAACTATATGACTATTGCAAACAATTTTTCAGGCTAGTTGGCTCTATCAATCAAGTCAATTAATGACAAGCCTAAGACGAGCACAATTACGACAACGGGCAAAAAATCGTCAGTTAAATGGAGAAACGACGAACGGCAAACAACTGATGATAACGCGACCGAAACACGAATAAAATTCATCAGCCATCTAGTCATAAACAGTGGAATACGAGAACAAGAGAAAGCGCAGGGCATATATTTTATTTAATTTAAGGACAAAGTGCAGATTATATATCTACATTGACTTACAGCTAGATAGTCTCACAGAGTGCTGTGTATACTTTGCCATTGTCAATTCGATGATCGCTCCGATCTCAAACGCAAAAAAAACGTTAATTAACCTAACGAAGAAAAAAAATACATTTATTTGTGCAATCACACAGAATAACACATCAGAGTTGCCTAGTCAAACTTTCCGTTAAAATGTATCTTATTGTGCCGTATTACAATTTTACGAAATTAAACCATTCGATGACTTTAGGAAACAAAATTGGAGAGAAAATCAGTATAAACAATAATAACAGATAAGCATGTATGATAATATGGCTAAATATGTTATTATTTTAATGAACATTCCGAGTTCATTTCCGTTTTTTTTGATATTAAGATTCAGATTGATATTAAGATCCAGATTGTAAATCAAAGTGTTCTTAATGTATTATAATTAATGTACTTATTACCTAACACATAGTGGATATACATTATTACACTTTCAATTTTACTATAATAACTCTGCTGTAAAGAAATAACACATAATTAAGGGTCCTAGTACACAAAATTTGTATGGATATGCGTACATGTGCGAGAATAAATGAATGAATATATATATAAATCTACAAATGTGTACGTATGTGTGTGTATATGTGTGTGCAAATAGTTTTTTGAATTAAAAGTGCTTTTGAGAAAGAAACAGTAACTCCAAAGAGTGTTGTATTGCCTGAATTGTATATTAATGTAAATTGATACGTATTACCTTGCCGCTTTTATATTTAACATGCGTTTCATCATTTTAAGATAATAAAATACTTGTTTACATATTATCGCATTTTTGCTGCGTCGCATTTTTTGTTCTTCCTTTTCTACGTGATGCACGTGCTGACTCAACAAATTGCATCTCATTAATTATACATTCATGAACTTTATACATTCTTGCAATCAATATGTACGTCAATCATTTATGTAAAGGTGCAATGTCATTTTTCATTTGCTATTAATATAGCATTGCTTAGGAATCAATAAATTATCAACAGAATAAATAAGAAGTAACTGCATTTTTTATTTTATTTCTTATGCTACATCTTTTTATAATTATATATTTCATAAATATGCATATTTATATTTCATAAATAATTTTTCTCGGAATCTGCATCTTTGATATTTATTATTGAAAGAGTTTGTTTCCCATTTGTTAAATAGAAAAAGAAAAACAGGTTTTTCCTACTTACATATCAAATGGATTTAAAAAATTAAAAAGAATTGCTGCATTGCAGATTTTGTTACCGATATAGCTCAGAACGAAACCAATTAAATAGCCTGTCATCTACTGAAAAAATTCCTCTGCGGCTTCGTAGTTCAACATTCCTGTTTTACGGAGGCGCCTCATGCGGACCACATGTGTTTGTATGGGTTCTTTGGACGCGATATAACAATGTGATATAATGCATATAAAATAAATGTAGTGTATTGTTGAAAAATAGCCAAGAGTGTATGATAGTTGTACATTAAGAATACTTGAGTATATGTACGTGTAAAAACTGTCATCTTTTATTTTAATTATT
The DNA here is from genome assembly GCF_003227725.1 of Camponotus floridanus. Classification (NCBI taxonomy): domain Eukaryota; kingdom Metazoa; phylum Arthropoda; class Insecta; order Hymenoptera; family Formicidae; genus Camponotus; species Camponotus floridanus. The sequence continues at coordinate 4,121,054 of NW_020229838.1, forward strand.
CTACATAATTGTAAATATTGGACATGCCACTTCAACGATGCTATTCACTCGTGTCAATATCACGACCAGTCGCAAATTTAATCACCCGGTTCGTTTCGAAAAGTAACGGGTTCAACCAGTGTTTGCCGAAGGAACATGATAAAAGTGGCACCAATGTTACAATTTTCGACTCGAATATTTCATCGGAATGTACAAAAGCCGATAATGAGAATTATACGTGGAAATCTAGGCATAACCTAAACGAAAACGTAAACACAACTGCGCCTCGTCATATTCAACCAACTATTACTAATTTGCCTAGTGAAGATTTTCTCGACGATCAGGATGTAACGTTACCGAATCCTCTGGACACGTGCACCGAAGATATATCGGATATTGGTCCATATCTTACTCCGACTTTTACCTTTGCAAAGTACGCCAACAAATCTCGTACGATCCAAGAGCTGGTAAAACTCGGGGTCAGTCTATACAAAATTGAATCAAAGAAGGGAATGTTGAATTATATCCTTACTCTTGACTTTGATCGCGATATAAAACCATACATAACATTTCTGCACGATTGTGGCGTACCTGCTGATTATTTGGGCGATTTTCTTACAAAGAATCCCAACATCTTGAAGGAAGACATGGACGATCTTCACACAAGAATAAGATATTTGAGAGCTCATGAATTTAACATTGATTCGATAAAGACTATAATCTGCAAAAATCCCAAGTGGTTGTTGTACAGCACAAAGGATATAGACGGCAGGCTTGGCTATTTTCAAAGTAATTTCAAACTTAGCGGTAACGAAGTAAGAATCTTGACAGTCAAGGCCTCAAATGTAATCACATATAAGATGTCACACTTAATGGAAAATACAATGACTATTAAAGAAGATATGGATTTCAATGAAAAACAAAGAAAACAATTGCTTCTTACTCTACCTAGGATATGGGTGAAAAGTATATATTAATATATATTAATATAATATAAAATCTCAGAATTTATAAGTATAAGATTTATCTGATCATTTGTTTAATTGTATTTTCAGATCGTGAAAAATTATTTGCTGTATTTCAATATGCTCACGATGAAATGCAATTGCAACATAATCTTCTTGTAAAAATGCCACACATTTTACTCTGTAGAAAAACTAGACTTCAACAAAGACACTCATTTTTGGTGGAAATGAAAAAAGCACAATACGATCCTTCTAAACCAATGTATGTTTCACCAAAAACCTTAATCAGTGGTACAGATGCAGAGTTTTGTATAAATATCGCAAAAACATCTGTCGATGTTTACAATGCATTTTTAAAAACATTTTAATTCTAGTAATGTTGTGATATAAATAAATGTTGATTTATAAGTTGCATTTACATATTCTCAATTTATTTCTATTTTTATATCACTGTTTGATTTCCTTTTATATATTTTTGTTTTTTTTTATGTACATATACAAATAATTTTATGTACATATACAGATAATTTTTTATGAATATAATATTATTTTATCGTCATCTTTTAAGTAAAAAGTAAAAAAGACAAATATTTAGCGCATTAATTATACATAATAATTATACATACTAATTTTCTTCTTTTTATATTACAAAAAGAAGAATAATAGTATCGCACAAATAACACTAAATATCGTCAAATGGTTCTGAATTTTATTTACCTAATGTTTGCGAAACTTTTAATATAAATGAGGCTCGATAACTGTACTAAATGCAGCACAATGATAATTCAGATTTTTTTTTTATAATGGAAAATGAAGCATAGTGTAAGTCTTAATAGTACTTTTTTTAACTCTATTTATTAATTATTCTCCTAAGATCGTGTTGCATCAACGATTAATGCTAATCTATTTTCAGCACCACATCTTGTTTATTTGAAAATATAAAAATTGTTCAGGTTTATTGATACCATTTTAAATGTTTATATCAATAAAAGAGAGAACAAAAGTGACAATTAACGTTGCTGTAATCAGATCCAAGTTATTAATAATATTTTCCTAACTCTATCTTCTTTTGTATCGCGCGCACCGAATGATAGAGCAACGAATCAATCAGTCCAGCTACGGTAAATACACCGCCAATAATGGCGCAAGTATTTGTCGCAAAGTGTCCGAACGATTTTGCTTTCTCCGTATACTTTACCATGAGTGGGCTCAATTCGTAGCTGAAGAATATACCTGGCATTCCGGATTCACCGGTAAATAAAGATACTTGCTTCGCATGCCGTGTTACGGAAAATTGATTTGTGAAAAGGGTCGAGCCATCCGTGCGAACATACGTCGTTGGAACGATTTTAATATAATGATAAAACATCATGGCGCCTGAAAATATAATAATGTGTCAATAATAATATTCCAAACCGATTAAAATGTTCCGATTACTCATATGTCAGCGGCAAATTGTTGTTGATACATGATCAGATGAATTGGATGAAGAATATGAATAAGAATTTATTCATAAAATTAAATTTTTAGCTCTTAGTGTCTTTCGTATAGAAATAATTAAAAAATTTTTTGAATATATTTATAAAAGTAAATTTTTCTTTTAATTGCATATATATTAAAAGTTTAAAAAAATTTGCTTCTATTTTTAATACTTTACAAAAAAATACAATTCTAGAATTTTTTATATTATTTAAAGAACAAATTTTACATGTCTATAATCTGTTGTCAGGAAATAAAATTTTCGTTTTTATATTTCGTGATTTTGCAATTTGAATATCCCGCTACGACGAGTCGACGAGTGACGTCAACGGAAATAGGTAGCAGACAGCGCAATCGTCCTTTTTATCACGAATGCATCATGGCGCTCTTCCGATATTGCAACGTGAGTGTAATGCGTTAAGAAACTTTGGCGAACTTTACAGAACTTCGTGATTAAGTTCTTAAATTTGATAGTAAGATTAAATACATTTGATTAATCGCAACAGCCTCACATAACGGACGCTTTAATTGTAAGTGTCTGCATAATCAAAAAACATTTTATAAATATATATATGTACACAATACATTTTGTTTGCAATATTTACAATTGTGTGTCCAAAAGTTCACTAAGTTATTCGTGCATCAAGATAAATTCAATCTACGTTTTCTGTTGTATTGACTTAAATGAGTTTAAATTGAAAGTAATTTCCAGAAAATTAAAAGAGAATCTCGTGAATGTTGGAATCGTAATGTTTTGCAGACCACAAAATGCCTGTAGTACCTGGAGGAGCTTATCAACAAGGACCTACTTGTTTTGATAGAATGAAATTAGGTTTTACAATTGGTTTTTGTGTGGGAATGGCTTCTGGTATGCTCTTTGGAGGATTTTCTGCTCTTAGGTATCATATCGAATAAAACATTGTATATGTAGTATTAGTTGACTCGAATGTAAGTATCCGTATAATGTTTTATTATTAGATATGGATTAAGAGGAAAAGAATTGATACACAATGTTGGCAAAGTGATGATTCAAGGTGGTGGTACATTTGGCACATTTATGGCTATTGGAACAGGAATACGATGCTAGTATAAAGAGAGTTACATTATGCAGCCTACATATAGAACCTTTTGAAGCTTATCTCCGAGTTGCAACTGTATTGTAAGAGCAGACCATTGAATTCTTAATAAAATAGGTTTACGAAGCAAAAACATACCTTCCGTGGCAATCACAGTTGTATCATCCATAGGATTTGTTTTTCCTGGGATATTGAGACCAAAGCTTAAATGTCTAATTTTATGTGTCATATTGAAATGAGTCGAAGTGTAAGGCTGAACATCGTGTACTGGAATATTGAAAAAGAAGTTTATGAAAGTTACAGTGAATGTTATAGGAAAATTTAAGTTTTGTTAGTTTACCGTGAACGTGATTCACTGAAAAACTGTCGCCTGGTGCAATGTGAAAACTCCCACCGACTCTATTCACTTCCATATAACCATAGATTTGGCAGCCTTGTGTGAAGGCATGTTTGATTTTTTCCATAGATTTGTCATCTTTACACTGTTTAATATTAGCTGGATCTGGTGGAGCCCACTTTTTGAGTTTATACGCTTCTCGTACTTCCTCACAAGTATTGCAACATCTATGAATAAAATTTTTTGATACAAATATACATTTGATAGATTATTTCCAATACATGGACAGAATTTCTTCTTTTTTTTTTTACCTCAGCGTCTCTGTGGCTGCTCCATAGCAGTCTCCACAAGATTCTGTGGAACCGATCTCCAATGCCTGTAAAAATGTCCCATCCAATAATAACTAGTTTGCAAATGGACATTCAGTTGGAAGATACCTATAAAAATCCATCGTTACCTTCTCTGCAGTTTTATTGACAGCTTTAGAATCTGTGATATCTGCAATAAAAATTTCATAATATAACATTTTATTTTATACATAATATTGAGAAAAATGTTACGTACTCGTCCTTTGTGGATCCTCTATGGGTTTTCCATTTAAATCTAACCGTCTTTTAAAAATGTTGTGTTCTATATGCAGATGCTGTTCACCAGTTGTATCCATAGCATCTATTGACAAAACTAAAATTCTACATAAGACAAAAACTATATTGCTCTTTTTTTTTCTTTTGTAATAAACATTGAGGCTATTTGTACTTACGATCACAGGATATGACAGGAACTATTATATCCAAATTGATTCTCAATTTAGAACCTCTGGATGTATCTACAAATAATTCCTCGCTCATACTTGGTGTGAGATAATAATTTATCTCTGACATGAGCAATATACCCATAATGATTGTACTAATAACTGTAACTGAAACGACATTATTTGCATTGATGTAATGTGTGTAAAGTAAATGGTTTTATCAGTCGTAGCAAAATGTATCGGTATGTGTAAGTTGCAGTTTTCATTTATCGTGAGCCAAATTTAACTTTGTTAAATATGAGAAATGCACGAAGAAAATAGAATGGCACAAATTAATTATCAACAATAAATATTCGCGGAAAAAATCTCAAACAAATTTGGAGATTATAATGGTACGTCACTTTGCACTGTAACGAGCATCATTAGATACACAATATATGAATAATAATAATATAAATATAAATATCTCCGTTTCCAATCTTCGTAGTAATTTTCGGGATTTGTTATCGCTAAGAAGGCGGAGGTTATCGATGAAAAGTCAAGTAATTAAATCCATTCGCTCCAAATCGCTCAAAACAATGAGGATTCTTTGTATTTACCGATGGCACCGCTAAAAGTTCTCACAAGAATATCCGCCTCTTCGCGCACTTTTGGATGCACGTCTAATTGCCGTAATATTTGCATTTTTCTCGATGACAGAGGAGGAAATTTGCGCGCGGCGCGATATAATAATATGCAGGAAGCACGATATCTTTACGTGACAAATCTGACCACTTTGAAACGTGGCAGATAATTGGCTGGTCGGTCGCGTGAGCTGTTTAAAATTAGGTTATGTTAGGCCGTCGTATTCATATTCATGCTAGCGGGCATTAACTTGTAGCTCTCTTTATTTCTTTCATCTGCTATATTTTTCAGATTTGCTCTAACTTGATTTTTTTCTTTTAACGAATAATTCTTTGTTATTGTAATGTTGATTAGACACGAATCTTTTACACGCACATGCAAGATTTTAACGTTTCAAGGATCTTAGAAAGTGTATAAAACAAGTTGTAACTTCTCTATTTTTTTTGTTTTAATTTTTTATACATATGAAAAAATACTATAAACTCGTTATACGACACATGTAATATTTCTCTCTCTTTCCCTCTTGCTATATTTAATACTTGTAAAGTTGTAAATTATTTTCGAATTTCTGCTAATCTCTACGCGGGGTTCGAGTCTCGGCTAAATGTGGTTCGAGTCTCGGCTAAATGTGGTTCGAGTCTCGGCTAAATGTGGTTCGAGTCTTGGCTAAATGTGGTTCGAGTCTCTGCTAATTGTAAGCAAATTCAAGTCGCTGCCAACAATAAATGGATTTAAATCTCTACTAATTGCTTGAACTTTTGCAGGATGGAGTTTTAAAATATGAAATATTTTTTATTAGAAAATTATATATATTTAATTAAATTACTCATTTTACTGTTTGCTTTGTTAAGACGATATTGCTTTAGTTGCTGATCTATCAGCAATTAAAAATTGGAGGATATATTTCACGCATAAATTAAACCTAGAATCAATCCATTTTAACATATATATATTTTTTTTTTTTTAATTTGCAACAAAGATAAAAATATATTTAGTCATTTTATACTTGATAAATTAACAGTATTCTAAGATTAATGAAAGAAAAATCAGAGATAGGAATATTGAAATAATAATCCATTTATTATGTTTCTAATTTGTAACAAATAGTTTTAATAAACTTTATTCCACATCGTGCATCACATTGCTCTTTTCGAAACAGGACAAGTGTATTGATTGTGGATTTTTAATTTGTTATGTTCGTCATGTATCTATGCAAAATTATTCAGATCTTAATAAATGAGATCTGATAAATGGATGCATCGGAAGGTATCAGTAAAGTTGAAAAAATCGAATACGTGTGTGCACATGTGACTGTCCGTCCGACATTACTTTCGAGAAAACATGTTATTAGATATGTCTGCAAAACTTTGAATGTGAATATAAAGCCGAGTCTGTCTCGACATAGTATCTTTGCGTTAACCCAATTATAGGCTTGTGTTATTAAGGCACTCTATGCCAGAAATATATATATAATATTGTTAGCGTGCACGAGCAGTAAAATAAAACAAAATCAAATGGAAACATACGAGATATGAGAAATTGTACATAAAATGAACTCGAACATGTAAATAATCATATACACGTGTTAATTAAATTAAAAATATACTAAAATTAACTGGACGGCAGTCTAATATTTTTACATCAATCGACCCGTTGTTAATATAGTCGTTGTAGAAATTGGCAGTAAAAAATGCAGCGCCTTATGATTTTCTCTCTCCATTATAAAAAAAGTATCTTATTCTTAGATATAAGATCTCCTATCTTAATTGTTTTACTTATCAAGAATTTATCAAGATTGAAATGAAGAAAATTCAGTTGCCAGCTCTTCTCAATTACAATTTAACATGTATTGTGTGTAAATTGTGTGTTAAATTTATGTGAAAATTCAAGTATTAGATTCCATGGAACGGGCCGTGTTTTAGTAAATTTATAAAAAGCTAATGCTAATTTTTATAAAAAGTAAACACTACGTTGCACTTAATTATAAACTGCAATGAGATTCTCTTGAATGCGCTTTTTAGGCGCGATAGCAATATCGCTTCATGCTGCACGAAGTAACATTTTTGTACTCTGATTATACATGCCTTGTTTTTCCTTAGTTGCGGGATAAACGGAGTTTTATTCTGAATATAAAAACGTAATGTACACCTTTTGCAGTGTAGTCTCACAGTTTTCAAATGTGACATCATCCAGTAATAAATCCTTCGTTTATTCACGCGTAAAACTGGCACACAACTCTTTCAACTCTCTATTCTGTTACATTGAATGCTGCATTCGAAAACCAATTAGTAAATCCAATTGACTGGCACCCATTGATGCTCCGTAGCTAAGGCATCCAAAGCTGCAACCACCTGCCTAAACGTATTGTCAAAATCTTCATTCACGATCACCAGATCGATGTATTTCTCGTAAGCTCTCTGTAAGGCTGCGGATTCCTCCAACGTGGATCTCAAATCATCCTCCTGTTAACGGATTAATTGGTTATTTAACTTATTTATCTTATTATGTAGAATATTATTTTTCTAAGAAAAATGATGCTTTACGTGATACAATATGTTATGCAAGAGTATCCGAAAGAAAAACTAGATGAATGCCTAGTAATGTTTAGAGTGTATTTCAAATTCTCGTTGGTATCTTTTTTTAATTTTTCTTTCAAATATATAGCATTATAGTCACTTTTTAATACAGATTAAGATAGGATACTGAGTGCAATATGAAATGCAATTTTTATGAAATCACAACTTGTTTCCTTTTAACTCCGATTGTAAAAGTTTGGAAAAGTATTTGATTACAGTAGTATAATGACACGAAATTGATTGTCACCTTTGCCAAGAGAACATGACATGTTTGTGATGAAACAGTGATTTTATTCTATGATATAGATTTTTTTCTATAAATTAAAATATGGAAAAACGTGCGATATTAATCTCTCATGACTACATACTAAAATAATCTTACAATACTCCAAATTAAAGATATTACAAGTACATGCTCTACATAGGAAAAAAAATTGAAATTGTAAGGATTGTGAGGATTGAGTATAAAATGGAGTAACATAATATATATAAACGTACGTCATGCAATACAAACCTCGTACAAAGACGCGAGGGATTCCAATGTCCTGGCTCTTCTCGAACTGTATCTGATGGAACTCTGGCGGTCGAACTAGCGAAGCCCACATTGAATTTTTACAACAAAATTTATTAACTAAACTGATAGTTTTGAAAAAAAATAAAACTAAATACAAATAAATAAGTTTTCGCATATATGAATTGCTAGCGTCGCATAATAAATATCGACAGAAGGAGCTCTAAAGCGAGCGTAGAAGAATTTAACAGACGCAGGGAAGACAATTTTACAGAATGTAGGCAAGTTAAGAGAATTATACCGTTAGATTCCGACTGCTGGCACCGGTCGACCTTCCAAGATCATATAAAGACTTCAACTGCTCCATTCCGGGCGCCGCGATGAATATAACATAAGGCATGAACTCGGTACTGTTATGGAGGATCTTGAGCGCGGCTGGGCTGCAATCCAATACGCACATCTTGCCGGCTCTTATCAGTTCCCGCACAGAATCCAATTTCGTACCATACAAATGTCCACCGTGTTCACCATGCTCCAAGAATCTGTGCTCCCTGATGTCAGTCTCCATTGACTCGCGATCGGTAAACCAATAGCTTTTGCCGTCCTCCTCGAGAACTCTAGGTGGTCTCGATGTGTCTTGAAAGAAAGATCGTTTGTCAAATATGATAATTGGATCCACTTTATTCGTATTTAATGAAACGCATTAATTAATTGTATGTTTCTTACAGGGTACGATAGTGCCAAATTTCTCAGGATCGCTATTGATCAACCTATTTTTCAGAGTTCGTCGACCTACGCCGCGTGGCCCGACCAGGGCTAAGGTCTTGCGTCGAAATGGCGGCATTCGGGCGACTTCTTCGTACAAAAGCAGCTCGGCAGCATCGAACTCGCCGTTCGATTTAGATTGATACATCTTCCTTTTTTTCTTCTTGGATATCCTGGTGCCGCAAATACTGATCTTGTGAACAAAGTCGGCCTCGGGCGGCACGAAGGCTTTTCTGCGCTCTTCCAATTCCAACGAAGGTATCAGTCCGGGCGATCCGAGACTTTCGCCCTCCACTCTTCGCGCCTGCCACCAATTCGGATCAGCTTGGTCGACAATTTGGAGGATATCGCCTTTTTGGAAAGGTAAGCCAATTTCTCTACAAGGTAGAAGCGTGTCCTCCGATGGATCGTAATCGAAAAGAGCTCTCATGTAGCACTAATAAATCAAACAAAATATGGTAAGTTATAATTTTCGTTGCTCTGCGATTATGATACGCGACATTATTCGCTACACATGAGTAAGCACCGTGAAGAAGAACAAAAACGTAGCAGTTATCGGGAGCATCGAAGTGAAAAAAATAACTTGGATTTACCGTGGATTTGAGAAGTCGATTCGCATCAGTAGCGATACCTGGAGCCAGTTTCAGAGATAGATTCTCTTTGGCTTCCTGAATCGCTTGCTGGAGTTCTTCCGGACTTCGAACTGTTTTGCCATTGACCTCGAGTATTACTTCACCTATCCTCAGAAGCTCTTGACGAGCCGCCGTGCTGCCGCCAAGAATTCTGGCAATAATCATATTCCCAGATTCATCGACTTGTACTGTCAGACCCTAAAAAAACACATATAATACATAAAATAAATGTCTTATTTTCGTTCGGTCGATTCAATAAAATGTCCTTTACTTGCAGTATTTTAATCGCGTAATGATTAACAAATCATTCAATGTTAAAAATTATAAATATATTTTGATGTGTTAAAATATTTTGAAGAAGCATGTAATATTAGAAAATCGCTAAAACACTGGTAATCGTATTCGCCTCAGGAAATAAATATTCGTATTTATTTATGAACTGCGAATGGTACTTCTGCCTTTAAACAAATCTGGCAGTTAAGTTCGAGAACTCTGGCGATTTTCACACGATAAACTTCCAGTATTATCTTAGATACACCCAAGTTTAATTTTACGTATAATCTAACAAACATTTTTCTTCCTCGAGTATTTATAATTAAAATATTTATGAAAAATATCAAGAAAAATTTCTTTAAGTAGATATCTTGTGGATATTAAAATTAACGACAATAGATTATCTTTTCTCAAATAGTGAAATAAATGATTTGTATTTGCTTTTTAACGCAAAATTCTTTATGCCTCTAAGGTAGACTTACCAAAGGCTCGTCTGGTTGTCTCCTAAGACCAACCACCCTGATAGGCATCGCTTCCTTCTTGTTCGTTGGCATTGCCACTAAGGGAGAAATCGCTTTAGAAGACGCTTCCTTGCGTTCCACAACTGCGTCGTGCGTCTCCAAGAGCGCTCTTAGATGCGAATTGCCGAGAAGATTCACCAGTTCCTTAGCATATGAGTTTCTGGAGGTTTGGAAGGCGTGACACACTTCGTCAACGATGTCACAAACGGACGAGCATACCGGTTCCACGGGCACCGGCGGGTCTTCCAGACGCTCCTGGACCTAAACCACACAAAAATTTCAAGTCAAAATCCTTCAAGTCAAAACTGGTTTCTCTCATGGTCCTTAGAGATATAGATATTCTTTCACAATTTTGTCTCCTACATGCTAGCGCATCTTATATAACTTTTATCTGGATTAATGTTTTATTTTTCATATATATTATATTAATATTATATACAATATATTTTTCTCTATTTGATTAATATTTACATTATTTTGCATGATATATTTATCGATTCTGTTTTCTTTATTTTGCATTAAAGCACACATATAAAAGATATCAATATTATATATTAATTTCCGATATTGTTTACAAAAAATATGCAATATCTTTTTCTATTATTACATTTTATTTATTGATGTAGCTGCGTAACCTTAATTCCTGCCAATCATAAAAGTCAGGGAAGAGAACAGGTTTCTGTTAAATTTATCATGTGAGATAGCATGCAAAGCGTTGGCTGTCTCTTTTTTTGTTCATCAAAGAAAGAAAAGCAAATGGAGAAAGTACATGTTGTTGAATCAACAAATTACTTGTGTATATTACGGTTCTTGTAACAATATTTATTAAATCTTACTCTGATATCTATGACCTACTTAGAAAGAGAGAAACTTAAGCAAATTAGCTCTGAAAAAATAAATATTGTTTAATGTACAGCCTATCAAATAATTACATGTACATTTATACACATACACAGTTTCAAAATTCGAAAAGAAATCTGGCCGTTAATAATCAGATTGTTAATAATCAGAGTAAATATGCGATGGTGATGATGCCGACAACTTTTAATTGGATTAGAGTTAATCTAATTGACACATAAGTCATCATATTTATTATATGCTTGCTTGGAATGGTGTAGAGTTGAACAATGAATGAGTAATTCGAAAAGTAGGTCAATCATAAATCATTCGTTTCATATCGTTATCATATGTTAGAGAGAGTTCTGAATATCCACATAATATTGAAATTTTTAATGTATGAATATAATTTATTGTTTCGCACGATCGCTTTTTTTAAATACAGAATAATCTAACAAGTATAAAATATTCACGGACGAAAAATTAAAAACATTATTTAATTGTAGGCCTGCGAGTCTCTTTTCGGTCATTTTGTAAATAACACAGGCATATAATATAGTCGAATAAATAAATAAATAAATAAATATATAGAAATAAATAAATAAATATATAGAATATTATCAGAAGTCGATGATTCACTGTCAAATTATTTCTTTCCTCAATCTCGTCATTACAATAGATCATTACATTGGCTTCATCAATTATCGTAATGAAAGTGAATTTCTCATCACGTACTCGACTGTGTGTTACGAAATTGGTAGATTTCTCAATGATTACCAATCGGCCAAAAATAACGGTTGTATGTTTCTTGAAAACTTTTCGACGCCACGCTTTCAATTTGTTTATTCTACGCGCACATGTGCTTTAAACATCGAACGTGATTTGTTAAAAAAATCAGCGTTTATAACATATTATTATTTACCAAGATGTACTTTGTTACGGATTAATGTAATAATATTTTCTCTCGATAGAATTGAATTTGTATTGATTTCCAATTTCATTAAAATATGATATTTATAAAACTGTGCTAGAGGCGCATTTACTATAGTCATATATCTGATTCTTTATGGACTATAAAGAGTTCGAGCATTTATTTATCCACTTTGCCACAGAAATTGCGTATCCTTTCAGATAAATTGCTCGTTTCTTTGAAAGAACTGAACGTTGATTTGCTGTAATCTTTTAATGAACGAGAAGCCATATTTCTCTTGAGAATAATAATCATGCCACATTTTGCATTGGAATTGCGATTAAAAACGCATGTTTCCTTGATTTTCTTTTGAATATTATCAAACGAATAGATTCGTCACTTGCTTTATCAAAAAGATATTGTATATTGTTGATCTTTTTCTATCATTTACCCTTGTCTATCCTGGCAATTGGCAGAGTTGTTAAGTTTTATAGCAATCCTATCAATTTCACTATCATATTGCACATCTGAATCTTTAGTGATTGACTAATATAAATCATTTCACAGTGTTTATCGCAATTTTGTAAATAATTATGTTCTGCTTAAGATTCATAAAGCTGAATAAAGAACAGCGTTTTGTCCACTTTAGATATCTTTCCATAGACATTTTTTCTGCATTCGTCAGACACGACGCTCACCTGGAGAAAGACCTATGTGACCTGTGCGATGCTCCGAGAAGACTGATGGAGACTAAAGCGCGGTCGTGTCGATGTCCTCGCGATGGTATCGATCGGCCAGAGTCAGACACACAAAGGGAAATTAGATTTAGCTACTGGACGGCAAGAGAGGCATATATCACGCAGACGAGGAAAATATTCGGGTTCAGTATGTCGCGACACTTCCTGCGTAGGTAAGCAACGTCAGAAAACTGCCGCGCCTATACTGACGTCGGCTACCTCCCTCCGCACAGGCAGCCTGTTCAGGCGACTCGCCTGCTGCCGTTCTGGAGAACAGGTGGGGGTCCTTCCTCTCCTGGCATGCAACACTCACTCCAGGAACGTAGTTGCTTGTCTGGAGGCCACTATTCCAAGGTCATCGTTTGAATAAGATTGGTCGAACTAGTGAAAGTGGTCCTCGAAATAGCCTTCGATTAATTCCTTAAAATTGCATCTTCCTTGGTGAATCTTGAATTAGTAGAAAATTATTGAGAAAAGTCTCATTTGTCACAATTTTTTGATTTTAAATCTCACATGTCCTTAAAATTAAGAAACTCAAACTGAAATTTTATGTAAAATTAATCGAAGAATAACAATAGATTAGGAGTATATTGATCTGTTAATTTGCAATGTATGTCCAGTATTATAATTTTTCTGCTGATACATCATAAAATAAATGATGAATTTTTTTTTCTATCCTTCATTTTCAACAATCATGCAAAATGCATATAAAATATTTGCATATCTATTGCTTTCAATTGAGAACGTTAGCGACAGTGAGATATTTGATTTCCATCTTTACGAGTACTTTGTAATTCTATGATTGGAAGAATAGCTGCAATCAAGACGAAAGAATTGAATACATTGTTCCATTTCCGGTACAATCATTATAGTCACGTTTACAGTCCTGTCACCCACATACATACAAATTTACACACATGTTGTATGTTCCTCCCACTCTTCTTCTCGTACGATCACAAAGCCGACTCCCCGACTGAAATGATGTCGTCTTGTATGACTTACGAAAACACGTATGTAAGCTTCGTATACTACTGTGACACGTTCGCATGGATTTCTGCGAGCAAGCGATGACTCTTCGGAGGCACCTATGACCCGTCCAATTGAGGGGTTTCTACGAGGTCGCAGTCAATTATCCGACATTAAGAGAAAGAGAGTAAGTTTTACAATTAGTCAATTGATGAAGATCTTAAATCTTTATTCTCTTTTTCGCGCCTCTTAATTTTATTTGTAAATTATAACATTTCTTCATGTATGTGAGAAACATGATGGAATAATCTCTGACTCATTCAGGCGTAATTGTGTGTTATCAACATTCTTATAAATATTTTTAATTTCTTTCTCCCTCGTCGGTTTTGGTTTTTTATGACACCTTCTTCCTAGTTTTTAAACAATTAATTATCCAGATGTTGATTACATTTCTTTTTACCATCTAGAAATTCTTTCCAACTTGATTTTCGAAAGATGTAGACATTCTATCATGCTCGTCAGCAGTTTCCATTGTTGGCTCAATCCAGCTAAAAACGAGAAGCGTGAGCCGATTCTTTAATGATTTCTTGGCACCGCTTTCTACCTGAAGTCCCATGTTTTATTTGCGTGTCAGGTAAATTGTCGGAATGTGGGCTCGGACAACGGAAAATGCACATGCATACAATTGTGTAATCAATGGAGAGAAGAAAAAACTTTGATATAAAATTTTGCTAGAAAGAGAGAAAGAGATAATAAAAATCAGAAAAGAATTTTTATACGTTACATTTAATACAGAAAAAAATCACATCGCGTTATAACGACCGATTCTCACCGATAATAAATTTCATCGACGAGGTATTCTTCGCGGTAGAGAAGTATGTCGCGACCGAAATAGCGTGGGTGTCGCGGACCCGGTGTTTCAAGCGTGATGCAAGCACGTGAGAGAAGGCACGTAAAGCGAAGAAAAATAACACGCGTGTTATCAAATTCTTTTTTGTAAGTGACAAACGAGTTTATTTTCTATCCTGCCGCGTCTTTCTCACTCGACCAGATTCCAGTGAGGTGATATTACTCACTCTTCTAAGTTAATTACACACACGTATCGCTCGGCTACGCGCGCAATTAGGCAACATACAAGCAAATCGAGAGTGGCATGTAGAAGGTATTTTCAAATGCTTTACGAAAGACCCTCAGAATTATTCGATGTAGCATTCAATCCAAGGAAAATATTCTAAAGATGCTTAACACTGCACAAGCTCGAAGCAATCTGAAATATTTAATATAATCAATTATATTTTGTATATTAGATTAATTCAATTTTATATCGTAATAAAAATATTCTTCAGATGCAATAAATACATATATTAGTCATAAGCAATAAATACATATATTAGTCATAGTTCAATCATGTATTACATTATTATTTCATGTTGTGTGTGTGTGTGTGAGAGAGAGAGTGTGTGTATGTACAATAAATATAGGTACGTGAAAAATGCAGTTGATTTATAATTAATTATTGCCTCGCTCTTTGGTTCGTGCACGCTATACAAACTAGATTTAGAATTGCATTAGGAATTTAAAAAAATGTATAGAAAATAGCACATTAAAATTTTCTGGTTTAATCAAGCCAACATGTTTTAGTTATGTAATCGCGTTCACCGATTTAGATCAGCGTTTTATTGATGAGACGAACATCAAAGAAACAAGCCATCGGTTCAACGACATGGAGTATTTAGAGAGCTTGCTAGAACACTTGCGCAAATGTTTTAATTTTTCATTTAATGATGCAATGAATTAGAAAGATATCGCGGCAGGGTGACGGAGAAAGAAATAAAGAGAGAGAGAGAGAGAGAGAGAGAGAGAAAGAGAAGATCGCTCATAAATCTATGTGTTCCTCGTAAATTTTCGCGAAGTAAAGACTATTTAATGAGCATGGACGTGTATATGGAAGCTTTGCGTAGCGTATAAAACGAAATTATATCCATTCATGCGTTTACGATTTGCTAGTTAGAGCAAGGAAAATTGCCATCATTTTCCATTGAGAATTTTCATTTCCTTCGACAGCGATAAATATGTAAGGCAATTGAAGACTTAAAAAAATAAATCTTTTTGCATCCATAATTCAATTTTACACATTCCTTTCTTGGAAATAATATCCAAATTAATACAGAAAAAAATTCATATGAAAAAATTCATATGTTTCTGACAAAATTTTTCATATAATAACGTCATGCCGATATGCATAAAAAATTTAATTTGGCAAGCTAATAAAGCTCGGAGATACTCTCGCATTGTAGGTGGTTCTTCGTCTACTTTCTTTTAGAGATAAGATGCGCACTCACCTTTACAAGGGACGTGACGACCGGACTGTCGAGGAGACCCTTCAGGAACAGCAGGTCTGTGTCGTCGGCGACTTTACCCAGTTCCTCAATATTGTCACGTACGTGCATGAAAGCAGCTGGAACAGTAACGGCGCACTTGTTCATAATCAGCTGCGGATTCACGGGCCAGGAGCAGGAGCAGCGCATCGCCGCATGCGGCATACGACCGCAACGGTAGTAACGGTTGAGAGAGAGAAAGAGAGAAAGAGAGACTAGTAAAGGGTGGCGCAAGGAAGAAGCGGGGGATGCCAATGGGGTCGCAGCGATGCGAGAGTGAACCCGGGCGTGGCCATCTTTCGGCCTGATCAATATTTGGGTCAGCTACAGGTGGCCGACGCATCAATGATCGCAAGATCTCTTTCAATTCTCAACTTGAAGTGCTATTAAAATTTCCTTTTTGCATCTCTTTCTACGATTGTTTATTCTCTTCTTCTCGTATTAATTAAAAGTTTGTTAAAAGATGAAATAAAAATATAAATTGAAAATAAACTAAAAGGAAAAGCAGTAATTAAAATAAATACGTGCAAATAATTCAAAAGAAAATATATGAGAAATATGTAAAATTGGCTGTTCGATCAGGATTTTACTGTGATACCAGTCTCTCTTATTTATAAGTAAAAAATTTTACAATTTAAAATTTCTCTACACAAGATCCTTCCTTTTAGTTTATAATCTTATTACAAATTAAAAGGAAGGATCTTGTGTAGAGAAATTTTAAATTGCAAAATTTTTTACTTATAAATAAGAGAGACTGGTATCACAGTAAAATCCTGATCGAACAGCCAATTTTAGATATTTCTCATATATTTTCTTTTGAATTATTTGCACGTATTTATTTTAATTACTGATCGAAAGTACAACAAGCTCGAAGATAAAGTGTAAAGCTGTTAAATAACACATCCAAGTGCATTTCAATTAACGTCACTTTTCGCGACTTCAAGTAGTACGATGCTTTTCCAAGGTCTTTTAGATATTATTATCGCGTTCTACCTAAGTGATATTATATCTGTATCTAATGTACATGCGATTCGATTATATCTAGTGCATATAATTACGATATTTCTTGTAATATTTATCATGATATTATTAATTTATTTAAATATCCTACATACATACTTACAAACATACATATATACATATATAATTTATCATTTATAATTTATAATTTACGATTAAAGAAAAAGAATAAAGTAGAAATATATTTGGGAAATATATTCCTTGATTTTCCATTTTGTGAGAGAAAGAGAGTGAAAATACAGTGAGAGAATGAAAATACAGCTTTTAAATTTAAATGATTTGGTTTGTACGAATTATTGATCGATTACGTTTCAACACATACTTGAAACCTGAGTCCTCGATAAAAAGTCACTTGACTATGTAATAATAACCTATGCCGAGTATGCATGAATGATAAATGTATGCCATTACAAGGCATTGAAGCATGGATCGGAACATGAGAAGTACAATGTGTACGGAATGCTGCCGGTTTTCACGCTTTTATAAATATATATTTTTTACAAATATTTTTCAGCATTAGCTAGATTAAATTTTATTTAAAAAATGTGATGACATGTAAAATATACGTTTCTCTATCGAAAACATGTTCGTATATGTTCGTTTATTATATTAATATATATTATATAATATATATTAATATATATTATATATTATGTATATATTATATAATAATATAATAATTTATGTTTATAAAAATAATGCAATCGTATATAGTATAAATATACAAAGATATCAAAAATAGAAATGTTATAATTAAAATATATATTACAACTATTACAAATTTGATATTACCTTATTGCATTGTTTTCGGTCATCAATAATATTATCGATTCATCGTATTAATACATTGCTATTATTATCAATTTGATTAGCTCTGAATGCAGTCTTGAAATGCATTGTTATCGCAATGCATTCATGAATTTTACACACGAGCAAACAGGAAACGCGACAGTTGAAAGTTGTCAACTGAAAGGTGTGTGTGTGTGTGTGTGTGTAATCGTTACGCTATATAATTAATATTAAAACTAGAGAAAAACAAACGAGGGAAATTAAAAATATGCGACTGGCGATAATATTTGCATTCATTCCCACCGGATGTTCGAAGAAATACGTTTCGCTATCGAAAACACGTATTCGTATGTGTGTGTAGAATAACAAAATATTTCTCTTTAATCTCGGAGAAGCGTGAATATTTCTATCAGAGGGAGAAATTATTTCTATTATAATATAAAACGTTTTACAGATTATTCGCGAGATGCCACATAACAATATTTTGTCCTGCAATAATGGAAATTTTACCGTTATCGATTTGATGGATAATCGCGCCATTCATCGCATCCATGCTAGCCAACAATCGCTGATCTTCCAATTTTTCTTTTTTTCCAAAGAAAACCATGATGACAACATTCAGCTTCGTGTGGGCAGAATAGAAAATTATATCTAGATAACTTTTCCGATTTTTATGAAACTTAGTTTTTTGCAAGTTTAATATAAAAGTTTACTTTTTCATATTCACACACATATTGTTTTGCATATTTCTTTTGTTCCATTCTTTTTTATTATACTTTTATAAAGTTATCATTATTTTAAATTTAAAATATTATTTTACATTTTTTAATATTTCCAAGACGGAAAACACACATATATACACTTTCTTCTTGAAATTTAGAAGAATTAAAGAATCTTGCATTATCGTTAATAAGCCTGTTGTCACAATTTGATCATTGGCATAATAATTACAGCATTAATTCACCAATGCAATATTTTCGTCGTTGCACTTCTTGCTATCACTTTGCGGTGAATGGAAACACTGTCTTACACCTGCCAGGGCCCGAGAGACTTGGTCCAAGTAAGGGGATTGCGAGCGGCACAATGCCAAGATAGTGGGGCAACTAAGACGAACCCGACTACGCTCGTTGACACGATTTCAACGTCACATAATTCATGCTACTTGTTGAAATTTTTCTCTCGGATAATCATTATTATATCTCGCGTAGTCATTGTTTGGAAAAATTACTAATTCATTTTGAAATAAAAATAACAAGACACAATAAAAAATTGCGAAACTGTGATAAAAAAGACCTGTGATAAAAAACTGTAATGAAAAAGTAATAATAATGAATGAAAGACAAGCGCGAGAGATCGGAAGACCAAAGATTCGTAAGCGGCGTTGGCTGCCGACTGCCTTCAGAAATTCAAAGCTAGCTTTTACGAAGAGTCGGATGTTGTATCCAGAAACAAACCAGCTGGTAGGCCTATGGAGGGGGCATATAGCATGTAGAACGAGAAAGAAGAGAAGAAAAATAAAAGGAATGAATCGGTGCGCCATGTTCCACGTGTTCAGACGATTTCGCGGAAGTTTCGTTTTTTTATTATTTTTTAAGTGTACATTTAATATCTCTTTACATTGTTTCCTCTATTTAATTATCTAGAAAATTTTCTTTACATGTATTAGAAACTAAAATTTTTTGAGGAGAAAAGAAATGGAATTCTATTAATTATATCAACATTTTAAAATTACAGAGGAAAATCAATATAGTAATTCCTGAAGCGATAAAGGAAAAAATGATTGATTCTGGTGAAAAGGTCAAGAAAACGTGATGACAAGATAATTGACGCAAGCTAGAGAAGAAAGAGAAAAGAGGAAGAAATTGAGAAATATATAAAATCAATAAAAGTCTAGCATCTAACGCCGACAATTATCGGAAGTATTTCAATCGTATTGACCTAACGAGGCTTTTCCGCTACAAACAGGAAGAAAATCGTAAGCAATCAGTGTTCGCTTTTCTCGTTCAAGGTTGCAGACCGAGCGTCATCGATCGCTCGAGGTTTCCGTCTTCTAGAGAACATGTGCGTAACAATCGATCGAATCGCACAAACTTTGAACAGCATGCTGACAGATTTGGACTTCGACATTCAAATCCATTTCAAACAATTTCAATATACGCAGCTGATATATTTTCAGTATTTTACATTTCTTCTCTTTCGTTGAATTTCGTTAAATATAATTTTAATCAGATTAAACCAGATTTAATCAGATTACTTCAATTATTTATAATTGATGAAAAGCAGTTTTGACTTTCCAAAAGTGTTTCATAAGAAAAGAGGACCTCAAACAAGATTTCATGCAAATCTTACAAATTAGCGTTCAGCGATAAATGTAACACGATTGTATGACATATTAGGCAACGTATCAATGTAAATTTAAGGATAAATTTAATTTAAAAAAACGAAAAAAGAACATGTAGAGATGTCTTAATTGAATAATCTTACCTGAAGTGGAGTTGAGGTTCTTTCTTTGAATGATCGACGAAAGAGCGGAGCAACCACAAACGTCGTCGATGACGCTTCCCTTTGATTTATTCCTCATCATTTCGGTTGACTTTCTGAGATAATTCCGAGCGACATTACGTCTATCCTGACCGATCACTCAGGTCTTTCACTTGGGATCCGGTCATTACGAAAATTCGCCGTAAATTCTTCGATTCCATGGGGTTGTCATGCTCGCTCCTCCGTCCAAGATTCCACGTGCGTAAGTCGTTGGCTTTTCTTGGTGGATCGATGCTTTCGGGCGATGATCGCTATCGCGGCTATTGAGCGATGAAAATAAACCGCTGTTCGGCGGATCAAGATCTATTTATAGATCGAAACGACTTCGGCGCCAAGTAGTTTTTACGCGAATGCGAAAACGATATCGCCGGGATCGCAGGACGCTCATGAGTCGCACGAACCAACCGCGACCGGTACTTATAGTCGGTGCAAAGGGGGTGGTCTTTGTGCACTCTATCTATCTCTCTTTCTTCCTCTCTTTCTCTCCGGGGCAATTCTTCGACTCGTGGCAACGCGACTGTTACACGTTATATCCCCCTCGATCGATAGTAAACGCGCCCATGAAAGGGTCGGAGATATTTTTCGCGGGACTGCATGAAGGAGAATTAACGCAAGGAAATTCAAAAAAAGTTTGAAATAGCACACTTCCTTTCGTTATTATCTTATTGCCGTCCTCCAAATTTATAAAATGTTATTTTCATTATATAATGTTCGATGTTCTTTGAATCGAAATATAAGAGAATGGTAATCTTGTTAAATTGACATATATTCTTTATATTATTGCTCCTCTTTTTATTTATCTTAGATTACTCCTTTTTTTAAGATATCGTTCTGACTCTACAAGTGGTGTATTTAATTAGTTTCATTCTCCTTTTACTTAAAAAATGTCACAAAAATTAAATTATATTCAAGTTGAAAAATTTTATATAAGATTTGTGGATACGTGTAATGTTTCTCTACACACATTATTTTAACGTAATAAATGTGATAATAAAGAATAATGCTATTATGATATAAAAGATATTGGAATCTTTTTTGTAAACTTGTCATTATAGTTTAAGAGCCATCTACTAGCAAGTAACGCAGACCAAAGAAAATTCCGACGTTAGCATCTGGTAGGCATGTTTAAAGCAAATGTAAGGCTTAACGGTAGGTAACTCAAGTTGCATCGTTTCTGTATTTCATGTCATTAAGACGAGATGGCGAGTGGCTTCAATTTACTCCAGTGTTATTGCTCCTTATAATTTTACATTTTCAAAAAAAATTAAAATTTTTCTTTCCAAAGACTTTAGCATTATCAAGAAATAATATCTTTCCTCATGTGCTTGGAAAACGGAAAATATCATTAAGATGAAAAAGTGCAGCTTCAGATATCCGTGCAAAAGTCAGACTTCTGATAAGGAAAACTACGGCCATTGAAAAAGATAAAATGTCGCAGATTAAAATTATTACCGCAATAGCTTCCAAAATGTTCATTTATAGAAAATTTTTCTCCTTTTGCTTTTCATATTAACTTGTGCAAAATTTTAAAGTACAGTAAAAATAAAAAAATATATAAAAAAGTAAAGATGTATAGATTTTATGGAGAAATTGAAAGTGAATTTGACTCCTTGAAAATACATTTTACCGTCAAAAATATAATTTGCATTTTATAAATTTAAGAGCAGCAATAAGATAACAATAAAAGAAATATTATTTCAAACTTTTGAAACGACAAGTAAACTATATATAAAATCTCTATAAATCTAGAAATAAATCTTGCCATTCTTGTTTGTTTATGATATTAAAATTTTTCTGTTTTTCGTTTTCTTCATTTAATCGTTATAATAATAGATAGCGAGAACGACCTTACAATCCAATCAGATTGGCTGATTGTCATGAGCTAGGGATTCGATAATGATCCACGTGCAAAATGACTGCGACGAATACGGACGCGATGATAACGCTGATGACAGCAATGTCTCCTCTTATAAGTGTGTCACGCACGATGCCATGAAATGATGGCTGGTAACATCAGGAGGAAGGTTGGGAATGATTCTTTTCCTCAATAGCTACGGCATTGACCCGTTGAATTCTATACAAGCTGCGATCGTAGCGATCGTGTTTCTTAAAATGACTTTTATTGAGGCGAAACATATATTTTCGACCTTGCGAGTGTTGATGTGAATATAAACGTTTGTAAACGTGAAAAAATATGACGACTAAAATTTGTGAAGAATACAAAGCGTGTGAAATCTGTGTATTTTAAATTATATTTATTGTAATAAATTTTTAAAGTAATTAACACAGAATTGTGGAAGTGGAAAGTGGAAAGTATATAAAAAAATTAAAGGCTTTATTTCAGTTGATATTATTATTTAGGATGAATTATTCTTTCCAAAGTAATATGAAGACGCAAAAAAAGCTCGATATTTTTATTGCAAGTTTTATGTAAAAAGATATTAGAAAAGAATCGAGTTTGGATATTAGTATATGCGTCATAATAATAAAATGCTGTGTACAACATGTGAGTGCCATATAATATATATTTGAAACGATATATTTCGTGGCAAGCAAAAATCGTTAAAAATTGTTTATTCATTGATAGCAGAGTTTTAGATGCTTTGCAAATATACATGAAGAATATATTTGCCACTACAATAATGTTTCAATTAAAATCATTCGTCAAATTACACGAAAGAAATAATATATAATTTATTCAATATGATTAATTCAGCATAATTATTCAAATAATAGCTTGCTTGAATTTATTTTAATCAATTTAATTTCTTCTGAAAATTAAACAACTGACAAAAACAATCTCTATCGATAAAATTGATTGATTTTCAATTTATTTATTTGGCAGACATATTTATACAATATTGTGTTAGTTAAATAGCACAAAAATTAGTTATGTATTTCACGAGAATAGATAATTACGACTTATCGCATATAGTTAAATAATAACAGGCGGCCTTGATAACAGTAACAGTCAGTTGGCATTTAATACAGCGCGCTGTTTTGTTACTCGCTGTTTTTAGTTTTTGTCACAACTTTTGCAATTTTATAGTATAATTATCGTTGTAACAATGTCCTCAATTTCTTATGTTTAAGAAAGAAAGAGAGATATCGTGTAATATAATATTTATATATATAACATATATGCATATAATATTTATCGCATATAAATGCGCACCAAACTTGATTAAAAGCTTTGATATCATATCTTCATTTTTATCATTTTTTATATACAATGTGATTTATAAATTTCAAAATGTAAAAAATTATAAAAACAAAATAATATATATATATATATATATATATATATATATATATATTATTTTGTCCGCTCAAACAATGGTTGTTTAAATCTTCTAAAGTAATTTAATAATATTGATTTGAGATAATCATAAAAATAATAACATGATACACACATACACACACACACATATACATATATATATATATATATATATATATATATATATATATATAACATATATGTGTGTGTGTAACAATAAATCATCAATCATTTGTTTATCAATTATTAATAATAATATCAATTAAAAAAACCATTTTTCTTTTAATAAAAAATTGCAATTTTGCAATATGGTAATTTAAAAGAGGAAAACAAATTGATTCTTTCTTTTTTATTTTTCGCATTATTATTTGGGGGAACAAATTATTTGTTTTTGTATAGATTGATTTGATTTTACGTAAAAAAAGGAATATCTTATCGGCATCGATAAAATATTGCAGCAAATTATTAAAGAACGGAAAAAGTTAATTATAAGCACGACAGAAGATACATAAGCGCTTACGCACTGGTATGCCTCTGATTTGTTGAAAGAGGTGGGAGCACGTGCTATTGCTGCGAACACATCGAGAAAGCATACGATATATTAGTCTCTGTCGGACTCGCGAGATCGGTCGTCGCGTCAGCAGCGGATTTTTCAATCGTCCAGACTCTACGATTAATAAATCAGCTGATGGTCGTCATGGCAAGACACACGGTATGTTGTCCAATGGCACATTAAGCCTATTGTTTTCTCGTTTTCAGATTCTCAATAAAATGGATTTGTTTTTTTTGTTCATTTTATGATCATCATATTATCGTTAGATGGAGAAATTTATAAAGTACATTTAGATAAAATAGAGAAATTTTTCTAAAACTTTATGCTTGTAATATGCTTTCGGATTTTCTTCAAAAGATATAAAGAGGGAAATTCATAATAAATGGACGAAACAGCGCGAAATGAATCACTTTGTAACATAAATGCGGCAATTTTCCTCATTATATCACCGCTATTCCTTCCTTTCACTCTAAAAGATCTTTGATTGTGAATTATTGGTTGAAATGCCATGCTTGTTAATTATTGGTTAAAATGCCATGCCTGTGAATTATTAATTAAAAATTGCCATGCTATATTAGACTATATATATCGGAATATAATATATAATTTTTAATGAAATTTATTAATTTGAATTTCGAAAAGTTGAAAAAAATAATACTAATTACAAGTTACAGATTACTAAAGAAATTTAAAATTTATTTTATTAAACTGTAAATATTATTGCGAGAAACGATAGCTACTTAGAATTAACGATAGTTGTAAGAAATCAAAGATATAAATATTATGATATCTTTTTTTGAAATTTTCAAAGCACTTAATTTAGCCATTGCTGAATTCATTCATTTTTGCGTTTAAGAGGTAACTGATAAAATAAATATCGATCTACCGAAATTTTTGCAATTTTCCACGTGGCTTTTATCCGACTTACTTTTGTTTCGATTTTGTTCATGGGACAGGCGCGAGTATCCTGATATATCAAATCGATAAGTTCGTAAGAGCACTTTTCGTCAGATGTAAGCCACGGATGGAAAAGTTTCGAGGGTTCGAACTGTCAAGAAAGAGAGAGAGATTTATCGCTTTCCATCTAAGCTTTTCCCCATTCCGTTTCTTCGTCTAAGGAAGTATACGATAATATGTTCGAAGTATTAACTTATTCTAATATTAAGTTATTTTTGTCCTTCCGATATTCCGACCATCAATTTCACTATGGATTTGTTACATCAATACTAACTGATTTTAATTTTATTATTTAAATAAATTTTTCCATTTTTAAATTTTTCCTTTTTTTAAATAAAGCTGATTGGTAATTATAGAAAAAAGAAAATTGCCAATTTTAATTTAATTAATAATATCGACAGTTTGTTTTTTAACATCAAAAAGAAGAGTAATTTACTAAATTGAATCTTTTTTAATATTAAAAAGATTGGTCAATGTTTTATATTCATAATTCAAACTTCAATTTTAGAAGATAAAAAAGCAGAAAATAATCTTTCTCCTTTCATTTTTCTCTCTATCTCTTTTTTTCGTTTTTCATCAAAATAATGTTATGGAAAAGATATGTAGGTTAATAATCTATAGCGCAATTTTTCCTAATTATCGCAAATCAAAATTAAAAATTCGAAAGTGAAGATATGAAAGGCAGTTGGAAATTTGTGCGATAATCATTTAATTTCATGATAATCATTTTGTGACTTTTTGTTGATTTCTAGTCTAAATATTATCAAGATGATTTATATATTCAGCATTTAAAAATTGTAAATATCGCGATCGTTTGATCCACTTTCATCTTTGTTTTTATTACCCTACATCTTCTTTTTGTCGTTGAGTCATTTTTCAGATCTCTCTTATGTGTATGTATTATTCTTTTATTTACATTTTAGAGACTAGTCACAATAGAAAATATCTATGCAAAAATATCATAAAAGTTTTAATAGTATTATATCCTTGACACACAATTCAAATTTTTTTAGATTCTTGGACTTCTTATACTGTGCAATTATCTAATCATCATCGGCCAATCACGGACAAGTAGGTCGATTCATATAATATATATTTTGCATAATCAATTTATTTTAACTCGATAAATCTTCAATTATTTTTAATTATCAATGATAAAAATATTGTGAGAACTTCAATAAATTTTAATGATGTTAATCATATTAATCGTTTAGATTTTTTTTGTTAAACGTATATGTTTAGTTGCACATATCAATGGGACCAACATTCGCACTAAAAATGATGATCAAGTCACTAAGAAACCATTTACTCTGGAAGAGATTTATCTTCAACTTTACTATAGCTTCGGCTTCAATGGCACGTGGATCTCCGATAGAGAAATTATGATTACAGATATTGTTAACAGCAATATTACTATTTATGATGTAGTAACAAAGGAGAATAAACGAATTTTTGATGGATCAAAATGGCCAGTAAGGATGTTTTATAATGTAATTTAATCTCGGAGAGACTTCAACCTGTTGATATTTCATTATCATCGAGATATTATGATAAAAATGGAATAAAATATACTTTACGAGTTGCTAAAGTTAGCTATAAAAATATAATTTTCTCTCAATACTTGAAACAAGTTCTTTATATTAATTTATATAGATAATGTTATTTTGATACTTCTCAAAATAAAACAGCTATATTTATATTATAGATCAGGATATTATCCCCATATTTATATCTATAATCTATAAATAATACATGCTTTTAATAAAATTCAATGTTAAAACTGTTTTAGCTACCATACAAATTTATGTCGGCAACCTTCTCGGCTGACAAACAATACATTCTGTTTGGTTACAATGTTAAACAAGTGAGTGATTAATTATTTAATATGTTTTCGTTTAAATTTGGATAATTCTAAGATAAATAATTTGCGCAGGTATTCAGACATACGACCGTCAGAAATTATGTAGTATACGACGTAAACCGCAGGTAAATTTATTCGTTTATATTTTTATAACACATATTTATGTTGGCGAAAATATTAATAATTAATATTAATTTCGAATTGATTGCGAAAATTGAATGAAAATTGAATGCGCGGTTTACGACAAATTTTTAAATTTTATACTTCTAAATAAAAAAATAACAAAATAAATGCATAAATTTTAGATAGAGACAACTTAATTATCTTTATAATAAATAGATTCATTAATATTTGTCTTTGGGCGCTTTCTCTTTTAAATATAATTCGCTCATTATTGGGATCTAAGAATTTTAATTTGCTTCTCTCTTCGCGGTATAGAATATATAAGATGTCTTAAATTATACATAAACAACAATACGATATTAAATGTATATTTTTTAGTTTAAGTGTGTCATTAAAATAAATGGAAAAATTTAGACATTTATCTTTGCAATCATAACTGTTGGGTTGACATAGCTGTTTATACGTTAGAATAATATAAAAATTTATATAACACTTACACCTGTTTTCCATCTTACGCCTGTCGGCTCTTTATTTTTTATTGCGACAATGAAATATTTTTAATTAAATTTCCCATATATTTGCAGTACATATAGCGAAATCGCGGATGAAGCTCCTATCGTATTGGCATTATGGTCACCGATCGGCAATGATTTGGTTTACGTTCATGATAACGATATCTATCACATGATTTTCAATCACGAGCAGACTATAGTTCGTAGATTAACGAAAAGCGGTAAATTTGGTGTCATTTATAATGGAGTTCCGGATTGGGTATATGAAGGTAATCATCTTAATAAAAATAAATATGTAGCATAAATATACAAATAAATATACTTTACAATAAATAATGTTTGTTAAAAAAAGAATTATGCATTACGAAGTAAACGAGCTTCTATATTAATAAAATAATTAATAACACTAGATTATAAATAACATGAGTAATTGTAAATGTTAATTGCAGAGGAAGTACTTAGATCTGCAGTCGCAATGTGGTATTCGCCGGATGGACGGTATCTAGCTTTTGCAACTTTTAACGATACCGTAGTAAAAGACATGGCATACTTTTATTACGGTGTTCCTGGTTCTTTTGAGGATCAATATCCTACTCAAGTAAAGCTAAAATATCCCAAGGTGAGATTTTACTTCAAGAGAGAAGGGGGAGAGAAAGGGGAAGGGGAGAATTTTCTAAAATCTATATATTCAAAGTATTATTCAATTATCTCTCAGCTATATATTTTCAGGTAGGTACGCCTAATCCAGAAGTTTTTTTGTCAGTAATCGATTTAAGTAATCAATCATCGAAAGCAATTGTTTTGGAAGCGCCCGTTGATGTGATTGGCAGGCAAGTTTATAATAATTTTAATATTAATAACGAGCGTTTCTCTCGTCCACGTATCTTTAAATAGAGATTAATCATATATTATATTGATAAGAGATTGATTAATTTATTTCTACTTGAATTTCTTTCGCAGCGATAATATTTTATTTACTGCAAGTTGGTGGGACACAACACATGTAATCGTGACATGGACAAACCGCGTGCAAAATCAATCTCTATTGATCATGTATGATACGCAGGGTATTAGTAAACCGATTTTACACGACGAGGAGATCGAGGGTTGGCTTCAGCCAAATCGCCCCATAAGAGCCGGTGATTATGCGTTACTGTTACAATGGAAGGATTCTGGCACTAATGCCGGTAAATTTCGACATATAGTCAGGTAAAGCCAAACAACTTGGACAAATCCATCTCCATGGGTCAATGAAAAGATATAATTTTTTCAAAATATTTCGTGCCATTTTTTATTACTTAAATTTTTAATGCACCTCGATATCTGCTGGAATTTAAATGATTTGGATTTTAATGATTTTTATTGACTTGAAGATGTATCAAAAATTTTTTCAATTCAATTTCTATCAATTTTTCTCTCGTAATCCAACATTTATGTTATATCGTCAGATATGAGTTCGAAAGTGGCCGATTCGTTTCATCGGTAGATCTAACGCCCGGTCCCTCCGAGGTACATTCCATTTTGGCCGTCGATTCGCTTAGAGGCAAAGTTTACTACCTCGCTACAGCACCGGGTGAACCGACCCAGAGGAATTTGTATTCGGTACCTTTGGATGCGAGCCAGAAACCAACTTGCATATCCTGCGAACTACTTACGCCGGAAGGTGAGTACTCGAAATCACGAATGTCGCGAATACGATCGGGTGGAGAGAGAGAGGAAGAGAGAGGAAACGGGGAGAAACGCGATGTCTATCATTTTTCTCATCATGCTTTTAATGTGATGAGCTTGCGCTATATGCCAATGTGATAACCTTACATATTTCACGAGAACGTTCAGTAACATGGGAATATTTTATTCAAGATATTTCTCGTAAAATATTTCCTACATATATACAAGGAAAACACGGAGACTTGGTGAATTTTAATTTCCAATTGTCCCTCTTATTTAAGTTTGCGTCCGATTTTTAAACAAGATCAATAATGTTTAAGCAGATATAGATGAAGGAGAAATTGTGCAACATATTATCGATAGCACTCGTATAATTTCTCCATAGGCACGTAGGTACATGTTCCAATTAAAACGCAAAAGTCCATCGGGAGTAATCTCACCCGATGAAAGCTGCAAGTCGCTCTCATGAATATTTAACGTATATGTGCATGGATGTATAGTGTCGGCAAGATTTACGCAAAACTTTCAAACGCGAGTAGTGACGATGATGTAATTTAGGACCTACGCCCTACACTCCCTTCGAAGATCGCAATTCTCTTCTCATATTTCTACAGCACGCGGAAAATGCACCAAGTCTGCAAATTCAAATAAGAATTTTCAAATTTTCCCGTATGAACTTGGCACCGACTTATCTTCTCGTTGTTATGCGAGAAGATTTGGAAGATCTCAACTTAATGCGCGAGACGTCGCGTGAAACGAGGGACTGAAATATTACTTTTTGCACAAGTTTTTCCGGCTATTGGCGGCAGCTGCGTTATCTGCGTTCCTCTGCGCTATCGTAAAGGAGATTAATTCGTTCGACTATTTGGGCCGAAAAATCTACCTCTATGAGAGATCCGATATGTTCGGCCGATATATCCGTTAAAATAGATGTTTGAAATTTATTACAACTACTAGTGAGAAAAGTATTATAGAAAGTGCAGAAATTTATGTCTCCTTTTATATTTTCGTTTCATAGAGTTTATATCGTGTCAGTAAGTAGAATTTTATGCACGTTTTATATTAGTTTACGATATTACTCTCACATTATTATTTATGTGCACGTATATACTTATATATATTTATCCGAAAATGAAAGCCAAATTTTTAAATACGTGAACATCAAAATGAGGAGAATTGAAAAGGATTTCCGTAAATGAATGTTTTTATTATGTCGAATAGAAAACGAAAAATTTTTCGCAACTATAACGAAGCTATAACTAGCTATAAAGATGCCGGTAAAAAATCTAATGATTAAAATGTTGCAGGTAATAAATGCACGTATGCAACTGCAGCTTTTTCAAGCCGCAGATCATATTATGCTTTCACCTGTTCCGGGCCTGATCCAACTGCAATAACAATTAACGACAGAAATCATCGGCCAATCTTGACTTGGAACACTAATTCATTGATAAGACAACTTTTGTCACAACGATTGATGCCGCAACAAAGAGATTTCAGTGTAACTGTAAATGGCTATAATTCTAGAGTCAGATTGTTATTGCCGCCGAATTTCGATGAAAATAAATCATATCCCTTGTTGGTATATGTGTGAGTATACTCAGATTTTTTGACTTTTTTAAAAAATAAAATTACAATTATTTCGATTTTACGCGGAGGACATAAAAGCGTTGTCGTTAAATTATTATTGCTATATTACGCATAAAATGTGAAAATAATTAAATTTTTTCAATGTAATTATATATTATTCAATATTATGGAAAAATGTATTTTAATAGTAAATCATTTTATTATCAAATATGTGTATAAATATTATGTTATATGTTCCGTTTCGTTTAATTCGAATGTAAAATCTTTATGATATTTCGTATTGTGAAAAGTTTAATTTTCAAGATTTTGAAAAATTTTATTTATAAAAAATAATAAATTTTGAAAAGAGCAAAGTTGTAAAAATTAGATCGATATTACAGTGTTTGATTAAAACAATGTCTGCCTACATACATATCGTTAATAATGGCGTAACAGTGTAATTACACCGGCATATACTATGATTGATCGGCATGCAAAAGGACTCGATTCGCAATTTCCATTTAAAATTAGAATAACCTTTGATCGAGTCTGTTTGTTCGGTCGATTCATGTTAAAGTTGCTTTCGCAACGATCAATTACCTTTAATGACTCTTATATTTTTTCTCTTTTTTTTCTTTAAGAAGCATTTGTCACGTATCGAGTGCATAATTTACTTACAAATTTATACTATTCCTTTGTGGCATAAAGTGGGATAAAATTGCGTCATTTATCACGAAGAAGCTCTTTGCTTCTTATGTATAATAATATATACATATATATGTATGTGTAAAATTTTAGTTTAAAAAAAAAATAATCATTTGAAAATATTTATTTCGCAGATACGGCGGTCCAAACACAGTTAGGATCACTGATAATGTTAAATACGACTATGAGTATTATCTAACAACTAACAAACACGTAATCTACGCGTGGATCGACGGACGAGGCTCAGCCTTCAAGGGCAGCAAGATGCTCTTCGAGATATATAGAAATATAGGAACTGTAGAGATCGAAGATACAATCGCTGTTACTAAGTGAGTAATGTATACATTGTTGGTAATTACGCTATTATTTCATTTTCGAGCAATTTCATTTTGCAAACACCGACATAAATATTTTTCGTCATGTTTCAGAGCTCTACAGAACAAGTACAAGTGGATCGATGCGAATAGGACTGGTTTATGGGGTTGGAGTTACGGTGGTTTTACCAGCGGCATGGTACTTGCAACAGATACAGCCTCTGTGTTCAAATGCGGCATATCTGTTGCGCCTGTAACTTCATGGATTTATTACGGTTATTATAAATTCGTCATTTTTAATATGAATACAAGAGAGAGGAAAAATAATCTACTAACTTTTAATCTTAACAATCTTTCTTTGATTTAATAATCGAGCATTATTGGCGTATCTCTTCAAAATCTGATTTGTTACAGATTCTATTTACACGGAACGATTTATGGGATTGCCGACTCCCGAGGACAATCTTGCCGGTTACAATCGCACGGACATCACACGACAAGTAGAAGGAATAAGAGGCAAAAAATATATGTTAATACATGGTACCGGGGACGATAACGTGCACTACCAGCAAGCGATGGCGCTCGCCAAGTCGTTGGAACATAATGACATCCTGTTCGAACAGATCACGTACACGGACGAGGCGCATAGTCTCGAGCACGTGTCCCCTCATTTCTATCACACGATGGACAAATTTTGGAACAAATGCTTTGGCTTGAGCAGTGCTCCTTGACCTAAACTCGTTTTTAGATTCACTGGAAAAGAATTATTCGTAGCAATAAATTCAATTGTACTAATGCCAGATTTTTGTAATATAAAAGAAGAATAGTGTTGAAGGAGAGAATTTAAAATCTATTAAGATAATTACATTCGAATTTGTGGAAAAATTTACAGCGCATAATATACTTGTACTAATGTTAATAATGTGAGCTTGTCGTTACAATTGAAGGCGGATCTTGTTTCAATATAATCTTGAAGATATCGATGGCAGCAATAAAAGGGATAATAAGTATATTTATGAGCAAAGTGAGTGTTGATCATTTTTTTTGTCTGAGATAGACGAAATATAAAAAAAGGATTTGTTTTAATAATAATGAAAAATTTTATATTCATATATAATAAATATTATATAAACATGTAGAAACATATTATACAGGGTGAGTCTGATAAAATGTTCACCGTGTTTTTTCTCGAAAACGGTAAGAGAACGGTCATCAAAGTATGTACCCCTACTTATCCTATAACTTTTATAATGGATGTCTTCTACCTATCTCTTACCGTTTTCGAGAAAAACAAGGTGGACGTTTTATCAGACCCTGTATAGTAGTATAAATATGTTATATATTTATTTAATTATATTATATAAATAAATGTCTTAAAGAAAGTTACATTTTTGCAACGACTATTTATTGATGCCATCAATATCTTTGTCAGAAGATTAAATTTGTTTGTATATAACATTTTTATGACAGGAAACGATATTATATTTTATTTAATATATATATATATATATATTGTTAAATTTATTCCAGCATATATAATCGCTACTCTTCGTAACCTCGATAACTAAATCTAAAAACTTTTTTACGTGTAAATAGTACGCCAAAGTTCCTAAAATTAGTGCCAAATATAAATAGAGAGAATTAACAATTATTAATTGCTTCTGACTTTAAACTCTACTGCTTACGAGTAAATTTTACTCGTATCATACTTTCACGATTTTTTATTGTTTAAAATATGTTCCTTTTATTTGGTTTAAAGAAGAAGTTTTTAAAGAAGATTAAATTAAATCTATAACCTCATAGAATACAAAAAATACAAAGAGAATCTGTTCTTAATATTATTAAATATATATAAGTTTTATTATTAAATTTCACTAGATGTATATGTATCTTTCAGTGTAATAGTTATAATTATTATTCTGTAAGCAAAATAATGTAACGTTGTCAATTTTTTTTTAGACAAAATTCAGCTACATTTCTGGTTTCACCTATAGATTTTAAACCGATCTTGTTATACCAGTGACCTGGATTTTCATATTGTCGATCAGAAAAAAAACAAATTATTCTTTGCTGTTATTCCTTTATGCACAAGGCAGAATATCCATACACAATACACATTTTGCTCTTGCATCTTCTGACAATCATGTTTTTGTTCACGTAGTTCGCCTATCCAATTCGATCAGTTAGTCTGAGCAAAGGGACTTTTGGAAAATTTAATCATCCTATCCATCGTATCCGCGGATCTTGTGTGCCGAAGATGGGCGAATTTTCGAGGCAACTTGGCTCGCTGACCTGGAATGTTCGACAGTTGGGAGAAAAATGTTTGTTCAAACATCCAAGCGAGTTTCCACCGAGTTCATGACTCTTTTCGGTCAGTGAAGATTAAGAAGAACATTCGATGGAGGATCGTCAATTTCAAATCGTTATTTTTTCGACATTGCCTAATCGAAGTCTTAAATTTATTAACATTGATGCGTCAATTTTTCTCTTATAAATATCTTTATTAACTATACTATTCCCGCAGCATTTGTAAATGTGTGTGTGTCTGTGCGTGCGTGTGTGCGCGTGTGCATAAAGATGATTAAAAACGAGTATTTCATTATCGATAAATATAGATAATAAAACGAAATATATTATTATTATTATCGCGATACACAATATTAATGCAACGTTAATTTGTATCTCTCGCGTAATAATGTTAATAATGGCAGACGTAACACGAAATTGACATTCATTCTCTCATATGTGATCAAATCAAATCACCGAGATTTTAAAGAGATAATATTAAAGATATCAAAAACATTGATTTCGATGTGAAATGAAATGATATCTCATTTGCACGCATACCGATTTCGATGGTGCTTTAATAACTGAAGAACATTTTGGAGAGATTGCCTTGGCACGCAAATCTACAAAATATGATAAGCAATTCCATTTATTTAGATATGTCTTGATATTATTCTTTTTCATTTGAATGGTGATGGTCAGATAGATTCGTCGAAATTTTTAATCTTACATCTATTTTAAATACTTGGAAACGATCCAAACTTCAGATGCTGATTGATTGATTAACTAACAATATTTTGTCACGTTTTTAAACTTTTCTAAACGATTGATAAAAAATTATGATTGTGAAATTCATTATAAAATAATTTCAAAGAGATTACGAAATAAGATGAAATTGCATAATAAATTATAAAATAACTGAAATGAAAGAAAAGAAGAAGAGAACAAACTTATCGCAAATTTATCGCTAGTGCAGAAATTCCCACGAAAGTAGAGTTCGTAAGACTTGCTTTTAAGATTGAATTGTGACGAGTCCGAAGCAGAGGAAACTACATTCGGTTCGCGACAAGTAGAGCCTAAACAAAAGGAACGCAGCCTATTTTCCGTACTAGAGGAATCTGTAGGAGAGAAACGATGTTGCGTGGGAGGCGTTTGGCGTGCTAGCCATTGTCGCGGTCATGCAGTTCTCGCGAGCAAAAACAATGCCACGCGTCGTCATCGATCCCGCCCAGCCGCTTTTCATGGTCCGTAAATGCTATCGGCGACGCGGATAGCGATCTTCGACCACCAGACAAATGGAGCGCGAGTATACCCGTCCAAGTATAATGAGATGCAACCCTACCCCCGCCAAAAGTTTCGCAAGGAATGAACGGAGACAAGTGGCGCAGTCGAGAAGTGGGCTGGGAGAAACGACAAGAGAACGAAGCGATGATCTAATTTGATATCTTTAAAGTAATTTTCTTCTCTATTTTAGTCCGATGAAAGTGTTTCGACAATAAAAATAACGACGATAACAATCGCGAAAAATTGCGATATTTAATTCAAATCCGAATGTTAAACGAATTTATGTCAGCACTTATCAACTAAGAAAAATTATTCTTCTTTAAGAAAAATTATTCTTCTTCATCGATAATATTATCAATAATAGTGCGCCCATACGATTTATCCTTCGAATGGTATTCATAGAAAGTGAACAGCTATGCAGATTTAAATGGTAAGCGATTGAATGTCTCTTCGTTTCGCTATTGAAGATTCTTGTTACTATGAAAATGTTGCGTTAATGCGCCTTTGAATAAAAATGTGATTGACAAGCGAGAAGACAGAATGAGGGGAGAAAATCCATTTCTGCCTATCTGTAACGCGTGCGAATGGCTTTTGTGAAAAGAGTCAATTGTTAAGCGGAAGTGTCAAAGCCGTTCGGAAAACGAAACATAGCGTACAGTTTATTTTTCGTTTAACAATACGATTTTGAAAAAAAATTGACAATATGATTTTGAAAAAAATTGTTTTGGTGTGTAAATTTTCGTTATTGAAATTTTGTATCCATTATTAAACATTATTAAAAACTATTAATTTAAATCGAAAAGGAAAAATATGATTATGTAACACAGAGGAAGAAGATGTACAATATAGTTTAATTTTTAAATTATTAATTATCAAATTATTTTTTAAAAGGTTTACTGTAGTATTAAATGGTTTTTCATATTATTAGTTATCCATAATAACATTTACAATTTGTTCGTCAATTATTTCCCCGATTTTATATTTTTTTACATTGTTGCATATAAAGGAGATCGAGGTAAAATATAATTTAGTTTATTGCAGCATCAATATATTTCATTTTCATTGTAGTTACACATGTTTCCTAAAATGTCTGTTATTCCCGAGACAATTCAAATTTTATACAGAAATTCCCACCGCGATGATCGTTGCATAATCGACCTACAGCCATCGCTTGAAATGTCACCGGGGTAAAGTTCTCTCACCGACCGCGCATCCGTTCCGGATCTACTTGGAATTTGCCGCAGATCGAAACTGCATTTCGATCGAACCCGTGAGACGAATTTCCGCCAGTGTGACCTCTTGAGAGCTCGTTATTGTCCTTTGTGTGCTCGATGCCATTCTCAAATTTATCGTGTAGGACGTGAGACTCACCCCGTGAGGATAGCAACGTTATCAAGAGCGATCTATGATATCATTTCTATGATTGCAAAATGCACGAAATCGAGATGAAAACGGTAAACTTTTTATCTCGCCGAAATAAATTGTGTAGTAGTAATAATATATACAGTCAAATCTGGTTAAATGAGATCGCAAGGGACAGCTCATTTGACCCCACTTAAAGAGGTGTCTCACTTATCCAATTTCTCAATTATTTAGGTTCGAAACGCGTATATTTCACTTATAGAGGTAATTATTAAATAAAAATACGTACATAAATTAAGTATTCAAATAAACTTATTATGCAAATAAGCACTATGTCGTTACACAAAAAATATCTGTCATTTTCGATAACGCCATACACAACGTTGCAATGGAAAAACGATAATAATCTTAGTTACAGAGGTTTTCTATGGGGATCGTCTCAGTTATAGAAATAATAATTGCTATGAATTGCTAAATATCAGCCTCGGTTAAAGAGGTTGGGTATTCCTATTTACAGAGGTTTTTTGATGCAAAAATGTTAGGATCTCAGAAATAGTCTCAATAATAGAGATTTCCCTCTTATCCAGGTCCCACTTAACCACAGGTTGGACTGTACATACACACACACTATTTTTTAAAGCAAACTTTTGGAGGAGAGATAAATACATGTATCCGTGCGCGCATATGTGTACATGTATATGTGCAATAACAAATAATAAATAAAGGAAACAGAATTAAGAGGTATTCTCATCCGCATTTTATCTTAATTTTCAGAAGACTCGATTTTATCCTAATTTTCAGAAAACTCGAAACATCTCTTTTAGCTTAATTTATCCAAATAAATTCTGTCGCCTGTTATTTCGCGTCGTTATAAAGCGCATTAATAAAATTCTCTTGAAAGAAAAATTGGCAGAGCTTATCGTGTGACTTATCTGACGATCGAGTAGGTGTCTTGCGAGAAACAATCAAGGTCTTATGATCGCGAGCGAAAAGTTTCCTGAACGATTAATCTCTTACCTGCCGACCCTGGCCCTTGAAACGGAAAGGTTTCCGGAGTCAAGGACGCGCATGCAACGTTTCTTGTTCCGCCAATCGATATTCCTTGAATAAGGTTAGACTGCGGTGGCTTTTCATTTTACGTGACTATGAAGGGAGGTCTCGTACTGTAAACTACGTCGACCTCGACACGATCTTGGGTGGTACCGCGTGATAATACGCAATATCTTGCCGAGCCTTCTGACTACCAGCAAGGATACGTCCGAAATATGCATTCTACTATTTTCGTCATCGCCATTATGGCATCATAATAACGTTCTCGCGTGTTGTCAAGACCTTCGAACGCTGTATATTTATCCAAGATTGCCAACGTTCGTCGGTGATACCCGAAAAAGATGACGACAAGAAATTCCGTGCTCCGAGATTGTTTAAATTCTTTAGAAGCGCGCAAAAATTTCATGGCTCATTTTTACTATGGTATTACTGGTACGCACGACTTATGGCGTGCGCCCTACGTCGAGTTTGTCTTCGCTACTTTATGAATTTACGGAATGAACAGACGCGACGTTTATACGAGCTCCGCGCGCAGCCTTGGGAACAAGGTGCGTAGAATAACAAGATGTACGACGACGAGATCACGAGAAATATTTTATAACGCCCCGGCCTTATATTCGAATCTCTTCTTTATATCTCTGCGAACGTGAATCTTTAAACAATAGTTTATCTTTTTACGTAGGAAAGAGGAAAGCGATATCGCGACGTTTTCGAATATGAGCTGCTCGTCAGTTTCTATCAATTTATTTAAATAAAATACACTGAGAAGCGTGTAATGCGAATTCTATTAGAAAAATTCCACCCATTCTGCAGTTAAATAAGCACGGAGAACTCAATTCTGTTTCCCTTATCCGCAAACGTTTACTTCAGCACAGCGTTGCTTGGGGTAAGCGGAAAATACAAGAAAGAAATAGGGTGGGCAGAAAAGAGAAAATCGCGCACAGATCTCTGAGCTAGAAGATGGATAAGATAAATCTCGTGAAAGTCGATTCGTCCGAAATAAAAATGCTGTCTAGATTGGATCACTCACAATCGGTATAAATGAAACTGTGAGATCGCTCGATGTAACAGAAACGATGAACATGTTATTTGGAAAATTATAAAACAACGTGGTTAATGATCGATTAAAATCAACGCTTTCTGCAATTTTACTCTTTTTACTCATTCTATTTGCTCTTTACACTTTCATTATCGAGTCTCTTTCAGTGTTATTATCAAATAAATCTCAGAATTGCATTACATATTTATCTTTAATTGTTGGGTGTAGCTATATGCACTCAAAATATTCGATAATGAAGCGAAGGAAAGGAATAAACAAGGGAAGGAGCAAGGAAAAGAATTAATAATGGCGTGCGATTTGATACATTTTATGCTGAAAGATGGTGCGACTGCATGAAGAACGGTAGAGCATTTGTCGACCTGCATCTTGAAACTTTACAATTTTCAAGGAAACGCAATTTGCGGTTACGTGAAAAACTGGACGATATTATTTCCGGGTTTGGTTCACGACTACGTTTAATTAATTCATTAAAGTCCAT
This sequence comes from Camponotus floridanus, assembly GCF_003227725.1. Lineage (NCBI taxonomy): Eukaryota > Metazoa > Arthropoda > Insecta > Hymenoptera > Formicidae > Camponotus > Camponotus floridanus. Next base: position 4,160,783 of record NW_020229838.1, read on the forward strand.
GCGAAAATATGCTCCCCGATTACCGCCAACACTTTCATATAATGCGAATTTTCCACGTCAATTCTAATTACACAGCGTAATTCTTCAATAAAATTACCTCACATGTAGTGGTATTTATGCGACATATTATTACGATGTCATTGTACGATATTTTAATAATCTATTATTTTTCTTTGAAGATGTACAATCTCACATCACCCTTTCTTATACATGCGCGTGCTTTTGCTACTTTGCTGCGAATAATGCATTTATTGTCTCACCCGCCAACAAATTCGTTTTAGAACATGTATACATAAATGTTCAAGTGTTTTTATTTTGTTTGATTCAAGAATATAAGCTTCTCGATAAGATCGTAAGCGATAGAATGAAGAAAAACTGCACCCTCTAACGATACAGGGTTGACTTTCGTGGTGGAACGCGACAGATGTGAAGAACGCGAGATCGTCGCGCTAGTGCAAGAATGGAGGGGAGCGCGCTGGGTGAACGAAAGGGATGAAACTCAGAATGTGGGGGTACAGATGGAAGAGGGATGGAAGATTCTGGAAGGGAAAGAGGTGAAATCATATATAACTAGTGGGAGTTGCGAAGGAAAGGGAAGGATGGAAAGCGCGGAGGGACGAAGGGATATCCAAGTGGAGGAGCGAGGGAGGAAAGGAATGTACGAAAAGCAGACAAAGATAAAGAAAGAAAGAGAGATGGAAAATTTACGGAAGAAAGGATGTGTGAGATGGATGGACAGAGAGCAATATTCGAGAGATCCGACGAAAAGGGGGATGAACGATACGAGAGAGAAAGAGAAAGAGAAAGAGAAAGAGGACTATACTGACTAAAAAGTGATGTAGATATCAATTGAGAGAAAGTGAGAGGAAGCATCGGTAAAAGCAAGAGCGAAGTAGAAAGAGATGGTAGACGCAAAAGTGGTGGGGCTGAAGATACGCGACAAAGTTTTCAATAGACGACAGAAGAGGAACAGGAATTGAAGAAGAGGGGGAATTGAGTATAAGAGAGAGAGAGAGAGAAAGAGAAGGAGAGGGACGAAAGAGGGATGCAAAGAGGAATGAGAGATTGAGGGAAAAGCGAGAAAATGAGAAATATAATCAGCAAAGGGAGAAGTCGGGTGAAATAAAAAGAGAACAACTCAACAGGAAAAAAGGGAAGAAGGATCTTCAAAAGAAGAAAAAATATAATTTCTCGAAAATCCTCGCGGAGCACACAAGTAAACACGAAAAGAGAGGGTGTACATGTGTTACGAGGAAGGAGAAAGAACCCGAAACAAACGCTGAAAGGGTTCTCCAAATTTATCCACCATCCACACGCATCCGCGGGATTGCGAAAGAAAGAGCGCGCGAGCAACGGCGACGCAGGGAGGGGAGGGCGGTTCGCGGCGGGGGTGGAAGAGCGTTACAGAGAGACGGGAAGCTAGAGAGAGACGATTCGAGCAAGAATGAGACCGAACGAGAGAGCGAGGAAGAGGGAGTACCAGGAGGCCGAGGCTGCGGCGTAGCCTCAGTGTCGGCGCAGTGGCCGGGCCATCGTGTCCTGCCTGTGCCCAGGTCTCCGTGTTCTCCTCTCCCCGTCTCTGATCCTGTCGACAGTCATACGGACTCTGCACGGTATATCGTCGTCGTCGCCGTCATCATCCAACATTACGTCTCTTCCGATCGCGAGGCTCTTCTTCCGTACCGTGTCCTGTCGCGCGTATCTCTCTTCTTCATCCCTCTTTCTTTCCCTATCTCCGTCTCTCTTTCTTCCCCTTTCTCGGTCTTCTCTTCTCGTCGAGTCGAGGATCGAACGAATCGCGGAACGACGAACGGCGTATCCGCGTATCCGATGAGAGCCGGCGCGTCGCGACGTGGTGCGACATCCGGTCAAGTCGCCTTCTCGAAAAACGCGGCTTGACTCGCTGGCGCGGGAGAGTGTCGGTACAATTATTCGCGTTACGAACGATACGCGGGGTGCGCGGCTACAAAGGAGTATCGCATAAGGTGTACACTACGGGGGTGATAGTGGAACGATACAAGTTGCTCGGAATTAACGAACGGAGGACATCCTTCACCGGGCAACAGCGGCCAGGAGGATCGAGGTGAAGAGGTGGGAGCCATGCCGCCCGGGCGAGCTTCCCTCGAGGCAGCCAGCAGGATCGTTCAGCTACCGTTTCCCTATCCTTCGAGGCTGCCTGCTCGTGTCGGTTTTTGTTGAGGTAAGAAGCCCGATAGGACTCGCAAGATTTCTAAACTCTGACACGGGATGGAAATACAATTATCTAGGATTGACATGATCCAAATCACAGTGGTTCTCTTTGAGAGATTGAGAACGTGTCTCTCTAATCAACGTAGGCCACACTGCTTGAATGGAATAAGTACTCGCAAGCAGGCATTGGCCCGCATAGATGTAAAGAATTCGATGAATGATTTAGAACTGACGTCCTTTAAAAATTGTAAGTAGCTTGAGAATTACTTACAAATTTTATAAACACCTGTATCATCTTCTCGAATAAATCTATCCCGGTAATAATGCTTATCAACGATAATTTGAGATTCTTTGCAGATGTAAGAAGCTTTTATTTATTTCTTTAAATAAATAAATAAAAACGATCGCTATTTATGCCATGAAAATATTTGTAACAAATATGGTTGGCTCTCTTTCCTATCCAATAACGAAAATTTGCATTTAAAAAAAATACTTTAGATAATGTGTACTTTAAGAGACATCATCTTCATTTTTATATAAAAAAATAAATAAATACGAATCCTCTTATTAGAGTTGTATATTTATGGAATCTTAATTTATCATTATTTAATAAATCTATTTCATAATTAATAACTTTCGTTGATCTTTAGTCGTGATTACTCGTAAGACAACTCAAGCAGCAGATTCCACGCGGCTGCTGATTAGAAGGTGCTAGCTTTGCCGTAAGAGAAAAGTCAAGCGGATTACTTTAAAACTTGGTCCCGACGTATACGTGGCTTCTTATAGAAATCGTTTGATGAGTTACATTCTCGCAAGATATTTCTATCCGATTACATAAAACGATCGTAAAATTGATAGACTCGCCAATTCTCTTCCTTCAAGATTTTTTGTAATTATTAAACATTTACAAGATAATTTAATTTTATGTTCCTATAACCGTTGCTGATTGTTTTGATATTCGGAGTATATCAATGATATATAATTTTTTTTTGTATATGTAACGTGTCATACATTCAATCCTAAACTGCTCAACTACAAATATCAATTCCTTGCTAGTTTGTTTTTTTCGTCAAATGTCATAATTTGATCATTTTGTCGACTACCATCTTCTGATGAAAATATTCGATGACTTAATGTCTAACCCGATCCTACTCATATAAAATTACATGAAAATTATCGATGGTTAATCTATAATTTCATAGAAATTTAAAAAAAATTCTCCATAAAAGTTAAAATAATTATTATTATGTGAAAGAATCTATGGAAGAATGTCATTTTGTAATATTTTTCTACTTTAATATACAATATATTAGTTTTTTCTCTTTGCGAGAAACGAATAAATTTTTCAAATAATCAAAAATCCAATGCATCTGTCGATATAATTAGTAGAAGAAATATAATATTAAGGAATCGCTTATATGTTCAATAAAGAATTTTAGAGATTTCATTTTTTACTCTTTTCTTTTTTTAAATAGTTTACATAAAATTTATTTAAAATGATTTTCTTTCTCCTTTAAAAAAGATATCTGTGGGAAAAAGAAGAATACATTCATTTTTTAATTCTTTCGAAAGAAACTCTGGCACTGATGTATAAATTTAGAGATGTGTGATTCTAAAGAAAATAAAAATTTCCATTAATTAATAATTTGCTCCTACAATATTTTAATTGTATCTGGTTACATCTTGTATTTTGTTTACATATTTTAAAAAGTAAAAAAAATATAAGACGATTATTAAAAACAAATTGATTACAAAATATTTCAAGGTATCTTCTGAAAAAAGTTCACGTTTGTAACTTTTTTTATTTTATGTGTATTTTCCAAAGCTCATAATATTTTTAAGCTCAAAATATTTTTAAAATCTGTTAAAAGAGCATCTTGACTATTATTTAAAATGCTATGTTAAAACGATATTCTACAGAGCATCGATTTTATTTATCTTTTATATATTTTTTCTCTTTATTGTGTATTTTGCAAGATTTGAAAATTGAGAAAATTTACGATTGATTTTAATCAATTAATGTGGAAAAATGTGTAATTTCGAACTTCTTGCAGTGCTGACGTGCAGCTTATACATCTCGACGGTGCTTTTGCAACAACGAGAACCGCATTAATTACTGGAAATCCAAGCATGAATCACGATGTAACGTACACAATGTGCGAGAACATGAACGTCAACCGTTCGTTATTACCGTGTACTCTAGGAATTTTGGGTGGTATACTATAGTTTCAATATCGATGAATTTTCGTTGATAGGATGTAACGCGCGCGTATTACATGATGCTACAGTTATACATCTCCGGAAACATGAAAAATGTGGCCATGTAAATTAGAATTTTTCCAAATGCATAACACATTTTAGGAAACAAAATAAATATCCGTAAAATATATACTCTTCTTCTCCTCGATATATTTGGATTCCCCTATATCGAGGATTTATTTCGCCATTATAAAAAGGAAATATTTTGGAATATAAGTGGAAAAATCTTGTTCTCCATTTTTCTTTATACAAGAAATAAATGAATAATTAAAATATGTTAAAAATATATAAAATATATAAAATATATAAATATATAAATATGTAAAAAAATATATAAAAATAGTTCATTTTATTTGTGACATTAAAATAATTTTTCCTACAATTTTTTTTTGCCTATATGCTTTAAGAGTTTTCACTTGATAGTTGGTGTAAATATTTTAGATTCATGAGTAGTATAAGTATCATTTGTCGAGATATAAAACGAGTATTTAAAAGACTTTTTAAAATAGAAAATATCTGCTAGTTTCATTGTAATTTGCGATTCCCAAGAGATTGCACAGATAGGCATGTTTTATTCTTTTCCTATTCATTTAAAACAATGGTTGTTTGTATCTTACGAACAAAAGATGAAATTGTGAAGATTGTTGTCACAAGATATTTATATCGCCAATTTTGTATTAATCTTCATTTTCTTTTATCTTTCTTTCTTTCTTTTTTGTTTTTCTTTATTAATATTTTAGTATATATTTTTACTTTTTAAACTTTATTTTTTTTCTATACAAGTTTTTAATACAAGTGAATTAAATTACGTGTGTTCCGTTTTATTGATACTTATGTAAAATTACGAATGCAAATTTGGTTAATTCGTAACGAATGTATCAATTTATCATAATAATGTTTTGATAATCATGTTATAGATACACGTATATATTTAATAAACTATCTGATTCTCTCTAAATTATAACAATGCCTTACGTTAAAATTCCCAGTTAATCGAATGACACGAGTTTTCAACTTCAGTAACCGCGTGTGGTTGACAAAGTTACTTTCGTATCGGACATTGAATCAAAATGTCAGATTCCAATACTGCCGAGCCATAATTTCTCGCGGCGGCACGCTAATTTCCTTTAACAGAATCGTTTTCGCGAATTTGGCCGTTTCTAACGATAAAGTACGGGCAGTCATTTCCGATCTATACATGTATTAATTTCCCGTTATAAGAGTATTTCCTAACTTTTCACAATTTTCCGTAAAGGATAACGTAAAAATAAATTATTTCTATTATTTTTATTCCGGAATAATTTTGCATTTGTCATGAAAATGGATTTCTTAAATAAAGTAAATAAAAAAAGAATTACTAAAATGATATCGCATCGCTAATATTACACATTACAAAAAATATCTCGGTATATATTAGGAATTTTCACGTATTTTCGTGCAAATGATAATTTGGAGCGGTATGTACTCTAATAATGCGGTATGTACTTCTAATAATAAATAGAAATTTCATGAATATCAAGAAGCAGAAATCTTTAATTTCAATTTCATGAGTCAATATATTCGATTTAGCGATTTAACTGAATTAGCCGCTATTTTTTATCACGAAGTGGGCCAATGGGTCAAATTAAAATTTGAGGATAGATGCACGCGAATATGTCAGGAGATATAAATTCTGACCTTACCACTATATCGAGCGAACAGGCCGAAAGAGTTTTTCTTTTACTAATTTTAAATTCGTGGAGTACGGAATTTCTACGGTGAAATCGTAGTGAATTAAAACTCCCAGAAATATCTAAAACACGCGCAAAAACTTACCGCGAAAAAAGAGCGAACAATAATTTGCCGTTATGAAACCGCGATCCGGTAAAAAAATAAATAATTAATTTAATTAAATAAATTCTTTCAATTTTTGAATTAATAATCGATAAAATTTTCGACAGCATGATACAAGATTGTTGAATTGTGTATCAAGAATTTTATTGCAAATTTAGTATATTTAGAAATATTATTTTTATGATAACTTTGTTTTTTTTAACTTGATATAATTTCAATGTAAATTTTAATTTTTATTTCTTGGGTCTGATATAATTTTAGCGTGGAAATGGCGCATTCTCTAGTCTCTCATTTCTCTGTGTTCTTGTATTATTATTCTTATTATTATTATCATCATCATCATCATCATCATCATCATCATCATCATCATCATTATTATTATTATCATTATTATTATTATTATTATTATTATTATTATCATTATTATTATCATTATTATCATTATTATCAGTGCGGTTTGGAGTCCGATATCGGATGGAGACGAAATCTCAGAGCTATTGATAACTGGGAAAACGGATATTTCCGGATGTTCGAGCAGGAGCAATATAGAGATAAGTTAAGAGATGAGAAAATATCCAATCAGATAGCCGAATAAAGCACTGCCTTTTGAAAACCAACAACGATCATTCATGTCCTGTTAATCTATCCGCGAAAACATAATACCGTTTAATTATCGATGATTTACTGCAAATTGCCGCGACATATCACGCATATTAATCTTCTCTCGTTCAAATATATATTTAAAATATTAATGATGTGCATTATTATCGTCAATTATATCTTTTCATGATCGAAAGCCAAGCCCTATTTGAAACAATTCTTTTTTAATTGAAACAATTCCTTTTTGTCATTCATCTAGGTCATTATTTTATGATTTCCAACAAGTGTAGTTTATATCGATATATTTTTCATGCAATCTCACTTTATTGTATTACATTGTAATTCAACTTTGAAAACATCGTACATATCGTGACACGAAAAATCTCCAGGTACATTTACATATTAAATTATATACGCGAGAATCCACGTGCGTGTATTAAAAGAAATTAATCTTCATTCTGTTATTGCTAAAATGTAAAATTGCCAGAATTGCGCTGCGATCGTTAATATTTGAAATGCAATGCGACATTTTATCGGAATACCTTTATGTAATGATGCATCTCGTACACGATATGAAGCGAAAACTTCTCTTCATTAGTTAGACTCAATTGCGATTCGATTGTGCATACATGAATTTTTTTAATGAAAATGCAAATTATTTTTGTCCTCTAAACGACGAAATAAATATATTGGATGCAATGTTGCGAAATAATTGAGCTCGAAATATTTGAATTCTGTCTCACATTTCTTACTAACGATTAAATAAGTCTTTCTTGAACGCGATTGACAAATTAAACGCGTTAATCTGCGTGGATAATATCTCGATAGTATTCTCTTCCTCTTATAATTAAAATAAGTAAAAATTAAAAGAGCGTGTGTGAGTACACATATATGGAACAAATTTATTAAAATATCGAATTTTTATTTGCAACAAACGAACATTTGCACTCTCCGTCGCGACACGAAATATAAATTATTACCGCTTTATTAATGTTGTTTTTTTGACAATATTGAATGAATTATTAAAAACAAGTTGGGAGATAAACAAGCTTATACAATATTTCGCATTTTTGTCAAATTTCTCGCTACTAAGGGAGAAAATATTCCGTAACTTTTATTTTTTATCATCATGATATTTATCTTGTTACTATCGGCGAACAAATTTATAAATTTGTAAAATTAAATGACTCTTTCGAATAATGTTTGATATATTTATTGACAAACAGATGGCTATAATTTTTCGCGTATTCCCACTGCATTTATCCCAATTCATCACAAATGGACAAACTATACTGTTTATCAATTTGATGTAACATTAATCAGAGTAATTCTATAACCAAATATACGAATTAACGATTTGTATTCGTTGAGTATCTTTCCGTCTGCAAAGTAAACAAATGTACTCGATAAGATAGAGTAAAAGTTTTTGTGAGAAATCCAAAGAGATAAATGAAAATGAATCGAATTGGAGCATTTCTGCGAGATTGCCGAAAACTCGGAGATCCGGATTCGAACGGATCCCGGTCCTCCAAGCTGCTTTCAATTTTACGAAAAAAGAAAAAAAGAGAGCAACGACCAACAAAACGTGCCGTCTCAGTATTGCGAAAGGATGGTTTTGTTTACGGCAAACTCTCGCGTTGAATGCACGACGCTCAGGCGGTAGGTAAATGAATTCTGCCGACGACACGACGGTTTCATCCTTTATATATGAGACCGAACAAGGAATTTATATCCTATCGCTTTCACGTAGTTTCAATGTATTACATACCAGCACGAGTTGTTGCATTTATCGTTTGACGTTTACTATATTTATGCAACGAGAAATATATTCATGCGAGCCGCAATCTTTCTCTAAACTATAATATTATTTAAGAGAAATAAAATGACGCGTCTTCGTAATTTTTTGCGTTATATCGCGAAGAATAAGTCGAAAAATAAAGCATTGTATGTGTACGCACGATTGTATCCTTGACAAGAAATTCTAGTTTACCACTGTCTATCCTCGAGCGAAATCGCTTCTCACCGATACTGATCCTTGTTGACACGCTTGCGAAGTGACGATGCGCTTCAATGCCGGAAATCATTTTCTCTGCGGAATAGCGGCAATCTAGAAGGCAACCGCCCGTTCCGATCGATCCGTCCGACAGTTTCATCCCGGTCGTGAAAAGGATTCAGAATGTCCATTCTACATCTTTTGACAACCGTTTTTGTGCCGTTTACATGCGCCTACTTCTTCTATACGCGTCTTTTCTACGTGCTGTCTCATTTTGACAAAATCATCAAATCTATAAAACATTAATATATCAAGATATGTATATAAATTGTTAGGTTTTACTATGAAAAGAGTCGTTAAGAGAGCAGCATGTCTAGCGCAATTTCCTAAGCAACAGTCACGTGTGTGTCATCATGTCATATGTCAGTCAGTATATGTATAATTATAATATATTACTGTGTTTCACGAGCAATGAAGAAGTCGTTTCAAAGATCAAATTTAGAGTTATAAAATAATCATTCATATATACATACATCATACATATACATTGATATTTTATCGATTTGACGGTCTCTACGTTGCTGCGATGAAAAAACAATCACGTGACAAATTAATCGCACTCTCTCTCTCTTACAGCATCCTGAGGAATTATTGAATATAATGCTATTTCTTCGCCGCATTTGATTACTTTAATCTCACACGATAAAATTTTAGCATTTGCAGTGATTCTCTCTCTCTCTCTCTCTCTCTCTCTCTCATATGTGTAGATTGTCTGATGTTTAAAAATTTACACAAGACTAATTTCGGTTTTATAATGGAGAAAATGAAAGAGAGAAGTTTTATCGTTACGTTTTAAGCGAGTTTGTTGTTGCCTATCTCGGCGATACATAGCCGCAAACTAACCAAAGCAATCACAAATCCTATTACACTTCTCTCTATTCGTGTTCGCAGTGTTGTCTACTTATTTCACTTAATATCTTTTGGATAATGCTTCAATATTCACTTAATAGAAGATAAATAAAATTAAGCAATATTATATATAAGGACAAATAATATTAGCATTTTTTCCTTATTATTACATTCGGTATCATTATAATTTTATATTTTTTAAACTGCATTCGTTATAATTTTATATTTATTTTTTTTAACTGAGGCTTTGTGCATCGAAAAAAGATTAATCCTTTCTCTCTTTTTCTTTTTTATATTATTTATCTTAATTAATTAAGAAGATTATTTATCTTATATATGTGTGTTTGTATAACGTCTTATATATATGTCTACACGAGACATTATATGCATATATAAATTATATAAATGTACAAAAAAGTGAAAAAATAATTTAACTCACCGGTTGGGCTGAATGTGGACCTCATGTGGATCTGAAATATAAATATATTCAAATTATATACATATATATAAAACAATGGCAAATGAATTAATGAATATTTCTAAAAGTAGTTAATCCACGTAATTAAATTTTGCATTTGGTTTTTAACAAACTTTTTTTACTAAAAAAACATTGCATAATTTACGAAAAATAATTTTTATAAAATGTGATAAATAAAAATCTAAAATTTTTTAGATTAATAATATATATTATGAATCTTTAAGCACAATATTGAAATATATTTCTCGTGTATCTATATAAAAATAATAAATATTTTAAAACTATTGTTGAGGAAAAAACGGATCAACATCACACATACGAGATGAACAAATAATTAATTTCACGAATAAAAAGTAACAAATTAAAAAAATTATAAAAGTTGCTTACCTCATGATTGCCCGATGCTTTCTCAGGTGATCACCTTCTTTTGTGGTCATTGTTCTTTTACAATATTCACACTCATTATTCACTGTTCACGAAAACGATCGCGCACATATCAATGAGTAAAATATCGACGGCACTTTGTGTATGACATTTCCGATGGTAATCACACGCGACACGCACTTTATTCAAACTGATAGAACGAGGATAAAAGTTACATTTGCATGAAACTACAACTTGCTCATTTGAAAATCGCACGGTCAACTTTCAACCCCTTACCCATCTCGGCAGTGCTAATTTCTGTTACTAACTCGCGAATGATATACGCTCGTATTTTAGGATAACTTTATCATATTTACGTTATAAGCGAATAAATGTGTAAGTTGAAAACGACATTAAAGAAATAAATATTGCTCATTATAATATTACAAAAAAATATAATTAGATTTACTCACTATTCGCTCGTGATGTAAGCTTTGAATAAATCCGCAAATTATGCGTCTTGACAAATTACAACGATGTATTTTAACAGCGAATTTACGTGATGTGTGGTTGAAAATTATGGGATTAATAACGGCTGTAATTAAACGACTTAGTAATTAAACGCGTTGCAACATCGCTCGACTTGGGGTCAATTTATACCGTACTCACCATGTTCTGTTAATGATTCGAAGAATACGAATATAAAGAGCACGAGAACGACATCGGTTATTATCGGCGAGTCGAGTTGACAGCTTATAATTGATAGAATTAAATCGGGAAAACATGTATGTCATTGATAAATAGTCGAATATATATATATATATATATATATATATATATATATTACATCTTTTTGTTACTCGAAACCGTCGCTGGGATACTCTTACGTCTCATTTATCGCGGGAGTTAATCAATTACGCGCATAATAATCGCTAATTGTGATTGTCATTGGACATCGAGTGTAAAAATACTACTTTTCGCGTTTTCCTCGAAAACAAATATAAAGAGATTAGAGCCGCTCGTGCGACTAACATAAGGAATGCAAATATTATAAAATACGAGCGTCAAATGCAGTGTCGTAATGATTCGTTGCGATATATTAATTCGCGAAATATTGAACATATTGTGAGACGAGTGCGCAATACGTATAACCACACGACGTATAAATACACACACGAATCGCGCTACCTTGCCGTTCGAGCGTTGCCGTGCGAATGACAACAAGATCACGGCATGTAAACAACAGCGTCGCTAGACTCCGCAAAATACGAGCGCCGCGTGGCAGATAGTTTGTTGTCACTACGAAATATTCATGTGACGCGCTACAAAATAAACGTGGAATATATTTCGCACGGTCTAAAAATTTTAAATTGATCATTAATAAACGACGTTAACGCGTCACAGTTTTTCGTCACCTTTAAACGTTTGATTCTGCGATTCTTTTCCATGATTATTTTTCAATTAACGATTTATTACATCTAGTCAGATCAGCAAACGATAATTATTATGTCAGCTATTCGTTATTTTCAATATTGCTATTTTCAATATTATATTTCTATATGGATATAATTAGTACATAATTATATTTTGCAATCAACGTGTTGCGCGTATTACATTAACTGTACCAAAGTGAGTGTTAACATTTTAATCATTTTTGACTTATAATTTGGAGATGGAGAAATTTTACGAATTATGTCACATAAATATCTAATTTTTCTTTTCATAATAAACTAAAAAAAAGAGAATAAAAAAATTAAAAAAATTGAGAATTATAAAAAAGATAGATTATAGAGACTTTTAGTAATTTTGCACTAGAAAGAAAAAGCATACATCATTATATGTTATCACAAATAAAGTGTGTAAAATTTTAATTTCTTTATATACATTTGTTAAAAGAAATTTTGTAACTTGAAATATTATCCTCGTATCTTTACAATATCATATATATCGCGTTAAAAATATGGGTGTACTCTCGATTATAATATTTCTTTATATATACAATGTTTTATTAATCACGATTTTAATATTTCAATTTTCTGCATCGTGATGCACTTATTTCAATTATTTTTTCCCCAGCATAACTTGTGTTATCGAGAAAGACACACACGTGTTGGCATCTCTTGCATAATAAAGTTTGCTTTCCCGGTACAGCTGTTAAAATAATGTCAGCCGTGGCGTTTATCGTCGTGTAAGCTTGTCCGAACAAACGGGCAAGGTCGAAGGAGGAAGTCCTGGGCACATTATTCCGTATTAATCCCGAGTGATTAACATTCATGACGCGAATTAGCCGGTTGTATTGCCGCGTATTCACGGACAGACCGACAGACCTGCAGACTGCTTCCAACAATGCTTCCGAATAATTAGTAGTCCGCTCGTTTGAACGGCGTTGCGGTACAACAAGAGAAACGACGATGGTTAGAACGACGTGGTAGTTGGGACTTGTACATGTATCGCTAATTCGATATTTCCCTTAATCCCAAAGTTTCGAAGCGTCTCAATCGTGCTTCCCGATATGGACCGCATTAAACGAGCGATGCCGCTGACATTCGGAAATATTTCACTTCGAGTTTGACCTTTGAGATTTTTTCCCGAATTGTCCTACGTGAATACGTATCTTCCATACATGTATATACCGCATCGAGATATATGCATCGAGAATTAGTTAGTGAAGTCAGCTGACACGAACGCAGCAGTATCGATCGTATGCGTGATACTCGCTGCGTTATAATATTGTGGCAGCTTATGAATCCGATTGAATCAATTTGAATGTTTTCACGAGAGAGAGATATTCAAATTAAGATTCTATGTCACTAAAAAAGCAAATATCAAAATTAAAAAGTAGAGATAAGTAGATGAAAAAATTGTCTTAAAATAAAAATTGTTCTAAAATAAAATTAATCAAATATTGCAGAAATACGAGGAGAGCGTCTCTCTCAAAACACAATGTCATTTCGTTATATAATGCAATCTCATAAGCCGTTATCTTTTCAACATTGTGCAAAACGAATTGCTTCGAAGGAAGCGAGTTCAATTGAGCTGATTTTCCAAGATATTGAAAGAAAATATATTCATGCACGACAATTCCCGATGTAAAGTTACGATGAATCCTAAAGTGAATTCTTCGACAGTTTCTGGAAGCTGTATTAGCATACAGCTCGGCCTCTTACGAGATTGGTTGGCGCGGTGGTAGCGATGGTTAAAAACACCTTTTCAACATCAAAAACAGGGCACAGTAAAAAGAGGCCTTTCCTATACAAACATTCATTCCTCTAAAGGGTCTCTCGATGTATACTAAAGCAGAGAACTTTAACGAAAGAGGAGAGAATTTCACGCAACATTATGGTAAAAAGAATACAGTGATTTACAATGCGATGTGAAAGAGCGGCATTAATATTCCTGGCATTAATATCATTTTTTGACCCGATTACCAGAGCGCGATATTTTTTTATTATTTATTATTTAAAATTTTATAATTTAATCATCAAATAAAAATTTACAGTCCGGAAAACAACATTCCGTTATATTTTATTATAAATTAATATTCATATATTTGGAAAACACGACTCTCTGAAGCGTCGCGAAAAATGTTTAGCTTAATATTAAACATCAAAATTATCGCGTTATTTTTAATAATTATATATACGCGAGTGAATTTTTCCCTTGATACCATATTTAGAAGCAATCAATTGTATATACCTATACGCATAAATGCTTTCTATAATTTATCATCTAATTTATATACATTTTATATCAATTTTAAATTCATATAAAATTGAGATCAAAACATTCCGAGATATTTTCACAATGCATAAAACATTGCTGCAAGCTGGCTCTTTGAAATGCCAAATAAACAAAAATTTAAAGCAATTATAGTTAATTTTAGTCAAAAATATAGTCTTTATTCAAAACAAACAATTCGCTATTTTGCACCATTATTTATATACAATGTGATTTTTTAAATATAGCTCTCATTGTTAGTTCTTTGTTATGGAAAATAGGATTGCATTTTCAATGAAAAGCTACATTATGAAACACACCGCATCAAAATTCGAAACTCAAGATTCAAATGAGTGAGCACTCAAGGGAATTAACGTTAAACATTTTCCACAAGGGAGATTATTCATTACGACAACATTTATTTCTATGTGCCTATCTGTGTTTGTCCCGCAAAAATATTCGCAATTTTCGATGCGGATGCAACGATGAAATATCTCGACGCAGCGAGCGCGAGCACCTGTGGCATTCGTCGATATCACCCGAACACAAAACGAACTCATTAAACTTGCGCAAAAGTATTCTTTCGTCTTTAACTAGATTTGATTCACTCGGAGAGAATTGTTAAAACTTTAACAGTATTACACTTATCTCTTTTCATTTCTTACAGCTATATCGTTTTATATGACCACCAAAAATTCAATCATCATCTACTATGGCTCAATCATTTTTTCGAGCACACGCACATACATGTACACATTTATTTTAAAACTAACTCATACATTTCTCACTTACACATGCGCAGACATGGCCTATGATGTATGTATCGTATTTTTTCTGCTTTCTTTCTTTATTCTTTTTTACATTAATAATCAATTTGAATATCAATATGAAGGTGGAATTGCAATTTTATCTTTAAATTTTGTGCTACAACTAAAGTGATGATTATGATATCTGCGATTTTACGATTATCGAATATTTTTGTTTACATTTATGAAATAAATTTAAAAAAAAGTTGTTTTTATCGTAGAAATATTACTGTTTTATCCCGAAAATTTAGATTAAATAGAATAGATAGTTTTTGGCATCTTGATAATATCTAGGCAATTGATTTAGTTATTATATAATAGATTGGTATATGAGAAAACTAATAGGCTTTTGATATCTCGCGCAGTGAATAAACTAACATCCTTACTCTAACGGGCTTCAACTGCGCTTGAGAAACTTTAGTTAGCAAAATACGCCGTCGGCTAAGCCATTACCAGCACGTTAGAAACAATTAAGTTACTCTATTTGGCCGCCGAACTCAACTATGAGTTTATTTTGTCGGCTCCCCTCGTTCTTTGCCTCATCAATAGCTGCCTGATTATAAAGTTCAAAGGCTGAAGCAAAATCTTATTTCAAATAACTTTGCTTTTATCCACGTTTTCCAAAAGTATGTTTTATTTGATATTTAGATACGCATGATGTTAAAAAATTTGCAACAAAAAATTTAAAAAATTCATCATTCATCGATTACTCATTCATTCATTCAACATTTCATGTCTCCTCTCTCTTTCTTTCCTTCTTTTCCCCTTTCTTCTTATTATTATTCATCAGTATATAATGCTAGACGTACATGTATTTATTCCATGATATTAATTTGGACTTTGATTATATTAATTATAATACGAAAAAATGGAAAAACGGAAAAATCTTTTGTTTTTTTTTCTATTTTATGTACATATTAAGATATAACGAAGATTTGAGGCTAACAAGAGTTTATAACTTTCAATACATATATAAATAGAAAAACAATATAATTCATATAATTAATATAATTCAAGAGAATGTATTACAAATAAGGGGAACCAATATGTTACGTAAATCATATTAATATCTTGTTATCCTTTTACGAGAAATCATTGCTCTTTATATATTTCTTAATTATAATAACTATTGAACTTTTGTTCTTGCAATAAGATGCGGAAAGTGGCTTTACTGGAGCTGTTTTGCTAAGTTTTGCATTCTCCGCGTTTTAGCGAACATTTGCATAAATAGCGAATATAAAGCCAAGTTTTCGAGCGCTACGTACTTACGTTAATCTTTAACTGTAGGTGCCATTAAAGTTTGGTTTAGCTCTTTTCATGGAAACGATGTCACATGGCCTTATAACTTGATAATTTTTTACTGTAATGTCTTTTTCTCTCTCTACACTATGGAATACAAAAATAAAATTATATAAAAACAACTCGCGCTTTATATCGCTTGTCCATAAAGATATATAAACACTTTAGATTAAATGTACATGCAACTCGATGTCAACGATTTATATTATGTCAAACTTGCTTTGAATAATCATTAGTTTTATAAATAATCATGTTGTCAAATTAAAACAGTTTATTTTGTATTATTTAAGGCAGAAAAATCTATAATTTTCTTTTCTTCATGAAAAGAATTTATTCATGACACTTTTGACACGTCCTCTCTTTTTTTTATAATGAGAAACGCCTGTTGCAACGAATGATAATCGCAACGTAAATAAAGTGTAAGCAATATCGTGTAAGCTATAGTAAGCGAATGTGACATCCGATATTACCTCATACATTTAGAGACAGGGAATATGGTTGCCTCTCTGGATTTCGCGCAAACTTTCGGCACAAATCTCAATCAATCCTTTCGGGGAGTTCTCGTTAATTTCACGACAAATTGAAATTTTCGATGATGAAAAGAATCCCGTGTAGAGGCGTAGAAGAGCGTATCGATACATCCAAATAAAACCAATTGTAGCGTTAGCCAATAATGCCGAAAGCTACTCGGTGTTTCATTCATGCAGGAATCCATTAATCTCTCGCTTCAAGCGAGTCGTTACGTTTTTAATTCGAATCTCGTAGCTGGACATTGGGACTCTTCTCTACTTGTACCGTGGACAACATCATTGATTTAAGTGAAAATAGACGTCGGAGATAAATTTAAATTCAGTTTCTATCGTTGGGAAATGTTCGTGCCCCAAAAGCACTCAGGTGCAAAATTATGAGCCGCAAAGAAGCAATATCGCCATGTAATATCACGCTTGTGAATGATTAAATAGGATTCGCAAGAAGTCGGACGCGGTGCAGCGGCAGTCATCTGCTTCTGAGAGGTCCTTGTGCCGAGTTCACGCCACCAGATGCAAATGCACATTATTCAGTTACTTACACTTCCATTCTCAAAAGCTATGTGAATTTGTATCTATACGTTAATGCGGAAAGCTTGCCGCATTTCCAACGACCTACTCTTCCACCCACTCTGTTAATGCACGACAACGTACGCGCGAGAGTCAAGACAGACAATGTCAACGAGAAATTCTGTTTAGTCGACTCTATACACTCTCTGATTCGATTAGTTGCATTTATCATGAACAGATTTGAATTAAATCCAAGAATCTTATGCGATTGGAGTAGAAGAGATTTTATAAGCTAATTATACGTTGAGAGACACGTTGAGAGCAAATCTTGAATAAATTATTACGAATAAATGTATCGATATATTTTGTTAATAAAAATAAAATGTTAGTGATACGCATGTCGCTGCCAGTCATAAAAATTAATAAACAGATTCTTTTTCTACTCAAACTCAATACGATGACAATTTTAACAAAGTGTAAAAGGTGTATTAAATAAAAAGTGGGAGACAAGAATGAAAATTATCCAAGGAATGATGTAAAGAGACTGAAAAGTTGTTACAAAAGCGAGAAAAACTCAACACGAAAAAATTTTTCATTATTTTGCTTCAAATATAATATTTTTAGATTGAAAAATAGTAATAGCAGTTGCAATTGTGCGTGCTGTACTTTCTTCATTCTCGCAGTTTCGCGTTCTTATTACGAAGGAAAAATTACCAGCGTAAAATATATACGAAAGCTATAATTAAGAGAGAAGTAAAATTATGTCAGCAGTTAAATTACAACACAATGCTGAGTCATGAGATATAAAGAACATCACGAATTTTATTTGTCTGACTACTAAAATATTTTTGTTTATATCTACTTTGTGAAAACCTTGTCAATTTTATTTGTTCGTGATCTGTTTTCGAGAACTTTCGCCAATTTTCTGAACACAGATCAGTTCAAAAAGAGAAGAGCAAAAATATAAAACAAAGAAATATTCCTTGAAATAGATATTTTGTTGAAAGGAGAACTTTTTATATCTCTTGTAACTAAACTATTATAATTTTGTTATCGGAAAAATGACTGATATTACAAGATAGTCAACTTTAAATCAATAATAGATTCTAAAGGGATCTTTGGGCGAAAAATCCCTTTAGAACGGTCCTTTTTCATCGTACCTCGGGCACTTTTGATGATCGAAACGATTTTATCGAAACGAATCGAGGTATAATTCGTAAAAAACGTCCGTGATTAGAGAGGATGCTATATATCACCGATGATGTGATCCATACGAAATATACCTTTTGATAAGAACATTTAGGTCAAAATTCCTTTAGCCTATACTCGTAATATGTGTTTTATCAACACTTGTCCCCTTTTTCGCCTAGCTTCGGTCGATCGTGCTGAATTCGCTTTTTCATCAAGCCACGAAAATCCGCAATTGCTGGAAGAAAAATTCAACAGGACTGGCGAGGATCTGTAGAGAAAGCTGATTGCATAGCTCTATTCAAAGGGATTAAAACTACTTCGAAATTACGCGACCTCAGCTAAAATGGAAGAGAGAAAAATTATCGCATTTGCACCTTTAATTATCGCAAATAACATAATTTTAGAAGATAATTTTAAAAGAATGAACGTGCACTCTTCATTAGCATTTATATAGGTAAACATAATGTGAGTATTAAAATATGCGCGCAGATGCTACAAGTAATTAACCCGACGACAAAATTTTTCGAAAAAAAAAGGCTAATTTATATTTGAGAGGGTCATTAAAAAATACGCGCAACGATAATCGTGGTTTCGTAAACAGAGTTAAAACGACGTTTTCAATTAACAATACCGACGTGCGCAAGGCAGTCGCATAATTAGCATTTTGCCGACGACTATAAAGCCGACGGCCGTATTGTCTCACGCGAGAGTACAGCTCTTGGAATTTTTTTCATATTTTTCATATTCGATTAAATATACATATACACTATAATGTAGTTATTAGTGTAACGAGGCATGCTCTATGCGATCATGCGTATAATCAGAGCGATTATTTGCTCACGCTGTACTATAATTGTTTTATGTTGCCAATTGTTGGCTTACTGAATAATCACAGATGCAAAATTGATCGAAAAGCTCGACAAATATTCGACAAAATATATAACGTTGTTAATAATTATTAAGAAAGACTTAGATAAAAAGAAAGATTAGGCAGTTATTACTTTCAAGATTATGAATATTGTAATTAAATTTTCGTCGCTGCTGATTGTGTAATATAAATTGATAAAATTTCTGAGAAATTTTATCAAGAATTTAATAGTGAATGCACGCGTGTTTCAATTTTCAGTTTTAATGAAACTACGCTCTTCAATTTTCGGCCATTATAAATATAACGAAGTACGTTTTTATTCTTTATCCATTAGACTATGACATTTTAATTGCACGAGATTTGCATATCAGATTTTAAGTCCAAGTGGAATCGTTAACGATCTGAATAAAGACCGTAAAAAAAATGCAGTTAGCCTGCAATATCAGCCAAGTGTGTTGATTCCCTGAAGTCAAGAATGAGAATATTCGACATTTGAAACCCGGTCCGAAAAGAACGAAAGAAAGGGATGGCTTTTAGTTGAATCAAATGGGTGAAACTTTGTGAAGGAGCTCGCTTAAATTTCGGATTCACGCTTGGTTGAGAGGATGAGCGATTGAATATTCTACGCAGAAGAATGAAGAAGAGCAGGAAGAAGGAATGAATAGAGCGTTACAAGAGAAGGGAAGAGAAAGAAAGATCTCTGCCATGATTGACCTGAGTTCTCGTTCTATCTTCGTCATCTGCATGTTGAGATTGCCATTTTGATATCGTCACTATCTTCTTGGAGTCGTTGTCTGTGTATACGTGTGTAGCCTTTGTCTAGATGTATGTACTGTAAAAAGAGAAAAAAGGATCAGCTAAAAATAGGATTAAAAGATGATGTATTTTTCATCCAGCAATTTATTATACAAAGCCTATTTACTTAACAAAATTATATTTAAATTATTTCAAGAAGAAACATTAGAAATAAATCTTTTATGAGCAGCATTAATTGATCAGCTGATGATTATGAAAAATGTAATGCTCGCTTTCTTTCTTTTTTTAATCTTTTCGTACTCTGAATTAGAAGAAAATGAAAGAAGAACAACGCAATTGCTTTTAAGGAAGAGATTAGTAACTATTCGTTTAAAGAATTTTTAGATTGTGTATACGATAGAGAAATGGAATGATAATCAAAAGGAGAAGAAAAATATTCCCTTTCCAAATAAAATATAAAATAAAATTTTGTAAAATTGATTGAAGATTAAACAGAATATTTAAATAAATAATTAAATTAAATTAAGTAAATATGTCATGCGAGAAAGGAAAAAGGAAAAGAAGAAGAGAAAAAAGAAGAGATTCCTTTATATATTGATCTTCTCGAGAGGCACGCACATCTCAACCGCAGAATAAATGCATCTCCTTTAGAATACAAAGAGGATAAGGAAGATAAATCCGATTTCAAAACGACATTGCACGAAGGCGAGAATTAGAACTGACGTCATGTGGCAAAGATGAAGCCCATCTTCGAGATGTCTTGAAATTAACTTGAGAGTATATACGTCGCTCGGCACTTGGCCTACATCATGGATGTTACATCGAAGGATATTGCATTGCGAGGACTTTTTATCTCGATATATGTCGCATGTACCTGCGTGATATAGCGGATATAGCGGATATTTAATATTATTAAAAAAATTTGCTGCTTAAATTTAATAAAGATTTTTCGCGATCAATTACATCGCTAGATATATTCTGCGGAAATAAATTTTGGAATCCTGTCTTGTTCGTATTAGTAGTAAAATAAAAAAAAAATATTTTTTATTACTTTTACTACATATATTTATTGCTCTCTATACGCTTGAATAAAATTCGACCAAAAATATTAATGTTAAAAATATCGAAATGTATAATATATACAAATATTCAACAATACCATTGTTGCTTAATATTTCTCTGAAATAATATTGTATTGTTTAAAAGATTATGTTTCAATGAATTATATAAGCACAAATTTCATTAATTATAATGAATTTCATTAATTTTGGAAAATAATTATCGATCAAAGCATGTACACAGCTGAATTCTTGATGCGCTTTAGAGGTGTTTCGATAAATCCCAAAGCGATGAGAACACAAAACATCCATTGTCTTCTATACGAATAAAATTTGATGTTATATCCTATTAGAATAAAAGTAAAGTTCCAATAAGATACATTGATATATAAATTATTATCTCATTAAAATTGTAAATATTCTATTACATTGCTATTATATCTTCAGATTATATATTCGAATTAGCTAGTTAATCGCGCTAATCGGGATAAAAAGTTTTCGATTGTCATCCGTTATCCGATAAGCGATCAATAAATTTGATTGATTTTGCATTTGACGTTTGAATGATTAACAGCGTTATTATTTGTTTCTATTATTATTTAGATATGTAAATAATTGTACAGTTTATAATGTGCTATAATGATCAAAGTCAATAAAATAAACAAACATGTCGGAACGTTATTTGTTACATTACAATCCATTATTTTGCAAAAATCGTGAGATGCGAAATGCATCTTGTGTAATTGAGGAATATCAGCTACATAAATATACTTGTTTTACGATGCTGATTTTCTAATAATGGTATGCTACATTAAGTAGAATGCGCAGTAGATCAGTTCTAATTTATGAGAGAGAAAATAGAAATGAAAGAGAAAGAGATTTTATTCCAATTATTTAATGCTTTTTTTTAATAAGTTTAATGCTTTTCCTTTTCTTTTCTTTTTTTTTAATTTAACATTCCAAATTTTTATTTTTCTATGCTTTCGAGATTAAGATGAGAAATCGGAAAGAGAGGAAGAGAAAAAGAAAATAAAGGAAAAAACAAAGCGACGCAAAGAGAGGAAACGGAAAATGAGACGGAAAATCTAGACGGAATGTTTATTCAATCGCAATATCGAAGCCACTTTTAGAATTCTATTCGAAAAGAAGTAACGAATGAATCAGACCAACGTTCTTCTAATTACATTGCAAAAATTGTGTGCTCTTCCTTTCCTTAATGTAAGTTTCATTTTCGAAAATATCTGCTAAAAAAATAATTTAGCACGGAAATCAAAGCTGTACATTATGATTTTTAAGAAAAAAAATTTAAATCAATATAGAATATATATATTGGAGGACAGTCACTTAGAAATAGTTTTTCAATATTAATGTAATTATCATTCTCAACAAGAAGTTACAAATTTGCTTGAAATTTATATCTTTATAATATAGTGTGAAAATAAATCTGCTTTAATATCAATAAATGATATTAACAAGTATAATCAAATCATTAATGATGATAACATGCTATTAATGTGTTAAATGCTCAATGTAATGCAAATGAAAGTATATTAATAAAATTTAATATAAATTATAATATACTTATGCATTTTCTAATAGGACTGTGGGATTGCAACGTAATTAAAGCAATTAAGCAAACATTAAATTAAACATTAAAAATTAATATTAATAATTGCGAATAATCGATTACTTAAATAATTGTTTGACAATTTTATCATAAATTGAATCATTACACAAACATATGCATTAAAATTTATGTGAAATTTTATAAATAACATTTTTATATGTATTCGTGATATATAATATCGTGAGAAACATCTGTAAAATTCTGCACACAGCGCGTGAGAGCCACTTTCGGGTGGCTTTAAGTTGATAAAAGTGGAGTAATATGAGAGGGAAATGTGTAACAACGATGAATTTCATGGAGCCGGGAATTCTTTCGATCGGTCAAGTTTCGCAAAAAGTCAAGACGATGTTGTTCGGGTCGATCTGAACGTGCTCGACCGTGAGAAATTTCAATGCAGTTGCAATTGCAATCAGTCAATGCTTCGCGATCTGCCCTGTGGCTGACTTACAACGATTATTTCTACTGTATCACTCGCTCGAATATATCGCGGATGGACGTTCAAAACGGATACAAATATTCAAAATGTTTGAATACACGGATGATTGAATCAGTTTTCAATCTGTTCATTGCTATGCTTTTATAATGTACGTCAAAGTTGAATTTATATCGAGATTCCGTAAAGAATAAAATATCTATTGCGAACGTTTAGATGCAATTTTTGCACAAGTGAAATGGTTTACAAATTTGCGATTTATAAAATTTACGAAACATGCCGATATTCTATAGTTCCGGTCTATGATTCGTTACGCTAAAAAGAGAGAGCGCTTTGTGTTTTCTTCGAGAATATTTTCTCCGACACAATATCTTAAATATCAACGATATCGTGTTGCTCTTGCCAACGATGTTGATTGTGAGATTATTTTTTACGCGCGCGTATTTTTATGCGATCCAATATAGTTTTACGAGCGAATGATTCAGCTATCGAGCTTTCAGAACAGTGGATGATCGGACGTATCAGTGTTTAATAATGAAGGAGAAAGAAAAGGATTGCAGTTTTGGATTGTGCGCATCTACCTAACAATAATAATTTGTGTGAGTTTGCGTGTGGGACAAATTTTACTTAAAGTTGCTCCTTGGGACATCAGTCTAATGTTTTTATCACGAGGAATTTTTTCGCGATTTACATGGCGTGGAATAGAGGAGAATCCTCTGAAAATTTTTATCGCCGTTTTCATGCTATTCTGATCTGCTTAAATGGGCCACATGCGAATCATCTCGGCCATATAGTTAGCCCGCCTGTGGCCGCGTTTTGGCCGCGCTTTGGTGACTCGTTGTTTTCAATTAGCGTGCTTAAAGCTCTTCAACACAAAGTCACTTAAAGTTTAAATAGCATCTGAGAGCAGCCATAGATATGGTGGAAGTATGCAAACGAGTTTGCTGCATGGCAAGAAACTTGGAACGTTCTAATGTTTATCTAACAATTGGATCATTTCCAATCAATTTATACATTATTAGTTTAGTGTATATATATATGTGTATAATCACACAGACACATACACACGTGCGCGCATATACACAACAAAAATTGAAATATAATGCCTGCATCTAACGCAATTTATTCAAAAACTATATTCATTCAAAACCACAAAGGAATTTTATGAATACACTCTACATTATTACATACACATATGTATACATTGATACATATTATTATTCCTGTCGTATTACTGTTGCTATAACTCGAGTAATAATATAATTTTGCAATTAGTTTAATAGTTTAATAATATTTAGTGTCGCGAAAGCTCGTAAACCTGCCGCAATGCATTTTGATAAGAATAGACAAGATATTATTAGAAGAGCCCAAGAGCACGTGACGACGAATGCGATCTGAGTTATTAATATCTGGCTGTGAGATCTGCTTAATCGCTTTTCGCGAAGATAAACATCATTCGAGCCACGTTTTAATGAATAATAAATATGTATCGATCAATGTGTCGTCAGATTTAACTATGAATCGTTAGGATAAACTCATGACTCGTTTTATTACGTGTTAGTTCTTGGCATGACAGCCAATTATCTTTTAACTCTTTCTTGAATACTTCAAGTCTTTTATATGTTTTTAAAATTGTGTTATGTTAAGTGAGTGCTAGTGCGATTTAACTATATTTCACAATTTTTGATTCAATATTATTCCACTTCTCGTCGTTCTTCTCCAATAATGGTTTTATCATGTTCATGCTATTGTGTTATTTCGAGAATAAGCTGGTGATGGTAAAATTCGCACACAAATTCGTTGTAAGAAGATTATTATCAAATCGTTTATTTCTCGGTCGAAGAGATATAGATTGTACAATGCGAGTTATCAAGAGTATTAGAAAATTTTTTGGTAAGTCTGTTTTCTTTTAAAAATATAATGAGTTGCTCAAAAAAAAAATCCAAAATCCATGGCTGCTATGCCTTTCCACATGTGTATATTGAAATTTTATATTTGTTTAATTTTTATATTAATTTTATATTTTTTTATATTTATTTATATTAAAATTTTATATTTAAAATATCTGCTAGCTTTCGACATAAATAAAATAATAAGATTGATACATTTTAAAATATCTTAATATATAATTGAGACAATTCTCTCCAGAAAACTTATCTTACTTTTTTTAACATATATATTTTAACTAACTATTAGCGTAATCGCTTGTGAAATGATTGATGAAAAAAATCGCTTTTCTCGTGTTCTCGTCCCGGGAAACGAGGCATCAGATTATAATTCCCCGTAGAAATCGCTGACACATAGTCGTGACAGATGACGAGTCTTCGGAGATCGGGGTTGCAGTTGGCGGGGTGAACAGGGGACAGAGGTAGAGGGCGTGGTATCGGAAGGAAATTCCTTAAGCCTACCTTTCATCTACATTGCTCGTTATTAATTTCGCGAGCCGGTCGACGTGCCAAACCTGCGGAACTGGCCTTTAGTCAGCGTTTCGAGACTCGGGCAATTAATCACGCGTCTGACCGCGCTCAAACTCCGAACGCAGATATTATCCTTCGCTCGCTGTCCCGTAACCACCGACGTCTTCCGTTACCGATATGGCACTTCATTACGTCGCGCGACATATTCGATCAGTCCTACTAATCACGAGGGAATATCCGATCCACACAGATTTCGCTAACGGAATAGCTACGTCGCGAGAAATGCCGGAGCCATAAATCTCAACTTCTCAAGCGGATCTGTAAATTTATATAGAATACTGATTTAGCATGCAGCGTATTCTCTTTTGGAAATATATAAAGCTAGCCATTCTATTTCTTTTGCCATTCTCTCTTTCTCTCCCTCTTTCTCTTCTTATTTTTTTAATATTCATGAAGACAATACTATTATTGGCATCGAGAATAAAAGGCTAAAGGCGCCAGAAAGAAAGAAGAACAACACTTTATAAGAATTTTAAATCATCAAAAGCAAATCTTATTCATACGCAAATTTCAGCGTGAATTGCGTAAATTTTGGCGACAACTTTGTGAGGTAAATAGAAAACGGTAGCGGTGAGATAAATTCCTTGTAATTATCTCAAATAATTTGAAGAGCGCGTACACACATATGTAAATATATATATCGTAATAATTAATCTTGACAATTCAATTATAAGTCTATCTCTGATAACAGCGTGATAATCATACGACGTTGATTTTTATCGTAAATATGGATAATAAATGTCGACAATAAATTGTAGATTATTATTCTATCGCACTGGAAAATACATAATAGCTTGAGATGATAAAAGCGATTATAAATGAGGACTCTCCAGCGCACAAGATGACATCCACTCTTTAATCGATCGCTTAAATATAACGTACAGGAAACTTAAAATGTTTTCTCATTACAAAAAAAATAGCTTTTGAAATATCGAAAAATGAAAAGGACAATCAAAGACGGTCGATTATCTGTGATCAACATTAGATTAACGCTTCTGATTTCATCAATTTTTTAAATTTTGTCTTGTTGAATGTTTTGTTCAATGCTTAATCTAAGCAATCAAAATTCGCGAATAAGAAAAAAAGATCTGTTTATTACTAATAAATTTTTTCGCATAAATAAAATTTTATAGATTAATGTACATAAAGGCAACACAAAAGACTTTAAATAATAGAAAAATGAGAGAAAAACATTTTGTGCTAATGTCCGTTATTGCCTGCAGAATATGCTGCGAAACAAAGAAATTAATTATTATCCGAAAGTAACTTTGTTCTGATGTAAATGATGTTATTTTCTTGGAACATTTTGCGAGAAAATTTTGCATGCATAGACCTTAAATGTTATCGTCAAGAAAAAAAGAAAGAAAGAGAAAATTATTCAATTTTTAGATATATCTTATATTTTTATCTTCAAAGAGATTATCTAAAACGTATTATTGTGTAAATAGAAAATATGAAAATATAATGTTGTTATCATCTTTTTGTGTTATAAACAAATTATTCTATTTTGTTGAATATTGTTCAAATATAATAATTATTAACAATTATATTTTCCATGAAATTAGCATGTATGATAAGTTTTGAGTTAAATCAATGTTAATTCAATTTTGGATCCTCTATTCTCTTGTTGTCCGGTAAAGACATTGTAAATAGCTAAATCCATTCCATTAGTACATGTTTTCTCGCCTTTTAAATCACAAATTAATTCCAGACGCGAAATTATGGGCACTCAAGTACCATGTGTGTATGCGAGCTTAGAAAATTCCACACAAGCGAAGAGTTTTGCGGGATGCATTCCGCGGAAATCTGAGAATCCTCAGCATTGCTGGCATTGTATCGCGTGCATTTTCGTACATTGCACTCTCTCTTTCTCCGGTTCTCACTATCATTTCTTTGCTCATATTCTATGCAGTACGATAATAAAAGAATGCAAAAGAGCAAAATTTTATATGAAAGCTTGTATTCTTCTCGACAACCTTTTTCTCGCAATTTTAGCTTTCTCCATTTTCCTCCTCGATATATCATCATATTCAAAAAGGAATTTATATAATTAACTTATTAATATTTAATTGCCCAAACTTTCTCTGTCTTTATTATTGAAATAATAACTTTTTTATGGAAAATTAATCCTAAAATAAAAAAATTAATTAAATTGTTTTAAAAATAATGATGATACATACATTTTTAGAAAGAATATTTAATTTTTACTTTTAAATTATATTTCCAAAAATCAAATATATAAATTCGTGTATTTAATGGTAAATTTATTACAAAAAGAATATTCATTATCGCAACGATTCGAAGCTTATTTCTATAATTAATTAATATGCAAAGAACAGAATTCATTTATTCTTTCGAATTAACTTTTGGGATGCTACGTCAGTATAATATTTTACACAATATAACAATTATTTTGGCATAATTTGTAAATCTCATTATTGGCAAAATAAATTGCATTTTATCGAAAAATAGGACAATTAAGAAGTTACTTTAGTCAATTTCGACAATTTCATTCAAAATATATTTTGCACTGATTTTCGAGCCAAAAATGCGTTCTACGTGAATAAACTCACAGAGATATAGACACAGCTATTGAAAAGATTCGAAAATTTAGAAAAAGAAACATGAAAAAAGACATCCGCCGTTTTGATGAATTCTATAAGTGTGTGTGCGTGTGTGTGAAAAAGAGATTCCTGAACTAGTTTTTGAAGTTATTCCTGAATTTACGTGCGGATTACACCGTGCATTTTCTCTAATTAATTTTTGTTGCTACCTTTGTCATTTCCACATTATATTGGGTGTATTTTTGCTAAATTTTTAATTTTCTTATGGTCGTGATTTTCGTCGACAAAATGGAAAGACCACAAAAAGAAGGAAGACCTTCAATGTCTGATACGATCTCTGGCAAAAAGCCATATTTAAAATCGAAAGAAACTTTAATCCTCCGTGATCGTATTCATCGTACTTCGTGTGCTTATAAAAGTCAAACATCGTAAATATGTAGGGTGGGTTACGGTAGGACTATCTCTGCCCAGGCCAATACAAACGGAAAAGACTGTCGTCATAAAATATATGCGACGGAGCTATAAACATCATATTACATCATGTGTTTTAAGTCGGCTAAAATATTCGATATCCGCTGTTGAATGACAAAATATATTAGATTGTTGCATACACGCATATATAATATTAATGTTATATAAACTATTCTTTGATAATATTTGAAAAATTAAATACATCAAAATAAAAGAAAGATAAAACAAATTTTAAAAAAAGAATGCGTTTCTACAACAGTCCTGTATATGCGGCATAATTTAACTTTAAAGAGCAGAAACTAAATACCAGCCATGTTAAAAACATGATAAACAGTTTTAATTGTTACGTGGCCGAATACCCTGATATTTATTGTTACAATTATATGGCATAACAGCGTAGAATAAAAAAAAGGGTTAAATTAAGAGACATTCATAAATATTGTATAGCGCATTCCGTTCCAACAAAATGTTTATTTGCCGTATCCCGCACACATTGTAGAAACTGTGTATGTATCATAAAGTTGAGCTATAATTATAAAGTAATAGAGATAATTGAAGAAAAGAAATATAAAATATCAACTTATCTGTCATGTCCGGAAAAGATCATTCAGTGAAAGCAATATAAAGAGAAAGATTTTGGGAAACGAACAGCGCAAAGTTTCTGAGAAAGGATCAAACTCTCGTTGTGGGAAAGAATGAAACTTTGCATGATGCGTTATCGCGAATAAATTACGCGTGTAGGCGGTCTATCGAAAACGCGAAACATTTAAACTGCAACGAAACTAAGATGGATTTCTACAGGAGCCGCGCGAGCTAATATCACCATTTTCGAAATATAGATGCTTCACAAGGAGCTCAAGTTAAAATCCTGCAAAGAGTGATTGCGCAAGAGATTAAATTATCTGGACATGACGACAAAAAACATCGTACCAATTTATTTGTCCAAATCTTTTCGTGGTAAAAAATAATAACGATAATAAACCGCAAGGTGAACATATGTAAGCGAAAATGCAATTGTTTCAATTTCTTTCTGGAAACTCCGAAAATAATGTAATTCGAGAAAAAAATGCGTCTTACGGGATTCATTGTTATAATGCACAGTTAGATATTCTCTCTACATTAGATACTCTCTTTACTGACTTAAAATTTCACGCTTAATTAATGCGTCCCAATTGCTGAGAGTGCTTCGATTAATTTGATGTTTTGAGTTGACGTACGTATCATACTATATCATGCAATTTTAAAAGCCAGTCATTTCAGAAATTTGAATATTATTAGTTAATAAAATTTATCACAAATTTGTACGTGTATTTACCTGTAGAAAATTTATTCCTGAAATTAAACTTTCGGCAAGAATAATTTATGGTTCATCCCTTCATATTTACCTAATTTATGTTACAAGAAGCATCTTGACTTTAGAAATCATGATATCGTACTTTATATTATAATAATTAATTATAATTAAATATATGAAATAATTATATATAATTAAAATAATAATGAATTAATATCTTTCACATTATTATAGATTATGAGAAAAATCCTCTCTGTCTAATCATTATACTAAAACATTCCTCAAAATAACTCACTCAATAAGATAAAATCGCAAGTTTGATTCTACACGAGATAAAAAGATATCGTACGCATGTAAAGAAAATCGATTTGTAAACATGGCTGCATGCTGCAGCACGCAGCTATGTATGCAACATATACGGCGAGATATTCCACGGATTTGTATAAGCATCGAACGGATCGGTTCGGCATGATGCGCGAGATTAACCATCTTGGTTACGAGCCAGGTCATCTCTCGTTTTATTTCTGTGTCGCGCGTAAAGACGCGCGTCGCCGTCTTTGCGCGTTTCTGCTTCTTGTCGACCTTCCTGACACGAATAACAATCTTAAGTTTGGCGGAGTTCGCAGAATCCTAAGAATACGCAAGTATTTTCTTGTATCTAGATTATATATCCAATCCCTTATGAATTTAGCGTATTATTCAAAAATTTGAATAATGATTTGAATTGTTTACATTATCTAAATACGCTAATAATCTCTCAAGTATAGGGCGTCAAGGCAATCTCTTCCAAAAAAAGCTCTTGTAGCTCACCTCGAGAATTCTTCAAAATACTTTATTATAGTGTTGAACTTTATTATAGTGTGAAAAGCTCTCGAAGTGAGCTACAAGAGCTTTTTTGGGAAGAGATTGTCCTGACACCCTGTGTATATATATATATATAAATTCGAGAAATTTATCTCTATATTTATATATATATTCAAATATTGAGTATCCGATGAATGTCGATATATTGGTATCGGATCATGCTAGGCCTTAATACGGTATTTGTTGAGCAAATCGCTCTCAAGCAAATCGATCGGCTACATCGAATATGGATACAACAGGTAGCTTCAATAACGCGATTACTGCAGATTTATACCTCCATCCGTCTTATATACGTGGATTTTTGAAAAATACGTGTATAGGAAAATCTATTCATCTTCGTTGACGAGATTGGAAACGGAAATGGACACAGAAACGGAAACAAAATCAGATAATTTTATCGTAATGAATTCTACGTAGCAATTGGTTAAAATGTTTTGCAGTACAACCCTTGCTTTGTTTGCAACGATTAGCTAAAGCTATTATACTTAAGTAATTGTCCTTTTTAGATTCGATTCCGAGACCGAACGATAAATCTTTCGTTCTATGTACATAATCGACTGTAAGATAATAAAAAGAATTCTGTGCTTATTCTTCTATGTATATATCTTCTATATATATAAAAAGTACACTTAACGTCGATTATTTTATCATTCATTCATAATTATTATTATACATGTTACATTAACTTTTAAATTTTAACTTTAATGTTAGCTTCTATTGCCTATTTTATTTTTATTTATTTTAATTTTTAAATTCATCTAAAAACATCTGATTAAACTTTTGTTTATCATCAAATAATTTTCAGCAAAAAATAGTCGAACAAATTTATAATTATAGTAAAAAAATTAAGAGAATATAAAATTATGTACAATATTCGTCATCCTCGTCGTAATTATAAGAAGATTTATAATTGTATAATGTATTTCGCAATTATTTCAATGCATTTATATTATGTAAATTGATACTTATTACGGCATTATTTGCCATTTATCAATGTCATTCTTCTGCACAACCTTGGAGATCTCGTTTCAGTGTCCTTGTAGTTGTTTTTTTTTTAACTTATTCCTCAATCTATTGCACGAACTGCACTCAAGATACATCGTTGCATGCATCATATTGATTGATCGCGTATGATGAACGAGTTCCATGTATAGTATACACGTGCAAGATGCTTCGTAAGAATCACATCAAACTATAAGATCGTTTTTTTCAAACGTGAAAATTTCCTATCTTTAGGAAAAAGAAACTATAAAGATAATTAACATTGTAAATTGATAATTTTCATTTATTTAAGGTAGGTTTTCCTCCAACAATATTCTAATGTACAAGGGCTATAAAATTTAATTCGAATTACCCGAGATATTTAATACCGCGATATATCTAAGAGACATGAGCGAAATGAAATTTTCATCGAAGAGAAATCATTCATCAGATAATTCGCTGCTAAAGTTTGAGCCCAATTTTAATTAAAATATTCATCATACATATACGAAATATACAGATGGTATTGAACCATCAATTTGTCAGTGCGGTTCATCTTTTTCCTCTAGCGGAAAAAAGAGCGAATCCAGGATCATCATCGACGTCAAAGTGCAAGCTAGCTTCATTCCACCGCATTCGTCATCGTTTTTTGCGCTGGCGATGCTCATCCCTTTCGCTCAGGGACAGACAAATGGCTTTGTTTTCAAACTGCATTTCCGCGTAAGCAGACATTGATTACTGGCAGTTGAGAGAGTTCACTTTATGCTTGAGGAATCGACATGCGCTATGCGTATGCACGTGTATCGCGAGGAGTGCAATATTATTTACGAGACTTCGATTTCCTTGAGAAAATAATAGCAAATCCTCCTCATTCAACTTAATTAGAATAAAATTATAGATATTCAGCGATCAATATAATCGAGAAATTTTGTTTGCGATCTTGATTCGATCATAATTTTTGTGACGAATTCTTGTTATAGAAAAAGTGAATCTTTGAATATCTTCATCTTTGGCCTTATAATAATGTTTAGTTAATGATAGTATCGTATCACATATAATTTTCAAGCATCGATAATAATAACAATAATGAAACGTTACCATATCCCGCCTTTAAATGAAGCTAAAATCAATAATTTTAACGACTAAATGTAAACTATAATTATGCAAATACATGTGTTTAATTCCAGTACTTAAACTCATGTCAGATATTTGCTCGCGGTTGCAAAAGCAATTTCATGACACACACTTCGGAGCCGTATAATATCAGTCGTTCATGGTAGAGCATATGCGTGTAATTCACATAAGCAAATGTGTACCTTCGTATCTCTACTATTCAAGCGAGCAAGACTGCTTTGAGACGAAATTGACTCAAGCCCTTCTAGAAATAAACACGTTGTTTCTCAAATTGTTTTTTTAAATAACAGAATAAAATATATTAACTGTTTATCGAAATAAGTAAAATGGCAAGCTCTAAATGGATAGCAATAGCAACTGTTTATCGAAATAAGTAAAATGGCAAGCTCTAAATGAAATCGAAATTTTTATACGTTTTTGCAGATAATATTCGTATTCATAAGTTCATTTAATTTACGTGCACGCTTCGATACATATATTAATTTAAAAAACGCATTACGTTTCTACTACCGCTAAACTGTAAATATAGCTCCAGTGGACGCACATTTTCACACATTATAAACACATTAAATTTAATGATAAAACTATACACATTAAAAACATTAAATTGAATGGTAAAACTATTATCTAAAAACACATTTCTTCTCGTGAATGTGAGATATGTAATCTGTAATTGTGTGAAATAAACTTACTAAAATTAATAATAAGAAAAAGAATGGAAATAAGAGAAATAGTTTGGACATATTTGAACTTATAGAAGTATATAATGGTAAAAAAATTAATATGTAATAAAAAAATATAACTTAATATAATAAAACTTTTCAAATAAGGAAAAATTAAAAAAAAATGTACTATCTTATTCCACCTTTATAAAAAAATGAAATATCTTAAGCGGCGCAAATAAGACGTTATATTCAAATATCTTATTTCGATCTAATTTTCTCTATGCTTATACATGTAATATCTTGTACAAATAAACACACGGCTTTTTTCTGATAAATATAAAATACTATATCATTAAATATTAATTCGCGCATACACTGTGTGTGATATTATGTTATCCGAATTATCATTTTACACACAGAAGAAATAAAATATTTTTTCATGATCCCATTACAATGTAATTATATAATTCTCTCTATACATTTTTCGTATAATGAAAAATTTGAAAAAATATGAGCTTTACAATATATACAGTTAAATTTTTTAATTGTGTCTCAATTTTACATAAAATTAAAGATTAAAAAAAATGTTTGTGTCTAGTTATAATGTCATGTAAATTTCTACAAAAGAATGAATAATAATATAAAAGTAATGCTGTAGAATAATTAATCGAATAAATTTTGCGTCGTAAAATTTGATAAAATTAAAACACGCATAGATAAATAGTTGAGTCATGCGATATAGAAACTACCTGTTAGTTGATAGTTTATAGATTGACACTTTGCTTCTTTCGCGAGTCTCGAGAGAAGAATACTTGATATTAACGACATGATATGGAAAGAATAGAGAGAAGCTATTGGAGAGATCAGGTCATATTGATTTTTGCAACATCTGTTATTTTCTTCATGAAAGCGTCGCTATCTACGTTTCTTACAAAAAATGTAACAGACAAAGAGACAAAATTAAAGGAACTGCCGAGCTTAGAATTTCCTGAGGAACGAAGAAGCGTAATTGCTCGATCTTCCGGCTCGAGGATAATCATTCTGCTTCAAACAGTAGCAAGAAAAGATAGATCCCATCCTCAAAAAGTGTAATACACTCGACCAAAAAAAACTGCAAAATTTTGCGTCATTAACAAAATTAAAATCGCTATATTTATGTTTCGTAGTAAGCAAATTTATATATTACAGGTATACATAAAGAAGAATAATGTCAATTGGATTGAAAAATCTGAAATCACCCATTCATTTGTAAGCCGATTAAACTGTTAAATCTAATATACATCAATCTAATACATCTCTTTCGTTCGTTATTTAATAATCTAGCACAACAATATAATTATTATGAAAAAAAATTTTCGTATACGAGAAACTTTAAATTTTTTTTTCAGAGAAATATAAATTATGTTTCGATAATCAATTGTGCGAAACTTGGTCGATATATAGTCAATCGCTCAAATAATGAAAATTTCAAGGACATTGTATGAAATATTTAACGAGCCAATTTAACGTTACGTAGCTCGTAAGCGAAAGAGGATATATCTGTAAAAAGTTTAAAAGAAATAAACTTATTGTTAGCGAAATTGCGGATCTATTACGGCTCTCGTCGAGAGAGAATTTGATTCGATGCGCATTTCTTATAATTGCAAAACTAGTATTGATTTATAATAACTTGATATAAACATATATATATCGATAAAATAAATGGAATAAAAAAATATAGGACGATCCACATGGCTCAAAGCTCAATCAAATTATATTAAAATAAATATATGATTATATAAAAGATTGATTACAATTTTTTTTTATCTCAGATACATATTGTATTATTCCATGACTGTTCAAAATATCGTCTGTCTCTCGTAGAGGATAAAGCATAATTTTCCTTTCCGTACTATTAACTGTACAGCCATTAATTTAGCGCGTTACCCACAATAATCAATATACACTTGGCGCGACCACTGCGTCACACTGTAATTGCCATTTTTAGAAATTTTGTTCCAGTTTGGCAAATTGGAAAGTTCGCGGATATCGATGCGCCGTGCTCGATTTTATCCTTTCCGCTATGCAGACACAACCGCGGAAAATTAATCCCGATAGCTCGCACGAGCCACGCTCGACTGTGACTGATGAATGAAATCCGGGGATGGATCCGGGGTGATCGGCCTTATTTCACGTCAGCCCCGTCCAGCGCAGCACCCACGAATCCTCCTCGATCATACTCGCGTACCCCCTTTGCCTCCACGACCTTTCAACTAGTCGACAACCTCCCTTCTGCAACGCAGCCATCTCCACCATTGCTGCGAGGCTGTACAACACAGTCCGCCGCACCATTGACGTAACTCTTCTGACGTCACACGTGGAGTTAGCACGGTGCATGCTACCCCTGCATCACCCACGACGGGGACAATGTCCTTTGTTTCGCTTCTTCTTGCGGGAGTTTCTTGTTTCTTTTTTTCGCACTCCTATTGGAGCACCGATGTTTGCTAATAATTCTTGTTTATTTTTGATGATCGAGAAAACGTCTTGTTTAAATTAAGGTTATTATTGAACAGAAAGACACACTTAAAAGATTGATGGCATATAAATATGACGACATATATTCGATATATTAATTACATTATGTCAAAAACATGTTAACGATTGTTTGATGAAATAGGTATGCATCGTCTATAATTTTTAGAGAAATTATTTCTAAATATTGTCGGATGAAAATGAGAGACAAAGTCATGTTGACTCGTGCTTAATTTTTCACGAGTAAATAAATGATCATTAAAATTCTAATTTACCGATAAGATATAAAATGATTTTTACTGCTCATTAGAATAAGATTCTACGACAGTTACAATTTCACAGATAATTTTGTTTTTAATTTCTAAATAATAATAGTCGCATGAAAATGAACGAAAGTGATTATGACAATCATCATGTTGACTCGTGCTTAATTTTTCACGAGTAAATAAATGATCATTAAAATTCAAATTTAACGATAAGATATAAAATGATTTTTATTGCTCATTAGAATAAGATTCTACGACAGTTACAATTTCACAGATAGTTTTCTTCTCAATTTCTAGCACATTATTCGCATAACGATAGAAATGCAAGAACGCGAAAACTTTAATCGGTTGTCCTCTATATATTGCTCGTTACTTCCCACGTCTTTGTATTTCTTTTACGCCCCATAAATTTGCGGTAACCGAAATCGGTACTTCTTTCTTTCTCTTTCTGTTTCTATCGTCTTCATCTCGTTCCAGTTACCGAACACATACTCGCTGCAACTTAGTTGCACAAAAAAGTGTACAATAACTGGAATAGCAAGATTATCAAGTTTCTTTTTCTCTGCACAAATCGTGAGTTAAACGCTGCAACTTTCTCGTGGAATTTGGGGCGTTGACTAATCATATCGCGGAAGATATTAAATTCCTTGGAAAAATTACGTCATCGATCGTTGAAGCGATCGTTAATTTGCCCTTTTCTCGAATAAAGAAAGAATCGAAGAAAATTCAATTCAATTCGAGTAAAATATTTATTAATCACAGATTGTTTTTAAAAATTTGAAAATTTCCTGTTACGTTTTTCAATTTTTAATTTGCAAATATAAAAGCGTTCCTGCAATTCATCCTTTCAACATTTTAATAAAATTTGATCGCGGTTTTAATTCATCAATTTGCTATTAGCTCTGTATATAGTGCTTAACTCGCGGTACCAAAGTTCAGATTGAGTTTCACCTCAGATTGAATTGCTACTCTTGAACTTAGGACCTATCTTTTTCATTCCTCTCTATTATTCTTCAATATTCCATCTCCTTGAATTTAATATTCCACTTTTATCAGTTCATTCGGTAATTTTATCGTTAGATTGATTTAACGTATATATTTTTTTCGCTTCTTTACATTTTACCGTACAACGTGTACATAAAAATTTATTAAGTCTCATTTCCTTGCTAGGTGAAGAACTGTGGATTGGTGTAATAAAACCTCGGCCCCAGGAGTAGCCCGGGGGTTACCCCGGGGACCTTGGGGAAGCGATCGCGCGAGGACGAAGTGGCTGAGACCGACGAAGGATACGGGAGGCGGAGGAGGAGGCCGCTATGAACGCCAGCGTTAACGTTGAGAGGAACTCCTGGCGGCTGCCTCCCGATGAGACCGTCCAGGTCGCCGATCCCCGTTCAAAATCAGCCCAGGTAAAAGAGGTAAATCGCTCAACCGGCTCAATAAGTGATCCCTTTCCCAATCGTCGAATATTTCTTCCGTGGACTACGATCAGGTTTAAATGCATGTAAATATATGTTTGATGGAAGTCAATAATCACCCTAGTGTGGTATCGGCTATTAATTTAAACATTTACAAAAAGTTGAAGTTGATTTCGACAGAAAAAAAGGAATTAACATCTTGCACTGTGTGTTAATATTTTTGGACACTATCTCTTACGCTAGATTGAAAAAAATCTAGATAAAATTGAATGTTAATGTTAGTAATTATCAATGTACTAGACTGTTTAATACCAAGCCCCCTGTGATAATCTTTTCATAGAGTACCCAAGAGTAGCTTTATTAGATGTGATGTAGACACATTTAGATGTAATGTGTCTTCAATATAGAAATGTAATAAATGTTCAAGTGTGAAATGTATGTGTGGACATGTATGTTGCACTTGGTTTAATAATCACAAACATCCACAGAAGTTTCAAAATGACATTTGGTAGAAGTGTAATAAATATTAATAATATTAATATAGGACTGTATGAAGATTAAAGCTCTTCGCGCACATGTCCACAGGTGTAGTAGAATTATTTGTCGTTGAGTATCAGTACTTGTATAAGCGACCACTCGGTATAATAGTTCAAATAGCGTAGTTACGTCGTGCACAAACTATACGCGGTATTATAACGAATATCGTGCGATAATAAGATAGCGAGCCAATAGACGCTAGACATTTACGCTGTTAGGTTTCTATAAATTCAGTTTTTTTTTTGTAACAAATTTAATCTTCTTGCTGTCTTTTTGTAGAAAAAATTGTGATAAAATTAGAAAAAGATGAAATTTACAATTATCTTGCGACATTCATGTAATATTTGAATAATTATCCGATCGATACTCGGACTTTGAATTGCAAATGACCACGTTAAAGGAAACGTCAGTTATGTTTGTTGTTTGTCCATGATGAAATGCGAAAAAACATCTTGACTAGAGTTTAAATAAATGATCAAGTCTCATTAAGTTGACGTCAACGTTTCCACAAGCATGAAACATGGCATGCAATAACGTACATCAACCCAATCATTCGAAATAACAGAGTGAGAATTAAATGTAGAGTGTGTGCTCATTAATTGTGTGATTATAAAAGAGATATAAGTCACATTTTTCCTCGTACAGTGAATTGTGTTTATGATGCCCCGAAAAATCTGCATGAGTGTCTCTTCGAAGCACGTTCCGTCTTGTTACGTAAAACACTTTCTTTATCCGTTTGATGGCTTTTTCCTTCTAGTTTATGAGCACTTACGAGTCCTAACAAAATGTTATTAAAATTTCATCTACTTTTCTTTATCTTCACGTTAACATGCAAAATGTGTATAGTTTAATTATATTCAAATTAACCGGCTATTCCCTCAAAGTTGAACAAAGTTGATTCTATGATTTTCACGAAACGACTGTTTACGTTCATTAAAACTATTACGTTTCATTCTTAATGAGAAACAAAAAAAGTTTATTTAATCGATAACTAGTTTTAATCAGTTGATTCGTCAACAATTTTTTAATAAGAAATTATACATCGATCGTTTCGTTTTGTATGCGATTTTCGTAGAATTCAGCCGATACCTAAGAGTAAACAAATTTATCATTCGCCATGTTGGCGAACGAAAAATAGAAAGACAGAATTGACAAGAACAAGAAGCACATAGCAACAGAGGGACTCTGACGACAGAATCGGGAAACTCCTGTTAGCTAACGACATACACAAACATAGAGTAACTTGATTATTGAATTATCTGATAACACGCGCCTCGAATCCGTAGCTAACGAGTGAGAAGGACAGAAAATGAAACGACTACATTTTATCTTTTTGATATGCGCATGCACGTGCACACATATGCTATACGTATAAAAAAAAAAGCATATCTAGCCAATTCTTAGCAAACCATTGCTGTAAAATGCCAGCAATGTCATTTTATTCGCTCATTTCTACGAATAGTCATCGTTATCTACTCGGGTATGATATTGGCTCTCGAACTGTCACCTTCAATAAACGTTACTCGAATTAAACGTCACTCGAGTCTTGATTAAAGACGCTTTGTCCAACGTACCGAAACATTTTGCGATCAATGGCGATATTCAGCGTTTCGATGGTTACCTAACTACTATGAAACGCTCCACATATATTAATGCGCGCGTTGTCATTCTAAAGGAAGGATAATGCAAATTCTCAAAGATAAATGTGAAAACGAGTTTCCCTGAAATATTTAACGGTTAAAATACGCTCGGCGTCACTTTAATTTGAATGGACGCTCGTGGTGGAAAACCATTATACTCTTGAGGAAAACCACCGCGTTGAAACTGGCTCTAGTTTCCGTAAGTTTAGTACACATACTACTTTCTAGATCCGTTATTGTATCGCGGCCAACACGTAGGGAAATCCTCCCTTTGACTTCCGTTTCGCAGTTGCCGTTTCTCAGACTGCGGTCACATCTAAAACCGCTTTGCTCCATTTGTCATTACGTCAAAACTTTCGCGAAATTATTTCCAACCAAATACATGCATTTAGAATTAATGTCCACTTTAATAATTTGATAATTTAAAAACAGATAATTGTTAGGTGGATAGTGTATGTCATCTATTTAAATTTCCTGTTCGAGTAAGATAAAAAGGGTGAAAAGAACATGACAGAAACATCCTCTCCTGCTTTTAAAAAAACCTCGGTACAATTTCGAACGTTGTTAGTCTCGGAAAATGGACAAATTGTCAGGTTCGCATAAATTCGATCTGCGGAATTAAGCCAGGGACACAAGCTTTTGCATAGGCACACAACTATAAGGAAATTGATTGATCCACAAGTGTACACATAAGAAAATGAACCAACCAATTTTCTTATGCTTATGTGGCTTAGGCAAAAGTCTGTGGTCCCCGCTTT
Source organism: Camponotus floridanus (assembly GCF_003227725.1). Classification (NCBI taxonomy): domain Eukaryota; kingdom Metazoa; phylum Arthropoda; class Insecta; order Hymenoptera; family Formicidae; genus Camponotus; species Camponotus floridanus. The sequence goes on from NW_020229838.1 coordinate 4,201,777, forward strand.
ACATTTGCCAATCGGAATTGTTCGCGCGTTATCGCATCATCGATCGTTTCTCGCGAGGCGCGGATCGATTGCGAGAAACATCAGTCGTCGCCGATCAGCCGCGCGATATTTTGACACGTGGTGCACTGACGCATATGCATATGACGTGCGCGCATTAGCGTTCACTATTTTATATATATATGTATGTATATTAATATATAGATATACATATAGAGGAAGAATATATACAGAGAGAAGGAGAGTTGAAATGTGGGCGGCAATAGGCTGAAATACTCTTGGCAGAAATGCGCTCAGCAGTCCGGTCAGCGTATCTGTGTCTCCTAAACGGATGAATTAATTATAAGTGTCGAGTGTAACGTATTTATTATTTGTGCCGCTGTGAATTCAAAATAGTGATCGATAATTGTCTGTAACGGAACCAATTTCGGATTTTGCTTTCGCGACGGACCGAAAAACAGGAAGAAGCAGCCATGGCTAACACCCCCGTTAATCTTTCGGAAGATAAGCGCAATCAGTTTTATCGCTTTTAAAACTTGGGCTTTAATCAACAATTTGGTCACTGCCCGGCTATGCTTCAAATTTTCTCTACTATTACAATTGTGTCCATATATGAGCAATTGCTTACACGCATACACATATGCACAAAATTCGCAATAGCTTTCGCGTTATATAATTTAAAGGGTTTGTAATATTTTCAAGTATATTTAAAATATTCTTCAACAGAATATAATAAGTAGAATAATAAATGTGCGGACAACTTTTGTAAAAACGATGTGATATTTGGCACTGATAGAGCTTCTCGCAACGTTCCAATTTTCTCACTTTTATAACTGTGTTGTACTAATTGCATTATTATTAATAATTGTACCAATTGTTTGCCGCGAAATTTGCAACTCAATTATTAATGACATTTTGCAATAATATGACAAATTGTTAACCGTTATTAATGACATTTTGTAATAATATGACAAATTGTTAACCGTTAATTATTAATGATACGTTGTGCAAAAATTGTACAATTTTATATAAAACCGCACCCCACACACACAGTCCGCATGTAATTGCACAGCTTTATTGAAAACGTCGCGGCGAAACTTTGTATCGATAGTATCGTATAGCATTATCGAAGCTGTAACAGTAATAACGCTCATATTCCATGTCTATATGTACCTCTACATGTACCTATCTAGCTATCCGATGACAAAGCGGTAGATTCAAAACGATAAAATCACGCCGAGGCATATTAAATTTTCAGAGACGCCTTAGTTCGTAACCGATCGTACAGATCTCACGACAAATATTGAAAAAGCCCGAAGGAATTTACGCCATTTGATCATCGGCAACTGGAGACTGTAAAAATTTCGTTACTGCCATTGACAGCTTATTGCCAGAGGAAAGAAGCAAACATTATTGTTTGATCGCGTCGACAATGATACGCTATATCTCCGATACAAATATAATGCTTTATGGATATAAAAGCATTACGATAAAAATATGTCGTCAAAATTTTATATGCGAAAGCAAATCTGCATGTTTCTCGTATGCTACGTGAAATTTCGAGAAACAAAATTGAAAATATTGTAACCGCAAACACGTGCAGCGATAAATGGGCTATTTCAACGAGTTCGTATGTGACAACTTTATTTATCGTATTGTTGCAGCTCACTACACAGCACGATAGAATGTTCAAAAATCCTCATGCCGAATTATCGCGATCGTTTCCATAGACATTTCCTTTGAATTAATTGCAGTTGTATTCGATTTGTCTAGTTGTATATTCGATATGCAAACGAGTACATTTTGTTTAACAAATTTCGAATTTCGTTTGCAACAGGGACATATTATGCGATAAATTGCGATTAATTGCGCGTGTATATAATAGTTTCTTTAATATTTCTAAATTTTTGCAGATATTTCTTTCACACGGGAAAATGTGTGCAAAAGTCATGTGTCATAAAAATTAAACATATCTTTGTCTGTAAAGTATTATTGTACGAAATGGTGTGAGTATTTGTCAAATAATGTGTTAGCGAGATTATAATGTAAATGTAGATATCAACTCGCAAAGTCTAATGTTTCGAGGCGAATTTATATAGTCATTCCATATAACTCGCGTGCACGCTGCGTTTTGAATGCAAAGCAGCGACAAATCGATCGACGGAACAAAAAGAAGAAAAGAATGAGTCGTATTTCGAAAAAGATATTTGCGAGGAAATGGGGAATTATTCGAACAAGAGATCGACAATTATTTATCCGGATAAACAGGTCGTCCAAAAACGATTATGGTAGCATAACGGCAGCCAATCGGAGCGGCAGTCGATCGTTTCCAGTTGTATAAAGTAAAGTCATTATCGAAGACAGATATCCGAGGGAAGATGGAAGATTATTTCGAGATGATCATTTTAAATTATATCATTTTATATTCCAGATAGAAAATGCCTTGCTTCGCCATTGGTAGCTTAGGCAATCGCAGATATTTTCCCATTTTCGTGACGCTATTGATGATAATGTGTGAAAATTGAACGCGCAACAATTATTATTTTATCAGGTTTATTGTAATCTAAATATTTACGCACACGCATTTTTTTCTAACATAAAGTTGATAATCTGTAAATTATAATGAAAATTAATTAGACAAAAATACTTCAACATGATTTAATTATTCAATAATCAAATCAAAATCATCTCAAAGCATTATCCTTTATTTTTTTTTTGTTTCGAAAGATGATATTGGGTCGATCAAAAGTTAAGAATAGTCTCATCGATGGATATTGCAAGTAGCGTTTCTATGTTTATCTAAAGTGAGTTTGCATTCGCTTAGAACACGCGTCGAACTATTCTAACAGGTAAGGTATATATAACGATCCGTCCGTTATACAGCTCACGTAATACGAAATTGATGCGCAACTCTCATTTACACGGCCTGCACGTGTTATCCGGACCGATAACTGGTGGACAAGAGAAGGACTGTGCAAGCGCATAATTCGTATGCAATATGCATAACGCAACCAGTGACGTATTTCATGAAAGCGAACAAAAACCGCGATATTCTGGACGGTAGCGCGATCGAACTTCGCGACCCCAAAAGCGTTTTTACAATCTACGAGAATAAAATCTGTTCCTGTAACGTCGAACACTGTATTTTCGCTGGTTCGCAAGGACAATTTCAAGCTGAATAAATAACTGTGCCGCATTAATTTTTTAATTAATTTACAAGCGAAGCTTCATAATAGGCTGTGACAAACATTTTCATTGTCGATAATACTCATAATTCGCAAAATGTTGACATATGAAATATGTATAAATACGCGAGTAATTGTATCTCGGGATTATAATGTATCAGCAATTGTGTCGCAAAATAATTCACGTAGAATTGTTATCATTCACGATTATTTTTGTTACAATTTGATAAGACTTCGGGCAAATTTTGATGTAAAAGGTCTGATCGAATAAATAATTTACTCGAAAAAAATTGTTGTCGATACGGGAAAGAATTGTGCGTGGGGGGAAAAAGAAACAGGAATTTCTACTCCGGAAATTGTGATCCACGCGATAAAGTTTCGTGCGCAAAATTTCGATGGCGATGAAAAAATTTCTTTGCATTCTAGCCAAGCCGCAGCTACGCGAGCAAAACTTTGACGTGTTTCTTGCAAGGTCCGTAATACATTGAATTCTACAGCAAGTAGCATTATATACATCTGACATACTTCAACATAGTTGCTGCTATTGCTGATTAACAAAAAAAACTATGCAACACGTACAACGATCCATTTTATAATGAAAGAAATACGTAATATATGACAATATATAACAATATATCAAACACAAAAAAAGTCTCATATATTTTTTCTAAAGTTATATAACTTAATATGCTTTACGATAATAAATAATATTATACGATTATATAATATCACATCCTAAATATGTAGAGAATATTTACATGTATAAAAATATCTTGATTTCAATATATATGTATAGTCTCGTTACATTTTTTTCTCGCGATAAATGTAGCGCAAAACACAGTATATAAAGATATTATAAATGTATGATCTTCTGATCTTGATTGCTGGTTTTTCATCGATGTGTTAAATCTTCCTAATTATTCTCTAAGTCTCCTCTCCGTATTCGTGACCTGCATGCTCTCTTGTACTAGTATGCTTCTGCATTATAACTCGTCGATCGATTTCATCGTTCGTCTGATAATTACGTAGGAGAATGTCTTCTTCCACAGGATTTAACGTATGCGGAGGGCGGTCACAATTGGCGGAGCATAATTTTCTCATTGTTGGTCATCGGCTTCGTTATCGCTGGCATCGTCACGGCAATTTATCTCCTCGGGTGAGTTCATAATATTTGGTGGTTCTTTCTTTTATATTTTAATTTCATATATTTATTGTACGTTATTGTCAATTAGAGAATATATACGTAATCAAATTCAAAGTGCTACAAAATTTGATGTGTGTTGATAATATGGAATTTAAATACATATTTTCTATATTATGCGTCTATACAATATACTGATAGTTTACAGTATTGGAAAGTTATTTGTCAAAACTAGCTAAATAATTCAATCAATTTATAAATAATTGATAAATTGCTTTATTAATAAACTTGTTTTGACAATTACAAGATTTTTACATATTTTATTTATTATTTTGTTATGCTTCCTGTAACTGTGTACAAAATTTAGATTACACTCATTTTATTGATTTTGATTTTCTTGAACTGTTTCTTACATTACCCATATAATATAATGATAATTTTTCTCATAATTAAATATATATAGCACATACAGTTCTATTTGTTTTTTCCAATCTTAAAAGATTCTTGAAAGAATCTTAAAAGATAGTTACGAAACATTTTTTGTTATAATGCTTTTAACACAAAGTGAACCAAATTATTATTCTACATAGCAGATAGTATAATGCAGAGTATAAAGAGATAATCTTTTTTCGCAATAATGTTTAAAAATGTATATTTTCAATTTTTCTCTTTTTCTCTCTCACGCAATATAATAATTATTCAGATACACACTAATTATTACTCAAGATACATTAATTATCATTCGTTTTTAATATTCCTTCGTCTTCTGTCCTATCCGTGATAATTCCATACCGAAAATACATAAAGTTACAATAATGACTTTTGTTTATATATGTAACAATTTGAAACAGATAATTATTCATTAATAAAATTACAGATACGTTGATGAGCTCTTATATTGGAGCGGCAGGCGTCTTACGTTGGACGAGTGCCTTCGTGATGACCTGACACCACACAGGTTACCACCAACCTGGATATCTCACGAAAAGTTTGTCTACCAAGCTGATGATGGTTCCCTTACTCTCTTGGACACTCGCTACAATAACGTGACCCTTTTAGTCTCTAATCATACACTTGTACGTATATATGTACACATACAGTCTGTTTGCATGGCCTTTACACTTGAATTACATAACGATAAACTTGCTCATGGTATTTGTGGCGACATGCTAGCCACAAATTTAATATAGATGCAAACTGATATTATATCACTATAGTAATAAATTTCTTTTATAAATTTATCTCGTTAAGATAAAAGGCAAAGATTATAAAACAATTATATACGTTAATTAATCTATGTTTATTTTATATGTTAAAATTTGGTATAAAATGCAATAAATGAAATTGCAATAAAATTTTTCGCAAATCAGACTTTAAAAATATAAATTGTGAGGCAAACAAACGAGTTAATGACCAAAAGATGAATTCTTATAGCACTGATTTACTATACATCTTTTCCAGATTAAATTTTTATATTAAATTTCTATTAATATAAAGCTAATAATTTAAAAAAACATGTAGAATTATTAAAAGGAAGGAAATTTTATTTATGGTTCGGAGAATCAGGAGAATTATTTATAATAATCAATTTTTTAACTTTCTTTCAGAGACAACTAAATGTTTTTAACTTTCTTTCAGAGACAACTAAATGTTCAAGGTTACGAGTGCAGTTCTGATCTACGTTATGTACTGTTCAGGCACAATGTCAAACCGGTAAGTAGCTTAGAGCTACGCAGAAGCTTCTCGGGGAAAGTTTTTCGGACGGCAGCTGCACTCTAACTTTACGATCTGCTTATCAGCAATGTTCAGCCGTGTAATACGGTGTAGCGCAGTTTAGTTGCAGTTAGCGATCGATTATCGCTATCGAGGAAACATTAATCTTTTACGCTATAAACTTTTATATGATTATTGTATTTTATATGATACAAATAATTAATTAGTGATTTATTATGCAGGTCTTTCGGAATACTTTCACTGCTCACTACACCGTTTACGATGTTACAAATGAGTAAGTGCATATCATGATTAAAATGTATGAGATATTGTTCTTAATTTCTCAAGTTTTTTTGAGAGAGAGATATGTACAGAGATATACACGATATATATTTTAAAAGTTAAAAAAGATATAATGTAAAGAATATGAGTATATCAAAAAATTGTGTCTTGTTTTATCTGTTCTTTTATAAATTATATTACAATCGCTTATTTGCTTATATAAAAAAATACTTGATCATTTTGAATACAAATCTCATTATCAAATCTGTTATTAATTAATAGATTATTGATAAATTGGTAAATCTTTAAATTGTTTTCACCTCCCCCCCCCGTAAACTCTTTACACGACAATATAAGTAAAATTACAAGAAAATTAAATTTAGCAATTGAAATAAGACTAGTGATAGAATAATATTGGATACAATAATTTAATTTGTAAGGACAAGTATTGAACTACACACAAACGGAACAAATTTAAAAATAAAGTCGGATAAAACATATGTTTTATAAAAAATTTTTAAACCTTTTTATTATCATATTTTGAATTAATCTTTAAAAAATGATATTCATATGTATTAAAAACGCACTATTAAAATTTGGATATTTGCATACAATTAATATCATGAATTCGTTTTTATGATCCCTCACTCGATAGCCATCATACGCCACTTCATTTGCAAGCATCGCGACGTATACCACAAACGCGACTGCAACATGCCACTTGGTTGGGCAACACATCGAGTCTCCTCATGATCTCCGAAAACGACATTTATCTTAGAATGGGGCCTGCGACAGAGGACATTCGTCTGACCGATACGGGTGTACCCGGAGTGATTTACAACGGCGTCCCCGACTGGTTGTATCAGGAAGAAGTGTTGCCGAAACCGCAAGCGACATGGCCCAGTTCAGATGGCACGCATATTCTTTACGCCACATTCAACGATACCAGAGTGAGCGCATTGGAATTTCCTTGGTTTGGTACGCAGCCAGGTCAAGACGGAACCGGTTCGAGTACTCTCGGCGTATCCAAATCCTTCCCGCCTTCCAGATCAATTAGATATCCGAGACCGGGTTCGCCCAATCCAGAAGTCGAATTGTGGGTGATGGATCTCGGGAATATGAGTTCGAATTATAGTGGCATCGGAAACATCACAACATCAGCGAAAACGAGACTGAAGCCGCCGTCGACTTTGAACGGACAGTATGTTAAATTATTTAATTGTAGAATTTCTTATGTCAATTGCTCAATAAGTAAGTAAGGAAGTAATTAAATGTTCGCTCTGAAATAAATTTAATAAAGATTGAAAAATATGGCAGAGTGTATCGCAGCCAATTTTATTTTGCAATGCCATGTATGTTGCCAATTTTATTTTGCAATCCCATGTATGTTGATGAAATCCGTTTCTGCGGAATATTTTCAGAGATTATTATCTGATATCAGCCGGTTGGGTCGGCGATAACGCTTCGCAAATTGCTGTCGTCTGGATGACAAGGATGCAAAATTTGTCGTTGATATCGGCCTGCCGCGCTCCTACGTGGGAATGCGAAGAAACCCACTCGGAAAGAGCGCCCGAAGGGTTGTGGCTGGATGCTCAACCGCATCCTCTCTTTGCTCCGGATGGCGATAGCTTCTTATTGCTGGCCACGGTACAGGAAGGCGACAAGGAGCATTTCACACATATAAAGCACATCACACTCACGCAACAGAGAATAGCGGTACTCTCTCACGGTCGTTACGAGGTGAGCAATTTTGAGGTTGTCGCGATGAGAAAGACGAGAGGAAAAGAAAAAAAAGATATACATATATAAAAGATAATTATAAAAATATTATATAAAGATGCGTACATAAGATGTGTATATAAGAATTTAGCAAAAACCTTTTCTAAAAAAAGAAATTAAAAAAAAAACAGGTAAGCGAGATCTTAGCATGGGACACCAAGAAGCATCTCGTGTACTATTTAGGCACCAGAGAGAAAAGACCTGGTCAGAGACATCTTTACGTGGTACGAGATCCCACTGCGGATGATCCTCGTCATTTCGAGCCGTTGTGCGTCACGTGTGATCTTGGGGAAGCTCTTTGGAGCAGTAGGCAAGTTTGATTCTTTCGTTCCAAAGATACGACGTGCCAAATCGATACAATTTATCGCGCATGTTTATACGAATACATCGATTGCAGGTTTTATTACACGAATTGCACGCATTTCGGTGCTTCTGTCAGTCCACCGATGGATGTCGATGGGCAAGGTTACTACGTGCTGTATTGCGAGGGTCCCGGCCTTCCTCTTGCTGGCGTGCACATGACGTCGTCGCACAGAATGGTCCGCGTGTTATACGACACGAGAATCCAACGTGCGGGCAAACTTTCAGAACTGGCACTGCCTACCAGAAGGAACTTTGAGGTGGATATCTGCCTATGTCTCGAGTCTTGAATCATCATTGATTCTATACATGTATATTTGATTCGCGAAATAATTTACAGGTGCCATTACCTCAAGGTTGGCGGGCGCAAGTGCAGCTATTGTTACCTCCGTCGTGGCGGGAGGAGCTGAGGGATGCGGCGTTCCCCGTGCTCGTTGAAGTAAACGGCCGTCCCGGTAGCGAGGCGGTCACCGATAAATTCCGGATAGATTGGGGAACGTACATGTCGAGTCATAATGACATTGTCTACGTGAGACTGGACGTACGCGGCGCCCGAGGTCAGGGGAAGAAGGATTTGTTTAGAAAAATAGGCGGTGTCGAGGTACAGGATCAGCTTACCGTGTTAAAACATCTTTTGAAGACGCATAAATATCTCGACGTCACCAGAGTCGGCGTCTGGGGATGGGGCTACGGTGGATACGTGACCGCTATGGTGCTCGGAAATCAGGAGAATGTCTTCAAGTGTGGCGTTGCGGTAAATCCAATTGCCGATTGGATGTATTACAGTACGTTTAAGATTTACAATTCGTTAAAAATAAATTGTATGCCAAATATAATATTTATAATATGCTCTCTCAAATTAAAAAATTGTTACGCTCGATTTAGAGAGAAAATTAGTAAATCGCTAATCGCTCCCTTTGACTGCAGATTCTGCATTTACGGAACGAGTCCTCGGCGCTCCGGCTGAGAACTATAAGGGTTACGTGGAAGCTGATCTAACGCAACGAGCGAAATTAGTACCTAGTCACAGCCTTTATGTCCTTCATGGTCTAGCTGACCTCACTGCGCCTTACATGCACGGCGTTGCCTTCGCTAAGGCTCTGTCCGAAGCGGGAGTCATCTTTAGATATCAGGTACGGGAAAGAAATGCGGAATATTTTCGTACGCTATAATATAATTATCGCTCAATTTGCCGCTTCTTTGGGAAACAGAGTTACGCGGACGAAGATCACGCCCTGACGGGGGTGCTCGAACACGCTTATCGTTCCATGGAGGACTTCCTCGCCGAGTGCCTCGCCCTGGATGCCTCCTAGTGCCTCAAGCCGAAAAATTCTTTGTTGTCTCTAGTGCGCCTACTTCCGATACATCCAAAACGAACGTTGAAACGAACACTTGTTTTCGAAATCACGGCAATTACACTCGTGAGCAGGATGACATCCTGAAAAAAAGCCTGAATCGTAAAATAAATCAGGCCGCTGAATAAAAACGTGAAGCGAGAGAAAAGCAGAAACGCGGTCGTTTATCCGAGAAGACTATCCGTAAGAGATAAAAGCAATGGCGTATATGCGAATTTACGCGGAAGAAAGATGGGAATCGACTCCATTGAAAGATTAAGGAGAAAGTGGCATTTGTAACCGAGCAATATCGTTATAATGTGTGTATTTCATTCATCTAGGGATTTCTCTTGGAGAACTCATCCATTTTTCTCTCGGGACGCGCAGTCCTCAGTGATATATATATGCATCGCCAAGTCGCGAGGAAATTTAGGAATCCTGAAAGATATTTGAGGAAAACGAGAAACGATAAATCCTCTTTTCTGCTTGGCAGTATTTTTGTATATTATCGAACGACGTCTCTCGCGCTTTTCACGTAGATTCGATATTCGATATAGTTCGATAATTCGTGAAATAATGTAAATTGTTATCGAACATGAATCTCTCATTTGCAAAGATTTGCAGTTTCGCGCGAGCGATTTGTTCGATAATAATGTATCGTCGTGACGTCGAAGAGATAAGCGCGCGTATTTGCCGTGAAATCGATTTTGGGCAAATTCCGAAAAGCGAAAGAAAAAGACGAAATGCGTGTTCGAAAAGTGCAGACCGAATTACTATGTGCGGAGCTTATCGACGGCTTGCAAATTCCTGGACGTAACGACAGCACAGCAACGACAGGAATGAGGTCGCGAAATCGACGTCGAGCAATTTGCAAGCTCGTCATTAACGTTTTGCTGTGTTCCAAGTCCTAAGGGCGTTCATATAGAAAGAGCCTGAGATTTCATAGAGCGACTAAAGACGCGATTATTACGATTCGAATAAGATTTTAACGTACAGAGCTTATTGGAAGTCTGCAAACTTGCATTTCTTTTTTGTATCTCATTTTTGCACGGAGTTTGTCAAATTATAGTACGTATACACGCGCGAAAAACGTATCTCGATAAGAGGAAAAATTCTTCCGCAAACTGCAATCGACACTTTTACGGCGGAATTGAAAACCCGGATTGAAAGTTTCAAATCAAATTACGTTTGTTCGAAAAGAGTTTGCAAGCTTCCGCGTCTCATGTTCTTCTTTTTAGCTACGTCACTGGTGCCTCCTCGATTTTAAACGAGGAAAAAAAAAAGTATCTAAGCCTATGCGGTGACGTTCGTCCACAGGCATCGACATATTTACCATTATATATATATAGGATCCGGACAGAGGGCTACTGTAAATTTTGTGTTGTACAGCTTGGCGCCTAGTTCTATACGTATCCCGACGCGTGAGAAGAAGTTGTTCCACCATTACGTCCTCCCATCTCGACCCGCCCCTCCTCCTTCCCTCTAATCCATTTGAATTTTGGATATTTGTACATACGTATACACCTATGAGAAATGTGAGGCTCCTTCGACGAGGTCTTGCGCTGATACCTAAGAGAAGTCGCGAGAGATTCAAAGACGAAACAAACGGTATAATCGGTACGGTGCGTACGTTTGTTTCTCCGAAATTCTCTCGACAAGATTTATAAAAATATACTTAGAGCATATATGTGAATTCGAATCTTATCGAAGGTGCAGATGTTAGACTCGTTGTATATCTTTTCGAGATAAATTAATCGATCCCGAATGGATGAACGATGAGGTATTAAACAGCCGATTATATATCTACTCGTGGAATCGTCATGATTAGCTGTTGATCATTGGTCAGACGCGACATTGGACGCGACTTCCGAGTATTGTATCGTTTCCTCGCCATGTTTTTGGACAGAACTGCAGAAGACGAAATATGACGAGACGTCGTACGCTTATTGTCACATGTATAAATCATTTCTACTACTGTTCCATCTATTGTGAGAAGCGAATACTCGGAAAAAAATCTGACCGTAATGTCGAAAACTAAACAGGATTCGTAAACGTTTCGAAAATATTTCTTTCCGGTCTTTACTATTAAGATTATATCTTTCACGTATATATATTTCAGAAATTGGAATGCAAAAATCGAAACCTTTCATTGCCTCTTGACGTCACGTTGACGTTTCATTTTGTGGAAACTTTATCAAATCGTAGATAATGTTCGAGACACCAATGTATATATTTAATTTCAAACGACACGTTTGTACATCTAATTTCGAATCGTTTGAAAAAAAAAAATTTTGCGAGTCCTTATAAATGTTAATTAGAGAAGAGGCGCGTTCGAATAAGGAAGAGTCGCACGTCGCTATATGTATGCTGCATGATCAGCAGCCCTTAAATGCCGACAATCAAGGCTAGTGCAACTAATCAAACGATAATAAATAGAGAAAAATGGAGAGAAAAGAAAGCTACTTAATAATTTTAATGAATACTCGTGAATGATCGCAATGGTTTGTGTGTAACGTAAATCGCGATGTGTGTGCGAAGTCTAGTATACCAAATTATCGTGGCCGAAAAGATTTTGCGAGAATAAAAGTAGACGCAAAGGGTCGTTAGAGAGATCGAGATGAAGTGCTCGCTGTCGACTGTAGAAAGTACAAAAATATATCGCCTAATGGAGGCTTCGGAAAATTCTCTGTTGCTTCGCTGGACAAGTTTAAAATGTCGTCAGCGAAAATTTGTTTAAATTTGTTTGTTTCACTATCTCCTTTTTTAACAAATATTTGTAATAAATTTTCAAATCAATGGGCAATACTGCATACAATATATAACAAGCATTATTCGACGAAACTCCTCCATTTCGCGACAAATGAAGGGCCGTTTGTAGTGCAAGAAAAAGTTTGTCGTTAAATATCGCTTCCATTTATTCCGGAATAAATATATACACGAGCGATTGAAATACAAATTGTTGAATGCAAGAGGAAGGGAGGGAGGGAGGGAGGGAGGGAGAGAGAGAGAGAGAGAGAGAGAGAGAGAGAGAGAGAGAGAGTGAGTGTGTGTGTATGTGTGTGAGAGAGAGAGTGAGAAAGAGAGCGACTAACTGAAATTGAAATGAAATAGGGAAGGAGGAGGAAAAAAGAAATAAAGATGGAGAGAATGAGATGATTGAAAGCGGGAGAGTATGTGCGTATGTAAAAAATTACAATCAATTATTAAACATAATAATGGCAGAAGAAAGTGAGAGGCAAATTAAATATAAGCATAAGGCAATGGAAAAAATATTATCATAAAAAGAGACACGCAACAAGCATGCGAGTTATGAAATTAATCGCAACAAAAAACCTTGGTAGCAGCGCGTAAGAATATCCATAGCTTTTGGTAAAACATATTATCGCCATTAGGCTAAAGAGGAAAAAAGCATAAAGATAAAGAAAAATATACTCATAATCATTGGGCGTACACAAAAATACATACACATACATCTACACACAACGCAACATATTAAAAAAAAAACAAAAAAAAAACAAAAAACAGGTAGTTCATGCGGAAATAAATATAAGAATTGGGCCCGTGCGAATGCATGAATAAATTCATGCGAATTATATACATTCGTTATATATATATATATATATATATATATATATATATATATATATATCGATCTAATGTCGATTGTCAAACAAAATACATCAATCTCCGATAATTTAGAAATTAGACTATATAAAAAAAACGTTAAATCATGTTTTCACTGATTCCTCATAAAAAAAATGAAAAAAATGAATAGTCTCGGTGCTTTTTCCGAATTTAAATTCTAGATAACTTTGGAATTTTTATCAATATTCGAGATTATATCGAAGTTCTTTTTAATAAGTATTAAATTTTCGTCATTTGACAATCGATCATACTAGCGACAGAAAACAAATTGACCTTTTGATGACGAGTGACTTTTTTTTCCAACGATTTATGATTCCAAACGAATTGCCCGCTCGAAATCGTGTGTGAAATTCGAAATGTTTAGAAAGGTTGTTTTTTATATCTATTTCATCAAAATGCTCGATTTACATTCGATATGATAGTCATGGATGTAGTTTGGAGTGCTTGATCGATTCTCGCTTTCGACTCGGAATGGATACGAAAGTAATTTATATTAGATTTTTGGCGATATTCGCACGGACTCCCCCTCCTCACTGCACCAAAATTATCCACGAAATCGACTAATCAGTAATTTATATCAATGTACTTGATGATGTCAAAAAATAAGTGATAATATGCAAAAACTATAATAAAAATATCTCTTTTGATCTGTTAAAAAAAACAAAATTTGTTAATATATCAAAGGAAAAGGTAATTAATAAAATGTTTCAAGGAGATTTGATATTGTATATTGTAGTTTATTTGCATAATTTTTTTGGCATGCTTATATATAACAGGTATCGGAGAGACGTATTATTCCGATATTTGTAATATTTTTATATTTGTAAAGTGTGTGTGTATTCATGGCTATTTCTTTCATTTGATACAATTAGATATTACAATATTGATCAAAATTTGGAAAAAAAAGCGAGAGAAAATTCAAATCTCTCTTTCTCTTATTACAATTTTCGAATAATTAAAATTAATTTGTTTATAAATTTATAACATGTCGTCGATTTCGCGGATAATATCCAAGTTATCTTACCACGTAATACCTACGAAGTAATCATGTTATTAAGATTCTGCGTTTTTTAATATCAGCGAGGCTCGGCCCGGACATTGGGCGGATAAAGTGTTTTCAATAAACTGTTACATTATATATATATATATTATCTGAAAAATAGTCTTGATTTATTTATCATTTACTTTCTTTTTGTTACAGTTTTGATGGACAACTTTTAATAGCACAAAAAGTTAAAATTAAAATATCGAAAGATTGCAGATTTAAGAAATTATAACTTTTTTTAACAAAAAAAGATATAGTATATATGAGTTTGTTTTATAACAGTGTGCGTATATCTATAGTTTGTGATGCCATGAAATAGCAATGAAACTTTTTTCAGAAAAGGCATTAGTCAACATTTAAAGCGAGAATACTGTTTGAAATATATAACACATATTTTTATTATAAAAGATTTAACAATTTTTTCTCTCTTTTTTTTTGATAAAAAGAAACAATAATAACTTTATAGAATTAATCTCAGCTAGACATTTTTGTGTCAAGCTTATAACAAAATTTCTAATTATATAGAAAGAAAGAACGATTATTTTAAATATATTAGATAATATTAAAAAGAAGGATATTTTATTTTATATATATTTCTCGCTATTTATTTTGTAAGGCAAATATGTTGTCGTAAGAAAGTTTTGTGTAAAGGAAAATGCCTCTATATCTGCCTTGCCTTTTCGCAATATATTCAACTCCTTCAATATAGTATCATTTACGCAAGTCCGGGTTTCAATGGATTTCAATTTCACGAAATCGACCTTAGTAAGCGAAATTGTCTTCACTCCGAAAATAATTGATTCCGAGGGATGGATTCCGAGCCAGCGTGCATTAGGGCAAGCCAAGCTTTCATTTTGTCTACAAAGTATCGACGAGCCAAAGCTATAACAAATCAATATAACATTGCAAAAATAAAAAATTATATAAAGAATGTACATTTTCCGAAAAAAATTCCGCTAAAAAGCGACAATGATTTGAATTAAATTACCGATAAAGTAACATAATATCCACGCCAAAAGGATCCGCGTCTACGATTATATAAACCGGTAGACTCATCTTTTCAGATAGGATATTAACCAACATTCTGGTATTTAAATCTGGATAGCCCTTTCCTGTCACTAGAATACATTTTAAGATACGAGAGCAGTCTTCTTCAAGTAATTTTTGAAAAATCGCATCTTTCTCAATAACTAACACAAAGTTGGCTTTCACGCAAATTGAAGTTACATTTAAAGTAATCTGTGGGATCTGCACACCACCTACTATCGCACAATCGATAACTCGATTGTCGAGTAGGGTGATCGTCATATTTCCTGCCACTAATCCTTTAGGCGTTGCTAACAATCCTGAAAAGATTTTTGGTTACCGATCTCTCTTCATTTCCTTTTGTATTTATTATTAAATTATTTAATATAAACAATTTTTATATTTTTTAATTTATATATTAGTAAATATTTATGCGAGGTTTTTCACTTAAATTTTTAATTAAATAATAAACGCAAATACAATTTCACAAACTTACTCAAATCCCATGGGGCGCATTCTAATAAATTAGCAACACTATTTACTGCACAATCGATAGATCTTTGATGAGGCATCAAACGTTTGGTTATTTCATTCTTCAAATCATAGTAAAATGATCGTTTCGTCTTGGTTGTGTTTGTTAACAACAAACGATGGGCCTCGGACATTATCATCATCATTAGAATAAACTTATTTCTGCTGTTTTTCATCGCAAAATCGACAATCATCTTTTTTAAATTTTGAAAGTTATTTTCTTTTCTCTGTTCCCTGTTTTCTGCGTTTTGTTTATCGATAAAGTCAAACAAACAATCATTCGGCAATACATTAGATTGAAGATTGGATTGGCATATTGCGCCAACGTTTTTTTTCAGTAAACTGGATTCTGTAGCAGAGTTTCGATTGCTGCAGAACGATATACACGGTAGTTGTCCAGCAGATATCTGCTTTATTATTTTTAATGTAACAGTTTCGATGCGCGCGATTAAATCCATTCTGCAAGTTGCATGTAAGAAATGCCAGATATGATGTGTTTTAAGTTTATATGTATGTGAATTTAAGTTTATATATTTGCAAATATATATAATATATAGAATATAAATATAATAATAGCAGCTAGAAAAAAAGATGATTCACCTGAATTCTTTATTGTCGACTATCGGTATATCAATACGTATTTCCTCGAGACTCATATATTTTTTGGTAGTTGATATAATTGTTTGCCTCTGAAATATTTCACTTGCGTTTTGCATTTTATCTAAATTTAAAAAAATACTCTTTAAATAAATTAAACAAATTAAGTAACGAAATTATATTTCATACAGTTTAGAATAAATCATCCAACTCTTTTGTACAGGATTGCTCTATAGAAAAATAAATAATAGAAAATGCAAAAGAGATAAGTATATGAAATTATTATTTATCTGATATTGAAACTGTAATATCTTTTACAGATTCATTAATTCAATTTTAGTTCTTCTTTCTGTTAACAGATGACTTTAGCTTGTACACAACAGACTTGTACAGAAATCGTTCCTATCGATACAACTAGAAAGAAAAACAATTTTTCTTATAGGTATAGTAATAATAATAATAATTATTATTATAATATAACAATAATAATAATAATAATAATAATAATAATAACAATAATAAATTATTGTTATTATTATTAACAATTATAATAATAATTATTATTATTGCAGTCACATTTGCTATTCAACTATTAAAAAAAATATTTCAAAGCTGCATTTTTGCAGCTTTACAGATTATAGTTTTACATAAATATATAAAAGATAAAGATTAAATTCTTAGCTTTTAAAGATTACTATTTTTGTGAGTTTAAGATCATAAACGACTTACAAAGTTTCTTTACAGTAAAATGACAAGATAAGAAAATACAAGAAGAAAATGAAGTGAGTTTACAAAAAGTGAATAACAAATGCCGATGATGATTATGATATTAATTAATTTAAAATTTAAATTAAAGTGTTCAAATATTATCATGATGTAATAAAAAATATGCGTAAATTATATGTATATAATATTTTTACGAAAAAAAATCATTTAGTAATTTAATTAATTCCATTAGTAAGAAATATCTATTGTCAAACAATTAATTTTTATCGATTTTGTTTGCTTTGCATAAGAAGCATTTATATAATTTGCATAAAGTCGCATAAAATAAATGGAAATATCAAACATCTAGTGTAACAAGGCGGTATAAAAAATGGTGACACTGAAAAAAAATACATCATTACAGTTAGAGATGAAAGAGGAGAATTCGTTTTTCACTCATTCGTCGTTGTTACGAGACCGAGTTAAAAGGTGCGATGGCAGATAGAAATCTAGTACCTATCCGAGGCTGACATTCTCACAGCAATAAACATATTAAGTCCCGATACGTGAGGTAAAGTATTGGCTGCAAGGACTCGTTCGAGCTTGTAGCCATGTAGACATTAATTTTTCTCTCGATCACCGACATTCATATCAAAGTGGCGAATCTCGAGAGAGCCCGGACACCCCGCTGCGTATTTGTGAGCACCGACCATTGAATGGCGCGCTACTGTACGCGTTAAAGATACTTCAGAGACTTATTGTGAGTACGAAATACATCCCTTACTGCAAAACGTTCGATTGTAACGAAATTTAGCGAATCCGTCGTCATTTGGCTGGAAAACCGCACAAGAGAACGATCGTGGCAATTAGCCACAGTTCAAGTTACAAGATTCACGTTTTTGAAATCTATAAGAGAAATCTTTGAAATTTATTACAACGATAATTATATTTGAAAAAATTTAATACATGAATGCACTCACACACACACACACACGCGCGCGCGCGCGCGCGTGTGTGATAATATTAGTATTCAGTCTACATTATTATTTTAACTAAACGTCAAATGGAATATATTTAAAAAGTGTCTATATGAAAAACCGATTTAGGTAAAAAGCTGCGATGAAAGTAAAATAAAATGAAATAATGAGCATTAGAAGAGCCCTATCCCATATAAATTTCCCTAGTCTATGACATGCGTCGATGCAAACGTTTGTGCAAATGGGGAACAATGAATACTAACGAGCGACTGTGAGATGATACATTCAAAATATTTCCAGACTCATAACAAATAATCTGACGAAAATAAATTGACTATAATTTGAATAAATTTATAATAAACTTGCAGAAATACAGTTTTGGCTAAATTAAAGAATATCGATGTAAATTAATAAGCGTCAGCCATATACGCGAACAAAAGTGAAATACCATCTTAAAGTTCCGGCCTCTTAGATGCTCATAACGAGAATATTCATGAAAAAAAATAATAGAAGGCGGCAAGCATGCTCACACTCGGTTTTGCATTAAAGACACTTCAAGGTTGCGCTGTTACAAAAGGGGATAGTGTTACATTGTGCAACGAGCACAGTGGAGAAACACCCCTAAGAATGCCCTCTCGCTAGCTCTCAAATAGCCCGTATATAACCAACACGCGTCGTTGGCATGTTTTTCAAATGTTAGTTGAAGACGGAAAAGAGATTATGAAAAATATGATATATAATTATAATAATTATAAATCTTTGAATACACAAACGTATTTCGTCAGATTAATAAGTAGAATAATGTACAAAAGATTGTCCAAGACTTTTTCAAAAAGAGACATAGGAATGTTTCATTGCATATGATGGGAGCATTGAAACTTTCCGTGCAAAAATTCCTTAATTGAACTTCGATACATTAAATGGTACAAATATATGGAAGAAAAGAAAGAGGTGAAATCATAGATGGGTAAATATGGAATTGTATGAATTTCAATACTGGTAATTTTCTCGATTTTAAAAGCTTTCTTCGGTTTGAATTTAGGTGAATTTGAATAAAATATTCGATCTAAATATCGATTGATGTGTCACATACCTGTCGCATGTCAACTAGTTTCTTTTTATTGAAGGTTTATTGAAGGTTTATTGAAGGGATGTTTGAAATTCAATGCATCAAGCATAAATGCTTGACGTATTTCGAACATCCCTGACCTTCAATAAAGCATAAATCCCTGAAATACCTTTTGAATATTATTTAAAAATGTAAGATTACGTGTAAATGCTACGGATGAGCAGTGAATCGACAATGTTTAGAAAACTCCAGTCTATTCAGAAAATTGTAACCGAAGTTTTTGATCAAGACGTCGGGAGAGATCGAATCTCTTCTTTATTTGCTTCTTCATGTGTACAAGGCAGATTTTTAAAGATAACATCGAATTTGTCCAAACAGGAGGGATCGCGACTGCGAAGCAATAGGGATTGACTAACGTACAAATTTAGAAGCAGTAAAACTCGAAGGGTGACTATAAGTCAAATTTTTATTTCCCTTCAATATTTAACATATTTACATTATTTGAAAATTAGTAAAAAATATTTTAAAAGTATTTTCATATTTATTTTAATTTTACCGAGCGCGCGCAGACCAGAACAAAATCTTAAATTTTGCAGATTGGAGGTATTTGGCGTAATTTTCCAATTTTCCTAACACAGATGCGAATGGTCGATTGATTCTAAGTATACTTGAAAAGACTACTTGAATGCGCCGCGGTTTTCGAGGGATCTAACGACGTTATTGTAGCAACCGCTGTTTCACACACTATAAAGAGGGTTGATGTGCGATAAGTACTTGACTTAAATGTGAGCTTGGGAAAGTTTTTCACTTAAATGATTGTCTCCCATCACGCGACACTATTTAAATGATCTGCCCCATCAAAAACTTTGAATTTCATTTGTTTTCTCTAAACTACTATTTTCTAAAAGCTATGCGTGAATAAAATATCTTTGAAATTACGTTTTTCGCGGCAAGGCTTTTCGAGTCAATTAAAATCTTTCGAAAAGATGCGCCGATTACAAGCCAATCAGTGGATAAAGAAAATAATTTCATCCAAAGATATCACATGTCAGTTTGATGTTAATAATCACTTAACACGAACACTGTTGTTTTTTAAATGTAACATTTATTAATCAACCGGCTAAGTAAGACCTTTGCGTGTATTCGATGCTTTATTATATGTCAAATGTTTTCACGATCGTTCTGAAAAGAAAAAGAAACGAATGTAACATCTCAAGGATGTCAAAGGATGGAAAAAAATAACAGAAGGTTATCATGAAAAGTTAACGACTTGACAGTAATGTGTTTTGGACCGAAGTTGTCCAAGCTGTGTTTATGTGTGTCAGTCACTGGACTGTTAATTATAGATCAGTTGTACGAGAGAAAGTGATTTGATCAGTCAATCACCAATTAATGGTATAATATATAATGCTATAAATAAAATTGCAAAAGAAATAATTTTTAAAGATATTTTCCGAAAAATATTATATTGATGCACATGTGTATCAAAAAATCTACATGTATTTTATAAGATTTTTTTTATCAAAAAATAAAATAATTGGTTCATAAATTAATTATTGACTGATACTATTTGCGGTGAAATGGCGATTGTTATGTCATATGTGCGCCTCATTAATTGAAATAAATTTTATTCCAATTTTTTTGGCAAATTTCTTGGCAGAAAAAAAAATTTAATTTACAAAGAAATCATCGATCACACGATCGACTCGCTTTCCGTTCATCTTCCGTCGCCTACGATCGAGACTTGTCTACGCGCTAATAAAGCATTCAATTATTTTATATGTAATGGCAAAGTAGTTAGTCAATTGCAGGTCAGTTTAGAAATTATATTTATATTATTTTCATTTATATCATATTCAAATTATTGGAATCCGCGCCTTGCTGTACAAAAACTGTGACGTTAAATCTTGCAATTTTTATTTGCATCATTTAAACATTGATATCGTTATACGAGGATTATGCTTAATTATACAGGTATAAAAAACATGCTTAATTATATACATAAAAAAAACACATATGAGCACGCGCGTGCAATTTATGCACGCATATACATTTATTACAGAATAATAAAAAGGCGTTACATAATTAATTTAAAATGTACTTATTTGGACAGTTTTCAATTTATGTAATTTTTTTGTGGATTATATTATAATGATTTATTCTCCCAATGCATTGTAATGCTGATGATTTGTAATTATATATAAAAAACAATTATGCAATTATGCAACGCTTTAATATAAAGGTATAAAATAGGCGTAAAAGTGCACGTTTATGCGTCCCGTTCGCGAGCTAATAAAAGTTCAATGTATGTGCCACATGATGAGGCAGTTTGCAGCTGCTGGCTTTTTTCCGCGCGCAGAATTTTTCGCGATTACCAAGCGAGCAGATGCGTCCTCAAGGAATGCCCGATTCGTTCGCGATCTCTTCGGCCTTGCATACCTCTCACGAGATTTTATATATATATATATATATATATATATATATATATATATTCTTATCATTCACCGTTCGGGCAGGTTCCGAGCTTCGGCACTTTTCATCGGATTAATGAAGATTAAAAACAACTTGTAACTCTTCGCAGTGTGTTTTATTTTCTTCGTATCACTATCATCTCCGCGTTCGCGAAATTATTCATCTTTCAAATTAGCACGTAAGCGCTACACGATACTGGAAATGTTATTTTAATCTTCAACTTGCAGCGTGTAATCCATGATTAGTAAGATTTTATGCAGAGTATCTGAGAAATTAAATTATTGATATATCAGAAAATCGTCTCAATAAGGAAATTCGGAATTTCCAACAATTAAGAGCAACGCGAAGGCCATTGAGTCGCGATCGCTCGATCTGTAAGGGCGGTGGTCTTTACCGTGACCTAAGAAGGGATTAACGATGAGGGATAAAGAGCTATCGGTGTTCGACCCTCCGGATCATTGGCACCTCGATAACGAGCGTATATTCACCGATAAACCAGCGAAGTATCCCAATTCTCGATTGTCTCTAACGACATGACGATAATGAAACAGCAATCTTTTGTCACACGTGTGGCTGCAGATCGCTTCTTTTCCACTTAAATTTAACATTCTAGAAAAAAATATAACGAGAGAGGTACCTGTGTATCTATTTATCTATTCCTTCCTAAATTTATTTAAATAAATTTAGAAGTAAATTATATAAACTTTGAAAATATTATTGAGATAAACGGCAAAATGTGGGGTAAAGCGAGGATGAATTTGACGGTGATGAGCTGTCGAATCGCGAATCGTCGAGATTTGTTGGCTTTTCAAGAGTACGCTCCTCTGTTGGAGAATAGCATTGTTCATAAACATATGTTCTCGTAGGCGTGCACGAAGAAATAAACGAGAGGAAGCGGACGACACAGAAAAACGGATGAACAACAGCGGCGATCTGGCAGCTAGTCTGGCATCACCTGGACGAGCACGCGCCTTCAGCAGGAGGCTCGAGAGGAGGGGGTAGAATGTCTATCCCTATGAATATCGATGCAACGTACGTATTGTGGTCACGAGGCTGCCTGTCGAACGGCGCATAATGCGCTCGTATAACATCGCGACTCCACGTAACGACATTAAGTTCTCACACAATGGAAGCGTGACCTGCCCGCACTCACGGCCGTGAAAAACGGTCCGTTCAGAACCCTTCAATTCGCAATGAAAATCCTTTTAAACGCGCAAGCCTACGTCGTTTGGATTCACTTCACAAAAGGATATTTTTCCTAGTTTCGAAATTGCGCCGCAAACAACGTCACTCTCGTATCATGCCATCATCGTGACGTAAGTATAAGGATACAATTTATAAGGAATACAAGGGACAAATATCTTTGTGTGTTTTCTCGAAAAAAAAAAAAACAAATTTATGCGAGAAATTCTATATTGCATTTCTGACTGTTTTTTGAATAGACAATATCCACAATCAAAGAAGATCATTTTATACACTTTGTAATAAAACAGAAAAATAAATTTTTATATTTATATATCGTTAGAACCGCAAGATTTTTGCTTATTGTTAAAGTCATAATTTTTCCTTTCATCTTTTTTACTCGTTAAAGAATATGCAAATAACTTAATTTTTATTTCTTAATAATATTTTAATAAACAATGAAAGCGATGATTAACATTTTTTTAAATTATTCACTCGAGATTTTGATAATCAGCCGAAAGTCTGTTGGGCTTGATTGCACAAAAGCAAATATTTATTAAAATAAAATAAGAAAAGAAGTATTAATATTTTCTTAATATTTCTCCTTTTATTGAGATAAATAAATTGTAAAGATAAAAATTTACCGAAAGGATTTTAAAGAATTTTATATAAATTTATAAAGAGACTAGTAATAATAGCAATGTTTCATTATACAAATTATCATTATATTATTAATTATACGAATAAACAATTGATTGAGCGTCATTTGGCTGACCTCGCTGATTTTTGTATCTCGATCATATTCGTATATGCGTGTACTTATATATGTCATTGACGCTCGTAATGATCGCGCCTCTTATTGACCTTTTTCTTTGACTTTTTATTTCGTCTTTCTTTTATTTTGTCTTTCGTGTACACACGAAATAACAATCGCAAATTGTAGTACTGGTAGAAAAGCAATTATCGTTTTAAAATTTAAAAACTTTTACTCACGAGATTAAAGAATTGATTTAAAATGCATAATTTAGTTTAAAAAATAATTAGAATTAAATATCATCATGAATTCTTTTTCTAAATCATATATTCTCTAATTGTATTACAAAGTCATTTGATTTGGAAGCATGGACGAAAAATTGTTTATAAAAGTGGATACTGTCTCAAGGTGGCATAAACAGATTGCCAAGGAATATTTATGCTCACAAATGTTATTGCTGTTGTTTTGAACGAAAAGCAAATTTATTTGAGCATTTGAAATTTTTATTTCTTTGTACTATATTTACTTTATTTCTACGTTTTGCTATTGCGTGCAATTCGTTCCTTTATAATGCACATTTATCAATATACATTATATATATAATTGGCTTAACTAACTCAATAATATGAATAAATGCATTCTTCTTACAATATCACAAATAAATGTAGTTTTTATAATTGTATTTATGTGTAAAAATTTAAATATTATTAATGTGTTTCTTCATCATTACATTGAGAAATTAATCAAATGTAATAAAATGTTTAAATTTTTATTTCTATTGTATATCGATCTTGTGTATCAAACAAAAATTGTTATAATTCTCAATTATTTTTATAATGGAAACAAAAATTAGGTGAATGTTTACTTTACGTCATACAGCTCGAAAAATTTTTATTTTCATATGTTGTAAAGGATACATTCCTAAATAATACACCGTTTGAATTTTGTGGTGCAGTCTTTTCGTTCCTAGAGATATGCAATTTTGAAGTTTCATATTTGTGTAATATTTTTCGTTATATCCTATTTATGTGTTCATTCATTTTCTGTTTACATTTGCTCATCACGGTTTGAAATTATATTTCCGTTGTGTTTATATTTTTTTATTTACGTTTGCTCGTTGTGACTTCAACGACGCTAAGAATTTAATAATACAATTTAATACAATTAAAAAGTATCACAAATGTATGTGTACACACACGCGCGCGCGCGCGCGCACGCGCAGGGGGTGCAAAGGGGGGTCTTCGACTTCTCCTCCCGCAACCACCCCGCCGATAGTTTAGGACCTCGCAGGTGGACAACTTACAGCATATATTCATGAATGTTCATATATGATTAAACTCTTTGCAGTGCGTCCCCTATCGGCAGGATGGTTGCGGGAGGGGGGGTCCCCGAAGGTCCCTCCTTGTACTCCCGTGTGCGTGTGTATGTGTGTGTGTGTGTATGCCTATATTTCTTCTTAAACACACATGATGTAGTAAAATTATATTCTATTCTTGAAACTTTTTTGTTAATAACTATTTAATAAATAACAATAAGCGGCTAAAACCTTCTGGAAGTTATTCAGAAAGATAACCTCGGAAAATGTAAACACAAAAATATAAACATATTTACAAAGTAACAAGAAGATAATACAAGTAATTAAAAAACTTCAAAATTGCATATCTCAGGAACGAAAAGAAAAAAAGAGCGCCGCAAAATTCAAACGATCTATTACTTAGGAATGTGTCCTCTACAACATATCTGAAAATAAAAATTTTTCGAGCTGTGACGTAAAGTAGACATTTACCAAAAATTATTTTCGTAAAGTAAAATGTAAATAATAATAAATAAATGTAAAAATATGTATAAGAATTCCTTTATCTTTAAACTAAATTTCAGATTACTCATAAAGATAGAGCAGCCGCTAATCACACAATAACACTTGTGCTGAAATCAGGTCGTTCGTGTAGCACCTCACATTCCATTGTGGCAATGCGAAAAACATCTACCAATCAAAACAAAGATGAACCAAATGTGAGAAAAAGAGTCACCAGAACGATCCCCTTTTCTCTTTTCTCTTTTCTCGATACAATAAAACATTTTGTAGCCAGTTTTCAGAGTGCGGTCGTGCTGGCCCACCTATCCAAGAGAAGGACTGTCTATCTCTTTTTTAGATTCAACTTTTATATCCAAGAGAAGGACTGTCTATCTCTTTTTTAGTTTCAACTTGAAATCTCCATTCAGAACCTCAGTTCGGGCTTTGTAATTGAAGCCATTGACCTTTCGCAACGAGAAGGGGAGGAGCGAAAGGGAAGTCCTTTCGATAAAGAAGAGCGGAAAGATACAGAAGGAGTAGGGGAAAAAAGAAATTCTCCAATATAGGGTAAGGGACAATGAATGAATCATCTGATGTCTACATCTAACTCTTCGTACTAGATATAATCGCCTGGGAATCCGCGAGTTCGAAAAAGAGCAACGACACTTCTTTCAGATTTCTTTTGATTTGGAGGTGGGGATAACGGAGAAAAGGATATCGAAAGTCGCGTCGTGTGCATCGAAAGAATTTTGGACAATGTCGTTTGGTCCCTTGTGCGTGTGGCGCGGATCCCATATTAGTGATCCATCACGCGAGCAATAAAAGGCATAGTGACTTCTTCGCTTGATCGCAGCTCGATCCCACATTAATCTGTCGTGAAACGTGGAATCAGATAAGGCAAGTGCATGGCTTTTCTCTCTTTCTCCCCCCCCCTCTCTTTCTCTCTCTCTCTTGCTCTTTATCTTTTTTTTTTTACGCGCGAGTTACTGCCACGCGGGTATCCGTGAAGTCTCGTGATAAGAAACGATGGGGGTAGTATTACTGGGTCTATGAAAACGAAACGATAGCGAGCGCGACACAGAGCTTCTCTCGCCAACTCGATTTCGTAGCACGATGACAGTCGTCGTTGCTAAAAGAGATATTTTTCAGTCCGGAGATATGTCAATTTTTTTCCTAGTAAAGTTTTAGATAATTTTTTTAAATATAATGTGTATATATATATATATATATATATATATATATATATATAATTTGTACATATACAATATTAATTATATTAGACATCTCGTAGTACTCTTATAAACAATTAAGTGTGTTCTTCTACAAGTAAAAGTGCAATTGATATGCAATCAGTTGGAACAAATATGAATAAACATTGGATAACAAACCTAACTCTAACACAAATCATATAATTATATAATAATTCATAATGCAAGATTTAATTGCTGTAATTGCATTTTATTTATGATAAACATGACAGTCTTGAACGACTACCTTTATGCTCTTCTTCTTCCTCTTTCGCTTTTTCTCTTCTTCATAATTTTCTTTTTAAAGTCCGTTTTGCAGCTGCGACATTTTTCTAGACACATTTGTGCACGCGCTGGTAAGTGCTGCGAGCAGAATAAATGCACGCAAGCACAGTCTGCAAGCATTTTTATAAAGCGTAAGGATTCACCTGGTGTTATTTAATAATTGCGTTAGGAAGCTATAAATATAATATCGTGCTATTGCTTTATTATCGCGAATTCATCTTTCCAGCTGTTGTAAATTAGTTAGATTAAACATTAAATATATATTCGAGATACTTTCATCTGCGTTGTCTATTTAAAATATATTTATATACACAAGTATATATTTTTTTTGATAAAAGTCATTGAATAATAGTTAAAACATTATCGAATAATTTCTTGTTGAATAATCTATAAACCGCCAAATACAGTATTCTTTTTATTCTAATAGTTATATAAATAAAAAATTACAATAATAGTAGATTATATTAAATAGTAATAATAGTAATTATCAAATTCTCAATGTTAAAAACTCGCTAGTAAATTAATTCAAGGTAAAAAATAATAATATGTAGAAACGACTCAAACTAGCGCAAATTAATTCTTTATTATTCAAACATACAACGATAAGATATAAGACACAGTAGATAGCTTGCATATTGAGGACACAACAAATGTTGTACATAAATTGAATTATAAAGACTGTAATGTGTCTTATATTGGGCAGACAAAAAGACATTTGCGTACTAGAGTTAAAGAACATTGCAACAATATTAAATTGCATAACACGAATCACTCAGTAGTGAGTAAACATAAATCAGATTCGGGACATGATTGTGATTGGATGAAACCCAACATTTTACACAATGAGAAAAATGTACGAAAGAGAGAGATAGCTGAGATGTTCTATATCAAGAAATTTAACAATATTATTAACCTACAGAAAGACACTGACCTAATCTACACAGCATATATAACAAAATAATAAAAGATCTAGTAATGTGAATTTTGACTCTGATACAATGTTTTCAGTTCTCTTTCGTTTCTCTCTTTCAAATTTAACTAATAATTTTTGACATGTGCTAGTTTCTTGCATTCCTTATCTACAATATCGACCATCTTTATTGAAATGTATGTAGTTTTTTATTTTTTATTTTATTTTATTTTTTGTTTTTTCATCATTTTCTTCTCCCTTTTTACTTTTTTCACTCAAACCGTTATTTGATTACAGTTATACTTTAAAAGGACTACAACCAAATGGTCGAAACGTTGTATGTTTGAATAATAAAAAATTAATTTGCGCTAGTTTGAGTCGTTTCTACATATTATTATTTTTACCTTGAATAGTAATTATATTTAACGAAATGAGAAAGAAAGAAAGAGAAAAAGAGAGAGAAACTAGAAAAGAAACAAATGCAAAACTTATTATTTCCGAAAAAGAACCTGCCACTATTGAGAGAACCTGCCCCGAAGCCCACAGAGAAACTATTGCGTGAAAGGTAGAAAAATCTTTGTGTCTAAATCTCGCAAACTGCCGGAACACCCGGACAAATTATCATCCAACGTCACAACAGAGCGTGCCTTTTCTGTCTCTTCCCGACTCTTTCTCTCGCCATCTTCCTCTCTTCTTCTTCTCCCTAAGATAGGTCCGACTAGCGCGTTTGATTTATTGCAATCTCGACGCTCGATATCTCCGCGGGAATCTCCTTGCACGGATTCTACATGGCTCCTTTGATGAAATTCCATCTAGTGGTCACCCGTACAAAATGGTTCGTCGATTATCCGAAATCCACGGGAGCTATGATTTGGAGACCTATAATATTTCCAGAACGCACGAAGACGCCCGTAACGACAATCTTTGATAAAATTTTCGCGTTTGCCAACGTAAAAACCAGTTTTGCTTTTTTATGGGCATCGTTTGCGAGTACTAGTAATTAAGATATTGACGTTTAATTGCGAAATACAATCAACGATAATTACACAAATTTTTTATGATCACGCCGACCGTCGCGATTTAAAAGTTAAATTAAACTGCTCAAGTCGAATGACTATTCGGCTTCTGAGATAGCTTTATTAAAATGCAATTGATTCGAATTTCGTCGTTCCTGATTGATTTACTTGTTTTTACTTGATTTACTTGTTTCTCCTATATTTCTCTCGATCATTATACCTCGTAGATGATTACAAATTCGTATGAAATTGGCTTGAAAATGTATCATTAATTTCAGTTACTTGCTTCTTATTAAGAAAAAATTGAATTGGCTTAT
The DNA here is from genome assembly GCF_003227725.1 of Camponotus floridanus. Classification (NCBI taxonomy): domain Eukaryota; kingdom Metazoa; phylum Arthropoda; class Insecta; order Hymenoptera; family Formicidae; genus Camponotus; species Camponotus floridanus. The sequence goes on from NW_020229838.1 coordinate 4,231,141, forward strand.
CTCTCGAGAAACTGATGGTCCAAGGACAAAGTTATCATGTCACTATCAATTTTCAATCGAGCAGATGCGAGTGTCTTCTAGATCGACAGCGGCCGCAGATGGCACCAATGATTACACGTTATTTATTTTCTAAGGGGTTGCGATCGCGCGTTAACCGAAAAGACGATGGTGGTCGCCTCCCGCGGTTCAACCTGATCAGATAATCAAACATCCCTCCGACATGCGTGCAGCTTTTTGACAGCGTGTACGACACGAATATATGTGTGTGTATGTGTGTGATGTAATATTATATCTGCAGGTAAATGATGAAATTAAATTGCTGAAAAAATATGCATTTAAGAAAAAAGATATAGACCTCTCTCTATGCAGTTTATAGGAAAAATTAATGCTATACAATGAGAATTGCTTTTACGTGCCCGAAAATTTGTTTGTATAAAAATTCGAAGTCGTTTATCGACAAGATTGCCTCGCCGCCTTCGAGAGATGAATATTAAAAGGCGTTTTCCAGCTAGCGACACAGTCTAACACAGTGAATCATTTCATCCTTGTTTACATTCGGCAACCAACAAGGATGAAATGATACACTGTGTCCTCTGTGTCGCTAGCTGGAAAATGCTCAAAGTGTCGAATCCGCTTTATACGGAGGGTACCTCGGCACGCGACCATCACAAACCGGTGTTGTAGCAGAAACATCGAGAGATCGCACGCGGATCCGAGGACGAGGGATGGGATGGAGATGGTGAATGCACGCCGGCCGTGACGAAGCACAATGAGAAGAAAAAGATGCGCGAAAGCAAAGGATCGAGAGGAATTAGTCGCGCGGCGGCCTTGGAATCCCTAACCCACATCTAATTCGCAAACCGGTTTCGCATATCGTCGATACCCGCGTCATTACAATTATTATAGTAATTTACAACGTGTAATTAAAAAATGGAATAAATAATAAATGATGAAGCGCGGCGCAAATAACAAGTAGAAATGAAAATAACATAAATATTATAGTGCTAGATACGTAATAAAAAGATTATCGTTACGATATACGTAAATAAATTATATGTGTCTTAATTCGTAAAAGAAATTTTTGCGATATGTATATATACGTTTCATCGTATTTAATTGCATTACGATTCGCTTGTAACACGACGATGGCGATTAAATCTGCGAGATTTATTATCGAATTGTGGTTACCGTTCTTTGGGATGTTTTTAGATCATCAGCAAACTGACGAGATAAACAGCACGATTTACCTGTCGATAAACTTTAAAATATCCTCTCACTCAGATTATACAACAAAGAATTTGGAGCTTGCTCCAAAACGTGGATTGCTTCGTGGAATAAAAATCGATCACGAATGAGCGCGATTACGCTACATTCTCTAGAGCTCTAAAACATCAATGAATGCCACCTTTTTCTTTCCGTTTCTTCCGATCGATCGACCCGGATTACACGGAGACATTGCGTGAATTCGTTATAAGAACGATACCGCGGAAAGGGGGAAGAGATATCGGGAGATTGCGCGTCCGCGCATCGAGGACGCGATACGACGCGATACCATCACCTAGCCTGTTGGTGAACGCGTCCGCTGTCAGTTAGAAACAATTTGCTAGACGGTAGCTTGTCACGTCGAGGCGAGCGATAGCTCGATGGCGCGCTTTGGCTCGTGCCGGTAATGAGCCCGCATCGAGCGATTCTCCACCGACGTGTCTCAAATACACAAAACGACGTTTATGCTCGCGCGCGCCCGCGCGCGCGCGCGAACTCGCAGGGTATGCAAGCGGCTGGGACAGACAACGCAAATAGACTACCACACTGGGCCTAGCCTGCTCGGTACCGGTGACACCTGCTCACGGTGTCACCGGCACCATCGCCGCGACGGATATAAAAATATGAAAACCGTAAAACCGAGGCGCGAGACGGTCTCGAAGGGAAAAAAGGAAGGAGGAGAAGGATGCGGAACGGGTCAGATGAGAAGCTTTCCCGCCGCGACGAGCTTCCACTTGGCGATGACGACCGCGCGCGCGCTTCGCTCGTCAAATGATTCGCCCTTACGACTCTCGCGGTTCGCCGCAATGTTCTCTCGCGCCTTGCGCCGTGAATGATGCGCGTCTCAAGATAAATCTTGAGGAGCGCCCTGCACCTTCGCTTATTCGCGAAAGAGATGTTAGAAGGAAGATTTCATCTCTTCTCATCACTATTAAATGTTGAATTCATCTTTTTGGAAAAAGCAACAAATGCGTACGATTGGATCTGCGATTAGAGAAAATATTAGTAAAGCTTTGATGATTTCGTGTCACTTTGACGTCGTCGTTGATTTGCAAAAAAACGCGCTTTAAATTAAAAGAATGGGAAACGAAAGAAGCGTAATGAAGCAACGTTCTATTTGATCGAAAAAAAGTCTTCGAAAAAAAAGTCGGGGGTCACAAGGCCGTACAAAGAGCTCGCGGCACCATTTTGTGGTTTTTTTCATTTTGGCACGCGCGCGACGTACCTCGAGTAAGTGGATATCCCATAAAGCGCTTTATTGTGCGAAATTGAATATCAGCGCTAAATACGCTAAAAGAGACGTGCCTGCTTTCTCGTTTATATATTTCCCCGCGCGTCTTTTAACAAAGAGCCAACAACTTGATAGGATTCTCAAATTAAACACGCGATAATCTACATACACGTACATTATTTTTGCAGTTACGTGTATACAATAATTACATTTCTATAGATATTATAGAATTTATATATTAGAAGATAAAATTAAATATATATAACTTGAGCATTAAATAAAAACTGTGAGAAAATATTATGTGATAACCTTCAACACAATTTCAACTGCAAGATTAAATTAAAATTAAAGTGATATAATAAAATATGCAATTATTCAAATTTTTAAAATCTAACTTAAAAATCGAACAATTGAGTCGACTAGAACTTTGGCAGATGTTGACGCGAGAAAATCGCATTATAAGCAAAAAGGCAGCTATCTACTTGAGCTTATAATGTACGGACAGGTGCTGCAGAGATAAAGTATTCGTCATTGCATCTGCTGTATCTAGCATTCGAGAAAGTAGCGGATTTTCATGTGCTTTACCATTACCATTTACATTCGTACGTGATAACTATTTCACACACTCGCCCAATTAAATGAACGCTGCAAAATATACAACAATGTAATAACATAATATCTAGCACGACATTATAATCGTTCTGTTGACTATTATTTAGCAAAGTCGTTAAAGTCTTTCTGGCACAAAAAATTACGGTAAGTAATCATTAATTACAATTGCAATTCTAATGTTAATGACGAGTGCAATTTTTCGTAATTTAATATCAATTGATGCCAAGAAAATCACATCCATGTCACATTACTCGACGTTGATTCTTAATAATTTCGAAATATTTTTTGCAATATTATCATTAAGAGATGAAAACGTTAGAAATGTTCTTGATAATGTAATAAATGCTATAAAAATTTTATTCTCTGTACGCATCCCTAAGATCCACATTTTATTTCGGTGTATATTATTGTGCGATGACGATGGTCTAAATAGAAAGTCGATCGATTGGTACTGAAATATAACGCATTAAATTCAAAATGCATCGAAACGTTTCAACGACGATTAAATTACTACTCTCATATGTGGATTATCGAATATGGGTAGTTTCCGTCTGTATATTGGACGCGATCCCTAAAATAAACGAGGATGATGTTGCAAGAGCATAACGAATGTATTCCGAGGCATATTGCGTTAATACGGAGAAGCAGGCGTAGATGTAAGTAAACTCGTGCCGCGAAATATGCAGGAAAGTCCCATCGCTTTCTATTGACGCTAATGAACTAAGGGTGGATGCGTACAATCATTCACAAATACAAAGATGCACACCATACACGATGATATTCGATACGTTTATGCTTCCAAACGATATTTCGATGACGCTCAAAATGCGAGAGTTAATGTTTTTTATTCCGTAAAGTTATATTATTGAGTCGTTTGAAATTTTTAGTACAATTCATAAAACGGTTTCACGCATAAAAAATGCGTCCGAGAAATCAAATAAATTACATTTTATATATTTTTATGCGATATAAAACTGATACATTTTTTTACCAAAGGATACCAAAAGGATATATTTAATATTATCGTTGTATATGAGAAAAGCACAAAGATGAATTGCCAAGACAAATATTGCCAATAAATAAGCGATACTGAAACGTTCGCGCGGTAAAAGCTAAATACGGAAAGTTCGCGGTAGATAATCAGCCCGTATGTTATAATTATCGCGTATTTGCTTTAACCATTATCTATTTCGCCTCGTGCATCACCTGCTCGGTTGAAACTGAAACGCGTGCACATTTGTAATTATAACTTTTGTAGTACGCGATATTTTCCTCGCGTGTTGCTAGTTGATAATTATTCATTGGTTCCTTTAACATAAATGAGATCGTTCGCCTTTATACTGGCCATTGGTGACTTTCTCCAAATAAAGTTTATAAAATGATAAATATACATATGTAAACAAAAAAGAATAAATATATAATAAATAATAGATAAATAAATAAATAATAAATATACAAAATAATATAAACAAAAAAGAATAAATTACATTATACCGATACTATATATATTGTTTGTACAAACTTTAATTCTTTAACGGTAGAAAATGTTGCGAGTAATTTTTCTCGAAAATATATACGTCCTATTTCTCGCGATAAACCGCACAACTGTGAAAGCTACGAATCGCGTATTTACCTATGAAAAGGATCAAAGACACCTGAGGCGCCACACACGGCGGTAACCTAAAACTTTCAACCCTGCCTCGTGCAGCATCGCGACAGACATGTCTTTGCATAAAAGATCCCTCGAGAGAGGGGTCCCTTTTCAGGCCTCGTTCAAGATCATCTTTCTATTGATGCATCGTTTCTATCTCGAAACGCACACAAAATTACGACGATAAATACACTGCGAAAAATCTGCGCGTACACACACGCAATATTTATTGTATGTATATTAGGGATTGAAAATTTAAAAAATTGATCAGTACTTTCGCTTAGTAATTGAATAATAAATTAATCGATTATTTGATTTAAACGTAAACGACATTTATCGTTTCGCGAATTTGTCGTGCGACGATTTAAGAAATTAGAAGACACGATAATTAGCTCGTGAGCAGCGAAGCGTTGGTAATTCGCATGAAAAGTAGGATTGTTATCAAACATGATGGGATGAATCAGGAATTTCCATACGTAATTGCAGCGATTATGGCTGCGAGCAACTGGTGCCATCGCGCCGTCCCTACTTACCCTACGCATAGCTCGACGAAAACGTATGCCACAGTTTCTCATTCCATTTTTTTTCGGATGCTTTACGCACATCATCAAAGGGGGTCTCGAGCGTTTAAAACGATATAAATTAGAGAGGTATTTACGGCAGATGCGGAGGTGGCAATATGGTTTCATGGAGAAACCACATCCAATGTGATTCCTCGCGAGAGATATTGTTCGAAAGAATATTCGCTCGCCAATTTAATCACGTTTGCAAATTCCGGTCAAAATTATTTAATTCGAAATCACGTAATTAGAAATAGCTCCAAACAGAGAACGAATAAGCGGAATGAGACAATTAATTTCTCGAAAAACCGTCGGGGCCTCAGTTACATCGGTAGCGTGAAAACGCCGCTTTACGCGGCACGCAATTTTTAGGCCATCCCTAAAAAAGAGCAATTATGTACAATCGTTATTTCCACAAATTGCGTCATGGCACGAGGGAATAAACGTATCGCGCCGGATCTATTCTTCCCTTCTGCCCCGCCCCGTCCTCCTCACTCTATTGCCGTTCCCTGATCCAGGCTGCAATTACTTCACGGTGCGAAGAGAGGCAAAATGAGATGTGGACGCGTTAACCTCTATGATTCATCTCCTCTTAATGCGGCTCCTTCTGTTCGATTAGAGGCACGAATTAAATGAATATGTACACGATATGAAACTCGATTTAATTTCTAACTTAATTTGCTTTCATTAGAGATGAGTCGCTAGTCTCTTATCTTTAGATGTAGTCCATTTCAACGATGTACTTATTACTACAAAAATTTGTTATAATTATACACTTTATTCATATTATATAAAGTACATGTATGTAATATGTGCGCGCTTACACGCAATTAAAACGAGTGATATAATGCCAGTATCGTTTTATACTTAAAATCATAAGAAAAAAGCAAGAAGGAGAAACAAATTTTCAAGAGAGCGCTCTCGAAACTACCGAAAGGGTGGAACAAAAGAGGATATTGTTTGACGACGAGCACGATCCCAATGATCGGAAGTGGCGGTAACGGAGGAACAAGAACCTAAGAAGAGGCGAAGAGGCGGCGACGAAACCTCAAAGAGCGCATCGAGCACGGAGCACATCGTGACGGTTAAGCAATTAGCCACCGGGCAGTGAATAAATTCTTCACGGTGAATGAATCGAACTGCTTGCCACTTCACGATACCTCCCGTATTCACATATGGCCGGCCAAATTCCGGAACATCGAGCGTCATATCTCGCTCGTGAGGTCAGACGCGACAAAATAACGTAGCAGGGATATACGAGTATTATTAGCGAGCAATTATAGAGAAAGGCTATCGCGTTTCTGCCAAATTCGTTCAAATCGCATGGCAATCTGTCGTCTAAACAGCTGCTGATATTCGACGTCATAGAGCATCGAATATTGCGCGATGCGGGATTGGAATCATCGAATTAAATTCGTCGAAGAAAGGAATCTCATTGTCAGCGTGTGAAGCGATGGGTATACGTAAGGCGTGCAAATCTCTCACTTCCGCTCGTTCCTGACAGCGAGACTGGATTCTCAAGACTCTAGATTATCGGGCTCTAGATTAGAGCATTGCACTATCGAGAATAGAGGTTCGGGAACGAGCGAGCTCGATGATATTAGATGGATGGATGTTGCTAGATTTCTACCCCCACTCCATCTAATATAGCATCGAGTCGGGAACGAGCGGGAGCAGATTTGCACGCCTCTATACATAACTTAATAATAGCGATACATATACAACAACTTAATAATAAGAAGAATAAACGAATTGAGAAAGAATGGTTCGTCGCCGGATCGAATCGTATTTTAAAGACCTTGCTCTAAATTTGTGGGTACGTCTTTCAACTTCAGCAAGTAGCGCTCATCTCCACGTGGAAGTCTTACAATTAGATCCGCCGAAACGCGCATTCGTTCGCAAAAGGGGTTCTTGCTCTTGAGATAGATACGTATAGAATAATAGTACGTCATTTCGGCCTGGCTACCGCAAGACAAACATCTTAAACCGCGACCGTCCGACTTGCTGCAATTTCTCAGCCGAACCGTTGCATCATCAGGGATCGCTTTGTGGCTTTGTACCGAGAAGACAATGGAGAACTACGACGGAGACGACCACGGCGGAAGGGGGCGTGTTTATGACACCCGCCGGATAAACGCTACTTGATGCGCAACCCTCGATTATTTAACCTCCAATGAATCGGTAATGCTGCGGACCTGGTGATGATCGACAAATCGAAAGATCGTATCGCGAATAACAGGAAAAGCAGAATACGATCAAATGCAGAGTTTAAAAAAATGATGAGATTTTTAAACGGCGAAATTTTTCTTCGCGATACTGCGGAAAATCGACACGCTGTCGTAGAAGCTCCAAGTTTCGCGGAATAATTTTAGGAAAGCAACGTCGGTAAATAGCAGCGGTAGGATAGTAATCGTCAATTAGAGAATAGTATACACGACCACCCTTTGCGTTTCCTTTGTGGGTGTTACGTGTCGGGAAATTCCCTAGCAGGAGCAGTCAGTGGCAGAGCTTAACTGGCGGTGAATCTTCCCACACCAATCAAAGGGCACCCCTCGAACGTTCCCGCTCCGTTCTCGCCCCCTCGTGATTCTCTCGGGAGTTATCTACCCCTGCTAAATGCGACGAGCGGGTGTGCGCGCGCGTACGCCTCTAAAAGCCCCTTAATTCCGTTCATTTGTACCGCTGGCATCCGTATCGAAGGTCAGTCGGAGAATTTCAGTCGCGATGTCCCCCACCAGTCGTCTCCCTGCGAATCAATCCGTCACTAATCTGCTTGTCCTTCGTTGACTATTGACTTTTCCTCTGTAATCCCGTCAACTATCTCTCAAAAATCGAACCTAAACGCTTGAAATATATTGTACATATTTAACAATTGCACGGAAAGAGGCACGCGTAATTATATTTATCCCGAAAAAATCGAGTGGCATTAAAAATAGTTTATCGTCAAAGAATGTTAAAAGAAAAAGTAAAATTGGCAATTATTTGCATGATGCGAGCCGGACGGATTAATCGCGCTGTTTGCTATTCCATAAATTGTCCCGTACGGCTGTTAACAGTTTGTTAAAGCAGTAACGATTCGATTCGCGAGACACTCGAGTAGTACATTCACACGAGCGCACTCGAGGTCCGAGTAAAGAGAGCGCAGGATGTTTATGGGGTTGCTTTCGGACTGGTAGCGTATTGCTCCGCGCAGCATGGGGTATGTACGCGGCGCACCCGTATCCCCATGCTGTCAGTGAAGTGCACCCTCGCCGTAAGAATCGCTTATGTATATCCATGGGAAAAATATTGGTTTATTTGGACGCTCCGAAAGATGCGTTCGCTTATAACGTAGGCTTGCCGTTAAGCCCCATCGCTCATAATATACGTCCAATTATCCGTCAGATTATTTTCTTCGCGTTTTAAATTAGAATTAAGACGTTTCTCCTTTCAAAAATTTTGTTTTCGAAATTTTGCATCGCATCTAGTATACGACTGCAATATTCTAATTACCGAGCGATTTCGATAACTATAATGAAATTGTCGTTAAGATTAGTCAGGAAAACAACGATAATTAATTGTTGAGGGACAATAGCATACATACATACGTGGCGATAATACGTATTTTTGAGGGAGTACGCCATAAAGTGACGTTTCCACGGCTAGATATGCGAATGGCACGAGCGATGCTTTTCGAAGGACATGCATGGCGGACACGTGTCCACTACGTCCGACACGTGGTCGCGTGCGCCAGGTGGTCTTTCCGCCGTCATGCATTACGCTGTTAAACGGCGATATCCTGATAACAGGCTGTACACCGATGAGCACCGTTCAGCGAAGTGACACTTTCTCGCAAATTATTATTTAGCAGATATATGATTTTCATATCGCTTAGAGTTTATAAAAACCCCTCCTTCGATTTAAAATTAAATTAAAATTAAATCTAAATTTTTTCTTCCGTCGCTTCCTTACAAATAATTTCATAGAATTATAAAATGCGAAATGAAATTTATAAGTTTACAAAATATAAATTCTTATTAATTGTCTTAATTCTCTTAAATTCTCTCTCCCTTTGTAATTATCACATTGCGAATGCACAATAATTATAAATTACAAGAATCAGAAATTGTTTAGAATCAATCCGGGGATTTGGAAAAAATATCGTGAGAGGCTGCGACAAGAAGGTCACCACGTGAAAACGAATGCTTTAATTGTACGATGTGGGCAGCTTGACGAGCCAATAAGGCATGACATGACTGATCAGTTTACCTCTTCTTCGTAAGCCGCGACACATACACGCACACTGCATTATTTCTCGACCAGATTTCCACTACCTATCTTCCTATCTTTTCCGCAGAGTTCACACGAGTCACACGACGGCAACGGAGCGTAGGAAAGGGAGCGATACGTTACATAATAGGGGATGATTGCCATTTGACAAGCCTCTTTATGATGCTTTTAATACATCTCTAATAGAGATCGGGTTTCGCGGTAACAGCGGTTGAACTCTTCCAATCGCTATGATATTTTAAATATTATTACATTATTATACACATAGACATAGTAAGTATTAATCGAGCATCCATTGTATAAGCGTTAAGCAATTTTTCACATCTCCTCGCGCCGGTTCGTCATCGAGGGGCGAGGAGATGAGGAGAAGTGCTCTGGCATTAAAAAAAAAAAAGAAATTCATTTTACATCTTTTGTCTTTCTTTTCGTATGCTTAACGCTAAAAATGCCAAGTAATCATAAATAATGGGATACTTCCAGACTATATATACTGTATAATTTTTCATCATTCACACATATTTTCACAATGTGTAGATGTTGATTGATATAGAATAAATAATTAATTTCAAAAATAAATAATCAATATTTTATTGCATTAAGAAGAAGATGCCTTAAATCTCACATATTTTGTTAATATATATCTCGTCGATAACTTATCACAATTTTTATAACATGTAATATGCTCTCTCTCCGTTTCTCTTTCTCGGCTTAGATTTTATAAACATTTCACGTTCTCAATAACTCGTTTAAAAATTAATTTATATTAAATTATATTATATATAGGTAAATTTTTATATTTTAAAAATTTATGTATATGTATATATTGACTAACAAAAGAATTGAAAAAATCTTTATATCGTGCTTTTTTCGCTAGACTTACTCCCGTATAGAATTACAGGCAACCGTATTTGCCACACGTCTTCTCTACAGAAATCTGCTCGATCTGTCAATGCGGAAGATAATCATTTCACTTTAATAGACTGCGATCGACTATTCATAGAGCTGATGCGAATCAAGTCAAGCGTTCCTATTCAAAAAGAGCGCGTGCCAAAAGCGATGGAAAAATAAAAGGCTTCGATGGTTCTTTAGAGATATTTCAGCTTTTCGAGAACCAATCATTTTCAGGACTTCCCATTCCGAGATGTGCGATGATGCGGTGACAATAATTTTTGAAAACTCAATGTTTGTTTGGTTTGGCCAGTAACCTTTCAGTTTGAATTTAATGTCTATCGCGAATATCGTGGGTGTAACTTTCAAATCGGTTTGTGTCAAAATTTCGAATCTTTTCGTATGATCGCACGTTTCCTGCTTTTCTTTGTCGAAATGTAGCTCGTGCCTACATTTAAAGGAAGAATGCCCACGATCCATCATGAGAATGCTTGTTAGAGGCTATTGTCGTTCTCAAGGAATGTTACAAATACAAATGTTGCACTCTTGCACATTTGATTTGATTGTGCTGCACTCAATGTATCATTAATAATTATTGTGTTTACCAGCAAGCGTTTTAATAATTTTTAATTTCTCAATTAAATATAGATAAAATGTAGATTTTAATGTAAAATTATAAATGTGCTTGGGCAATTAGTTGAAGTAGAATTAAAGATATTAATGACTCTCTCGCATCGGACATGCCAATTTGTAAAATTCCGATTATGATTATTAAATTAAGAAGTCATTTGTAAATCGATTCTCAACGGTTACAAGCACATCATCGATCGGATCCCTCGCGCTGAAAGGATTACAAAATTGATTATTGACACTAGGGGTTGGTTAGTCTTAGTTGGCTCCCCTTTCGCGTCTGGTGACACCCTATATGTTTGAACACATTTGTTGATAACCCCTTTTGCGATACCCATCGTATAAAGTTACAGGGATTTACAAAGTACAAATAGAAGAAGTACCTTCTGCCGGCTCCGAGACTTTGGAATGCAATTTTGTGGAATAATATATTCTAGCTAATATATTTAACATTTCGATATTCCACGATGTGTCCACGTATTTAATAAAACTGACGAGTAGCGATCGTTGGCCTCCAAAAAGACCTCGCAAAAGGGGTGATTTTTAAAAATTTTGAAATTTATATCAACTGCGCGTGCCTGGCTTCGGTTGCGGCGGATCTTCCCCGTAGGATACCAACATAAAGGGTCGAACAACGTTTTAATTTATGCGCAAACTATTGCGTCGTAATGTCCTCGTGCATCCGAATAAAACGACGAAAGAGACTATTTTTAATAGTAGGATTAGTATTTTATGAATGGCCTATCTTAAATCATTATATTTATTATACAAGAATATTATATTATATATAATGTAATAATATCTCTATAATGTTGCTTAATATTATGTTACTTTATTGTGTAATTCATACTCAAGATCAGATCATTTATATCACACAATGTAAAGGATCGAAGAATGTTTTTAATTTATGCACAAATTATTACTAATACAGTTTACTAATTAAAACTTAATGAAGCTAGTCCATAAATAAATATTGAGTTATCATTGATTATTATTATATCATAAGTATTAGAGAATTAATTGTATCATGACATTTTTGCATAGATTTGCATGTATTTACATTAGACATATTTTGATCTGCTTTACCTCTACGTCTATTCTTTCCCGCCCTTCCACTCTTTCTCTTTTTCTTCAAAAAAATAAACCAAGGAATAAAGAAAAAGAAAAACACACACAATCGGAATCGAAAAATCAAAGATCCTAGGCACGATAGTTGACCTATAAAATAGCCTTATAACCATGAAATAACATGTACATGTCTATCATGAATCGTGAATTTGCAGCTGAGTGCATACGGGTGCCCTAATGAAAGTCTGTGGGGCACGATGAAATTCATCTAAAAAAATGTAGAATGGTGACTTATGTGAGACGAGAGACAGGTAAAAAATGTATAAATGCTCCCGTATAGTGGAAAGATTCGACTGGACGATAACAATTTTTCACGTCGCTCTGTGCGTTATTCGGTCTTCTAATTTAAATCAATTAGACCTACTACCTCCTGGCTTATAAACCTCACCCCCCCTGGCTTATAAACAAGGTTCAATTGGCACACAATGAGAATCCTTGGATGGAAGGTCTAACTAACGCCTAACACGCGGCATTTAAATCTTAAAACTCCCTACATCTCTTCTACATCGTCCAAAAAGCAAACTCAAGAAAATATTATATTTGAAATAACAATCCAAATGACATTTGATTTATTATATACGATATGACATTATTCTCTTCTTTTCAATTGTACTAACTTAAGTTATTAAGTATTTGTTAATTAAGTATATACTATTTATGTCGAGATATGTTTGTCATACTAGAATCTTATTCCCATCGATACTAGATAAGATTTCCGATACAATGTAATAAATGTGGGAAAACAAAGAGATTACGATGAGGGGTGCAGGTATTATCCGTGTGAACCATAGACCTGTTTATATCAATTACGTAATTAAATGGAAGCAGAGCTCACGAATTAAGGATAATTTTTTATATATAAACCATTCCAGACACTTTATAAAAATGTTGTGCAATGTTCAAAAAATTATGAAAGTTTTTTAGCAATTTGTCTTCAATTGTAACGAGAGAACCCTTTCTTAATTCTTTTTCACGCATTTCTTGCTAATGTGAAAAATGATTATAAACTAACGATTATGAAAATTCCTCGCTGTGACTCGAGGACCTAAGAATATGTCACGAAACAATAGGGATACATTAGGAGGGATAGTTTTTTCTCAATCTGAAGACCGCGTTTTCAGGGGTGACATCGGTTGAACGCGAGTACAATAGATATCAGCTTTTTTTGAGAATACATTATGAAGACTACAATGTTTTCATAGCTTCCGTCGGCGGAAATCGCTGTCCAAGACAAAAACAAAATGCAAAGTAAGCGATAAGCAAGTATTGTGTTCATTAGAGGCGTGCAAATCTGCTCTCACTCCCGCTCGTTCCCGACAGCGAGACTGGATCTCGAGACTCTAGATCATCGGGAGCGCTTATCAAGAATAGAGGCTTGGGAACGAGCGAGTCTCGATCATAGATTTATAGGCCGGTATTTATAGTCCGTTCTTATATTTAAGATCATCTTAAGTTCATCTTTAAATATTGTATGTATTATTCTATTGGCTACAGATTATCTAAAAATGAACTTAAAATGATCTTAAATATAAGATCGGACTATGAATACCGGCCATAGAATAGGCTGACCCCCCTACCGTAAGAGGCAACGTTGAGGCTGCGTTCGTTTTGACGGTTTTTAGTGCTGAAAGCATCGCTCTATCTTCGTTTGATATTCGATGTGCAATAAAGACAGAATGATGCTCACAGCGCGTAAGCGTACAAAGCGAACGCAGCCTGAAAGATCTAAAGGACAGAGAGATGATTCCGGGTATCTCTGTCTTTCTCTTTTGTCTCGTGGTGGGATGAAAACGAGCATGCACACTGCTTTTTCCCCTCAACTCCTAAAGGCCATTCTACAATGGCCGTAGCATAAGGTTGTAAGACGTAAGACTCAAGAAATTGACCAATCACAGTCGAGTATTCTCTTAATACTTGACTGTGATTGGTCAATTTCTTGAGTCTTACGCCTTACAACCTTATGCTACGGCCATTGTAGAATGGCCTTAAGAGTCCCTCATAAGTCTCTGATCGAGACTCGGGAAATATAATAAACATGATTTCGCGTCTGTGTATAATGTAGAAATGCAATCTCGACTGCCGGATGAATTTGTAATCCTAACCGATTTACAAAGCAGCAGGCGGATTGACTCATGCTGAATGGATTATGGAGTTCACGTCAGATCAGATCTCGATCCCAGAAGGCAGCATCGCTTTGAAAAACCGGAAGCAGCCGGCACGAGCCTAGAGACGTGAGCTGGTTGCCGACGTTGTTCTCATCATCTGGCTTTCAGAGTCTGAGCTGAAAAGAGCGATCGTCGGAAATGTAAATGAAAGTACATCAAAGTGCGAGTTTGTCAGAAAGATGTAAAAAAATCTTATATATGAACGAAATTGTTTAGTTTTATGAAAAAGTAATAAATATATATTCTATTTAACCGATCAAAATTATTCGTGTAAATATATTGAAGAATTAGAAACCGTTGAATATAAATATTATATTTAAGTGTGTACGTATGTTACAGTTGACAGGTGACGGAATATTTAAAAGTCTAAAAGAGGGGAAATCTCTCCTCCTACATGTTGCTGGCTAGAACACGCGACTCGCATTGTATGCAAATGCGAGGCAGATGTACGGATAAGCCCGAAAATTTGTCCTTTTTCATATTATTCTACAAACTGCCATTTGGCAATTACTTACAAAATTAACTCGAGTATGAAAAGTATAAAAACTGAGCAAAGGAGAAAATATAAAGAGAAAAATAAAGAAATAAAAATTTAATAACTTATTACTTATACTGTGTGTCTTGTCGACTTGCTAAATGAATTGACATTGTATTTTTATTAAACATAAATATTTAAATATATATGAATATGCGTGCGTGTAACGAGTGTATTCATAAATATTCGTACATACGTATGTATGTCTATATATTTGAGAAGGTAGAAGGTATTAAAAACTCATTCTTCTTCCACGCAATAAAGAACATTTCACAAAGTGACAAGGCGAATTAATAGCTTGTCAGAAAGAACTGGTAAAAATACTAATGGGCACGATCTTTTCTTTCTTTCATAATAATTCACAATAATTGTCTCGGGAAACTTGACGAGAGAAGAGAGAGGAAGGGCGGTCGCGCGATCTCACGGCGCGTTTATTACGTAGAAACTAGGGAGCATAACATAACGTCGGAGAGATAGTGTCATGCACAGGAACGCATTCGCCGGTACACGCTCAGTACCTGTGTGCAAGTAACCAGAGTGTACTGTCCCGGTGGCGTACAATAGGCCAGTTTCGGGACAATAGCGGAGGCCGACAATCAAATCAGTCCGCTATCAGCCACCCCAACCCATCAACGTTTATCCTTTGATCCGCTCAGTCGTTTGCTCGCTCGCTCGCTCACTCACTCGCAGCAAACATTCCTGATTGCACACTCTCTGTATTTAAACAGCCTCGAACTGTCTCTCTTTCTCCCTCTAACCCCGTCACTACCCTCTGCCGTTTCTCCTCGTCTGATTTCCCGGTCCTTCCATGTTTAATGGATCTACAAAAGAGAGAGAGAGAGAGAGAGGGGAGGAAATAAGGAACCGTCATTCGGTATAAAATATAAGTTTTAGGATTTTACAATCTTCAGAAATCAATCTTAAAAAGCTTACTGCAAATTCCTCCTAAAAATTTATATTTTTTTACGTTTTACGACTGATTTTACCTTCTTTCGTATCTTTCGATATTAATATAATATCTCCTTATATTCATTAATAGGTAATATCGAAAAAAATAAGATCATTAAAAACTCGGCGACAAACTTGCTCACTTTTAGCCTAGTATAAAAAAAAAATTATATAAAAAACTAAAGAGCGTAAGCTCAAATAGAAACTCAATATGCATCTGTGTGCACGTGGTAGGAAGTAAAGCTAAATACATCGCTATACACACGTGTCAGAATATGCGATCAAATCGCACGTGCGAGCAAAGTGCGGAAGTCGATTGTCGCATATGATAAACCTCGTTTATACGAATAAAATAGAGTATAAAAAAAGGGACATTGTTATAAAGCATGCCGAAAATTTAATCGAGAAGAATAGAAATTTAAAAAATTTCTTTTTATATCATCTAACTGTGAAACAAAGATTCTGAAAGCAACTTGACATGATTATATCATTATGTAATTTACATAAAACTATCAACAAATGCAAAATGAAGAATGCATGCTTGCGCAATGCATAGGAAAACTAAACAACTATCTTTGGAAAAGTTGCAGCGATACATTCGCATAGAGTATGTCTATCGTAAGTTCTCTTTCCGGGTTGAAATCGCAACTTTACAATTCCGAGGACGCGTTCACCTCGACAGATATGTTTGCGTCGTGGTTCGAGTTCGATCGAAGCGTAACGGGCCGTTTCTTGGATGCGGGTACCTCGGGTTGGAAGAGGCAAAGGGAAGGTAGAAAATAGGAGGTACCTGGGAGGAACACCCTCTTGCCAGCTGATTATCGATGAACTAAGCCATCATCATACAATTAATCAATTAACATGTAATTTTTTCATGATATCGATAATTTCATATACTTATATTAAAAAATAAGTATTAATAATAAGCTATTAAAACACATAACATTTATCAAAAATAATTTTTCCGTAATTAATAACTCGTAATAGTAATTATTAATCAATTCGTAATCATCGTCACACTTGTCATATATATCCGTAAACTTAAATATAGTATAATATAATATGAATACGTAAAGAAAAGTCTACGATATCGGTAATTTTCAACATCTATATTAAAAAATAAATATTGTCTAATATATATTGTCTAATAATAGATTATTTAAACATGAAATATATATTTCTCAAATTTTAAACATGATATTTATCAATCTTTTCATTTTCTCAAAAATAATTCTGTCTTCTAAATATTTAAGATTTCTCTCGGATTCCAAATCAGAAATATAACAGAAATGGAATAGTTTTTAATAGTTTTTAAAACGATTAATTTCGATTACTTTCAATAATAATTTCGATATATCACTGAACGGTGGAATTTTGGACCACGATGTTTGGTAGAAATCTCGTTGCCACAGGGAGAAACCTCTAGTGATCGATTCCTCCGTAGGTTGCGAGAGGGGTTGTTATATCGTCAATTAGGCACCCTCGAAAGGGAAACAGCCGGCGATTGGTTAGCCACGACCACTCCCATAGGCGGTGCCTGCCGACATATGGGGGCAACCAAGATATACTCGCATTTTGCTGGGTACAATATGCCTGGTGTCCAGCTAGTTCGCACGCTTACCTCACCAGTTCATACAGCAACGTTGCGCTGTACGCATCGGCGTCGTCCCGTTCATCTTAGAGCAAACGTCAAAATCTATCAATTATTTCGCGAACATCCACAAAAATCTCGACTGATTTACTTTTCACTAAGACAGTTTGAACATTATCCTAAGAAGCGGCAACACGAACCTGTCGACTGTCAACATGATAGATTTTGAACAACTGATTGTTTTCCATGAAGATCGAAATTTGTTCAAAGACTTTGATTCGCTCCAAAAAATTGTGTCTAGATCATAGTGAAATGCAGAATTAACTCGTGCTTCATCCGTGATCGAAAGGTGGTGTATTCCGCGATTGTGATAAAGAAACGTTCGTAAGTGATCGCGAATAGTTTATCGTGTGACTGGGACCGGCGACCGGCGAATAATTTATCGTGTGACCGGCATCAAAGCACCGAGACATCAATTATACGAAAGAGCATCGACTATGGTAGTTTTGTAAGTATCCATAATTGGTCTTATAGATTAAGAGATTTTATTAATCACATGAAGGTAACAATGTATTTTAAATTTATATTTGTTGTATAATAAAATTATGGTTATAATTGTAAAATATATGTTGGGTTATACTTTTTCACAATTTAAATTAAGACTAAAGCTAATGAGATATTAAATGTTTTGTAATAGTTTGACAAATATAAAGAATCGATAATGATCGTATTTTGTTATTAATTTTTTTTTATTTCGGGAAGAGGGGGGGAGAGAGAGAGAGAGAGAGAGAGAGAGAGAGAAATAGCGAGAGAGAGAGCTAGTATCTAATCAATGAGTGTTTTGCGAGTTTTGCGAATCTCCTATTGGTAGCGTGGGCGTATCACGGAAACTTGATTGGACGCAAGGTGTTCTATAAACCTTCTCGTTTACACATGCGCGTTTTATCAAATCATGTACGAATGCGCAAAAGTTGCGCTTCTTCGATGCTTATCATTTTACTAAAAGTTTCCTTTATAATAATTTTTAATAATAATAATTTTAATACTCTTTCACTTTAAATAACTCATATTTTCGAAAAATATAAGGATGATTAAACAACAAAAGTCTTTAAAATATTTTAGAAATAATGGTTAGAAAATTGATGTAATAAAAATACAAGGATACTATTTCCCAAAACAAATAAAATATTCTTAATTGAATAATTATTAGTAATAAATTGTCTAAGATAGGCTTCCGAGCCCTACGTTTATTCTACTAGTCAAGGTAAAACGAATAGTCAAGGATTCTAAATCAGAGAGAAGATAGTCGTCTTCGTGAAAACTATTATACTCGATTAAGAATGTATTGCCGCCTCGCCATTGATCACAGACCAACACCTCAAAGACAGATTAAACGAATGTAAAACGCGATCCCCTTTTATCTCAAATCTCAAGAACGTTCTCTTCCTGTCCGCTGCTTCGAAAGAAGGACCCTTTGAACCTGCGGTACCCTTCGCGAGCTCCTTCTTGTGAATCCTTTTATTCAGCGGCAGCCGAATGGAAGCTGACAGTTTATTCGCGGTAGTATAATTCAACGATATTAGCTAACAAGGAACAATTTCGAATGTCAGATTTCGAATGTCAAATTTTTTGCTATGTACTTCTGGAAGGAATCTCATGATTTATTATGGCTGATATCATCATAAGAAATGTATGAAAAATATATAATTAATCTCTCTCGATATCGGATTAAAAGATCAAAAATCTTATTTCATCAAAATCTTATTTTAAATTTTTGCGTGACGTTCTCAAAAATTTGCGAGCTTAATGTTATAACTTTAATATATTCATCAATAATGTAACATTGTAAACTTAGTATTGCAAACTAATTGCGAATAAATATCCTACGGTCATAAAACGACTCACGTGTTTCCCTAAATTTGGCGTCAAACTGATTTTATTTACGTCGTTCTTGCTCTTGTCGGCCATTTGTTCGCCTTTTCTCTCAGAATCAGCGTGGTTTGCTCTGGAATGATGCATGGGAATTGGCAAAAAGACAGATTTGCAAAAATTCAACCCGACCGGTTTTCTTTAGTTCTATCGCATTTCATTGAATTGCGACGCATTTTATTAAGCTTTTTGCACTATCTCTCGCAATTCTATTATTCAAAATTATGCGTAAAGACTTTGTGTTAATAAATAAATACTACTAGATTTGATATTGTATAAATAAAAAAACTAAACGTAATTAGCGCATTAACTGGTTTTATCAATCTGATTGATTAATTCTTAATGGATTTTAAAAAGTTGTTATAAATATTTTCTTCGAATTACATATATATATATATTTCTATTTTTAAAGAAATTGTAGAATATTTTAAGTTTAATTACGAGTCATTATAAGTTTTTCACACAAACACATATATGTATACAATATATACACATAGATCTTTTATACATACTTCTTAAATCGGTTAAAAAATATTTTTCGCCTCATTTTCGTCTTTTGATTTTCTATCTTATTATATCATGAGTATATCAAACAATGTAAATTTAAATACGATCTATTTTACATATCCTATCGTCTGAGCTAAACAAACATTAAAAAAAAATAAGGATAAAATTAATTCAAGTAAGTAGAATTTTGATTTTAATGGGAAAAATTACTATGACATTCTTAACACTACGTGATTTTTCTCGAGTAGTCTATAGTTGGATTAAACAATCTTCTCAAAAATATATTTTATGAAAAGCAAAGAAAAACTGAAAAACAAAAATGAGAAATTAAAATAAAAAACACGATTAAAAAACCGATTGAAATTATATCGCTTACCAAACATTGTTATTTCTATTTTTCATTTTTGATTCAGACGAGAAAAAGTTTTATTCTTTTTCTTAGCGATGAGCTATATATGCAATATTTGTATGTTCCTGAAGGTTCATTTAAGAATTATCGTAATAATTAACTGTTCTTATTCTTGGATAAAATGGCGCGAGAAAATATTTTGTTAATTTTTTATTTATAATATAATACAAGTATCGACGTGATGTTTTCGGATAACGACAAGAGTAATAACTCGAATAAAAAAACGGAGAATTAACTCGTTTAGAAACGCGAGATTAACTCGCAAGCTAATCTCGCGGAAAGATCCAAACGCAGCGAGAAGACAGAAACACAGACAGTAACGAACGAAGAAAAGAGAGGAGAGACAGAAAATGAGAGAGAAATCAGGAGAGATAGGAGGAAACGAGAAATGAGAGAGGTAAAGAAGGAAAGAAGAACGAACGAAGACGGACCGAGAAATTTCTTCCTTCAGTATGCCCTTCGTGATATTTTAGTGGCCTTGTCGTGACGCGTATCTGCTTTAATATCTGAAATTCTCAACGCACCCATACCATCGAGAAAGAGCGACGAAGACGTTTTTTCTTTCCCTCTCTTATTCTCTTTCGCCTCTTTTTATCTCTTTCTCTCGGGGATCACGGTACTCCAGGATGCACGCGTATGTTCACGCGCGTGTGCGTACGTCTTCGACTCTGGACAATCTTGGCGCACCATCGTCCGCCGATGTATCATCTTACTTGGAGCTAAAGGCGATGACTTTATCACCGATCCGGGCAATCATTCACCTAAGCTCGCTCTTTTCTCCGTTAGCGCTGTCCTCATCCTCCCTCTCGTGCCCTTTAGCTCAATTTTACACCGTTCCGAGAGCAAAACCGAAAGAGAGAGAGAGAGAAACAAGTGTTGACGTAATGTACAATAAACACGCGTTTGCTTTTCCTCGCTATGCATAACGAAACATCGATAAAGAATGTTGGAATTATAATAAAAAGCTACCGCTTTTTTTTAAGCAATAATCATCGATTAATAAATTATGAGAATTGATATATCATTTTGAACTAATCGTGAGATGTATGCAACTGTCACTGCACATTATTTTAAATTATTTTTCTATAATAATTAATTAAAATCGATACTCTTCTCTTTAAATTTATTTAGGTGAAATATTTCATGCATGCTTGATATACATAAAAATGTGACATTTGTGTAAAACTTTTTATATAAATAGAATACGCGCGCGTGAATAAAAGAGAGAGTTAATATTAAAGATATGTAAAATATATATAGACAAGCGTGCGATAATATATAATAAAAAAAAGTCAATTCCTAGTTGTTTCTATATCAACATGGATAGTGATGCGAGTACTTGCTATTGAAAATCTGAATGAAATATTTCAATAATATATATCAAACATCGAACTGACACGTTGTCATATCGAGTTAAAAAGTATATTAATAAACACATGCTTTACGCAATTAGCGATCGCTATAATTGTGGTAATTAAAACCGCGGTTTTCTAGCACTCATCGCATCAACGTAAAAAAGAGATGGTTCGCGAGATGGTTCGCGTTGTTGAGGACAGGACCTCCGAGCGATCAAGCGTTCCCGAGTAGATGTTTCAGGATTATTAACGTCCAAACGTGATTTGCGATGGAAACAATGTATGTATACATCCGACGCGTAACCTGTGGTAATCCCATAGAAAAAATTCGCGAAAACCAATACGCAATGTCTCGTAATCCCCGATAAATATACGTGACAAGTAAATTAATTCAATTGCAAATTTGGGGATCGACAAACTAATGCCGAAAGATTCGATCACACTCGTTATGTGTACATGTCAATATGTCTTTTATTACTCAAAGTAAAGTGAATATTATTTGTTGTAATTAAATTATTCTATTTTTGCATAGTATTTTAAATCTTAGTAAATACATATTTTTGCGAAAAAGCGACACAAACGATTTCATCAATACCATTCAAACTATTTACGATAATCGCTATCTATCTCTCATTAACCATGCTGTTACTTTGTGCAATTTTGTAAACTTCTTCAAGAGAATTTATAAACAGTTTCATATGTATGTATATATATATATTTTTTTTATTTGGCATCGTTTGCAAAATCGGATAACAAAAGCGACGAATTAACCGAATATTCATTATTATTAATATACGCGATGGAGTTAATTTCCTGCCGATACTTTTTCACACTATTCTTTTCACGATTAATGTTAAATCTTTGTAAAAAAATTAGTATTAAAAGAATGACTTTTTGAATAAAGATGAAATAAGAAATTTACAAATAAAGAAGAAAATTTTTGTTCGCAATTCCCTATTATTATCGATTGGAACATATAAATTTAATAAATACAATATCTGTATTAGATAGAACATATCGGATGCAATAAATCTTCTGAATGAATTCCTGGCAAAAATAGATGCATGATCGCATACAAATTGAAATTTTAGAAATAATTTTATGTCAAAAATCGATCTTTTCAAGTAATATAAAGTAATATAAAGATATGAGTTCTGAAAGAACGCTTCATGTCACGTTATGCTATCCATGAACTTCCACAAGTTTCACATTGTTAGATACGGCTATATACATACCACAAGTCAAGATTTTATCCTGCAGTTGGCAGCCACAATCACAATTGCGTAATGTTAAATTAATTCTTGGATTATAGAACAACAATTAAATCACAATTTAATCTTAAAAAGCAAAAAGAACTGTAGAATTTCAAGATCGGTCGCAACAGTTCAATTCGCATTTGTAAAAAATGTCAATTTGCTAAAGTAATACGATAGTAGTCGATATAAAAAAATTTTAAAGTTTAAAGAAATGAAATTACAAAACATACAAGTGCTTCATCTTCACCTTCAGGGGTATAAATTTCATTTTATCTTTGTAGAAGTCGCGTGGGGTCGCCGCCTGTCGCCGGCAATCAACAACAACATCCTCATCAAGAATGGGACATAAACGATTCGAATGTACCGAGGGTAAATCTCTTTTTTCAATATTTCAATGTGGTGTTCATGATCGAGATGAGTCGCGTCGCGCGAAATATTCATTTTTTAAGACAAACGCTCGAATTGGAAAATTCAAAGAAAATTGGATAAAAATCAAGTAGTATCCTTAAAATATCAAAAATGAAATTTTACGTCAGGTAGTAGAATACGATCCTTGGTGCGAATGGGCGGATGGACACGTGAGGAGAGTCTACGGACCAGATTGCGAAGAAGCGAGAAAACACGCCTCTGGCTGGGCAATGAGAAACACCAACAATCATAATGTGAGCATCCTTAAGAAGAGTTGCTTGGGCGTTCTGGTATGCTCTCAGGAGTGCGTACTGCCCGGTGGTGGAAGGGTTCACCTCCGACCGGCGATTTGCGATAAGGTAAAAAACGGACGGAACGATAAATTTCAATCTCGATCCGATAATAGATGTACAATGTGTCGCGCGATAGTTGCACGAGTTCGCGCGCTATTATTCTTATTTTATTTCGCGATTCAAAACTTTACCCGCTCGTTCGCGACTCATCATGTTTACAAATGTCTGAGGAAATATATTGTATCTATAATTTATTTGCGCGGCTCTATTTCGCATGATTGAACAGCACTATGCATCAAAATTTTTCAATTAAAGTATTAAGTGCGCATCGAGAGAATATAATAATAATATATACATATAAAATATCGAATTTTTGATATCCTCGTAATTTACTTTGATTCTTCTAGGCGAGGAAGAAACAACAGGGCAAACCGTGCCCCAATAGACAGTGTACCGGTCGTTTAGAAATATTGTCGTGTCGTGGACATTGCGGTTATCCCGTGACGCATTTTTGGCGACACACGGACCACGCGATTTTTTTTCAAGCCAAGGGACAGCACGATCATCCGCGACCGGAAGCCAAGTCCACATCTGAGGCGAGAAGAAGCGTGGGTGCCGGCAGAAGAGTCAGAGGGCTGGCGATTTTTTTGGCTAAAGAGACCGCCCTAAGCACCAAGGTAATTTGTAAGACATTTCGCGCGTTTGATCGCGAAATTAATCCAAAAGTAGAAAAATTCGTAATTTCTTTTTATCAATATATGAATAAAATCTCGCGGACGATGATATTTTCTTTAATTATATCGGGCGGTAAATAATTATTCCGACTTGGGTTGTCGTTTAATTTACAACACAATCGGTATATATACGAAACATTAGTTACATTTGAAAATAATTTAACTACAAACGAAAAAAATGACTTACTGCAACAAAGAGATTCCGTTCGCATACCGCAATCACCGGCCACACCTTCCTACAATCAACAAAAAAAAAGATAAATTATAATTAAAATATATATAAGCGAATTATATCACATTAATTATATACATGTTTCATTCCAGTTAATGTCACTAAAAGGAACTAAAAGACCGAGCACGGATACACTTGAGCAGCCATCGAGAACAACGCAGCCACCACCATTAATTTCTGACAAAGGTTACTATTTCAATAACTTTTAATCAAAAGTGAAGAATGTACATGACATTGGCGCCATTAATTTAGATGTGTAAATATATATATATAAAAGGCAGGAAACTTTCACAAAGTAGGATGCATGCTCGCAAGATGGCATCAACCATCACACATTGAAATATAATTAAAAATATAGAATTAAAAAAATACATTTATTACATATATATGTATATATACCCTAGCGAAAATGAATATTCGGAGCGAATGTATGCAAGTGTAATAGAAGCGTAAACGAAGCTCCTAAGAAGCATAAATTGAAACGCTGAAGCTTAAACGAAGCTTGAAGCTTAGGCGTTTAACGCTTCGTTTAAGCTTCGGCGTTTTAATTTATGCTTCTTAGGAGCTTCGGTCATGCTTCTATTAAGGATCGTCTACAATGGCCGTAGCATAAGATTGTAAGATTGTAAGCGAAATGAATTCTGATTGCGCGTCCGCCGTAGAACATACATAGTAGCCTTAGGAAATAAATTTGGTTCATTTCGCTTACAACCTTACAACTTTATGCTACGGCCATTGTAGACGGCCCTTTACACTTTCTTACATTCGGCTTGCGCTCCGAATATTTATTTTCGCTAGGGTATATATATATATATATATGTACATGTAAAACTTTACATTTGAATTTTGCAAGCAAATAATCAATTACCAAATGTTGTCGCTTTCTTAATGACTCCATTCCGCCAACAGCAGATTGATGACTTATGTTCGCATTAAAGATGCAAGATATATCGTTTCGTGTAGATGTAAATGTTAATTTTAAAATTGTTCGATACTTGATTTGCGACACTTTTGACACTTGTTACACTTGTACGATATCAAATATGAATATGATATTCGAAACTTGTAACCTCGATATTTACGTCACTAGCGAATGGAGTTAATTTTTACGAAAATTAAGTATGCATATATATATCGTTGAAAAACTATTAGACTATGTAACACATTTCACTACCGAATGGAATTTTTTATTATTTGTGCAAATCACAATTTGTTTATTTTATATAACGGGAGAAAATAAACTTTAAAAATCACTGCATTTTTCCGAACGTTAGCGAATATGTGAAGCGCGCGAATATCACGTCAAATACTACGTCACGTACGAGCCGCCATTTCAAGTATGTTCGGAAATCTTACTCGCAAAGTAAAGTAACGTTTAATCGACCAATCAAAATAAAGAGATTTTTGCTTCTTGTGTTCTGATTAGTCAATACTAGTCTACTCCACGGTAGAATTTTGAAACGCACCCTCAACTACAGCTTATGATTGGCTAGCTCTGATGTATTTCAAAAATTACTGCTAGAAATGTAAAAAAAAATCACAATCCTTCTTTACTTGATTTTCTGTAATTTTTCTCACTATAACGATCCACATTAAATTCGCTAGGATCCGTTAAATTTTCGTTGAGTGTAATAAGAATATTTTTACCAATGCGCGAGAAATGAAGTATCCTTTTGCCAGTTACCAATAATTGCGAGGAATATATAGCAAAAATCATATAAACTTTTCTTTCTTCCATTGTAGGATATTCATGCTCCTGTCCACCCTTCGAGTGCATATGTTCGCTACAAACCAACGTACCATCCTACCCGCAGTCTCATCATCATCAGACAACGGTATATTCTCAACAATTGTCCTCTACAGACGGATCCTACTGGATGCAGAACGCTCCGCCGCAGGAGGACATTGTCGGTTACTGTCTGCCGAATCAGGTTTCCCAGGAGATTTACGGCGATTTTCCACGCGATCCCTTTACAGGCGATCTTTTCCAACCGGAAGAGATCTTTCAATTGGATCAACCATTAAGACCGGATTTTTCTGCAAATCCCCAGGATACGGCTCGTTCACCACCGACTCTACTCGACCTCGGCAGCGGTACCATCAAATACGAAATAAAGCAGCACGATCAAACTTATTGGAATCAGTTTCTTAGCGAAGATTCCAGCAGCAGCCATCTAAGTTTGTCCCAGGATGAAAGGGTCCCAGGATTTTATTTTACCGGTTTCGAACCTGAGAAAGTTTCCAATGAATTTTCGTCTAAAAAAACGATGCATCATTACGTTCTGCAAGAAAAGAGTCAAAATCAATCTATAAACGATACTCTAAATTATCAGAGCTATTCTAGATCGCAAAGCCAAAAAAATTTCATCGAAGGAAGCGCAAAGGACGAGCAAGAACAGTCTTATTGGTCTCAGAATCAACAAGACAACAGATTACATTTGG
The DNA here is from genome assembly GCF_003227725.1 of Camponotus floridanus. Lineage (NCBI taxonomy): Eukaryota > Metazoa > Arthropoda > Insecta > Hymenoptera > Formicidae > Camponotus > Camponotus floridanus. The sequence continues at coordinate 4,258,177 of NW_020229838.1, forward strand.
AAGGTTTTGAAGTCAAGGATGAAGATCTGTTGGCCTCGCGCAGAGAAGTCGAATGCTACAAGAACAATGGTCAAGCCCCGATTATAAGTAGAATGGAATATAATCTCTATCAGAGGCCCAAGAACGAGGATCAGCACGATGCGGCACGACGTAATTGCAATTCCGAACAAGATAAACCGTATGCCTTCGATGGATATCATCATATGTTTGAGCACGCTGATAGCAAGAATCAATCGCACAATCGCGTCGTTCATCAGAACTCGTCTAGACTAAATTTGGATGAGAAACTTCAAGGTAACTATGACAATCAGGAGGCTCCGGAAATCGTAGAGAGGCTATTCCATAATTCCGGCGTGACGGAAACGTCCGTCCGCTCTCAAAACAGTCCCGAGACTTACTTCTATCCCAGTAACGATCGTTGCCATTATACTTGCGAGATCGTTGAGCGGATGCCGCAGATGACGAGTGCCGGACCAGTCACTCATGGGACCGTCAACAATTACGGCGATCAGATTGCCGCTGACTTAGATTTGCCACCTTTCGTGGATTACACCCTAGTCGGGATGCTGTGCAGTTCCGCGGATGAGGATACGTCGAATCTGTTACCTTCGGGATGTCTCCAAGACTCGCACAGCTATACTCATCATTAAAATACAGTACATCCGCTGCCGCTACTCGATATATTATACATATTTGTACAAATAATTGTACAAATAAATATGAAACATAGCGTTGCCAGTCTTTCTCTCTCTCTCTCTCTCTCTCTCGCTCTTTCTCTCTTGGAGATGGTAGACTCGGTCACTTGCTTCTTGTAATCAATTTACATTTCAAAATATTTCCTAAAGAATTGTCTTTGATTAGTTTAAATACAAATTTCTAGGATTTCAGGAAAATAAAAAGAGCAAAATTAAAACGCAATTTAAAAAAAGATCACATGACTTTATTTGCAACTGATTTATTCGCAACAGATACTCTCACGATCGCATTGTTATGTGTATGTATTATGCAGTATTATTTTGCTATCATTGATACTTATGTGTTACACTTTCTTCGTTATACATGCGCAATACCTTTTTTACTTTTACGAAGAATATTATTAATATGAGAATGTTCGCGAGCGGCAAACGTAACGGTACGAATACACGAATGGAACGGATGTTATAACGGAAGGAAAGCGCTTGTCCGCGCGATTATAGGCTGGTTAGAGCGAGAATTTTGAATGATGCGTCGTTGGAAAAAAAGTTAGGAAGAGAGAGACAGAGAGAGAGAAAGAGAGAGAGAGAGAGGGAGAGGAAAAAAATGAGTAGAAAAGAGAGAGAAATTGTGCACGTATTGATGGGAATCTAACGATTCTCTTCGACATCGAGAATCGAAATGCCAAGGACATGATTTGCTATCGCATCTAAACCTGCCGTTTAAATTAAGTAGCCGATAAAGTAGCCGAATAAAGTACCCGAATAAAGTACCAGAATAAAGAAACCGAATTTATTTTATACACAGTTATAGTTATTATATGATCCTTAAATTTCATCGAAATCTACCCCAGTCGACAATTAATTTCGCTCTTCTGCAGTTCTTTCAATTTTACGAAAGTATCAAATATTCAATTAAATATCCAACCACGTACTCCATTCGCATCTTTTCGCCAATTTAATCTAATTCAGTAATTAAAGTCAATTTTAGTCGCAAATCAACGGAGATGCCGCGAACTGATCTCGCGCGTTCTTGTCTTCTTAAAATTTACCTCTAAAACAATCCTCCGTATATTATTTACACACACGTATGCACGCATTCTCTCCCTCTCCCTCCCTTTCACATGATGAATGTGCGTTCACACACACGCGCACGTAATACAACCTTAATTTAATTTAATTTTAAAACATTTATCTTATTAATTAATTTCAATTATTTAAAAAACTTAGCCAAATCAAAGATCTTCCGCTATATATTTAGGCATACAAGAAAAACAAATCTCGTTAAAAATTGGAATCGTTATAAATGTAAAAGCGACATCTTTATGCTATTTGATACTTGTGTTTTTTTCGAATGTTTGTTCTTAATAATAGCCAATTTTGTATCTTGGAAACCTTTCCTTTTGGATACTCGATTACTTTTTTTTACAAGTTAACCAATATTAATCAATGCCATTCAATATTGATTGAAAATAGAACTTTCAATGAAGCAAAATCGATTACTCTCTAATCGAGCATATAAATATTTCAATAAATAATACATTTACATGATACACTGGCGCACCGCTTTGATATAGATTTAGATTCTTAATTTAATAAAAGCAAAATAAGATAATAATTTTTGAAACTAATTGATATCTCGTCAGAGTTAACGCAATCGTGCACAATCACATTTTGGGAAAAAGAATTCGTTTAATATCTTTTAAAAGTAAGAAATTAAAGTTAATCGATTGCATTTTAAAGCACTATCGCGCTTTATCTTATATCTCACATGATGCAAAAAAATTACATCAAAGTTGCACACAGATAGAGCTTTGAGATTCTTAGTGAAAATAAACAATACGAGTCGAAAGACGGTCTGTTGATATTAAATGTTTCTCGCCACTCTTCGAGTTGCAAGTCCAGTACAAGTAAAAAATCACGATATCGTACGCGCGGACACATCTATACAGCAAAATATTTATAGCAATAGAACATTCTTTCCATTCAAAGTGATGAGTATCTTTTTGAATAATTTTGTTTTTCGTCAATCTTCAAATGTGAATATATTTAAATTTAAATCTTAATAGCAAAATGTAGCTATTTGAAAGTATAATAGAGTCGCATATATATGTACATGCAAAAAAGGAAAACACAATCTACTCTTTTTCTCCGTGTTCGTTTTTTATATCGATAAAGTCGCTATGTATTTCTAAATATATTGCAATAAATCATTAATTTTCGCTTGTTTTTAACAGACACGTCTTTGATAAATGTAAATTTATAAAAATATATTTACAAAAAAAAAATAGAGAGAGAGAACGCTCCCGCTCTCCCAAAAGTTTAACCGAAAAATATTCAGTCGAAAGCATTGTGATATTTGAGCCTCGTGTCTGGAGTTTCAGTGCATCATCATTTTTTTGCCGCTATCAAATTTGCATACAAGTTTGGTCTAATAGGAATCGTAGCTAAATTAACGCGGAAATCACATACGAAGATCAATTGTACGACAATTCAAATTTTAAGAACTTTTCATCATCGTGGTGGCAGTAAAACGTGTTACTATTGTCATTATTTTCCTTTTCTACACGTGACAGTGGTATTATTTCAATGTAGAAGATTCTTTTTCCTTCGTATGCGATTTCGGACGACAAATAACGATAGTGAAGAGAGAAATGATGTTTCTGAGAAAGGAAGGAAGCTTCATCCATCCGTCTCCTAGGTATTAAAAACCCATTGTCTTATGCACATGTGTGCAGAGTAGAATGCGCGTGCGAACTGAAGACGAAAGAGTAATATTATTAGCTACTATTTTATGCATTCGCTAAACGTCCTTTTCTCAAGAGGAGTTCCATAGATAACTTAATATCCTATCGAACAGTTTATCTTACGTATCAGCATATTTTGCAAACCGTTTGCAAACTGGACATTCCGAATTTGCATCAATTTGAAATCGTCGCGAACAATGATCGTCGCCCTTCGAAGATGGACAAAATTAGATTTGCATTCCTTTTCATGAAAAGGAAAATAATATATCGTTTATACACCCTTATGTATTCTCGGTTACGAAGAACGGATCGTTGCTCGATGCCATTCGTGAGGAATTATTTAATTTAATTAAGTAGAAGTGACTAAGTAGAAGTGAAGTAGAACATGAAGCTAACAATCACAGCTATTGTACTGTACTGTACTATGAGTTACGCGTCACGAGAAACAATAGTAGTTAACAATATTTATAACGATACAAAATAATACAACTAAAAGAGCTTTTACGAATCGAACGATCCTCCGCGCAAGCGACTCTTGATGTAAAAGCGATGAGTATACTCGCGTGGACACCGGTCAAACAATTGAAAAAGGTATATATATATACATATACACTTACGTGTGTACAGTTTTAAAATTTGTCCTACGTAAAGCATGTCTCTTTTTCGGAGTCGAGTTTCCGACGGGCATTGCTTATAAACTAACATTTTCTTATAAAGTAAGTAAATTGGAAACGACACTGTGCAGCCTTTGTTTATTTCGTTAGAAACATTGGCTTACGTTTACGTATCTCTTAACCTCGTTGATATTTACTAAGAGACTGCGAAAGTGAATAATGAGAGAAGAGGGAGAAATGTGAAAGTGAATATATCTGAAAATATATAAAAAAGTGAAAGGACGATTCTCGCACGACAAAAACTACGCAAGGCATTGTTAAAAGAATCGTCGGAAATATACAATGTTGCATAGCACGGTCTCTTTGTATAAATATCCTAACATATTAGGTATAGTTGCGAAATTGCACAACACACAGTCGCGAGACACAATTTTTCCTTACAAAATTTTAGCCCCACTTTTAGAACCTGTGAGATATTCGATATTGCACGCTTCGTACAATAATGTGTATATGTAGGTGTGTGTTGTGTGTATGTATTTACTATGTGATCTTTATATATATAATTTTATACACACAACACACACACGCGCGCGGGCACACACACGTTTACATATGTATATATTATTTACCTAATGCGATTATACATGTATTTATAATACATAAACCGCACATTCTCCTATACTGGTTTTGTAAAACTTACAATTACGTTTTTTTCGTTTCGTATAATGCAAAGATAATTATCGGAGTGCGGAAAGAGAAAGCTGAACGTTGCCTGAGGGACTTGCTTTCGTCTTTTCGCATCGTACATTTAATATTGAAGTTAAACAATCTCTCTCTCTCTCTCTCTCTCTCTCTCTCTCTCTCTCTCTCTCTCTCTCTCTCTCTCTCTCTCTCTTTCTGTCTTTCATTCTATTGGTCAGCCTATTAAATTATTGAAAGAGAATCGTTGACGGCATTCACATCTCTTTGTTTTCTCATTTATAGAAAAAGAAAAGTCAAAGAATACAAATATCGTTTACGCTTCACAGTTAACCACAGCATTCGGCAAATATGTTTCACTCGTTTAAAAATTACTTATATCACAATAAAAAACGCCGGCGCATCCTTCTGCTTCAATTCACGTTTATCCAATTTGCACACACCTCCTCCTCTTTCATTATGGATAATCACCCCAATGTTTATCGATGTCAAGGATGCGTCTAAAGGCTCTGGCAGGTTTTAGCCTAGAGGTTTCCGGATGGTTTACAGAGACGTAAGTTCGGGATTTGCGTCCCGGGTAATTGGTCTCGTAACAAACGCGACCTGCCGATGCAAATCCTCGATCACAGCGCTTGTACTAGGCAAGAATCAAAGGGATTCTCGACGTTTAGTCTGAAATTTACGGTAGTTGACTCTTTGACAATGAACCCGTTTCCTCTGTCAATGCGCGTACATCTCGCGGTTTAGCGCGCACTCTGTAAAATTTCGTGCCACGTGGGACATGATACCGATTTTCATGCTGAAAATAAAACAAGAAAATGTTTTTTTTTTCCCCCTATTATTACATCCTTCGTTCCATATCATGGCGATACAGACTGTAAACTTGTCATGAATTGAATTTAATAGCAGTCTTACCTTTCTCGCGTGACAATATTCCTTATCGATCACTTCGGCGAGAATGCATTTCCGAGAGCCGCTTGAATTCATTCCTGCGTCCAGTGCGTCTACGTAGTCTGAATGAAGAAAATAAAGAGTCGAGGATTCCTGATACACTGCATAATTGCCATGAACAGTGTCCCAGACTACGAGTACCACATCACCTGGATTGCAACTGGTAATGGTGACGATCCCCTGTTGCACCATCTTGGCCACTTTTTCCGCGACCTTTTTATGTATATAAGAGGGAAGGGAAGGATGGAAGCATATGGATTTGGAAGATGATCGTCGACTTGGTTCTGGACTCGTAGCTGCATCTCGACTCGAATTAGAATCTGAAACTACCGCGACCGATGCATTCATGTCTCTATCACGATTTTCGGAGGGTAACAATGACGAGTCGATACTAAATAATCTCTTGGCTCGTTCCTTCAGCAACTCAATTTCTAAACGAATTTTATCCGTCATTAACGCTTCTACTTTAGCTTCGACTACCATTTTACTCGCACGTATTGAACTCAGTTCGCAAGACAGTCTCTTGTTATCGTTCTCGAGAATCTCAAGTCGTCTCGATAGATGAGCCAAATCATCGTCATTAGCCTCTAATCGTACTTTCTTTGATTCCGAGACCTCATCTTCATACTTTTCGGATTCTAGATCCTTGAAAACTTTCTCCAGATCGACTTGACTGCCATCTAACCGATTGTAGGTCAAATCCTTGCATGCTTCAGATTCCAGAGGGTATAGGGTATCTTTGTTTTGTTCCATGACCGTTTGCATTGTCTTCTCCGCGGTCTCTTTGTTTTCCAACCATGTTTTGTCTGTTTCAAGATTTTTCACCTACGTTTTCATAAATAAGAGATCAAGATATCGTAAAAAGAAAAAATATAAAGATATAGTATTCAAAATAAAAATATGTAAAATAATTTAAAACAAGTATTGAAAAACTTGGATTATATTAGTCACTCGTAGAAAATAGACAAATGTACGAAAACGTACGAAATAAAGATATATAAATTAATCTTGTCGATATTCTAAAAACTGAAAATCTAAGTACTATGCCAAAACTTCCAACGAGAGAAATATTGCAAATTAACTTGTATATCATAATATTGTTTGTACGTATGAAATTCATTTAAAGGTAAAATTCATTTATGCAAAAATTCTTTCCTCTATAAATAAAATAAATGTGTGTCCTGTTAGAGGATTATAAATCTGATGGAGATATATTAATATGGATAATTTTTTGTCGCATTTTTTCGTGAGTAGTATATATTTTTTCCTATATTCTTCAACACGTTTTGAAAATTATACTTGACGCATGTACAAATTACGTGATACGATACCTTCTCTTTTATCGTTTGCTGTATATCCGATGTCAATCCAAATTCTCCAATTAATCGATCCATCATATTCTTGTAACGTTTGCCCTGTTCGATCAACGCAACTGTTCTTACTCTGTACATCTCAATCTCTCTATTTTTCTCTTCAACTACTTCCTTTGCCAATTTTAATTCGTTATCCAATTTTGTCATGCAATCAGCCCTCTCCTTTTCTATAGCAGTACGAACTGCCATGGCGTTTTCTACCTTCATATCTTCCTTTGCTTGCTCTAAAATCGCCTCGTGATTCGCCAGCTCGATAACATCTGTCCGCTGAAAAAATCAAAATAATAATCTTTTGCACTTTTCTCCGCTTTATTTTCCATAACAATAGCATAAGTATAAAATGACGATTGATTATTTACCTCGATCCTTTCTAAACTAGAATCACTAGGACTCCTTTCCATGGTGGAAGCGGCCATTAATTTGAAGCGACTTCGAATGGTTTCCAATTCCGTCTTATATTCTATTTGGAACTTATCAGTCACCTCTTTCATTATTCTCTCCTGATCGTTGCGAGCAGTGATTAGATTCTCTTCCAATTCTTGAATTCGTTTCTGACATTGTGTCAAGGAATTCGTCAGAGAGGTAATCTCGAGAAACTTCTCATCATTCGCCTTCTTCATAGCCTCTTCCTTATCTATACGCGCTTGTTCCAATATTCTCGAATAATCCTCAAGTTGCTGGTGTAGACGAGTCTGTAAGTTCCCTCTTTCAATCTGTTCGTCCTCCAGCTTTTGACGCATTGTGGCCACCAGTCGTTCGTGCTCCGTTAATTCTGTCTCCTTTTCTAGAAGATTATGCTTAAGCGTGCAAATTTCTTCCTCGTGGCTCTGTATCAGCTTCTTGACATCCGTTATTTCAAACTCATGCTCGAGCGTCAATTCTTGCTCGCGCTCTTGAAGACGTCGATCGCATTCTCGCGAGTATAAAGATAATGCCACTCGCATGCGCTCCGTCATCTCGGCGAAACCGCTCTTGTCCTTGTTGGATCGCTCTCGCAGACTCGTCAATTCCTTCCGAACGAAATTCAATTCTTCGCATACAACTATCTTCATAGTTTTTAGAATGGATTGCAACCTTTCCACTTCCTCGCGAGTATTACCGAGATTTTCCTGAAATGTCGATATCAGAGATATTCCAATAAACACATCCAAGAATTCACATTTCATAGAATTATTCGCGACTATGTATACGCGCGTGCACACATAGTCGAGAAAAATTTATGCAATGCAGAAACATTTCATCCTTTCTTTTAAATTTTGACTCACACTAGATTTGTATAAATTTGCAAATATTACGCAAAATTGCAATCATTTTAATTTAAAACGAATGTCTTTGTGAAAGCGATTGCGTAGATGAGTTTAATGGAATTTTGAAGGAATCACGTGTGGATCAAGGAATCAGGAAACGAGTGCGACGCCAGCTATCCTGTAAAAAATCAAGATGCACGCATATATATATATATATATATATATATATATATATATATATATATATATACATACATACATACATACATACACACACACACACACACACACATATACATATATATATATATATATATATATATATATATATATATGCGCATGCACGTACTTGACGCACACGTGTCTAAAATTTGAATCCACTATATTTGTGCAAGCGATACAGAGAAATCAGTTGAAAGCGCATTAAGATTTAATTCGATTGGTTTGAGCGATTACAAAATACAAGAAGCGATACATACGATATTCATGTCATCCATCACGAATCAAATTGCATATAGTCAATTTTAATAGCTCACTAACAAATATAAGGATAACGATTAAAAAATATGTGGAAATTATAAGAGATAAACACGAGTACAAAAGCGAATAAACATGAACATCCATGTAAATGGAATATCGAACAATATTTTCGATATTTCGATGCAGAACGGAGGAAAAAAAGAATAAACAGAGATAGGATAGAGAAAGAGAAAACATACATTTGTACATTTTAGAGGCATGATAGGGGTAATGGTAAAGGACGAAGACAGTACTTGATGGAACGTTTTACGACTACAAGAGTTGTCTGTTAGCGAGCTGTAAGTCGTCCAGTACCTGAAGGAGGGACATGATAGCCTGATGCTGGCCGTCGGCAGGATGCTCACTGAGACTGCTCGGCAGAGATTCGTCCATGTAAAACTCAGTACCCATAAAATCGGTAGCGCCTACGCCGACAGAGGGACTGCTACCACCGCTACCGGACAACGGATGATGATAATGATGCTGCTGGTCGTCGCACATGACGGAGGACCGTGGCAAGGAGGAGGGATTCGGACTCAAGGAATGCTGCTCCTCGAGTGGTAAAGCGTCGCGATAGTTTGAGAAGCCACTCGCGCCGTTACGGAACAAACAGACAGAGGAATCAACAGCGCCATTCTCCACGCACTCAGTCAGCGGACTCAGTTGCACTGGGCGCTCACTCACGGCGGACAGGCTGGGAAATTGGAAAGAACCAGGTTCGCTTGACGTGGACGAACGGGTCGTTAGATCCGCGACTTTTGAATTTAACGGGGAGACGTTAGTCGAGGTCGACGAAGCGGGGGACACGCTTCGTGAAGCACCAACCTCCAATTGCTTTTGCCGCTTCTGTTTCGCACTCTCGAACACGCCGGGCTTGGTCGCGTCAGCGCCGGCCTGACCGATCTTTTCAAACTCCTCTGTATCTGTTTCGGATTCAAAGTCCCCTCTGAAAGTCAATAGCATAATCGTGATGCTTGCGATATTTACATAATCTATCTATCTAATATTTTATCTATGACGCAACGTAACGTTTTTTTTTTATCAAAGATTGTTACCTGTCGGACAACATTGGCGCTCTACCGCGTTCTTGTTCCTTCGCTGGAATGCTCACCGATGTAGCATCCTTTCCCTTAATATCGTCGCTGCTGCCCTCGGTAAAGCTTTTGGATAAAAAGAAATGTGTGATGTTGTTTAAATCGGGCGTAGAGATGGTTAATGCCAAGTCCGGAAGCTGTGACCTCAATGATTCCATGTCATCCGCGGTCAGCTAATCAAGCATTAAAAAGAATAAAAACTGTACGATAGGCGTACGATATATTTCAACGATGATTAATGAAAAGATTCTAGTTTAGTTTACCTTGGGCAGTCCGTTGTCAAAAACGGAAGGTGCTTGCGTCGCGAAAGGCGGCGGCGTATCCTCCAGGCCCGGAAAGAGGGTGTTCAAAAAGTGACCGTTGAATTTGCTCTGAAACTCTCGTCTACGTGCTAGCTCTTCGCTGTGAACTGTCAACAACTGGCAAGCCAAATTGCTGGCCCATACGAGAAAAGCTTGCGAGAACGTGCGCCTTCTTACCACTTCAATTACCGCGCTTATATACATTTCCGGAGCCAAATGAATCTGCTGGAGTACTTCCAGATGTCTCCTCAATCGTTTCAGGCTTTCGTGATATATGATCAACTTGTTGCCCACTTCTACCATCTTATTTTCCACATACATTATCCATTTGAGACGATGATAGATGTTCACCGAGAGCTCCTCCTTCGCCTTGGTACATCTGCGACGGATATCGCGCAACTGGTTGTGATTCTGCAACATGACGAGCAATTGTCGCCGATGGGAAGTGCAAAGATCGGGTAGGACGCTTGCATCGCCCAGATTACTCGCGCGATTCTGATTCTGTAAAAAACCCTGAGCCAATTCGCCTTGTTCGTGAACGAGTCTCTTGGTCTGCACCATTAGCTGTTCTAAGGCGAACAGTCTCTCGCCCAAGCCCTTAATTTCTTTCATGTCTTGCTTGTTGGCATTGTCGATGGCCGCGTTTACTTCGGCTTTCAAAGCTTCCATCAATCGTTCATCGAATTGCTCTAAACCACGCGAACATTGATCCGCCACTTGTTCTAGGCTGCTCTGATTGTCCTTAGCCGAGATCCATCGAAGCAGACTAAGCATTTCCCCGGGATTCTCCGAAGCGGGCTCAGAAGATTGACTGGGTTGATCATCCGGACTCAATAGGCCCTCCGCTTGGGCTCTCAAAGCCGGCAGAATAGGAATTTTTGCGAGAGTACCAAGATCGGCACTAAAACTGCAATACAATTCGTTTTTTCACGCATTAATCTTTGTCACTTAATAATATGGAGAACATCAATTTAAATATCTGATTTTATTCATGCGAAGGCACAACATTTTCAGAGAAGAATTTAAAAACTTGAATCAATGTGCTTACAAATTGGGATATTGTCATGAGGAGTATTTTTGGCTATATATATATGTTTGGCAAACACATATATAAACTATCAACTCCGATGCACATATTTTTGAATAAAATTAAAGTGGTAGTCACATTTAATTACCGATTAGCAATAAATAATGATAATTGAAATGGCGATGATTAATAATGATAATCAAAGTTATGATAATTAAGGCGTGGATTCAATACCAATTATATCCCATTATAACTAAAATAATTGTTTAGAGCAATGTTATTACATTAACTTAACTTCTTATTGAGAAAAATTGATTCACTTTGTAATGCACCCTAAATCTGTTAATCTCCTCTATTGTTAATCTCCTCTATTATTGTTAATTTTTATTCATCGTATTTTCCTCCCTCTCAATTTTATTCGGCACTAAATCTAAATCGGATAAAAGAGACCAACAAATTTTTTCAACTTATTTTTGCAACTTATTCGTAGCATTCAATGTAACTGTGTCAATTACAATAAATGTCGGATTTGGAATTTTGCGATTATAAATTATAAATTATTATATAGCACGATAATCAAAATAAACGTAAGACATTATTTCTATAAATTTATCTCAAAGAAGAAGATTCTTTTATAACATCTACATGTTGGATTTAATGACTTTAATGAATCTTAATTTATATGTATATCGCATTTCATAATGCTCATCGTGTTATAAAATAATAATAATTTAATCTATCATTTAATTTGTTGATTAATTAATACACCTATTGAGAAATTTCTATATATTAATTACAACTTATTGATATGAAAAACTTAATCACAGGATTAAGAATAAAATATAGGATTCTCCCCCCATTCACCATCTTCGCCTTCGCATTAATGAGATAGATGCGATAGAAAAATCTTACTTGTCGAGGAGATCCGTATGTTGCTGCCTCTCAGCGAGATACAAAACAAAGGCTTGTTGGAATTGCTCGGCTCGCGATTGAAACATTTGTGTGATATCTTCGAGATTTGCAACTACCGCAGCCCAACCCTGCTGTTGAAGATGCTGATCATGAACTAGCTTCTCGCAGATTCTTGTCTGTTCTCGTGCCAGACCACAACATTGTTGAGCCAGATGGGCACGTGCACAAAGAGTCTGATAGGTGGCCGGCATTGCCAGCGAAGCATCGATCTGGGTCTGAAGATCCACATCTGATAAAAAAAATTAACGTGTGTAAATTATAATTAATAATATATATTGAAATTGTAATTAATATATATGGAAATTGTAATTGTGGAATATATACGAAATTATTATTATTACAATTAATATAAAAAGTTATAAATGGTTCCACTTTTTGAAAGTTTTTTTAACATTTTGCAAAATTTAATAATAGCACAAAGCATTATACGTTATATTTTATAAAATAATGCACTACTTTTTTGAAAAAATTGCAAACATTATATGCATAAAAAATTGGTATCTATATTTATAGGTATCTAATAAAATACACATTTTTTCGCGTTTTAATCCAATTCCTTTTAAGAGAGAATGTTAAAAAAAAGTTATGCTTGTCTCCCGTCCCCTCCCCCCTAATATATTATACAATATATTAACCGTTTAAATTTCGGAAACAAAAATTTTCTCTTTTTTCTTAACGTTATATATCACATACTATTCTTGAATGAGAATCGACGCATAATATCTGTTAAATATCTGGAGATGCGTGCAACTTGGCAAGTCGTAAATAAAATTGAGATATTCATCATGACTCTATATCTGGTTTGTAAAACAAAGGTACAAGTGGCTGTAAATTTAAATTCGAACTTGTTGTTGATTATACATTATAAGCGTCAAAAACAAAAAAAAATGTCTTACGCAATAATAACGCGAAATTGACGAGTCTGTCGCAACAAAACGGGAATTTGGTGCACTGAATCGGAAATCAAAAAGCAAATCGAGTAGCAGGTGTATAATTGATCGACGAAGTTTGCCAAAGAGCGTAATCTTGGCACGCGATGAAACTCCAAGGTCGATGCGATGTGTATCGCTTCGATATTTTACAGTAATCTTACGTCATTCTGTTAGATCTAAGAGGCGAATTATAAGAACGAGATTACGAGCGAGATTAATTCACGTGCAAAAAGTCGCAGGAGAAAGCGCAAAAAAAATTTATCGTCAGACAGAATAAACGGAATAAAAAATATTATAAAATAGGAGAAAAAAATTGCGATGCATTTATGATATCTAGATTTAGATCATAGTTTGCATATTCTATCGCACATATTCTATGATAATGCACATACATACTTATGTATGACCGATGCCGAACTCTATATCGCCGTTCGAGTGACCCTACTGATTTGCAAATGCAAAAATATCATTATGCACAATTGAACAATCAGCACGAGATGCCGCAATATTATCAAACTCGAAAGTTGAATCGCCATCGACGGATATCGCGAACAAGGAACAAATATATGCCGGATGTAATTATTATATTGTGTTTATCGAAACGTTTGCACTATTCATAAAGCACACGCGCAATGTGCAGATTAATAATCAGGAATCTTTTGGATATGAAATTGAAAGTTATAATTTATTATAATTCCTAACGGTGATTAATTATTCTTTATACACATATTCATTTTTCTATTTCCTCCCTGAGCACAATGCGGCGGATTTACGACGTATTAGAAACATGAAAAAGCACTCAATGTATTTCTTTGATCTCGCGTATGACAGTTAAAATATCTATTACAATTTTGCTCATCATTTGTGCATCATTTATAAGGATAACTTTGACAATTCCTATTCCTTTCGTATTCATTTTCATTATATTATATTTCTTCGTATTTCTTTTTATTATATAATGTAACAAAAAATATTATAAGCACGATAATAGCATAATAATATTTTCTTTTCGTATCTTTTTTAAATAAATTTTTAAAAATTTTAAATGCATTAACAATTTTCTTCTTCATTTCTTAATAGAAATAATACATATTACAAAATATGCTCATTCATCATCTTCCATTTTCTTACGTAGTAAAAATCAATAGTGAAAAAAAATTCAATATTTGAATTTCTTGTCAACATTAAATATAAACACATTAATATCATCAATATTTGAACTAATTGTAAGATTTGCAATTACATTTTAATGTTTTTATAACTTTCTATGTGAGCAGGTGTAATATATTTCGCAAAACAATATTAGCGCACTTTTATTTATATATTTTGATATAAAAAAAAAAAAGATTCAATAATTTTTCTAATCCTGCTACTGCTGTGCTATATCGATGTGCCATTGCGAAATATCACGACGCTATTTTCAAGGAGCATATTGCTCGATGATAAAAATATAATATATGATACGAGACAATAAGAACGTGACAAATAATCAAAGACAAAAAAGTCGAATAATTCTGTGCAATCTATCCAACGCATAGCATACGATTGCAAATGATCTCTTTTTATTTATTGACAAAACTTATTTAATCTAAATAGTAATTATTATTTACATAACATGTTGGAGCATGACAAGATGTTGACACTAAAAACATAAGTTCATCTATCGGGCATTACTGTTTTCGCATTGCTTCCGTACAACGCAATAGTAGTATCTTCAAGAAAACCTTGGCTTATCTATCGCAACGAGACGTGCATATCGTATAATTGTAAAAGAAAATATCGCGTCACACACGCAGATAATTACATTAAATGCACGTATATTTAGCAATATATTTCTAAATTAAAAAAAAAAGCTACGTGTCTTAATAATATATTTGTTACACAAGTACAAAAGCTGCAAGGATATATCGACTATATTGTTATAACGTTATGATATTTAGATCATTATTCATGCACTTGCTCGCATGCACACTCATATACACGCGCACATATATAGCTTAATGTAGGCATCGACTCAATCATATGTTATTTATTTTTTGATAGTTTTGATTAGTTCGCCAAAATACTATCCAAGGTTTCGTAAATTTGCGCGGATCGCGTTTTATCAGAAATAAAGTTTGATTAAAGATAAATGTTGAGAAAAATAAACTTTGTTTATTGAAATTTATCGAGAAAAATTGAGGATAATTATAATGCTAGAAGAGATGGAGCTCGTAAAATATTACATTACAAAAGTATTATAAAAGTCATATTGCGAAAAATGCAATTTTGTTCGCATCTCATTCGCCTGCCAACGAGAATCAGCTAATTGGGAATTTAATAATTTAATAATTGATAAGAAAAAATTACTCTCGGATTAAATCTAATCGCGATTGATTAAGATGCGCCAGTAAGAGAAATTCCTTTCATCGCGCGCGAACCCCACACACACACACACGCACAAATTATGAATTACTGACAAATCGCTACGTAAACAAACAATCGTTTTATGTCTTTTGTTTTGTTTTTGTGTCACGGTCGAGAATCTATCATTTGGTTCGAGAATCTATCATTCATCAACATTGAAAAGATAACGTTCAAAGCCTATTCAACGATAAGCAGCTATTCTGATACTTTTGTCATGTTTTACGATCGATGACGGAAGCACTCTTATAAAGTCCTCTAGTCAGCTGACCACTCCAATGTGTCACGAGGTATCTTCGATTCTCGATAAACCATTCTATTCGAGGGGCTTAGTGTAACGCGATATTTCAAAACAACGACCGCCTCAATGTCATCTTTGTAGAGAAAAGACTGACAATTCTAAATTCAATTTAATTTTAAATTTTTAAAGTTGAATATCTCTCGAGATACTTTTTTTGTATAATAAATTTTAATGATTTCAATATTTTTTACAAGTATATATTTAAACATTACAATCTACCTATGATCTATATCGTGTGTATTCGTTCAAAAAACGCCAACAATTCGATATAAAAAAGTCACAATCATCGAATCTGTTTGTCTATAAAATTGTACCTTTGCATCTAATAAATTTTTACATGTCATACTACACATCCGTCTACATGACATAATGCAATCGACTATAGAAATTTTGGCTATAATTTCACAGACCTTTTTTTTGCAATCTCACCTCTCTTATGTTTTCGCTTCTTGACAGAGACAAACGCACAATATCGCGACGAGAAGAAATTTTGAAGTACGATCTGTAGAACTAAAGTTGCTTCGAGTACTTTCTCGACACGACTCGTCGCAACTTGGGCAAATATGACATTTAATTTTTGCGACTCGCGAAAAAGCGTCATGCCGTCTATTTAGCCGGCCTAGTTTCTAGTGTTGTATGCAACGGGAGCTGGTGTTGTCACGAGTCGTCGAGATGCAATTACTCACGCTCAACCGGAAAGGAGAACCGGATGATTATCCAATAAATAATAGAATCAGGTCAGACAGTTGATTATGGGACTCGTTAACACCACGGGTCAAAGTTTCGCAGTGGCAACATCTATGACCTAACTCGGACAATCGCGCCAAGTCTTCGCTTACAAGATGATGTAAAGATTCTACCAGATGCATAATGCGTATCTGTTACCGTTTTACACATTGGTTTCGCGCGAGTCTAATTTACGCTCGAATCACGAGTGTAGAAATTTGCGACAAGTATGCAAGTATAATTGTTTATATAATTTACTATTAATTGTAAATCGCATCTCTCGTGTCTTGTGATACATATGCGCAATTAGAGAAAAAGAGAGAACGAGTACAGTAATATAGCGACTCGCGCGCACACGGTAATCTAACGGTACAAGACAAAGAAGAATAAACGAAAGAAAGTATAAAATAAATGCATATTTTACGAAACCCAATTTTGAGAAATTAAAGATAATTATCAATACGAGAGGAAAAATGCGTTTCTATCGGAAAAAAAAATATATCGCGTCGGTCATTCTTTCTCCATTATATGACAAAGACTTGAAGAAACTGCGAAAAAAAAGATGACATATGTCGATACATAAAAAAAATTAACTTTGGATCTTAAATTCTTGATATTTCTTTAATAATAATTTCCGATTTCTTCTTTTTCGAGTAGACAAAGACTTTCATCATTTATCATTTTATCGTATGATTTTCTGTCGATGAAGCGAGCAATGTCAACTGTCAACGAGAGAAGCTGATATTCCACAATTTTCGGCTTAAAAAAATTAATTATCCGCATTTATAATAATGTTAAAAATTAAGTTTACGTCATCATCGGGCATCTCGAGTGAATTCACAAAATTGCGTTACGATAAGAATTAATTTGATGCAAGATAGATGCTAATTTAAATATTATCACAAATATTATACGAGCGATAATATATATGTCATTATTATTGAAACAATTTGTCTACAAAAATGACGATAATAAAGAATTGCACAAAATAATGAGAAAAAAATATTATGTATGCTATAACATTTGAAAATAAAATTTGATTGTCATAACAAACATGTCGTTACCGATACATGTAAAAATTACACAAGCTGATGCTTCAGCGCGCAATATTGTGAAATCACTTTTATATATGCGCTAGTAAAAGAGATTTTTTTTCGTTACTTACCGGAACCGTAATCTATACTCGGTGTAGGCGGAAGACTACTCTCAATGGCAGCCTTGCTAAACAGATAGATCGGATTCGTGTCGGTTCCAGCCGAGTAAGAGCATACACGTGCATTGGGTTCTAGGCACTCGCCTCCGCTCATAAGCAGTACCTGATGCGTCGCTACTACGCCGCATTCCCTCTCGATCGCCTCCATCAGCTGGCTCACGCTACACAGAAAAATATTAATTACGCACCAATACAAGCGTAATAATTTATGCTCTTAAATGCGCGAAATAACGATTTAAAGAAACTTTTTCTTTCAACTTTATACAGCTGAGATATTTTTTGTCGAAATAATTATCTCTCTCAAGTCAAAGAGTTTCAACTTTTTTCAAGATTTTTCGCTATTCTCGTGTAACGCGATAAAAGATTGTCGTTAATTCGCGAAACGATTGCGTTTAGTTTTATTTCAACAAGTGACACAATGCTCGGACAATACATGCGAATATTTAAACTGGCGCTACTCGTTAATATCCCGCACAAGGTCAATTGACGGATGAAGAAGGAATATTTTTCATCGGAGTAAAAGGAAATATGCGTATTAATTATAAAAGAATGAAAATGATTCCATTACATTGCCAAGATTAAAATTGAGGAGCGAAATTCTGCTCTTCGTAACGCGTTATTCGAGATGTAAAATGTCCATTAGTTGTGTGTGTAGAGAGTGTTCTCGAAATAATTGATGTTTCTAGCACGCAATACTAATATATCTCTTTCCTCCAATTTCTCGTAATTCTATTCTTTTTCTCGCTATAAATCGAACATCGGTTAACGAACGATTTAAAGTTTTCGGATTATGCCACGCCATATATCGATCAAATGCTTCGCGTTGGCGCGAGAGAACAGGCGCAAGAGCAAGAGCGGTATATCGCCAGTCACATTTGCAGTTGCGCTACAGCTGATTACGATACGTTCAGTTGCGCGCGCGCGCGCGCGTCACGTCGCGCCGATTCTCGAGACTGCGTGTCGTCGAGCTGGGCACGTCATGGCTCGTGCCGCGACTCAAATTTCACGCGACACGTTCGTTGTTGCAATTTTGTTAACGCGGATCGACATTCACTCGTCATATTTTTCTCCTTTTACGTATGCGGAGACGTATTTTGATATCAACAGTTATACATCGTTCGAGTCGGATCAAATTTAAAAAAGCATTATATTACGAAAAGCAAGTTTTATATCTTATTTCTTTTCCTTCTTGCATGTACAATCGTTCTCTTTTCAACTTTTACAACATCGATTATCCTATATAGTCCATCCACGTAATATCGTATCATTTCTCAAGTGTAGAGTTACAAGTAGAGCGAGATTAAACCGAGTAGAGAAAAAAAAAGTCCTTAGTCATTTTTCGCAATAATTGATGAGAACGTAATGTAAAGAATCCCATTGTTATGAAAATTGCGCAAATTGGTAGAAAACTTTCTAACGAAAAAATCAATATACGAGATTATATTTCGCGTAATAGGGCGTAAAACTACAACGAAAAATTATAACGACTGTGCAAATAATACACGCATATATATCGTTAAGTAGCTGTTGTTAATTAATTTTACTATTATACTAATTGCAAATATATTTGACTCAAGCGGGAGAAAACGCCCGCGCATTCCCGAGATTGTATCAATAAAATAAATACCGATATTTACACCAATTGCGTGTCGCGCTAATAATAAAAAGTTGTCGATTATTGGCGCGTCTGATTTCCTTTCGCGCGGTATCCTTATATTATTAATTACGCGAAGCAAGAGCGGACGTAATCGAGCGAAATAAATGCTGCCGTACCGATCATCGTATTACCGATCTCACGACGGGATTATCTAGTTTTGCGTTTAATCGTGACGCTGCAATTAGGCCGCAGCGTATTTACTCATTCACGCTTAGCCGCGCAGCCGCGATTACTAAGCAGGCGCGATGAATAAAAGCAAGGGAGGCGAGAGCGGGGGCGGGGTCGGGGGCAGGAGCGCCCTCGCGAATTGACACAGATCGTTAATTGCTGCGACACAAACGGGGCCGTTGACCGTCTCTCTATCTTAATCCACAAATAGCATATCCGAAATAAACTCGGGAGTAAACATTGAGACTTGGATGGAATAGTAGGACGGAGAAATTGCGCGATAAAAGCACAAGTGCTGGAAACTGTAGCAATTATCGGTCGGAAGCGACATTAGTTTAAATTATATTGTACATGACATAATTTCTCCCCTCTCCCTCTCTCGGATCTAGTCGACAATTTTTTGCTCAATTTATCTCGGACGTTGATAGAATATGAAGAGAGAGCAACGTAATCCGTCTTTCTTGGAACGCTGCGCATTAAAAGCTTGGCCGAGCTTGTACATGCAACCTGATTCGGCATGCGTGATACGTTACAAAACGGACGGTGCATCCGGCCAATATTATTTTCATAATCGCGTGGGAATAATTCTCAAAAGTATATATGCATGTATATATATATATATATATATATATATATATATATATATATATATATAGAAAGAGAGAGAGAAAGAGAAAAGTGGCGCGTTGCACCGTTATCGGAAATGAGATTTAACGTTTCCGATGCATTTAATGTGCCGATACAATCATTTTATCTGTTCTTCATTACATCCGCTGAAGATTATTTTCCTCCTCGTTATTCCTCTCGTCAATGATCTCAATCGATAACGATGGTGATAATCCTTTCTCGTAGATGAACAATGTATTTTTTTTTCTTTTTTAACTAGTTACGATTATTTTACATTCCTGCTAACAAAACGTCAAATTTAATTGTCTATTAAAAAGAAATACCATTATAATCGGCATCGACAACTAAAAATGCAACAAAGGTGCCGAAAGAGTTTGCATCATGTGCGCGTGTTACGTACGCATTAGAGGGAGAGCTTGGCCGAGTTCCGATCATCGGGTCAAACTCGTGCGCGTCAACTCACACCCACGTGTACTGCGCGCGCGCATTTCTTTCAACATATACGTGTGCGTGCGTACATGTTATTTTCGGCGCGAGTATGCAGTCATTTAGGACGAGGTGCTACTCGTAATTCCGAAAAACTTTCGGAGAAGCGCGCACAATTCAACGCAACGTGTCACATTTTTGCAACTTGTTGACTTTTGGCGGATTCTCTTGGATTCGCGCTAAAGCAAAATAATTTCTTACCTCAAAGATGCGACCGAAAAAGAGACAAGCAAAAGTAATAAATCGTACATGCATACACGCACGCATACTTTGTAAATGTATCTTTCAGATTTATACATTGGTCTTTCTTCTCTCTCTCTCTCTCTCTCTCTCTCTCTCTCTCTCTCCTCTCTCTCTCTCTCTCTCTCTCTCTCTCTCTCTCTCTCTCTCTATTCATTTCAAACTACGCTATTAGATAATGAGAAATACATTGTCAAACAATCTGTAACATGATAAAATCTACAGTATAAATTACCTTTCTAGAGCCAGCTTGATGTCGAAGGTGATGGTAGTGCCGGTATCAACGTGGAAGATGTAGAGCATCGTGGAGCCGGTCAAGTAGCCAACGACAGAAGTGTGTTTATCTCGATGTATTCGCCTTCCTTCTCGGCACGGGCCCCGTCAGCGGCAGGGGAGGCCCGCGGCCTCGACGGTTCCCCTAGTCAGCTCGATCGGGGCCGTACCCCACGTTCTTGATCGTTCGCGAGGACGGCCCCCCCGAGACTATGCCGCATCGATCAACGCGATTCTCGACGTTGCTCTCGAGACGAAATCCCGCTACGTCCCGGGTCGCGCGATATCATCCAGATTTCTCGACGACTTGAAATTTTAATCGGGCTTTCCTAGCTTTCGTAACTGCCCGAGAATCTTTTTCAAGGTTTCGACTCTCGATCGTCGAGAGAGAAATTCCGTCTCCCCTTTGCTCCCCTTTACGATCGCGGAAGATTCTTGGAAAAAGTGCGGGTCGGAGTAAAAAACGGGACCTTGTTCTTTGTTCCAAACTCGCTCCCGCTTCTACCTACAGAGGCGAGAAACACCGGTCGATCGCGTCGCCTCGTAGACCTCGTACGTACCTCAGGTTATAATCTTGGCGCGATGCAGCTTGCGAATCGCGTCGTCTTTATCGAGCACGATCGTTCTACAAACGCATCGGACATTTAACATCGCGGCAGGCGTGCAAAATCCTTCGCATCTCCTCGAAAAGAGAGCGAAAGTTCGAGAGAGAAAGCGAGTTTCGGGGCTTACGAGGTTAGGTTAGATCCATCGAACAAATATCGATACGTTTCGTTTTTTACCTCCTCGACCGCCTCCTCTCGTCCTCCGAGTCCGTGGAGCCGTCGTCGACGATCGATTCGTGACAGCGGAGCCAGGACGACGTATCGACTCGATCGACGACGCGCTTTTCCCAGCGTCGACGCGACGTAACTTTTCCGGAAAACGCGCGCGCGCCTGGCGGCCGATTCCTCTGGCGTCGCGGGTCGCGGCGAACGCCGTGCGTATCGCGTTTACCGTCACGTAGCCGCCTCGAATCAGCTGCTCGACAAAACAAAGCACTCGCGCGCCGCGTTCCACGACTGCGACTGCGATCCCGCTCTCTCGCTCTCGCACTCGCGCTCGCGCTTCTCCGTCTTCCTCTTTCCTCGACACGAGCGACACTGTCGTTCACGTTGGCGACGATCACAAAGACGTTGGTGGCAAATTTACGCTACGATTTATAGGACGATGCACAATGTAGATTTAATATTAATAGCCGCCTATTCTTGGCTATCCCGTCCCGTCTTACGCACGAGGGGCGACGAAAGTACCTCGAGCGACACGCACACGCACACACACGCGCACCCACGACGCACAAACGATGCTACGATGCTGCGCCTCCGTCGTCGCACAGTCTATGCGCAGAACCTTCGCGTCGCACCGAACAAAGAGACTCCGCTTTCCACAACGACGCAGCTCGCTCCGTTTCCTCTCGTCGATATAGGCGAACGGCCAGAGACTAGTAGTTGGACAGCGGCCAAGAATGCGTCGGTCGAGAATATATAATTAGACGCGAAAAGGAAAGATTAGAGCAGGTAGGAGAGAGAGAGACGGCCCAACTCCGCGCAGCCCCGTTCGACGTTGCGCACCAACTAACGCGGAGCGTCGCCAGCTGTTTACCGTCGAGCGGCGAGCCGAACACAGCCGAGCACGGCGGACGGAACGGCCAATGGTGGGGAGAGAGATCCCGATCGCGCACGCGCGCACGTGCCACATCGCGGTGTTCTTGACGTTTGACGAAGCGCGAGCGCTTCGCCAGTGACGGCGAACGTATGATATTGGACGAAATTTTCTCTCGTTCCATCACATCTCTTTTCGCTCTTTTACGTAAATATACCATTTCTCTCATTTTCCAAGTTTGATATCAAAAAGCCAACACGTGCACGCTCGATTTATAAACGACGACAAACGCTGCGAGACTTTGCACGAGAAATGAGCGCGCGATCGCGGTTTTTCCGTATGACTATTTATTACATCAGATTACATCTTTCCAACGATAAAAGACCTTCTATTTCCGACTTGAAAAAACCGAGAGAGGGTATTCCGCAAATTTACACGAAAATAGTTATTTTTTTACACGCGAGTCAAGGACGACCGAGATGAAATTACCTCGGGTAAAACGTATATATATATATATATATATATATATATATATATATATATACTATATATATATATATATAGTATATATATATATATATATACTATATATATATAATAATATACATATATATGTATATATATATATATATATATACATATATATGTATATTATTGGATTAATGCGGCAGAATTTAGCGA
This sequence comes from Camponotus floridanus, assembly GCF_003227725.1. Lineage (NCBI taxonomy): Eukaryota > Metazoa > Arthropoda > Insecta > Hymenoptera > Formicidae > Camponotus > Camponotus floridanus. The sequence continues at coordinate 4,281,762 of NW_020229838.1, forward strand.
TCGCGACGCACTCGATGCCGCGACTAATTAGAATACAATGAGTCTAGACGCACATTCGAATTTTAATTCGAATCTGTAAATGTAGTTTATTGCGTCGCGAATAGTCGAGCGACGCAGTAGAGGCCGATCTTGATGGACTTGGCGTTGTAATTGCACATGCAGCACGTGGCAGCTGATAAGGATGTCGAGCTTGTGCTAAATGTGTGCGTATTAGAAGAACTGCGCATGTAAAAGTGCAATCCTGTCGAGACGTCGAGAGAACGATTCTCTCGCCGACGTAGCGACATCATTTTCTTTTCGAGAAAGTAAAATACGGACGAATGATTTATCAGTTTGTATAACTTGTCCGTCCATACGTCGGAGATTACGCGACGCGTTTGCAACGCGTGTTCCGGATGCTTCCGAAAAGATTTACGATTTACGATGCGTAAAAGGGGCGCGTAAATTCGATAGACAATTATTTGGTATAAGCGACGCGAGTTTCGCGACAAGGGTCATCGATAAAGTTATGACTCACTGTCAGACTTTTAAACACACGCGCACAGGTATACTCGCACTGATCGCGCGTTTCGTAAAATTCCCCCAAGGTGAGTCGTTATATTTTGGCGATGCCATTCTACGCCGGAATAGCAGATAAGCGTGATCGAGCCGCGAATTTTTTATCCGGCGCGTAAATGTGTCGAATCAAGATTGGCCCCTCCAGGAGCGATATCAATTTCGATCGATTCGTCCTCGAGGGAGAGCGCGCCGTAATTTTCCGTCATCGTCAACGAGCATTTCCCCCTTTTGAGAAGGAGAGCGTTCTCGCATGTTGGATTTCACATTACAGACAGAATTTACAAGAAATTATAAATTGATTAAAAATATATATGTAAAAGACTTTCCTTCTCCATCCATCTCTTATATTCTTATATATATATTTATATACGATACGTTTCGTTTGATTTGAATTCAGTTTCTCAGTTTCTCTCGCCTCGCGTAGAATCAGTTTCAAGTTTAGAGGCATGTCCCGGCTAGTGCGTTGACTGAAACAAAAAACGCAAAACCAATCTATTCGCAACGAACCGTCATGTTTCGTCATCCCCGAATGATGAATTCCACAATCGCACGGTTGACGACATCGGAGCATTCTGTCGAGGCGACAGAAAACTCGCTCGATAGTAAATATATCAACATTTCTGATGCGATCAATTTTCTCTCGGCTAAAGATGTATACATGTATTCGAATCATGTTGACAGATTGATCGTGGAAGGAGATGCGTAACGCTCTTTAAAATTCATCGTCATCTCTCTAGATGCCCGAGAAGAATATGCGTATACAATAACGAATATTTGCATACATCATTGGCACCGTAATAAAAAAGTGGAGAAAGATTGCTTCAAAAACCAAGATGTATGTATTCGGATGATTTATGTATACAGCTGGATCGTGGAAGGGGAGATGCGTAACGCTCTTTAAAATTTATCGTTTCTCTAGATGCCCAAGAATATACGTATGCGTAATGACGAATATTTACGCACATTGTTGGCACCGTAACGAAAAAGTAGAGAAAGATTGCTTCAAAAATCAAGGTTGGCCAGGAGCCAAACAGGTTTCGGCATATAATAGAATTATCAAATTTCCTTTAGCAAATGTTGATAAGAACAAACTTGAAACTAGGCGAAATAATTCAAGAGCCGAGAGAAGAAATGGATTAATTAGATTATGTCCCTATAAATGTAATGTTCTTTTATTCGGCTCTTTATAATGATTTCGCCTATTTTTACATTAAAGTACAAGTACTCTTATCAAGATAGTTGTACGCGAGTAAATTGACAGGCGAAATCCAATATAAATGTAAATATGCTTTCTTCTCTTTAAGTAAGTAAGTAATTTTCGTCCAATTAAATAGAGAGAGATAAGACAAAAACGAGGCAAAATTTACAGACAAATTTGATAATGTTTTATTTTGTTTGGGGATCGCAATTTGAAAAAATAAGGAATCCGAACGAACGGATCGCACGATTGATTCGGTTGTTTTTGTCATTGAGAAAAAGAAGGATAAAGAAGACGCATATGGAAGAAGAGCGTTTTCTCGTCTTTTACGCTGATGGAAATGAAAGCAGTTCTCGCGAAATCAGTACGGCAGCGATACGCGATCGCATACACGATAAGTATATACATGGTGAGATTTCACGCTTCTATCTTTTTTCTCTGCCCCTCCCGAACGAAGGTCTCGACTCGCATCAGCTTTTGTAGCACGCGAGTCATGCGGGAGGTGCGTGAACAAACCGAGGTCAGATCACGCACGTGCACGTCGTGCGTGGCGCTCATATTATACATATACACATACGAATACGTATGTAGCCGCTCTCGCATGCCGCCCTCTCGTTTCATCATCGTCGTACGCGTCATTGCGTACATGTATTGTATATGTGTGCGTGCGTATATGTATATATGCTGCGAGATATTATCTAATTGTCCATCACCGTCTCGAAATCTTACGATTGGACGTATGTACACAGTTGTATCGTATACAGAGAGATCGGAATCCACTCGACAAAGAAAAATGTAAATTTACATTTACAAACATTTTAGAGAATATGACAATTGTTGTCGCTGAAATAAAAATTGTTTTCTGACACGTGCTACATTTCGGCTTTCAACAATTTATCGTATTATCGATTGTAATGCACACACATACACAGGTATTCGATGACATTTCTTTTGGTAGCAATCACCCAAGAATGTAATTAAAATTGACATTTCGCTTCCTTTTTATGCACAATTATATACAAATTTACAGTTAGGTACATACATATACTATAGATACATAGTAAATACACATATACGCACATATATACGTAAATTTTACAATTATACGCACAAGTTGTTTCTACTCTTTAGATTAAAAATGAATTTGATAAAAAAATTGAGCAATGGGGTCGATATCTTGTCTGGTGTTTCCTCGAGACGAGATATCGACGCGATCGATATCGCGCGGTTAATGACCCAGAAAATGCAAGATTACTTTTTTATTCTGTAAATAGTGTTATACAAATATGTACGAAAAGAAATAGAACGAAAAAACAACAGTCAATGATAGACGACGTGCTACGTGATATTTTTATCGCGCAATCATTTCATTATAGAAAGAAAACGGTCGAAATTCGTAATTTGAGATTTTGTCTCTGTAACAACATTCGATTTACAATTACGATTGCAAAAATACGTACATTCTTTATCTATCTAAATTTATATTTTAGCCTCTCTTTCTTATTGGATTCTCTCATTACGCCATTATCTCGTAGCGACTTTTGTTTGAATTTATCGGCCGCGTCTTTTATCGTTGATTCCCGTAGCGAAAAAAGAAAAGGAAAATTAAAAGAGATAAAAGATAACGAATGTCGCATAGCGTCGATATCTCACTTTTAAACCCATTTCTCCGAATTGCGATTACGATTTGATACGACTCGTAAATTGCGTTCCTGATCGTCGTGCCAAATTTATTTGAGAAGCAGCGTGCGGATACGGAGATTATTTTTTCGGGAACAAGTGGGGGGAAAAGGGGGGGGGGGAACAGAGAGACGATCTCGATAATTTTCAAATTGATATTAGACAATTGCGGGCGAATCTTACGCTTACGCTCGTGTTTTATCGAGCCAATTTCTAGCAGAGACGATTTTTCATCCTTCTTTGATCGAAACGCACATTTTGAATCTATAATATGATGAACTGCACTATAAAAAAGTGCTGTTGTATAAAACTACATTTATTTAAGATATATATATATATATATATATATATATATATATATATATATATTTAATATGCCATTTGTCATCTCACGTAAGATTTAGACGCTCTAATTAAGACGATGTTAAGATCGGAACTGGTTTCCTTCAGTTGCGTTTCGTCACAATCATTCAACAATATTCTTTGGTCGATGACGAACGCGGTACTTTACCATCTGCTAAAATTAAAGCGCGCTCCTCTTTTCGGCACTCGACATTATTATCTGCTCGCCGATCGTAGCATCATGATAAAACGGCTGAGCGATTGCTGAACGATTGATTTGTCGAGTCGCAAATACAAAGTACAGAAACGTTGCTTAATTAATGCCATTCACTTTTTTATTAGTCGCGATTCGCCGACATATGACGGATCGTGAATTTCGATCAATATTTATTCGCATGCGTTTTAGTACATTTCGAATACGATACCTACAAAATGTATTCAGTTTTTTTTATAGATTCACTTAAAGAGGTAGGATTTTTAAATCTCAAAAATCTATAAAATTTATAAATAAATATAATGTAAAAGAGGAACCGATAAAAATCAACAAATCTCACCAATATTAACGTACATCGAGTTTCATTAAAAGATTCATATCTTTCAATATCTAAAGTTACTACGCACTTTCGCATCATGTCTAAATATTTGTGCATCGATTGTTGGTTACAGATTTCAAAACTATGTCTTTATCTCGATTGATTGAATATTATATATATTAAATTGTTACTTTATAATCTCATAATTAATTTTTTGCTCGCATATCAAACACAAATTACAAATTATCTATCAGACATTAAGTTTTGAGTAAGTCTTGACATGCGCGATCTGGACATGATGTGACAAAAATGTTAGTAATCTTAAAAATACCTGACTGACATTATATATTAATAACTACCAATGTTATGTTAATAATAATCGATAAATCTTATGTACACGTTGTGCCTCTAATAAGCATTAAATGTTTTGACGTTTTTGTACCTTTTTGTCGATTGGATTAAACGAAACAAAAGTGTCCATATTTACATATGTTACTTGTAGTCGACTTGTCGTATTTTTCATTGAAATAATTTTTTATGAGCATACGATGCGACCGCATTATTGCCCGCTAATCTAATCATCTTTCGTTTGACATTCACTCCTTGAATGACATTGACACCGGTAATAGACAGCATGTATTAGACACATCGCAATCGCAATGCCGATTTGATACGTGACACAAAAGTGCACAATTAGGCAAAAAGCAGTGGCACGTGCTCATACATTAGAAAAATGCTAGCTTTACTCTTTCATTTTTGGTTTTGTAGCGCTAATGCTTGACATTTAAACTCGACTGACAATGAGACTCGATTCCTTCTTCTTTTAACCGATATAGAATATTTTTTTATTCTCGAAAATTAAATTTCTGAATAATTGTAATGTATTAATGGCACAATGTTTAGAACCGGCAGATGCGAAAGATTATGCAAAATTTATTTGATAAAATTGTGTTTGCACACGTGTTTGCATTATATCGGTACGGTATGCTACATCTAACAATAAGTATAATATGATAGTCGCCCGCGACTCTTCTCTATATTCCCGATACCGCATGCGTGTTGGTGCGACCTCTCAGTATCCTAAAATCAAAATTCATGACGCTAAACAAGTAATTCTTATGATCTAATATGATGTTGTATTGTAATGTGCCATTATGACTATAACGAGCCTAGCATTAATCACAGATTCCGATCAATTATTTCTATTCCATTAGATTTCTATTCGATGCTTAATCACGATTAAATCTGCACCATAAGTATCCTGACGCCAAAAATAACTAAAATGTTACAAACGAGTAAAATGTAGCTGTAATAATATTATGAATTATATGAACGCTAGTTTTTATCGAACAATAACGCATGTATGCACATGTCGAATATAAACGTATCATTAATCTACATCAAATATAGAACATGAATATTATATGTGAAAATATTTTTGCAACTTATTCATATTATTAATATAAATAAACATACGTTGCAATATTCACTAAATGAAGGAAAGAATGGGACGAGTTCTCTTTGCAAATTTGGATGACGAATATGCGAGAAACTATTTTGAAAAGTGCAAAGATACCATACGAGTGCCACAAAGAAAACAAAGAACCCGGCTCCTCTTTTATTCACAATAGCGATAGTATGATTACAGCTGCTAATCTATTTAAGAGTATGACGACATAAAATATTTTACACTTTAAACGTGGCAAATTTTGCGAAAATTGAACATAAGTGTATAGCCCCTAAAAAGACAGAAATGTATAAAAGAGAAGAGGAATGATATATATTTCTAGACTTTTTATACACTTGTCTCTTCCCAATCATATATCGGTATATTTGGAGTACGATAAGTATACGTGCTAAAGTTTAACATTTTATACGAGCAGCTATAATAAATTGCCATGGATATTATTTTCATTTGGAAATTATTTTTCGCATGTACAAATTGATCCGGTATGAATGCATTCGAAATTCTCAATTTTTAATGTAATATGTATAATGTAACGGTATTGATAATATATCACTTAAATATATCACTCTTTTGCAACGATCTTTGTTTATGAGATTTAAGACTGGCTTCGGTAACTACGCATATTCAAAGATGTGACGATTCGTTATAAGTTATAAACATGCACATGCAAGAAAACATTTACTTTAATGTGGTACATTTTGCATGTTTACTGCGTAAATTTTATTGTAGTATTTTTTCAGTACTTGTCTGTAATGTGTGTGTGTGTGTGTGTGTGTGTGTGTGTGTGTTGCATGCGTGCGTATGCAGAAAATGGAAGACTCTATTCGAATGCGCGTCCTCGTTTCTTCAATAACACGATATAAACACATAGATAATTCTACTACTACAACAGAGAGAAAGAGAGGGGGGGAGGGAAGAGGAGAATTAATGACTATCATTGATCTCGTTTGCATCTCTTTTTGATAAAACTCTAAAAAAGATTGTAATACCTGATTATGTCAAGATTATTCATCCCGAGTAAAAATTTTAGCCGTTGTTTATTGTTTATTAAGAAATTATTAACAAATAAAGTTGATGATGCGAATAGTTGTTAAATGCGTTAATTTGATTTTTCTCAAATTTAACTCTTACACCATTTGTATATTATTTTCATATCTTTTCTCATCCTTGAAATTACATCTATTACTTGTGTTTCATTATTTTGTTTTGATTTTTATCCAAGTATATAACTCATTATTACATTTTTAGTTGGTTTGTCAATTTGAATGATACAATCTTTTTGATATTTTTTTTTCGAAATGCACGTCTACAGGAATTTATTATATATGCGATAATGGAGAATTACGAAATTTTTGCAAAGTGTTGTCATCAAAGAAGTAATTTATTTACGATACTAAAATTTGTTAGTACTAATTAATCTATGTCACAATTATACATTATTTGAAAATAATATTTTAAAATTGCCAAATCAATTAAATGTGTAAATTTCCGCTCATGTATATATCCAAGTGTACAAATATGTATATGTATAACATACAATTTATATATTCGATAAAGCTCAGCTTATATGAAATAATATAATTATATGGAATGTAAAGCTTATATGGAATTCAACGTTTGTTTACTTTACTTCATTTGTTGATAATTTTTTAATAAACTATAAGAACAACGACTAAAACATTTTGAAAACTATTTAGGATTATGTTGTTGAAAACTTATGTCAAAGTGAAGATTATTAGGACGGAATTCTTTCTTAAAGTTTTATCCTTTTTCTTTTGCAAGACATTTGACAGGAATAACAAAGCGAAATATATATGTTATGATGTCAGTAATAGAATCGTTTATCAATTATGATACAAGTTTTTATTGAATCACTGTTTGCGCGAATTAACAATGACAATAAGTCTCTTTTTCTAATAGTTTCTGTCTTTGTGTGTGTGTGTGTGTGTGTGTGTGTGTGTGTGTGTGTGTGTGTGTGTGTGTGTGTGTGTGTGTGTGTGAGACGCGCGCATGTGTGTATATCGCATATTTTTCAAGGTACCAAAATTTTTCTTTCACATTTATCTTTTCGTTTTAAATATTCGTAAATCTTTGATATAAAGATGATAAGGCGATAACCATAATGGTAATAATAATAATAATAATAATAATAATAATAATAATAATAATAATAATAATAATAATAATAATAATAATAATAATAATAATAATAATAATAATAATAATAATAATAATAATAATAATAATAATAATAATAATAATAATAATAATAATAATAATAATAATAATAATAATAATAATAATAATAGCAATTTGAATAATTAATAATAATAGTAACAGTTGTAGTGGTAATAGTAGTAATAGTAGTAGTAGTAGTAACAGTAACAGTAATAGTAACAATAGCAGTAGTATAATGTAGTAATAATAATAATAATAATATAATATAATATAATATAATATAATATAATATAATATAATATATAATAATAACGGGGTGGAGGGAATATGCGCGCCAACTACGATATTATATTAAGAGATAAATAAGAAGAAAATATACATGCGATTTCTCATATATATGTGCATATATATGAGCAATGAATTCATTTGTATTCGATTCGGAGAAAAAGTGTCAAAGAGAGTATGTGTATGTGTGTGTACACACATACATACACGCATATTATGACATGGTATTAGAAATTGCTATATATATATATGTATATATATATATATATATATATATATATATATATATGGGGATTGATATATATATATATATATATATATCAATCCCCATTTGATAAGTAAAACTGTACATCAAACAAATTTTCTGTACTATAAATTAAATAAATTTTCCTTGTCCAATGATGAAAGTGTGATGATAAAAATAATTTTCCGTCTCTTTTTATTTTTCATCCTAATCTCTTGTTGATATTCTACCAATAATATTACGAATAATATTCTATAGCTTTTTTCTTTGGTATTAATTAATTACGTACGTAAATGTAAATGTGTGTGTGTGTGTGTGTGTATATGTATATACACACATATATATATATATATATATATATATATGTGTATATACACATATATATATATATATATATATATGTATTTATTTATCTATTTATTTATATGCACACGATACATGTGACCCCGTAACGACGAATGTGCGTATATGATAATAACTATAGTATCTCTACATGCGAATGCACCTCGTGACAAAAAGTCACGTTGGTCCTTCTCTTCAGCCGGAACATCCAACATATTCTCTTCTTCCGATTTCTTCTTCTATATGACTTTCTCTTTAAAGTTAAGATATTCGTTTTTAGTTAAGCTAAATTTACACGTGACATTTTTGACACTCCCCTCAGTTTAACATTCTTTTATGTATTATATTATGTATATGATATCGGAGCCAGAAACGCTCCGATACATAAATTATAATATTTCTCTTGTATTATCAAGTTATAGAACAAATGTCAAATTTGTAAAGTCAACATTACAAATCTATAGCCTATAAAATGAGTTTGTCCAGTTTATTTAAAAAAAACTGTACCCCTCAACAATGAGAATAATGGTATTTCATGCTTTTTGCATTCTCAATAGCGTCAAAAATATCGCCTTTTATATCTTAATCGAGTATTTTACATTATCTTTGGATCATTCGCATCACGTGCTCGCGCTCAAACCAGGATTTTTCGATTTAGAGCATGATCAAAAGTGAATTTACTTTGGCTAAGTCGCCAATCGTATTTATTCTCGCGGAAGTACTAGCTGTGTCATTGGCACTGTCAGAAAGCACAATATATAGGAAGCTTAGTTTTATCATGCAAAAAAGAGCAACAACTTTTGAGTGGTAAGGTGATTTCGACTCTTTGATGCTTTATGCTTGTCGGTCAAATTTGCATTGAGAGCGCGAGAACGGTGTCGTGTAGAATGTACAAAACTTGCGCAATCGACGCTTTTGTACCATTATTTACAAATTTATTTAAAGATATGACACACTATGCTCCCGAGGCTAGAAAACTGTGGTCACTCGAGCGCAGAAAGATCGATCATTAATCGCAAAATGGAAAAGGAAATGTAAAATACGCGAGATAATTCTCGCGTTTCTACATTTTCGTAAAATACGAGATGAACGAGACTGTAAATATGTGGAGACACAAAAAGCGTTTATGATATTAATTTTTACTAGACTCGAATATAGTTACGGATCACCTTCCGAGATCTCGTCGAGAGCAAAATCATATTTATTTCGCAATTTTGACGTACGAAAGAATCGCGTTACCGTTTCGATGAATAATATTATCGCGATGATAATTCTGCGTACGTAACTCAATTATCACAATGCCGATGACTGAATTATCGTGAAAACAATCTCAAGCTTTTACATCGATGATTCGAAATGTGTCATTTTCGATCTCTCATCTTGGATTTACACATTTATTTTATTAGCCGCTTGAACTTGAAGAGAACTAAAACGGGAAACGCGTATGATGAAGATTCAAAAAATCTCATCGTCGCGATATCTAATAATGGTATAACTATACAACTATATATATATATATATATATATATATATATATGCATATGTATATATATAGACATATGTAATTCTTCAAAGTTTGCGTACAAGTTAGAAGATTACTCTTTCTACTTTACGATAATCTTACAAATTTACTGCAATTAATTGTAATTGCATATTCTATGATGCACGTAATAAATAAATGCTCGAATACATATTAAATCTTTTATCTATCCTTTATATATCGCGTACAGCATCATGGCTGCAATTACGATCGTTGCTAAAATATATTATAATTGTTACGTATAAATACGAATTCTTCGTTTTTAATTTTTAAGACTGCTTTTCAAATCGATTATATGTAATAAATATATACCGACCGTAATATTGACGAGAGAAGAAGACGGACAGTCGACATTCCTAGACAAGTGGCTAACTTATTGAAAAATTCGATCGAGTACAATTCAATCGTCGCTATTACTGCGCTCGAGTCGATCGTCGGAAAAAATTTTGAAGGATTTGCGTATATCGCATCGATCCGTCCAAAGTCGGAGTCGATCTTTCCTTAACAAGTAGTACAATGTTATTAAAATATTTGGTGTAAAAATATAGAGTATGTATAATAATACACGGGCGTTGCGGGATGATGCGCGGGATTTGCGCAATCAATTTTCAAAGGATAATTCTTGTTGTTGTCTTGTGTGTATCTCCTTCCCGCGGAGACTGTAACAAACCGCGCTTCGTTTTTCGTAAAAATTTTCCCTTTCTCCGAGCATCGTGTCGACTAAAAAGGACTTGTGCGTCAAATTTTCAAATCGAAAAAAAGCTTTATCATAGGCGGAACATTAAATTTTATGTCCCCATTGTATTATTTACTACATTGTGTTATTTCTCGAAAGTGCACTACCATTTAAACCGACTCTCCTTAAACTACTCTTGCTCTTTACTCCCTTTTTTTCTCGACGCGCTTAAGCCCTTTTTATCTTACAATATTTGAAGATGAATCTATATCGTAGTTTCACACGATATATCTCAGAAGGATGCTCTCGTTGCTCTCTTTGTTTTTCGTTTAATTAGCAATCGTTTGAAATTTAAATCACGATCCTCTTTAAAAATCCTCGCTAAAGTGTGATTCTCTGTGAGTTTGCCGTTCGTATCGATTCAAATTTCTTTCTTTTCGCAAAATGCTCGCGACGCGCAAACAACCGAGTAAATCGCTCACGAAAGTCGTTTTCCAGCGATTCTTGGTGCGGCCATACCCTACGTTTTACGTTTCGTCCTCTGTCGAAATTTTGACTCGGTAACGATCCAAGACGTCGCGACGTCGGGTTTCAGGTCACGTCCACCACGAATCCGTGAACCCGATCATCGGCTGGCTGCTACGTCAGCAATTTGAAGAACATCAAGGCTAAGGATATGTTGATAAAGAGCACCAGCATCACGAGTTGTTGTCGAGAGAACCAGTCCTGAAAGTGTACGGCACATTATATATTATTACATTATGCAAGTGTCTGTCTTCGAACGATTATGCGTTACGTTAAGCTTTGTCGCTCGTTGCCTCACGAATTTTGGCGAGATTGATATCCATTATTTGTTAATTAACGAAATTGCGTTTGTGACACGATGTGCAATTGCTGTTTCATATAATCGCGTATTTATTTATATATCTTTACATCATCATTTTACGTGATTTTATCAAGATGTATAAATTGCATACTTATTTATTCTCTTTTTGTGACATGTAAAAACTAATGTTGATTTTGATAATGTTGATTTTGCATTAGAAACAATTATAATCTCGCCGCACAGTTTATCGATATGAGAGACGCGCGAGAATCGATATACATATAATATCGTTTATAAACTGTAACATATTCTGCCCAGATATCGTTTTATCTCGCAATATTTTCGGAGCGATTGTCGCATTGTCTTCGTCACGAATGCAGTTTCTCAACAAACAATTTCGACAGTTGTAAATAGATGTAAACACGAAGGATAGATACTCACTTTAACCTGAGGACTGACTAGATATAAAAGCGGATTGGCTCTGAGCCTCTCACTTTCGTCGATCTGCCTGCGGATCTCCTCTCTCCTCAAACTGCTCAAGATACTAACTTCTTCCCTCGACAATGGTGCCGTAGCTGTGAGCTGAATCGGCTGCGCCACGTCCGGCAGTGACTTTTTTCGTTGAAGGGGCATTGCCGTTGTCGGCATCGCCTGCACAAAGGAAGTAAACAAAAAACAAAGAGAGAGAGAGAGAGAGAGAGAGAGAGAGAGAGAGAGAGAGAGAGAGAGAGAGAGAGAGATGGGTTTTTTTGAACAAGAGAATGCGTGATTACTTATCGACAATTATATACACATTGGTACATTAATATATATGTATGTATTATAAAGGCATACAGAGGAAAAAGAGAAAATGGAGTTATATAGTCTCTCAGGGTGAGTGTTATTATACATGTAGTTTAAACATTACTACTATATTTGACAAGAATATGGGGAAATAGTATCAAGTCTATTCTCCGAGCAACATATAATTGATTTGATCAAACATGTCTTTAAGAGATTCTAACGTTCAAAAAACGGTTACGCGAACATGCGTGCTTTACAATTTATATTAATACATTTAATTTAATTAAATATTGAAATACATTTAACTAAATTTAATACTGATTTAAGCCTTTATAAAATAGGGCAAATCACTTTTGAACGAAAGCGTGCATCTGTCTGTCAAACACTACTAATTCAACATATGTTTTTCTTTATTCTTTCCAAGCTTTTTGTTTATATTAGAGCTATATCTCTCTCTCTTTATACATATATGTATTCTCTTTACACATACACTCACGTACACATTGTATATATACGTAATTAAGCAATCACTTAAACGAGCGCTTTCTTTTTTGTAATTTTGTTTAGTTTTGTCTTGCTAGTCTGATAACAAAATTAATCAATTTGTGATATCAATTTGTTTTTTTTTTATATCGTTTTACAAATGTTACCATTATTAAATTCTCAATCATTGTCCATCTAGACAACAGAATATCTTCATTTATTTTACATAAAATGGCCATTATATATAATCACGATTTATTTAATTTGAATCTTATCTGGATCGATAACCCGGTAGAATTTTTTTATAAAATCGAATAGAATAATGTTCAATGTAATTAAAAGATAGTCGTATAGATTTGTAGAAACGTTATGCGTGTTTTGTTAATTCAGAATTTAACGCAAACTCAACGAGTGACAAGGAAAAAGTTATTGGCATAAGCAGAACACAGAATCTTTGGAGCTGTTTCAAATTCAAAGGCCTTAAAGTTTCGAATCCTATGTAATGACTGATGTAATGATAACAAAATTGAGTTTTAGTCACATTTTCCTGGTCTGGCACTAGATGATTGCATAACAACATTCTTCAAGACTTACACATATAAGATGAAACATATTTATCATCTGTTTTACGGTTACTTTTTGTAAAATAAATAACATAAAAAGATAGTTTCAACTGAATTAAGGTTAAAAAATTTACACACGTTGATTTTCCTTCCTTTTCCTTCAAGGAAAGAATGCATATGTGTATATACATATATATCGTTATTATGAGAAAATTTTGTACGAGTTTCCGCACAAGACATTCTAAATCCGTTGTGCAATAATTGTTCAGCAAAGTTCTCGCCAAAGATTGCATAATTGTGTACGTTTCATCTCTCGTGATACATACCATGTAAACACATAAAATATATTGCATATTTAAATTATTCTATATATATGCATAAATTATCTTGTAAAGAGCTTTTTCTGTTTTTCGCGCTGATCGAGCGTTATTCGTGCGCGCTATCGTCTTTTTTTTACAAAAATTGCGCGATCTTTTTAACGAGGGCAGAATTAAACGATACGATATTTTACACGCGCCATATTTATTAACTTTTTTATTCTTTCCGGATATTACGCATTTTACTTGTAAATTTTCATTTTACGCTTTGTCGTGCATATATCATCGCTAAACACGGGTAGAATCCATCATACAACGACTGCGAATAAATAATATTTTTCCCCAATTTGTTGTTTCTTATTTTCTCATTCTTTCGTTGTATCTTCCAAATTTTCTCACGTTATTTACACATTTTTTGTCGAGGGTAAATTTTTGTCTGGCGTACCTCTACGGGAGGTGCAACGATCCAAGACTCTGAGGCTCGTCGAGCCATCAAAGCAGGACTGCATAGCAACGCCTCTTCCTCTTCATCAGACTCGATCCAAAACATGTTTGCTTTCTCACAGTAAGCAGGTATCTTCAAGTTGTTTTAAAATCTCGCAGGCTTTTAACTATCTGCGGAGATGAGAATTATTGCTGTTTCTTATGATTTAAGTTTTTTTGTATCATTGCTGTTTGTCCGTTTGATTGTGTGTGCGTGTGCGTGCGTGCGTGCGTATATGTGCGTGTGTGTAATTATTTATATATATATATATGCCATATATATATATATATATATATATATGGCATGCTTGATAAATATTTCTCTACAAGTGTAGAGTTGACAAATATTTGTTACCTTATATATATGTGATAGTGAATACGCTTACACAATTTGTGTCGTTGAATTATATCAATCGGTGTGCTCATTGATGAGATTCAAATAGTTTTCTTCCATCGTCACAGATTTGCTTAATCGAGTATCATTTGCAAACGCGACTGCATCTGTTATCACGTATTGTGATTAATCATTAAATTTTAATATGCTGTTACACTTTTGCATGTTGAGGTGAAATCAAGCCGACATCTCGATTCTTCGAATCCACGTTACTTCTGGATTGAGCTTGGAAGCAATAATTATAGCTAGCTGATCTTCCGTTTTTACACTCGTCTGGACCAAAAGTGTCTTGCGCGCGAGCGTATGATTGTATATTCGATGATAAGAATCTCCTTCTCGTGTCTATCGTCTTACGACTCGATGGTCTTTTGATTTTCAGCGAAAAGCACGAAAGAGGCTAGTGTGAAATTTTCGGATACGCAGCTTCCTAGTAAGAAAGCCAGGCCGTAGACTAAATGGCCAGCCCTGCCTAGCACGACCGAAATAGAGCGACGCCCCACTATTTTCGAAATAACTTTGCCGAGCGTCGCGACGCTCGCGGAGATCTGCGTCGGGACACTGCCAAAGACGATCTTTGCAATTTCGCGATTGATGCTTAAGGTCTTCAATTTTCCCCAGTTTTTAAAGCTACTTCAAAGTTAAATTTTTTCCAAGCTTAAGATAGCAAAATATGTGATAAAAAAAATTTCGAATCATGTAAGATACAATGCGTCAATTTTGCCCGACCGCGCGTGTAATACATATGTAAAGTGAGTCCAACAACGAATCACCTATGAGTCATGTATTTAGCATGCCATGAATAAATCCGGCAAGAATTTCAAGATTTTCTTCTTTGCCAGGAAGAAGCTCGTCTTATTTACTTGCAATTTCTTTCTCCCGAAATAATAGACTGACAGATGCAACGCGCTTAATTAGTTTCGAAAATGGCGTAAATACATATATCGCAATATTCTCTTATGATTATAATTATATTCGCTTTTCGACAAAAAATTGTCTGCATTCAATCAAATATGATAATAAATCATATATGATTATAATTAATACATAAACGATTATATTTATTTATCCGTAAACAAATTTTCCGTTAAAATTTTAAAGACTCGCGCGGCTTAGATATTTCGATGGAATGTATAAGCATATGTTTACGCAAAGATATATTATTGCAAATAACAAAGACTTGACACAATTTTTAAGATTAATGATAATGAGAAAAATATAAACATCGGAAGCATTCCATTATTCTCGAGTCACGGATGTGCATATGATCGTATTTTTCATTGATTGCGCGATTTCGCAAATCTTTACATGTCTTATCATTTTTTCTACAAAACTTTCACTCCTTGTCGAATATTATAATTGCGCATATTCGACATCAACAGTAAGTCTTATCATGTGTGTAAAATGCTTATGGATATATTTCAATTTCCCATCATTTAATTGATTTTTAACATTAAATTTGTGTGTATTGATTTTTTAACATTCACACACACACACACATATGCATAAAGCTTGGAAAATATGACTGAATGTGTGTGTGTGTGTATATAAAATATTAATCATATATATATATATATATATATATATATATATATAATATGTGTGTGTGTGTGTGTGTGTGTGTGTGTGTGTGATTAATATTTTTTTATTAACTCTTTTAAGAAAGTAATAAACAAAGACATTCCGATAAAAGAAAATCCGATTTATGCGATGTTGTTTAATTTGTCGTAAGCACACAATAAGTTCTTTTATATATATGATATACATAAATATATTTAATTACATTTAATTACATTGAATTAACGTTTGCAATATCGTTATTTGGTAAACGGAAGTCGATACAGTTTCTACATAAAGATCGATCTTGTCCAAAATATGATTTGAAAATTTATCGAATGCGCACAATATCATATTTGTTGTCACATCTTCATTTGTGACATTTTCTACACACATCTATATGATCGCGTATTTATATATAAATAATTGTGCATCTGTATGCTATATTTTAAAAATTAAAATATGACTACTCTGCTAAATATCTAGAAAAGCTCTTGTTACATTGAACAAAATAATTATTGACAAGATTGGCACTCTCAAGAGTACGAGAGAGTAGGAAAAATATATTTATATCGACAACTATTTGTATATTATATTGACAAAGGAATACATTTTATTATACATATTACACCTCTCTCGTACTCTATTCCTTATTTGCGCGATATACTAATTATGATTCATTTATAAGCGAGTAATCTGAACACATGAATAGATTAACGACTTGACTCTCAGAATTCAATCTCTTGTTTAATAACGTTGCATTCAGAATCACATTTGCGCGTTTACACAAATGATGATAAATCTTTTCTCGCCGCATTCTTTCGTTATTGTCAAAAATATGATTTATAATTTAACATAAAATGTTAATGCACATATATTAGAAATTGTTAAATCGACCCTGTATAGAAAAATAGCGAGTATTCCTTTCTATAATAGCTTAATCGAAAATCTTGGAGGATAATGCCTCGTTCGCCTTTTTTTTGTTTGCGTCGTCCTCGGTAATTTCTGTCGATTAGAAATTCGACATAGCAATTGTAAAGATCGCGTAAAAATTAATCGGTTAATGTTAAGATTAGATTATTGTTGGCAAAATCGGTCTTAATCTTATTACATAATTGTACATAATTTCGTTATATATAATCTGCATATAGATTTATTAGCTTTATTTACACGAAACATATTCGCGATACATACACACACACGCACGCACGCACGCACGCACTCACAAGTGCGAGTAAATATATATACATGTGTGTGCGTGTGTGTAGCTTGGATATTCTTCATGTGTGAAAAGAATAGACGTCATAAATAAATTTAATACAGACGATCGTGAAATTCTTGTTGTCTCTCTTTCTTTTTTCCCTCAAACGTTCAATTCTCACGCATAGGAAATAAGCATTCGGCACGCATTTTTTTTTCATGTTACCTATAGATGGCAAATTATCGTATAATGCGTAGATATGTCTGCGCGACATAGTAAATGATGAAACAAGTAACGTAGTAGTATAATGTACCGCGTATATAAAATATACCAATTTTGATGATTAACATCGTAGATTTAAGATTCTTTAAGGCTCGCTTTGTATCAAGTGAGGTTTACTCTGTCACCTCTCATTTTATTTTAACGAGTTTCTGTGTGTAAATGTATAGATTTAAATTCACGATAAGCATGCGTTAGAGAAAAACAATCTCTCGAATAAGAAAAAAGGAAAAACAAGCGGCGTGGAGGTGATGGACAATAAGAGAGTCTCTCGCAAAACGATCATTTGAACTCTGCTTTGATCTCTTGGCGTGATAATATGATAATATACAAGTAATACAGCTAATAATTCGTTTCTATAATAGCAATAGTAATTTGTAATAAGTTAGATCCAGCAGAAGCCATTCCGATTGAGGATTTGAACACGGAAGATGTTTCACTACAAACTAGAAACAGAGCTAGTTATAATACCTTAGAATACAGAAATGAAGCCGGTAGGATCAATCGATCAAATAATCTAAGCGAATAATACAGAAATGATTAGTAAATAGATGGATAGCGATAAGGTTCGAAAGAAGGATCGAAAAAGGCTTAACATTTAGTTAAAGAGGATAAAGTAGAATCGAAAAGCAAAAATGGTCCCCGCCTCCACGCCACGCACCAAGCTTACCTTTCAAATTTTGTTAATTAGCACAATTAATAGACATTGTGCGCTGATTTAGTTTTACATATATATATATATATATATATATATATATATACACATACATACACACATACATACACACACACACACACACACACACACACACACATATATATATATATGTGTGTATATATATATATGTATACATATATATATATATGTTCTCATATGTGCGTATTTAATTTATATATATATATATATATATATATATATATATATATATATATATATGCAGAGTTATATTTGTAAAAAATAAAAATCGTAGATTTATGTAGAAAAGTTGTAAAATAGAAAATTACTTTTAGTCATTTTACTTAAAGTTTTTAGGCCACCCATGTCACTCCGACATTATAATATATTGTTAGGTCTACGGAAACATTTATACGCACATATATATATATAATACATATATATTGTACATACGCAAAGATATACGTATCCACTTTTTAAACTCGTAATTACACACTTTTATATTTCTTTTTTTTTCCCTTCTCTCTTTCCCTCCCTCTCTCTCGCTCTCTTTCTCTCTCTCTCTCTCTCTCTCTCTCTCTCTTTATTGCGTAAATTATTAATAATCTTATATTTGACTTATAAATTATCTAACGGAAAAATAAGTCAGAGGGCATTTTGCAAGAATTGCTTCCTTTTGCTGAAAGATGTTACATTATTGTTTGGTGACTGCGCATATTATCCCGCACGAGTACTATTTGCGTGTCGAATCGATTCAATAAAACGATATTGTATCGCTAACTTACATTTTCAAACAGTTTACAAAATCTATAGTTTGCGGTAAATTTTCTTTTTTTTATTAATATTTCTCTATCTCAACCAAGATGCAACATATGCGCGATTTAAGATATCTCGAAATCTCTAACATACATCACTAATTTTTCTCGGCTACATTTTAATTGCTAAAATTATTTAATCTGCGCTCTCTTTATCATCATAGCAAAAACTGTTGCAGCGAATTAAACGGAATGTCTACTATGTTTCTCTATGCACTCTAAAACTTATTACGCAATGGTATTTTGAGTAAATTATTTGAATTGTTATCACGTCACATTTATATCGTACAATTGTTATCGTTGCTATCGTTAAATCGAGACGCCATTACGACTTTGTTGTAAGATTAAATAATCAATCGATCAAATCGATGGTAGTTGTAGATGGAGATAATGATTCGTATTACACTATACTGTAATGTTTGCATAGAAAAATAATCTGTCTTCCACAAATACATATGTACATCGTTCGTTTCCAATACACTTACTATTTTAATTAAAGTTTTTATCAATCGACGAGCATTTTTATCGTTTGATATCGCGATAAAGATAAGGGCTAAGAACAATTTACACAGGCACAAGCACTTTCCCGTTCCTCATAATGTTACGAAAACTTGGTAGCGTGAAAAATGTGATCGTTATTAAAATTTCTTCTCATTTTTTCGTATAAGGCCCCTTTCTGAAAATCTGTCTTACATCAAGTAAATTGCAAAATATAACGAGTTCAACGAGAAACACAACGAGTCGATTCTGCGCAGAGGTTCGTGCATGCGACAACTCTGCACAATTAACGATTTCGACATTCAAATATTGGGATATTACAATCGCATGCTTGTTAATTAAGATAACATTGTATGAAATATTCGTAAATTTATAGAAAAATATCATCACCTCACGGCGAAGGAGATGCGGCGGCGTCAGAATTGCGTATTGTATTCAAAATTATTTCGAGACGGATAATTATCGGACCTTAATTTCCTGAATTAAAGTACTGAATTATTCAATATTAGGATGTATCGGGCGGAAACGATCAAAATCACATTGTAATTTTCAGTCGTTTCGAAATGCGGCGTAAATGAGTCTCTCCGAAACTGCGCTTTCTTTCTCTGCTGTGTGTGTGTGTGTGTGTGTGTGTGTGTGTGTGTGTGTACATATACACATAAATGTGTGTGTGTATGTGTGTGTATGTGTATCGTCTTGTGGATACATATTTTATACTTATACTTATAGGGTTGCGCGGCCCTTTGACGTTGCGGTGAAGGCGGGGACAGTCCGGCCTGCTTCCTGGGATAGCATGCACAAAACACAGCACAAAACGCCACACAGTTACACAGAAAGACAAACAGAGACAGAGAGAAGAAAAGATACAAATAGATAACGCTAGTAGATAAAAAAGATGAGTGTTGAGACAAATTTTAATAGGAAAAAAGGGGGGAGAAAATGGTAGTGCGTCGAAAATGCAGGCGCGAGGGAAAAGTATTCGAGATAAATTTTATATATTAAAGTATATTGATATAAAAAATACAGAGAAGAAAACAAGAAAAGGAGAAAGGATGATTATATTTGAATTATGAAAATGATTGTTTTTGTTTTTACATTTCGCAGCAGAGGAGTGTTGTATTCGCGAAATATACGAAATTAATGTCATATATTTTTGATGCATTACGAAAATTTCGAATATAATTCGATGTTAATTATGCGTTTATCATGAATATTGAGCATATAATCGTTTGTATTTATATTTATTGTTATAAAAAACTGTTGAGAATTATTTATATAATTTGCACGGCAATTATGCAGGTAATGATTCGTTTATCACAAAATATTTATAATTATGTGATGTGAAAAAAAGAAATACTTGACAGATTAATTTTTGGATTTCAAAAAACTGAGATTTTAGAAAAGGATTTTCTAATGGAAAAATTTGGTTAATTCGACAAAAATTTGTCGACCACTTTTATATGTTTTATATGAAGAAAAAATTCAAATTTAATATCATTCGCGATGTATGCGATACGTGTATATTTTTGCATGCGCAATGTAAAGTCATTGACACTTCAACATTAGTAAAAATTGTAATCTTGTTTAATTAACGTATCATTAATGTGTATAATTAACGTCGAAATCATTTTCGATTTTGATTCTGGAAAGGCGTTTCACTTTATGTTTCAACAGACTGAACGCCAAACAAATCGCTTCACCGAACATAAACCTTTGTAATTTGCGAGAAATCGTTTTAAAGAATTTATTCGTATAAAAAATCAAAATTTAAATAACAAATTGCCTTTATTGCTTTTGCATCCAAGTGAATAAACGATAATAAATTAATATAATTGTATTGAAAGTAATAATAATTGTATCGAATTAATTGTATCGAAAGAAACCTTCCGGACGTTTATAATGTCGATACGTGTATAAAACTATCGGTGCAACGTACGATTTAAAAGTATAACGATTAAGGAAAAATATAACTTATATAAACAAGATAAATGTAATTCAGTTAAATGCAGTATGATGACGTCAATGCATGTAACTTGGTAAAAATTTTGCAACTTTTGAGATTTATTTCAATCACAACATATATATGTATATTATGTACAAAGATTTCTATCAAAGATACAAATATACTCTACTTATAGAGATTTATATATCGAAATATCAATATATTATACATATGCGCGCCCGCACATATATTTGTAATCTTTTTTTTTTAATAAATGCTTAGACATCATTAGTGCACAAGACGTATGTATGTGTGTAAATAGTGTAAATATATGCAAACGCGGCGAAAGTATGTTTATGTATTATACATTTATACATTGGAGACACACACACACACACACACACACACACACACACACACATTCGCTCACGCACAAAATTATTAAAATACTGCACGCGCGCGTGTATATATCATATATGTATAATATGTAGCCAAGAGTAAATGTGAGAAAATAAAGACTCACCTTCGGCACAATGCCGCCGCCGCCGCCGCCGCCGCCGCCGCCGCCGCCGCCGCCACCACCACCACCACCACCCCCGCTCCCGGACGGTCCACGAGTCGGAGCCACATAGAGACTTTCGGTGCGTTTAGGTTGTCCAGGACTCGGCAAAATGTCTTGTCCAAGATTACGATTTTTTATAAAAGCCCCTTCAAATTGG
The DNA here is from genome assembly GCF_003227725.1 of Camponotus floridanus. Classification (NCBI taxonomy): domain Eukaryota; kingdom Metazoa; phylum Arthropoda; class Insecta; order Hymenoptera; family Formicidae; genus Camponotus; species Camponotus floridanus. The sequence goes on from NW_020229838.1 coordinate 4,304,339, forward strand.
TTGGGAGTCGGTGCTGCGTACGTTGGCGTCGCAGCGCCGCTGCCTATTACAGAACCGTTTAGAGGTGTACCCGCTCGAATCACACTCGGAGCTCTCGTCGATCTATTCATTGTACAAAACAAAAAAAATTATTCTAATAAACAATTGTTTCAATGAGCAAAGAATATTTCTCAATTCTATATAAAATGTAGAGTTTTTAAACTCTTAAAGAGAAGAAGAAGAAGAAGATGGCGTAGCAATTTTAAATATAGATTTTTCTCTTTATAAATCTTCTTTTTCCAAATATATTATAATAATATTTCGCAGCCACAAAAGATTCGAGTATGAGGGCAGAGTAATGACTAATGAATATAATAACATATTTCACATTCGTTTTTATGTTATTGTTATAAACATAACACCACATATGTATATTTAGCTTTATATTTGCAAATATGTAATTGCTACATATAATGATATGTATTGTATAATTAAAATCCACTTTTTCTTATCTTACAAATCGATATTTCATGCTTTGTCAACAAATCCCAATTGTAAAAGAAAAGAAACGCATAAATGTAACAATGCTAAGTTGTAATGCGTTAGTAATGATAGAGATACGTGCAAGAATAAAAATAATTAAATAGAGAGAAAAAAGAGAAGAAGGAGGCAGAGCGAGAGAGAGAGAGAGAGAGAGGGGGGAGGGGGGAGGGGGAGAGGGGGGGGAGAGAGAGAGAGAGAGAGCAATTTGTCAATTATGTGACAACATATATACGGAAATACAGTAAAATACGATGAAATACAATACTTATCAATCATTAAATTAAATTTCAATTAAAATATATCAATGTATGTATATTATACACACCTATCGGGGATATCCGAGGGTAGATTGGATATAGTTTTATCGACGGATGGCTGTCTCGATCCAATCAACCGGGAATGCGCTCTGGCGAAACGATCTACAGAACTATCGCGACTAGGTGGCCTTTTATAATGATCCAGTCTACCAAATAGAACATAATGATTTTTTAATTTCTTCAACTTATTTAAATGTAATTATAATTTTATAGAAAGATTTGAGAAAGTTTCGCGAAGTACGCAAAAAAATATTTTTTAAATTTCTATTTCTAATATTATTTTCCTTTATGTGTGATTACACCATGATGCTTCGGTAAGTTGTATAGCATTTTTTAAATCTGAAAACTTTTTGAAGCAATTAGCTGGATAAAAAGACATCTCGGTTCACCTATCGTTTAATGTTTGACCAATGGTACCGGGTCGATCCTGAGGACTCAGAACTCGACTGTTTCTTCTTAAACTTGTAGAGCTCGATGGTCTCGCCGCATCTCCGATTCCATCAGGCTGATATTGCGATGAATGCGTTTGTTGCTGCATGTATGCCGGCTGCGAATTATATTGATTCACCTGACCAGGCCCATATTGGTAAGGTACTGTCGTCTGAAATTTCACTTTAGCTTTAGTGATCTTTCGTAAACGAGAAACTGCTGAAATTTATTTCGATAACGGAACAAATATATGAACGGATATTATTCATATTTGAAACTTTGTCGAAAAATTACAATATTCAGCATGCGTTTTTGAGATAAAGGGTACAAGGTATTATGAATAACTCGCATTAACTGTTCCAGAAATTAACGACATTAAATTGGACAGATGAAATATAAATCGCCGAAAAATCATGTATTTGTCCCAATGTTTGGTATGTGTGCGTTGTAAAAGATTATTCAAATTCTGCAGGCTTATCGAATTAGTAAGAATCGAGTGTAATATTATCATTACACTATTACTATTATTATTATTATTTTACTATACATACTTGATTGAAAAGAAACGCGGATATATGGGTATATAATTGTATTATTATATTTAATTTAATAATTTGCAATTATATGTTTAAAGGCTTAAAAAATATGTAACCTACGTTTCGAGTTCAATCAATATCATTATCGTACAAAACAGCATACGTTTAAAAAAATTGTTATAGACATTATCTAAACGTTAGTAACAATATCATTGATATCATTAATCATTAATATCGTTATATGCGATTAAGCGCGTACAAAGCTCGTGTGTGAAATCATCATGCTCCCGCGGAGAAACGCATTTATTTGCTTATACATGTACAATATATTGATAAAACTATAATATTATTCGTCATATATTAATTCGAGCGAATATTTTATCTTGTATAGTCTCAGGTGCGACCAAGCCTAAAAGGAAAAGAAAAAAAATGAAGTGGTGTAGGCACGCATAAGCAAGTAGATATCGAGTTGTCGAAAGTTGAAAAGGAAAAGGAAAAGATGCCACGCAAAAGACAATATAGCGAACAAAGTCACCTGTTGATTAGGGTAAGCCTGCAAATTTTGAAAGCTTTGCGGCCCGATAGATTGTTGTTGGTGTTGTTGCTGCTGCTGATAACTGGAATATTGATCGATCTGCAATGGATTAGCCTGCGGATGATATTGCGATTGGTACGGACTGCCGTGAAGAAATTGATTTTGCTGGCTATACTGATTCGGCTGATATTGGTTCGGTATACTGTTTGGATACTGGCTCGTTGGAGCTGGATTCTGCGACACATTTTGAGAGTACTGTTGATACGGATTCTGATCAGTCGGAGAAGTTTGCGCGCTGAACTGGTTCATAGATGATTGATTCATCGATGAAACGGGTGATACTTGATTCGGTATTTGATTTTGCACCGGCGGCATTTGATTCTGCGGTAGCGATTTCATGCTGGCTCTACGTATCGACTGCATTACACTGCCGATGGTAATGTTCGCTGCGGTCGGTATCGCCGCCGCCGCCGCCGCCGCCGCCACCCCCATCCCCATCGCCGTTCCCATCATCATCGTCGCCGTCGCCGTCGTCGTCGTCGTCGTCGTTGTCGTTGTCGCGATTGTCGTCGTCATCGCCGTCGTTATAGAGTCAACGGTCTTAATCGGCGTAGCGCCGGGCTGATCCACGCTGGCTGCCTTATGCAGGATGCTTTTACCAGGCACGGAGTCCTGAGGCGGGGGCATGTACTTGGGTATCTCTCGATTTCGCAACCTTTCCAAACCCGGTTGCCGGAAATCCGGCGCAAACTGTCTCGCCGTTTGCTGGGCTAACTCTGAATCCTCCCTGGCGTGTTCGGCGGCTATGTCGGCCAATTCCGCCTTTCCTCGTGCCGTTGCCGTTCTGGAGATGGCAATGTCGGCTTTCTGCAAGGCGATCTTGCTCGCTCTCTGAGCGGCGCTTACCGCCGCCTCTATCCTCTCGCGAAATTTAGCGGATCTGATTAAGAAGAGATGCTTCTTCTTTTGGCTAGTGATGAGCACATTGTTTTTGTACTTTCCCTCCTCTTTACTACCGTCGCGAAATGTCGTCACGCCGTAACCGTACTTGCGATTGTTGAACCATTCGCCCTCATATCGCAGACCGTCGCTTCTTTCGGATATGCCAAAGCCGGTCCTTTTATCGTTTTTCCACTCGCCCAAGTACGTCTCTGTTACCGATGCGTCCATCTGCTCGTCCTGCAAATCAATCGGTCGCGCGACGTCAATGTAAGTCATTCCGGACACTATAGACTAATTGTTATTTCAATTATATTTTAATTTTTACTTAAAAAATAGTGTGTCCTCCTTTCGTCGGTAATAAACAAATTTGATGCTCGCGAGGAGCAAGTTTCAAAGATCCGATTTGTCTCGTCGAGCGATCAAAAAAGATTGATTGAAAGAAAATAACCCACCTCGATGACAAAGGACGCATTACTGTCGGTGTGAACCGACGCCGATGCTTGACTTTGCGAGCTCTCCGTCGACATCCATGACGCGGAGCTGGCGTTACTCCTAATGCTGCCACCGGTACCACGCTTCTCCAAATCCCCCGTACTTCTTTGCTTTCGTATTTTGAGACCCTGTATCGATAGAACATTCCTCTAGATAATGCTCCAATTTGAATGATAAGAACTTTGTGAATAATTTTCCGTCATTCCGACAGACTTCTTACTGAAAGAATGCCCTTCTTCAAAGATTTCTCGGTAAGGCTCTTTCTTCGGGCGGGTGGATCGTCGCTTCTGGCCTTTAGAACGAATCCTCCTCGACTGTCATCTACACGACGGTCCCTTTTGTCGGTGGGTTCTGGCGTCGGAGCGACCAGCGGTCCACCGTCGGCGCTCCTCAACGACGTCAAGGATGCCCTAATTTGTTTCGGTGGTTTGTAGTGACTCGCCAAACCGAACGGCGCGCTTGCCCTTACTCCGTATCCGTGCCGCATGCCGCGAAGCCATTGACCTTGATAAGTACCTACGATAGATGATCGATATATAATTTAATGGAATAGAAACGAAGGATATGTACCATCATCGCCGATCGACCGAATCATTTTCCCTCATCGATCACGTACACCTGTCGCTCCTGCCAGTCATCCTGTCTATTAGAACCGATAAAATAATTTAAGCTTGTAATAACTCTCTTTACGAGATTTGATTTTATCGATATGAATGTAAGATCAAGCGGTTTCGTTCAATACGGCAATAAAGATTACATTTTTATAAGACATACATTTATACTTTATAATTTAGTCGAGCAAAAGTTTAATAAAATGCGAAAAATTTATTGCCATTCTCCAGAAATTACACATTAGTCGACATTGTAGATGATGAGTTTCCTACGTTCGGCAATAAGACGTATTGTTTTTGCCAAAACGTGATCATGTTTCGAAATGTCTTGCATGAGTCACGAAGCAAGTAGTTACGCGCGTCCGTTCAGGGATGGAATGCGCTCAGTGTACGTATGGTTTCGTGCTTTTTCGATAAATACGTGAATTCCAAATCGACGAAAAACTGTGAAAGATCGTATACTCGTCCTGTTGAAGTAAAAATTGCAGCAAAGTAGCGCGAAAAAACGAGCGAGCGAGCGAGAAAGAGAGAGAGAGAGAGAGAGAGAGAGAGAGAGAGAGAGAGAGAGAGAGAGAGAGAGTGTGTGTGTGTGTGTGTGTGTGTGTGTGTGTGTGTGTGTGTGTGTAATTCTGGAACAAGTTTGTCACGATATATATGTGTATGTATTAATTTTTAGCAGATGATACATGTCCAACTTTTATTATCTAATATTATTTCTATAATTCGTTTCTATAATATCGTTTCTATAATTCAACATATCAATCGATATATAACTAGCGAGACATTTTATTATAACATGGATACATATTATTCCTTTGAAAGAATTTTATTATATTAATAATTTAATGTTTCACATTGAATAGGTTGACAATGTTTATTGGTATATACATATACCAAATTGCTCCAATGCACAATGACTAGGGTATTGCACTGGAGTATGCATCATGATTTATTTTTTAGTCACTCTTCAATACACTTTAGATGTGAGTGTGTATGTACAAGGTATTCCGTCATTACTATTTATTTTTATTTTTATTAATCCATTGAAAGAAATCTACGTCAAAATTAATTATATTGAAAGTTAGGAAATTTTCTCTTCTATTTCATTTTTTATCAAGTTTTCTCTTTGTAAAATATTTCCGCAAATTTATTTCGTCAAAAAATCTGTCATTAAGGCACAACAGCGCTGGTTGGCGCAATATTCTATATATGGCGACGCCAGGCGTCTCCCCTCTTCGCGACAACGGAATATTATTTCGCTAGCGTTTAAACAAGTGGGTCACACGCGCGACAGTTTCTGGCGCTTGTAAGATGCCAATGTATACAAATTTTCAAAATTTTCACGATAGCGACAGTGCCAGTTTTAAATGCTTGTCGGATGTTTACAATTGATCTTTTTGATCGGCATGATTGAAAACTGTAAATGATACAATGTACCGTTAAGACCGAAAAGCGTTCGGACTTTGGTATGTTACATATGTATAAATGTGTATGTATGTGTGTATGTGGATGGGGGAGGGATGCGTGTCTGTGTCTGAACGTAAAAGTTTGAATGTTACAAAAAAAAATTAAAAGTTTGAATGTTACAAAAAAAAATTAAAAGTTTGAATGTATTACATTATAAATTATCGAGTCGGGATAGTGAGTGTTTGTTTAACATTTTTTCTAAAACTCGATTAATGGTATATAACATTTACTATTGTATTGTTATTTCTAGAACGCCCAAGATCCGCCACGCATATCAGTTTTTTTAAAAATTGTCTCATTTTTCTATAGATTTTTATTCTGATACACTCTTGTATAAGAGTAAGTTAAGAGTATATATAAGTAGATATATGTGTATATATATATATATATATATATATATATATATATATAAGTGCATATAAAAGAGTTATCTCTTTTAAAGAGTTTATCTCTTTTTTCATTTCCTGTTTTATCTCTGACAATGAGATTAAGAATGCTTATTCGTTTTATACAATTTGTATATATATATATATATATATATATATATATATATATATTCTCTATTAGTCATTTCTCATTTAAAAAATTTGCATTTATTCAATTGTCTCGTGTAAATTTCATTTGTTATATCATTATAGTTCAAGCTTTTTATATCGTATATCTTATTTCTACAGATACAAATAAGCACGTTTACATAATCTATGTACATATATTGTACAGTGCATGCATATCACACATTGCACTCGTATGTAAAATATCATTTTTATATTAAATTTTAATTAACTTTCGAAATATATATATATATATATATATATATATATATATATATATATATATAATAGTAATATTTTTTATATTTTTATCACAATGAAAGGCCATTTTCACGAAAAATCCCGTAAATTTGATGGTCTCTCGAAATGTTAATGAATTTCGAGCTGATGCTTCAACATAACTGTCAAGACGCTGCAAAATCCAATAGAAACGTTAACCGAACTACGCGACATTATCGCGGAAAAATGGATCACGCCATTATGTATCGATTCGCGTATCCATCAGCAACGACCCAGATTAATTATTGCCGAGCTTCTAATTTGCACTATTTAATAATTGTGCCGCGACTTTTGACGATGCTCTTATGAAAATTAATTTGTTTAATAAATATACGATTTAGTAAGTGTTAATTTGGCGCAAATTATCTGCCAGTAATGTAGATTATCAAAAAGTCGTTTTTTTTTGCAGTCGATTCCAGAATGCGAATTAATTATGGATACAATTTGACATCTTATCAGTTCAGTGCTTAATTATTTAACGCTCTTCATTTAAATGTTTATATATAAATACATTTGCACACACACATTATTTTGTAAATTGCGTCAAATCGGACAATTTTGTATTTATTACACGTAATCTATAAAACATTTGCGACATAATCGATGATTTCTGATGATATTCTTTCAGTAGATTATGGTTACAATGCAGAATTAAACATAGAGTAATTTAATATAAAACGGTAATTATCTTGGCACATGTCTGTTACATAGAAATGATGACACAGCGCTGGCTTTAATTTACACAATTGTAGCGTGATATTTGCCTGTCGATGCCAATTGTAAAAAATAAGCAACAAACTTTGCATTCCTTTCTTCAATGTCATCTGTCCTTTCTTCCTGTCATCAACGAAATTTGTCATCATCTATCAAAGCATTCAACTTAAAATGCTGTAGAAAAAAATGGGCTATAAATGAATTTTATAGCGTATCAATTAAAATGATCGCAATCTACAGGGTAATTCAAACGTGTTATACGATCCTGATTTGCTATATGGCACTAGCTAGCCTGCCTGAAATAGCGCGGCCATCTTCCGAGATGGTGGTCGGTTACATGTATATCGAGACACGTTTTGGTGTTGGTGAGAATTGGCCGTGCGAGTGTATTTCGGTCCGCAGCCTCCACTAGATTGTCACAAACCACCCCAACGGTCGACTGATGTACAATATATATCTTTCTGTCTGAGGATAATGAGAGTCCTAAAAGGAAAACAAAAATTAAAAAAAAAGAAACGCCGAGTAGTATATGCTCTCCGCATTCCATATATATGTATATCACTTTCTATGCACATTACGCGAATGAGGAAATTGTTGTCTCAAACTGTTTCGAAGATTACGGTTTTTTATATGTGAAACTATAATTATATATAACTAATAACTATATATATGTGTGTGTGTGTGTGTGTGTATGTGTGTGTGTATGTGTGTATTTGTATATATGTATATATATATATATATATATATATATATATATATATGTGTGTGTATTTGTTTATTTATTTATTTTTTAGTTAAAATATGGCATTCTCCTAGAGAAGAGAATAAGATGTATACCACAAGAAATAGAAAAATAGAAAGACAATGTATACATATCGCTTATGTTTTAATCTGATGTATTTGTTTACATTTATGGCATAATTTGCATTGTTATACGTTAAAACCTATATGTGCTTTGGAAGAAAATCAATCTACTTTCTTATTGATTACAATACCTATTCGTGTGTTGTTGCGCTGTATGTAGCTTCGTTTTATATTTATGATTTCATTATTACATAGCTGTGCATCGAGTTGCGTTAAAACGATAATAAAGTGGCAATTTCTCTACGTACTTTGAAACACACACACACACACACACACACACACACACACACACACACACACACAAATATATATATAATCGCTTTTAGGAATTCACAATTATCTTTAGTTCTTATTAAGAACAATTGAAAGTTTAAATTATCATTTTTACATGCTATCAGCGGCAGATCATTGTGTAATGTAAGGGAGTATGACGCCAGGAAAAATCAAAAATAACAGCTTTGTTGTATAAAATAAAGGTAAAAGCGGTTCACCAAGGTAACCCACGCTGGTATAATATTAACAGCTTTGCATCTCATATACACATTGCTATTTGCATAAAGGGTTGCAACACGCTAATACCGCTCGCTGAGGGCAAAAAGTAGATTGTATAGTTTTTTTATTATATGTATATGAAATTGTTTGATTCTCTTTCATTTTTCTTTTCCAATGTATGATCTAGAACGGGATTTCGCTCTCATTGCATACGACCATTTGATTAGTCATATAATGCGTCGCTAAATTATGCGACACGCAAACTATCGGACACGATTTGCATCATATTTGTAACTGAATTGTGCACACGAGGTTGTAAGTGTCGTTACTATATCCTTTTCTTTAATCGTAATACAATATACTGTAAGCTATAATTGTGATGGAATATAATTGGTTAGTATTGTAATTTAATTTTATGTTATTTTACAATTCTCTCTTTCTCTCCCTCTCTCTCTTTCTTTATCTTTTGTGAGTATAAACGCGAAGCATTCTAATAAGACATTTATCTTTCTATTATGTCACAAAATGCGATTGCTTCTCGTTCTCGTTCCAAAATACCAAATTTATGTATTTTTTTCTTTTTTTTTGCTATATAATATCCTCTTTTGTTACGCTTTAATTAAATCCCAATATGATAGCATAAAATCGTTCCGAATAACTCGCCGCGAGCTTATCTTCCATTTTAGCGAAATAATTATCAACTCACAAATGACTTGTCAGCAATTATTTGTACAATAGTTTCAATAATTTTCGCGACACGCACGCATGTGTGACATGAGCTTTCGAGGATAAAACCACCCACTCTCCCGTGAGTCATAGGCGTATTATATAGGCGATTTATCAGGAAAGCGTGGATGTGGTTCAAGAAGTTCGTTAAATATATGAGGGTCTGGATTGATATAAGAGAACGGAACGATATATGGTTGCACGTTCACCCTCCATATGCGATCAACAGCGATTTCTCGCGCACTCGCATCGACACACGCACGCATCGGCGTCGGTATTTATAAATAAATACCTCGGCCACGTGCCATGGAAGAAATAAAAATGTTTGAAAAATGCCTTAACTCGATCGAAAAGAGTTAAGACAACTTATGTATGTAAAATATATATATACGTATATATATAATATGTGTGTGTGTGTGTGTGCGCGCGCGCGCGCAATAAAAAAATATCAAGGCAAAGTGCGACGAGTTGACATGAAAAAAAAATGCTTATAAATTTATTTGCTTAAAACATGTAACAACACGCAGTTACTCTTATACATATATTTAAGCTGTAAGGACAGCAGAGTGAGAATAGCAAAATTATTTCATACTTTCCATCTTTAACAATGAATCACAATGAATCATTCGTCACTCTCATCTATTAATACCCTACGTAAAGCGTTTCAAAGAAATAATATAAAGATATAATTTATAATTGTGATAGATGCGAAATGAAATGCAAAACTAAAATATGTATCTAAGAGATTATTTCATCTGAGAATTTTTCACTCCTAAGCTTTATACATATGTTCCTATACATTACATATCCTTTATGTAAAACAATAAGAAAAAAATTGTAAGAAAATAATAGTTCAGCAAATGAAATAAAGTCAAATATTTATAAAATCTTATTTATTTTTACTCATTTATATATAAATATATATTAATTTAGAACTATAAGTATTTCTATTTCTATATATATATATATATATATTGAAATACTTGAACTTTCACGAATGTCTGTTTTAAGATCCAAGATTTTACTTTTTTATAATCATAAAATAATTATACGCGCATGCACAAGTTGATCCTCGAATCTGGGCGATAAATCTAGATTGCTGTTTCTTCTTCGTTGTTTTACGGCACCATAAGGGTGATGTTTGTCAAGTTGGAGGTCGGGTTCGCCGGTGCACGAGACATTTTGCACATTTTTCAAAAGCTCCATTAAGAATATGTGGTTTATGTATGTTAATTTCTAGTTAAAGGCCAAATTTCTTTTGCCTATAAAGAATATAATTTATTCCATAGGAAATAATGTGGAAAAGCGCGGAATATCACAGAATGTATGTGCATATATAGTACATATATAAATTATCATTTATTGCCTCTTGTATTGTAATTTTATAGTTCATAAGAATATTTTTATTTAAATATGATATATGGACATAGCATATATATATATATATATATATATATATATATATATATGTATATAGATGTAATATAAAGATATAGCATATTCTTTTTAATTATGTTAATTAGTTATAGCAAAAACTGAATTTTAATATAACACAAATTTTTTTAAAATTTAATTAAAAACGAAAGATGTTGCAATAATTATGTAATTTATTCGATTTTATCAGGCGCGTGTGTGTATTGTATGTGTGTACAATATGAAACAATAAATTAGAAAAATAAAATTTTATTGATTGTGTTTGTATTCATACGCCGCATTTCGCATATGTAAAAAAGAGATACACGCATGCCGAAAATATGTGGATGTAGGATATATACTCGTGCGCCATACTTATTATTCGTGTTCATTTTTCAAAAAATTGTTTTTCCTTCCTTGTTGTTCTGATTGTGTGTCATATATTTTATTTTTTCCAGAGTATTTTTTTATATAGAATATTCACTTTTGATTTTTTGAATTTTTCAGAATAATCCAAGCAAAAATTGATTCTATATTTTTCAAAGAATCTATTTTTGACAACCTATTGATTAAATTCTTAATTTAAATGTCGCACTTTTTTTATTCATCCTTGTTTTATCTCCTGTCCTTTCTCGAAATTTTTCAATTCTTAGATTATAAACACATTACATAAGATTTAAATGATTCTTAAAGAGCCTAGATTTATTTACTTAGTATGTACATTACGCATATGCAATGTCAATAAAAAAAATGAAAGGATTATGTAAACATTGATCTAATAACATTTAATAATTTAGAATGACAAGAAAATTTATGATAAAAATATTACGATGGAAATTGTTTCTCTTTTTTGTCAGAGGATTGAAATATAATTAATTAATGACAAAATAAATTTATGTAAATCATGTGTGTTATCTATATGTATTAGTAGAATACATCGGATGTAAAGATATCTATGCTAATGTAATAAAATCTTGCGAGAAGAATACGAAAGAAAGTGAAACGTTGGTAACTGCGAAAAAAACCGCGTAGATTTTATTTCATCGTAGAAGTTACACGACGCTAGTAGAAAGTAGCGGGTGAAGGTGAGAATACCGTAAGCGACCTTGACCCGTAACGGAAAGGTTCAAACTGGGAGGTTAAACTAACCCGAGTCTTTTTGCGGAAAAGTTGGGTGCGTCCGCGTGCGCCACAGTAGATGGGTAAAAACCTCTACCTTGTGTTTACATGGACTCGCCCTTTTCTACGCGGTACACATACATGTACAGCACCTTGTTCATTTTCTTATTCTTCCTTCTTTTCTCGTTTTATCTCGCACCGCACCATCGCGATGAACACTGGTGCCAAGATGATAAAAAAAATTTTATTTTTACAAATTTTCCCATAAAAGAAAGATATTAAAATATATTTGCACATAATTTTTCCGAATTTAAAACAGATTATTCCCCAAGTACAAATAGTGCAAAGTTTGTACTTGCCAAAGAGATACGAAATATAATAATTATTTATATACATATATATGTATATGTGTGCGGGCGCGTGTATGCTACACACACACACACACACACACACACACACACACATACAGAATGTTTCCGGAAATTTGCGACAAACTTAAAGGGGTGATAGATGTCGATAAATGGAACAATTTTTGTTATGTAAGCAACCTGTTCGGCGATGCCTCCTTAAGACAAAGTTTAGCGTATACAACTTCTGTTAATACCCGAAATGAGTTCATTGACAAGATTATAAACGCATGCGATACAATTCGCAATAATTCTGGAATTTTTCAGAGAGTGCGTTAGTCAATGCACCGTAGATGTAATATTTGTATTGAGGTTGCAGGTCGTCATTTTAAACATCATTTTATTGTAATTTGAAGCAAACAAAATATCATTTAAAAAACGTATGATTTTTTTAAATTTTAATCTAACCATATAGAAATCAAATAGCATTCGCAGCCTGGCGGCATAAGGAGGCATCACGGAAAACGGGTTGCTTAACAAAAATTATTCCATTTATCGAGATTTATCACCCTTTAAGTGTTACAAATGTCCGCAGGAAAACTGTATATTGTCCACATCATTTTTAATCTTTTTATACTCTACTTTCCATCCAGAATCAATTATTTTTTTTAAATTTAATATAATATTAATAAGTGTAAAATCGCATGTGTAGATGTATTTGAAAAATGTTAATAAAATAAAAATTCAAAAACCTAGAATATAAAATTCTCTCAATACAACAAATTTAATAATTAATGAAGAGTGACTAATCGTTTAATGCGTGTGACTTGCTATCAAATTTCATAATAAATTAGAGAATTTGAATTATAAAAAATGATTTGTCTCTTGTCTTTGATGTAAATTAAGACAATTTGATGTTTAATTTTTTTAAAGAGAGAGATTATAAATCTAAAGTCAAATTTTCAAATTGCACTTCACAAGAAATGTATCACTTGGCAATAAGTCGCTCATCTTCTCTCGAGAAGATTTGTCTGATACATTGCTCGAAAGATTGTTTAATCTGTTTGTGATTATTGTTGCATTATTTCTTGCATAAAAGTGACTAAAGAATATTGTCATACATATTTAGGCAATGCACGTTCGAACATCGTTTATAATCATTTATTCATTATTTGATAAATAATCAATTTATGATAAGAATCGATGAAAAATTATTCTAGCTTTTGTGCTTGTTTGATTGTGCATCAAAAGTGCTGGCATTCCATTTATGATTATTGCAAGAAGCAAAAAGAAAGGTGAACATATAAAGAGAGAGAGAGAGAGAGAGAGAGAGAGAGAGAGAGAGAATATTCGCGGTAATGTAAATAAATTCTATTACATTTTATTATATCTGCTGGATTTCAATGTTTTATTTAAATTATAAATCGAGTTGCGCGTTTTTTCAGGTTTTGTAGACCGATCTATCTCTAAGACATTGAAACGGGTAATTTAATTGTAGAAAATGTGTACAGTTGCAGCACAGAATATATAATTCTACTGGAAGAAATTAATGTATCCAGATGAGATTTCATACTTTTACATAACACAAAAAAAATTAGTTATGATATAGCGAAAAAAAGAGGCTTTCAAGTAATGGTTCATTAAAAGTAAATCAAACTAGGAACAATAATTCAATCGAGTATTTCATGCTGTTTGATAAATGTCGAATAATTCTCGTCGAGCGATCGCACATGCTATTTTCGACGAGCATAATGTACGCACGCGTGTTCAATGTGACGTGGCAGTGCTAGAGCATTTCCAGTTTCTGAATTCTACTTGAGATTTACTTGAGATCATGAGATTGATCTTGAGATGCCATAAATAATATAATAAAAATATTACAATGCGACGAGATGTAATAGAGAAGATTATTATTGAGAAAATTCAGCATTTGATTTATATATTTAGTTCCAATGATTTATTAGAACAATACAAAGAAATCGTGAGACTTATCTTTAGATTTATATATAGTTTCAAACAAATATTTTATTGCTCGTAATGAATAAATATGATAATTGTTACGGAAAGAGATTTTTTTATGTAATTTCATAATAATCTCTTTTTATAACACGCTGACAATGAAATCTGTCGTCGAAATTATATTTATTCACCGAGAAGAATAACATGTATGTGAATGTAATAGATGTCGTGTTAATTAGTGCATCGAGGCGATATTTTGTGTTAACAATAAGTATGATCTTCTTTACGTTAGTAATGCGCAAACTCTTATAAAGCAATGATCGATCGACTGTCAGTAATTCTAATCTTCATTTCAATTCGGACATGACATGGCTCATTTAGTAGCGTGTTATTTATTATAATTGGAGCGATACAATGGCCCCAATGTTTCGTCTTTCCTCCGTTCCATTCGATATAGAATACGTTTTGCGATAAATTAAATGAAAATTATACAAGGTGTTCATTTCAAAACTTTTCATTCGTTTATTTCATGACTGACTATTTTTTGCGAAAAACACCAAAAGACGTCAATTTTGTTTTTGAGAAGGATACATTTAAGCACATTACATACGAACATTTTGGAAAGAGATATTTTCTGTATGGGACATTTAAAATTCATCGTTTATGAAACACCAGTAGAAAATGTAAACGATTTGCTTCGAAGAATTATACAAGAATGCAGAGCTATTCCTGTAGAAACTTTTCAAAATATTGAAATTTCAGAATTTGAGAATTGTTTATATTATTGTTTAGAAAACAATGGAGAACATTTTGAACATTTGTTGTAATAAATGACTAATAAATAAATTCCACTCCAAAATGTATTTTTGTAAAACTGTTTTGACACCAAAAATGTCCAAGTGCGATTCCTCGAAAAATATTTACTTGAATGAAAAAAAGAAACAAGTTGCACAGAGAATCGAAAGATCTTTAAAATCTTATTTTTGATATACCACTTGACTCCTATTGCCATTTTAGATTTTCGAAGGGGTAGCTAAGGGCCCTGACGAAGGGGATGAAAAAATTTCGTTGCACTTAATATGCTTAAATGTCGAAAACAAAACAAAATTAACATCTTTTGATATTTTCCACAATAAATAATCAATCATGAAATAAACGGATGTAAAATGAATCCTGTATATCATACATTGTGACCTGATCATGAATATACTTTAAAATATATAATAATAGGATTTTTAGTCAAAATAGTGGAGTTTTTGGTACTCACCGCTGTCGGCGTAAGTCTCGGAGCCGTAACCGTCTTGTAGACCGCTGGACCACGTGCCTTCGTATCTCGCCGTGGATGTAGTAGATTGTCGAACTCCGTAACGACCCTTGAATCCCTGAGTCCATTCTCCTCGATAGAGCCAACGTCCACGAGTCTCCATACCCAAGCCATGTCTCTTGCCATTTTGCCATTGTCCTTCGTAAGCTGACCCGCTAAAATATGATTTGCAAAAGTTAGTCTTTTAAAAAGCAACTTGCTATAAGAAACTTGAAAGTATAATAAAACAATTCTTTCAGCAATTTTTAGTTATATCCAAAATATCATTACGATTTAAGCTGATTAATAATGAAATAATAATTTAGATACATGTAGATTGAATTCACACGAGTGGTGGAGAATGTGGTTTTGACACTTTATACCATAGAACAGGGAGGGGAAGAGAGAGAGAGAGAGAGAGAAAGAGGTTTTGTATGCGTGTATGTGTGTGTGTATGCGCAAGCGCGCATATATATTTTCTTTAAATATATTTTTATGCGTATTATAATTATAATATTCAAGGAAAATAAGCTAATCGAGCAAACTTTTTCAATTGCGATTAAATCCCCATTTGTGCTAAATTCATTTTATTATTTGTAAAAAGTTTTTTCGAGTACAGCATTAAAGGTATATCATATATATATATATATATATATATATATATATATATATATATATACACACATATATATATATATATATATATACATATATATATATATATATATTATTTTTTAAAATTATTATTATTTTTTTACTAAAACCGAAAGAAATTTTCTTGATGAACCTTTCAAAGGAAAATTCTTAATTTCCTAGAAAGATTTCTATCAGTAATCTCTACTCGAATGCGGTTTCAGATGATTGTTAAATAGAAGACATGTAATTAAAAACGTGACAGCATGGAAATATGAAAACTTTTACAGGAGTAGTTTCCTTGTAGAGAGAAATGGTCATAACAAAAATTCGTAATAAAAATTTATATTATTTGCACAAATTATTACAATTTATATTTACAAATTTTTATATGTAAAAGTTTCTACACGATGCAATTTAATTGTAAATTTCAATATATTATAATGCTATAATAGTGTTTTAATTATATATTCGTGCAATATAAAGTTGAAAAATGAATTAAAAGAACATGCTTTATTCTTATTGAAGGCCAATTATTACACACAAGACACACACACATACATGAAGAAATATAATTAAATATGATTAATTTAATTGATATAATTAAGGTTATATATCACATAATACATATCGATTAAGATTTTTATCTTACATTAAATCTTTGTGTAATAAATAAGTGGTAAATTTTATATAGACAGTTTCGCTAAAAGAAAAAAAATATTTTACCAAATAAAATTTAATGTTTGCGGAGCAAATATCTTTTAAAATACAATAGTCGATAATACGATACACAAAGATTACAAAGACGAATCTTTTGTTTTGTTTGTGCTTTGACTACCATAAAATATGATAAAAAATAAAGTCAACAAAGTATCGAAAAATGTTGCAGAAAGATTGGAAAAGATTTTACTTTAGCTTGTGTGAAAACGAAATAGATGTATTAGTGAGGAGAAGAAGTATTTCATCGTACCTCTCTCAATCCTTATTTTTTACATATTATTCGCATCCAATCTATTCCATTTCCCGCAAAAATCAGTAACAAAAAAGACTTATTATTAAAGTTGTCGAGAACAGTCTCACAGAAATCCACACGCACGTATACAAAATAACGCTTTAAAAAGTTAAAATTTATAATTCACTAATATTGTGTTTCAAATGAAATCTCAGATATATATATATATATATATATATATATATATATATATATATATATATTGAAAAAAATGGCTTCTCATATCAAGCACATGAAAAAAACATTTTTAAATGTTATAAAGAAAACAAAATTATTGTAACAAAATGATTTCGATTTTGTATATTTCTATTATTCTTATGTGAGATAATATTTCCATTATAAATTATAGGTTACATGGTTTAAAAATTTTAATTACGATTATTAGATCTTTTCGAGGTTTCCATGTTTCGCACACGTATGGATACTGTGGAATTTATTTTTAGTTGTGTGATGCACACATATATCTGTATTACATACACACATACATATATATACATATATACATGCATACATATATATATTTTTTTTTTCTTTTTTCATACAATTCCTGATCCTTAAAGAGTAAATAGAATTTATAATTATTGCACAATTTTTATGTTATAGAGTTATGTTATAGAATATTTTTATGTTGTAGCGTTTCAGAATTGCACAATTTTTATGTTATAGAGTTATAGAGTTATGTTATAGAGTATTTTTATAGCGTTTCAGAATGTTCTTTTTATATAATTAATGTCAATGGTAGATTTATTTTCAGCTAATAGAAAATAAAGATGAAGAAATGCTCGAATATGTGATTGGTCAATAAATTAAGAATATTAACATATATTGCTGTTATTTTTCATATAAAAAAAATGATATGGAATATTTTTCTCTGCAAATGTCGTTGTTAATAACGTTAAACTAGTATATTTGATAATATTCGACATTGCGTTTTAATTCAAGATTCTAATTTCAACTCCAATCATGCCTTCCCTTTTTTTATCGAAAATAAGACTGTAACTTTACAAGACAAAAGATTTAATTAAATTAACTTTTTAATTGCAAGATTTAAGAAATTTCTTCATTTTCGGCACAAAGATGTATTACTCTCGAAAATTTTGACGATTATCCCGACCTTAAACTAGATGCTAAAGTGAATCTTAGTGATTCGATCCCCGTTGTCCTTGCGCGCAGTGACCTAGTTTCCCAGGATCGGGAGATTCCCTCCCTGGTATATACCGAGATACGTGTCAAGGTCCGCTATTCGCTCATCTCGCGTTATGCGACGCCACGAAGTCACGTAAATTCAAAAGCGTCAACGAAATATCTAATCCACTGGAAAAGCATTTTCTTCTTTACAGTTATCAAAGACGGTTATCGAAGCTTCTCAAAGTTTGTTAGTTTTATTAGTCTCGAATTATTAATTTTGCAGCTTATCGTATTTAGTGCTCGTTTGCCTTACGACGCGAACACCGTTAACGCGGTGATATTACAATTTAATGCTGAATAATCAGCCGTGTGAAAAAGCATACACTCGTCCTGGCCTAAACGATTCTACTTTCAACTCCAATTTAGTTTTAATCGGGCGCATTCCGCGCCAACGCGAAAAGAATGTAAGATTAATTTGTTTCGCAAGTGAAAAGAAAGTGCAATTAAGTCATCAATTTGGCGAATTGTATACGTGCACCCTGCACATACATACACGTTTGCGTCGCGCGCGTATGTACATGGAAATTGATCAATTATTCTAACAATTCCGTTTGTTGCGCGAAATTTCACTCGGAATGCAACGATCGTGCATTGTGAGGAAAACATCGATAAGAGAAAGAATTGTGTCCTACTAGCGGTATAATCCACATCAACGATAGTTGTACTCACCTAGGCCAAGTGTAAACACCGGATACTTCAAAGCCGAAATGCCAGCTACCGGAGTAGGCGCCCTGACCTTTCGGTCCGGTGCATACGCCGTGGCCGTGGGCCTTTCCGTCCTCCCAACCGCCGCAATAGGTCCCGCCGTCGTCAAAGTCGAATCTACCTCCGTTAATCTGCGTACGATTCGACGGCACGGTGGCGGTACCGGTCGCGCCAGGTTGCGCCGGGCTTATGCCACCTGTTTGCGACAATTGAGCGCCCCCCGCGACCCCATTTGGCGCCCCGGACGATTGCTGGCCGGATTGTTGCTGCATCTCTCGCGGCTATCGCGGGCACTGGTCGTTCGATTTCCTAGTCTCCCTACCCGGGTCTCTTCGACGTTCGTCTACCTCTCTTTCGTCTTCGTCTTGATTACGATCGCTATTGCAGTCGTCTTAATCGTGCTCTCGGACAGAGCATAGTCAGCAATGTCTGCGAGTCCCTCGTTTCGGATATCGTTCCATTCTTTTCGCTGCTGCCTCTTCACGTCCGCCTTCGCTAGGTCTCTATAATAATATCGTAGAATCGAGCGTTGATTTACCGCAACGCGTACTTATCGTCGACGTTATACTTGTCGTCGCGAGAAACACGAGCGTACGCGAATATACACGTTACCGAAATTTTATCTTATTGTTAGCGCTCAAGATCGCGGAGGCGCGACAACCGCGCGTCAATTCCCGGATCGCGAATTCAAGCCTGAATTCTCAAGGTGCTTGCCTGTCATCGCGACGCAACCCGCAAAAGAGAAGCCGGACGTGAGAAAAGAATCGGTGAGCCTCGCCGGGCCGGGTTTAATTTTAGTTCGACTTCGAGGAACCAAACATGCGAGCGCAAATCTACATCTCTCGATCGCGAACGCGAAACGTTTCTCATTCACTTCCGGAGCCGAAAAATTATATGTAAGAATGCTCGCGATAACCGCTTTAAAATCGATACATTTCCTCGAACGCTTCTTATCCATTCTCTCTTGTTCGCATCTTCGATCACATAAAATCGCCGCCACCTGAAGACAACGTCCCCGGTCACCTCGCCATACTATCGTTCCGGTCCGTCTCCTTCTCGCTTACTAGCGCGCACACACATGCACACGTACACACACACACACACACACACACACACACACACACACACACACACACACACGCACGCACGCACACACACACACACACACACACACGCACGCACGCACGCACGCACGCACGCACACACACGCACACGCACATACACACACACACACACACGAGCGCGCGCACACTCACACACACCACTTGGACACTTGTACATATACGCACACGTGAGGTCGCGGTCGTCTGCGATTATAGATCAACGGAATCGAGTCTCGCTGAGGGTCCCCGAAAAATCGCGCATCCAGCATCTCGCATACGACATTCTAGAACTTTGAAGCTCTACGATGACCGTTGAAAGATGTTGCTCTGAAGTGAGAAGATTCGTTGTAAATTGCGAACCAGATTGCGTTTTCTGTTGAAACTGTCGAAATTAGACGAGCTCAACGGAGTCGCGTTTTCGTTATTCGTCTGACGCTGTTACGCAACGCTTCTATAAGCATCCGTGATCCGCTCGGAATGTGCTTCTCTTTCTCTCTTCTCTCTCGCTTTCTCTCTCTCTCTCTCTCTCTCTCTCCTCTTTTTTACTTGCTTCTCTATCTTTATCACGTTTGTATTTTTTTTATCACTCAATCTCTCATAACTTTCTTTTATTTTCGAAAACTTTTCTCTTTCAATTTGACGTTTCCTTTGTAAAACGAGGACCCGATAAAATTCTTTGATGAGTCATCCACGAGATCTATCTATGGTAGATCGGTCGATGACTAAGATGACACAAGACTGGTCTCACGGCGAAATCTCGGCGAACACTGAGTTTATCTTGAACGGATTGCAAAGTGGACGTAAGACGAAGAGAAAAGCAGAGCGATGCCGAACTCTATGTATACACATGAGTATGCAATACACATATACACATCGCGCACGCACAAAGAGAGAGTAAGAGAGAGAGAGAGAGAGAGGGGGGAGGGAGAGAGGATCGGAAAAGGCAAAGACAGACACACGTGGATACGCGCGCGCACGAGCTTTCTTTGCGTTGACGGCGATGGATGCCGTTCGAGCTCGGTACGCAACATCGGTAGCAGCAATATCTACATCAGCATCATCGTCCGCATTCGCGCAAGCACACCATTGGGGGCATTGTCGAACATACGCCGTTTGTCTGCCTTGCGCGGCTAGAACGGTACCGCGCGCGTTTCAGCTTTAGCCGCGAGCTTCGGCTAGCAGACTAGGAGCTTCTATTTTTACTATGGAGTAGCAAATTGTTCCTTACACGAGGCGGCGGTAACGGCGGCGACAATGGCAGCTGCGGCAGCCGCGGCAGCAGCAG
Organism: Camponotus floridanus; assembly: GCF_003227725.1. Classification (NCBI taxonomy): domain Eukaryota; kingdom Metazoa; phylum Arthropoda; class Insecta; order Hymenoptera; family Formicidae; genus Camponotus; species Camponotus floridanus. Next base: position 4,325,883 of record NW_020229838.1, read on the forward strand.
CAGCAGCAGCAGCAGCAGCAGCAGCAGTAGCAGCAGCAGCAGCAGCAGCAGCAGCAGCAGCAGCAACAGCAGCAGCAGCAGTAGCTCTGTCGAGTCGAATCGTTCGCCAACGCGACTGAATTCGGACAATTTATAAATAGTAGAAGTTCTCTCGCACACGCGTGGCGCGGTGCGGACAATCGAGAATTCGCGGGATGGGTGATTCGAAGTGATCGAGGGACCTTTCCTAACCGATTCAAATAGCACTACCGATAATATCGCTCAACGAGCTCAAAGGCTTGAAAAGGATGATAATTAAAAAGTTATTCGTAAGATTAATTTTCTTTCGTTTGTCACGAAAAGACTATCTTGTAGCGAAAAGCGCGCTTTCGCTGGTTAGACGAAGAAGGAGAGAGCTTTTTAGAATCGTAATCGTATTCACAACCGTATGCGTGCGAACGAGTGTGTTGGCGTTGGGGGAGAGCTAAGAAGCTAATAATAATACAAACATAGGATCTCAATCTAATTTTCACGTTTCGGTAGTGTAATTTAAAGGAAAAGGGCAGAAATACAACTACGTTCTATTCTTTCGTTCGCGTGAAAAAAAGGAGAGATACAAAAAGATGCACAGGGCTGCGCGAGAGGATGTTGCGTCCATAGATAGCTGCGTGTCTCTGTAGGAAGGCTGTATTTTAACGAAGCGCCGTGATAGCGGCGCGATATCGGGCAGTTACTCCCCCGCGAACGTGGGATAAGAACTAGGCTTCGATTACCAAGCGTGGGAAGGGGAAAGGGGTTGTTCTGACATACGTTGGAAAAGAGGCGAGTCAAAGTCGATGATCCGTACAAGTCTGATGTTACCACACAGGGGGGTACGCTACGCTCTATTGATGACAAACGAAGCCGGGACGAGACGGAATTATTTATCGACGCGTGCCTTTTTCTTTTTTATAACATAAATCAATTAATCGATGCCTTCGCTATTAATAATGATGCTAACGAAAAGTGACGGACGAGTTGTATTTGGTTGGTTGCGCGACGAGAAAAAAGAAAGACTGGCGTCGGCTTGTAAGCTATCGTTACACTTTGCACGGATCTGTTACCTGAAAAGGCGACCAGAAGTGTGCCAGCGGAACAGTCTCGGCACAATCTGTCGTTTATTACGCGTGGCGGCGCGTGTCGACATCGGCGTACAAAACTCGGAGTTGGAATTCAGGACTGAACGGCGAGACTAGAACGACAAATAGACGAATGCGATATAAAGAGGCAAGTATAAGCGCAAGTTGTCGTCGTTGATGCTGCTTAGCATCGACGATGAGATATTTGACACGACATTATCTGCCAAATGGTGCGTATAAATTATTCGAGACAAAATTATTTTCTATCATGACGCTAGTTCATTAATTAATTAATTAATCTATCGATAAGCGATCCAAACAATTATTCGCGATATATAATAAACAAACCTCGGCAAAATTTTATTTCTCTCTACTTTTAATAATATCGTTGAACAACATTTTGCGAATGTAACAAGATTTTGCGATCGAGAAATCTCATCGAAAGAGGACCAAGCGCTTACGATGTAGAGTGAATCGGCTTCTCTGTGCTCGGCGTGGAAGGAAACAGAGATTTCTTTAATTAAAAGTTGAGTACACATTTTTCCCCTCTTCCTATTTTTTGTACTACACGTACTTTGCTCCGAACGTAATTTCATTTCCCCGGAAATAAAAAAGACCAAAAGATGAGAAAAAGGAGAGAGTCGCAATAGTCTAGAGAAAAATGAACGATATGCTTTCCCGAAGGATTACTCGAAGCTGTGAAGAACTATCTTCCCGGGTCATTTTACATGCAAAAATTTGAATTTTACAAAGGCTAGGAATTAAATTTTTTTCTACGTACGTCAATAACGGGTACTTTGACGGATCGAACATTGTCAAACACTTGTTCACCGATTTAAGGGTAAATAGAGCGATCGACTCATTCTATATTGCGTACATTTCTGATAGATGTGTACGTATGCGCGATTGATTCACTTTTCTCACCAACACTCGAGCGAAAAATAAAGTCGATGCAAAGAATATAGGAATCGACGATGCAATTTCGCGCGAGTTGCCGAAATTAACGGCATCATTTATCCTTGGGGAAGAGCACTTTTGCAAGCAGAGATTCGCACACGACGAATAAGACGCATATGACCGCACAGCTTGGGGCTCGAACACATTTCCGGGCGATCGATCCGGCTCGGATGGAATGAAGCACGTGCGGCGTGCAGCGCCGGTGGTGCGGCGTCGTCTCGCACCCTCAATTTTATTCAAAATCCTTCTCGGATCTCACAGACACACACATCCGCACGTGCACTTTTACACTATGTAAGCGCGAGTCCCCTGTATACGTCGCGCTCCTGCGAATCGTCGTTGCCAAAGGGCAACGATTTTCCAGCGTGTCGGAGAAAATGCGCTTTCAGGCGTCGCGTGCGCCGGTTCTTCTCTCTCTCTCTCTCTCTCTCTCTCTCTCTCTCTCTCTCTCTCTCCCTCTCACTCTCACGCCCGCGCGCGCGCGCGCGTCAGACAAATGCGCCTTCACGCGGTATAGTGGCGGCGCACGCAAGTGCACCGCCGTATCCCTGTTGTAGGTACCTAATATGTGTCACGAGGACACATTTTCTACACACGCACATGTAATGTACATGTATGTACCCGCGCGATACATTCTCTCGTTCTACGTGCACCTGTTTTTAAACGAGCATGTGGCGAGTTCTCGGGACATCTCCTCGATTATCGAACGCGTTTGCGGTCGATCGATCCGATGTTTGCGCATATTCGCTCGCATTCGCGAGCGTTATCTCGACTGGCGTTTTATCGACACCGACTTTTCATTTCGGATCCCCGTATACGTGTTTCCAACATTGAAATGAGTTGATTTTTCAATCGACATGTCAATACGATTCGATTACAATTAGATGACGATTCGTTTTCTGCAAGCATCTTCGGATGCGTAAACGTCATCCACGAGAAGAAAAGTTAGAGGAACTTGTACGAACGAATTGTCTGCAATTATCCGATCTGATCCTCCCCTGCGACGACGACCTCTTCCGCTCGTGCGCGTATATACGTCCGGAGTACTGGTTGCCGTTGTGTTTCGTTGTTATTCACCTATGTTTACCGCGGATGTACCAAAGAGTGTATCTTTTCCTGCAACGTCGACGCACGCTCGCTTCCCGTGCTTACGGAAATGTGCGTGAGGTCAGGGTGGCATGATTGCGACTATCAGATTCGCAGTGCGCCGCCGCCAGCGTTGACCGCACCGTCATCATCACTATCGCTGCCACCGCTGCTGTTGCCGTCGTCGTCATCGTCGTCGTCGTCGTCGTCAACGACGCTCACTGGCGCCCTAGCGATCACTGGCGATGCGGCGGCGTCGCGTCGCGTCGCGTCGGCCTCGGTCGGCGATAATACCAGCTTTTTGCACAACGCGATGCGACAGTTGGACGAGCAGAACTGACAAATTTGTAGCCAATACCCTGTTTTAGCCTCTTTCCTTATCGATAATGAGAATCGACCTTTTTTTTTTTTTTGAAAAATCCACTTTTGGATTTCACAACTCGCTACATTTTCCATTGTATCGACAACCGGTTAGCGTACTACGCTTCCTGTTTTGATACACATTTTATCTCTCATCTATCTATAAATTATGAATAAAATCAATTTTTCTTTTAAAATTCTAATTTAGTTTCAATTGTCGAAAATTGAAATGACTCGAATTTTCTGTTTTTCTTCCTTTTTCATTATGGAAGATTATCAGCTTATCAGCTTGTTTCTTTTGAAACGTCATTATTGTTTCCAATCGAGGTTTTTTTTTCATTCAAAAATTATCACACAAACTATATCCATTTTCTATCCGTTATCCTCCATTCTCGAAAATATGCAAATTTCATTTTTTTTCATGTCGATTCATTTCCATTCATTCATATCCTTTGGATATTACATTGTCTGCGGATATCCTTACTTACTACATTTTTTATGTTAATATTTATCGGATAATTTTTTCAAAATTTTCATTTCAACTATCTTTAGTAATTATTTTGTTTGCATCAGTCAAGAAGCAGATTGTTATTTATTATAGCGCATTTGATAAAGAAATCGATAAAGATTATATATTATTATTATTCAATATTATATAGTAATTTACAAAGTTTTTCTTGCGTGCGATTCATTTATACATTGCACCGTTTATTTCTCATATAAGACAAATAAAAAAATGTGTGTGTGTACGTGTACATGTATATATCAGATGATATATATGATTAAAATTAAATATAAAATACATGTTTCCCACTCTATTCTCGAGTCAAAAAACGAAACAATTGAATAGCTCAATACATGAATGCATCAATATCATGTCTTACGAATATGTGAATAGATAAGCGCCGATAATGACTTATTGTATTAGTAAATAATAACAATTACGTCTTCACGATATCATTTATATGTAAACTGTGGAATCCGAGACATGCCGATTAAAAGCTTATTATCGCAAATACAAGCATCATTTCGGAAAAAGCGCGCCTTCTCAATTATATTTTTTTTATGCGTTCAGTCTAGAAAAATGACACATTTTTTATTGATCGCTGGTCATTGTCATCGTGCGGCAAAACAAGAAAATCACTGACTAATATAAATGTCAATCGATAGAGAGCGCATTGAAGTTTTCTTTGAATTGCGAACAAAAATTCCAGTTACAATTTTTGCAGAAAGTTATTAACTATGCGAAAATTGACGAAGAAGGAGAATTGAAATAGTTTACAATTTACAGGGTATATCTCACGCGTGCGATCCTTTTTCTCTCTTCTTCTAAGAGTTAAAGTCGTTTAAAATTTGTTTATTAATTTACGTTATTAATTTATATGTATTTTCTTTATCTGAATTGTTTTCAATTAGTGATCATTATTGGAGTTTCAAGAAGAAGGAATAATTTTTTACTCGAGCGCAATCAGTTTGAATAATTAGGATTATGTAAGTGTTTTATACGTTTATCACGATAGTACATAAAAAGACAACTCGCGGGTGCACGTATTAGGTTTCAACCGGTAATAAAATTATTTTCTTTTCCCAAGGGAATTGATTTCTGTCTAGCGTGCACAGTATTCCACACGATGTCTCTTGACAGACAACATCGGCAGAAACGTTCGCCATTGTAAGTTGATTTAACATAACATATCTATGTATATTTCGAATTATTATCGTGTCCCGGATTGTGAGCGGTAAATTACGACATCGCCAAAGTGTGTTAATCGGCTTACATAATCCCGTTATCTTTTTTCAATCCACACATAATATTTTCAACGTTTTTGCATTCATGCCTTTTTCAGTCATCTTTATCATTCAATTTTACAAAATAATTGATAATTAACGAGGTAATTGCTCATAATTTTCCACAAATTGCAAACATTAATTTATCATAGTATGTTATATTCCAATCAATTGTATTTAAATGCAATTAATAATCATTACCGTATAATAATCGTTTTATTAATTACGTAGCAATCGTTTATCGTGCTTTTAAGTATGTATAAATTTGTGCAAAAACGCATATTTTAACTATAAAGTATGAAAAAAGTGTGTAATGAAATGGAAAATGATAAATGTTTTAATTAAATATCTATACATATAATATAAAAATAAAATTAATAAATCAAAAAGAAAATGACATAAGAGCCAACGCGCGATAGTTGGAGCGCAGACAAGCAACAACACCTCTTTCTTTTTTCAATATTAGTTTATTAAAAAAACACTACATTATAATAACAAAAAGCGAACGTTTCGGATTATCTTTTGATCCTTCTTCAGCGATCCTTCTCTAGCGCGATGTTAACAATATATATTACAGATTACATATATATTATAGTGCGCCTCATGTATATTCGAGATTCGATGAGTTCGTCAAGTCAGTTTTTTACAATTAACAATATAGTATGCCGCACAGACTATATTATTAAGTGTAAAAAAGCGCGGAATCTGATCTTCTGTGACGCATAGCATAACTATAGTATATTTAATTGATTGTTGGAAGCAGAGTGCTTACTAGACCTCCGCGGGATGCAATTTAGCGTCACCTACGCGTCGAGAATAAATTCGTTTAATGTAACGCGTCATCTGTAATATATATTGTTAACATCGCGCTGAAAAAGGATCAAAAGATGATCCGAAACGTTCGCTTTTTGTTATATAATGTGTGTTTTTTTAATAAACTAAATAATATTGAAAAAGGAAAGAAGTGTTGTTGCTTTTCTGCGTTCCAACTACCGCGCGTTGGCTCTTATGCCATTTCCTTTTTGATTTTTTGATTACTTGAGCCAAGTCTCTAATTATTAAATAAAATTAATAGTTTTCAATTTAAAATAAATTATCAATTAATTACACGTACATTATCAAAAAGAGATAAACCTGTCATTTCTTTCTTCCTGCTCTCTCTCTTACTCCCTTCTTTTATTTATTTATATCTTTTATTATTTTTGTTAAGAAATGATTTATCTCTGTTGAAATATTTTAGTCATATATATACATATGTGTATATATATATATATATATATATATATATATATATATGTACATGTACATATGTGTTTACATGTACACACATATACACACGTACACACATTACTGATTGAAGAGAATCGACTTATATAATTTTATTATAATTGTATTTCTGTTATCTTACAGTTTCATTTTTTGATATGCGTATGTATCATAAAAAGAGACTATAGTATCGAGAATGTATCAGATTCTGTTCTTTTGATTTCATAATACCTAAGCAAAATGTACACACACACACACACACACACACACACACACACACATATATATATATATGTATATTAATATTATATATGTATATTAGTTATCTGTATATTAATGTAAAAAAATTAGGAGATGGAATTTATTTTAAATTTATTAATTATACATTGAAATCCCTTAAAGAAGATATGGAATTGTGTCTTATCGCCTAATTGCTTCAAATTGTGTTAGCAAATACAACAAGTGACAATCTAATTGACTTGAACAGTGAACTTAAAGAGTAATATGATGGAAACATTGTATATAAAAAATTCAATAATTTACTGTAAATAGTAGTTATATACTATTTGTGATGTATTTGTTATAATATTATATTTATTTTCTTCAGCTTTTTTTATGATGCATCCAAATGAGTTTTAATCATGATGTTGTAATAATTCATGTTATTTCGTGAAAGATCCAGGATTTTAATTTATCAAAAAAGATTTTTAGTAACTATACAGCTATTATGAGTGGTTGATTTATATATTTACAATTTCGAGATGCATTCTCTTGAAGAGCTTAAGTATATTTTATGTGTATTTAAAAGCAAAAGAATTATCAAGATAACACACACACACACACACACACACACACACACACACACACAATCACTATCTATTTATGTTGCAGAAAAAGTGCTCTTAGAACTCGTAGCAGCATAGATCTTTCAAATCTGTGTTGTCACTCTCCCGAATTGGTGGATATGAAATCGTCCAAGGAAAATTTGCTACAGGTTGAGCGTGACAATTCCATGAAGAAAAATGAATGCATCAAAGAACAAAGACATAGGACAAATTCAAGCAAAAGAAAGTCGCACAACGAATTGCGGACGATTCATTTAGATGAAGTCGCTTGGCACGATGCAACTAATGATTGCTGGTTGGTGATCCATGATTACGTATACGATTGCACAGAATTTCTAAATAATCATCCGGGTGGCCAAGACATTCTCTTGGAATATGCTGGACGAGATGCGACTTTAGCGTTTATCGGTACTGGACATTCCACCGTCGCCAAAACAACCTTAGATCAGTATAAAATCGGTGAACTTCCACCGAAGGAGAGGATCTTTCGCGTTTCCAACGGTGTCAAAATCTCGGGATTTTAATTTATATACTTGGATTATTGAATCGTCATTGTTATGGACATTTCTATATATTTAAATAAATACTAATTAGATATTCTACTTTGAGAACGAAAATTGACGTAATTAATTAATTTTCCAAAACATTTAAATGAAAATAAAAATAGAATGCTTGACGTAGTTTGATCATGTCTTAAAATATCTTTGTTGCTCTCTCTCTCTCTCTCTCTCTCTCTCTCTCTCTCTCTCTCCCTCTCTTGATGATCTAGAGAAATAATAAATTAAAAAAAAATATATTTACACTTTGAAAAGATAACAAATATACAAATACTGCATTAAATTTTTTTCTTTTTACTCGATTTAACAATACGGTAATAAGTGAAAGAAAATAATAGTGCACAATGTTTGCTTATAATACATAGAATTCATTTTCGTAATATATTTAACTTGAACTTATTACATACATATTTGTTTTATATTAGATTAAAATTATAATTTCCTCGCTTTATTATGTTTATGTGTTATTATATTTAAGATGATTTTTATATAACACTTTTCTCTCTTGCCTGTCTTAACGCATACATACATACATCGCTCTATACTATACAACATCTTAAGTTAACATCAATTTTACATACTACTTTCTGCTTTGTATGTTGTTAGGACCACGTTATTATGCCCACACAGCATTTGTTTACATTTATAAATTATTTGTGCTAAAGACGAAACAGCAGAGTATGATATGCGCAAGATAAAAATAATTTCTTTAACGGGTTTCTCATAATTACCAAGTGTTTTATTTACAAATTAACGCAAAAAGTACAGTTGAAATAATTTTTATTAGAGTATTTTTATTAGATAACAGCTAATTAAAGAGTAAAGTAAAAGAGTAGTTATTTATCGCAATGCTATGTGTCGTTGCATCCATGAGAGGAAGTTTGATGTATCATTTATGATTGAATTTTTTCGCAAATGTTTTCTCTGCTTGGCGGAATAGATTCTCATTTTCAAACAAATATTTCTGCAAGGATTATTAATTGATGATATTAACTTGCTCATAATATTTTTTACTGTGACAAAAATTGTCGTATTTTTACATTAAGCTACAAAGACCGAATCCTTGGCCAGAATCAAAGGCCGACTGCAATACTGTAGTTTCCATGCAAAACGCAGCGTCTTCATACATTGCTGCTATTCGTTGTTGCTGCACTCGACTTTCACTTTGCGATCTGCAAGCAAGTTTAAATTTTTTCAATTGGAAAATATATTTCTAACAATTCTAATAATCAAAGATATTTAAGAGATAAAATATTGAAATTTTAATAGAAATTTTAATAAATTTTTTTATAATTATGTTTTACATAAAATTGCGACAATATCTTTCACCCACAAACACACACGCACACGCACGCACTCACAGGCACACACGCACGCACGCATGCACGTATGCACGCACGCATAGAGGACAGAAACAAATAATTCTATAATTTTTATAGAGTATTTCAATAAGGTTTCTTTATGGGATAATGCAATTATATATTTTTAATAAACATTAAAGGCATCCGAATTTTAATAAAATTATTTTAAATAAAACATGTTTGTATAACGCCTCGAGCATAGTAGACATACATTTAGAAATGCATTTTTTGTGTATTTCATTTTGCTCATATCAAGCTTTAAAATTCTTTTAGAAATCTCGTTATTCCTTATTTAATGACTGAATCGACAAAAAAGAAACAGTAAGACACCTTTTATTTTTATTATTATTTTTATTTTTTTATTATTTGCATAATTACTGGCCCGACTAATTTTTTAAACTTCATTTTGATGCTGCTACTAATTTTCAGCATCTACATTATGGTTAAATAAATATAATATAATATAATCTTGAAATAATTTCTGATAGATTGTGTACATGTATCATAGTATACCGCATGTGGTCATTGAAAAACTTGATAAATTATTTGGCAAGAGCGATTCCAATTCTGAAACATACTATTACATATAGTGGTAATCTCTATACATTTTTTTCGATTACTCACCTGGGAGGCACTGCCCGTGCGCGATGATGCGCTCTGATCTGCTGTTCTCTCAGGGCGGAACAGATAGCGTCTCTGGATTGTTGCCGATGCTGCTGTTGATGCTGTTGATGCTGATGTTGATAGTGCGAGTCAAGCGTCAGCTGTGCTAAATACTCGCGAAGCTCGGGCTGACTGAGCAAAAGGTCGCGATGCGTCTGGAGACTCGAAGTTGGATTGGATGACAACATCGAAGATGATGTTGTCGTCGAGTCTGACCACGGTGGTGGAGGAGTATGTGAGCGTGATATCATCGCATATTTGTGATACAAATATTCCTCGTAGGTCGGTGGTAAACCGGTCTGTAAAATGAAAATATATTTTAGAGAAGATTCGATAAAATTATTATACATAGCTATTTTAATATTCAGACATTGTACTCTTAAGTTTATATAACATTGCTTTATTGCTTTAACTAGCGATTGAAATTGTTGATTTAGTTATCTTGTATTATATTAGAGATTTTATTCCTTCTTGATTCTCTCTCTCTCTCTCTCTCTCTCTCTCTCTCTTTCTTTTTCACTCTCATTTTTTAAATTTATATATAAATACGAAATATAAACAATTTTAATTGTGTATATTTCTAAATGAATTTTAAAATAAATAAATTTGAAAGTGTATATTTGGCTATAATTCTGTAACTGATGCAAAGATTTCGATGACAAACATTTTTGTAAAAAATATATGCATTTTAAAATTTTTAAAGAAAAACTTTTTTCTTTGAGATAAAAAGTTGCGATAAGGGTATGTATTTGCAATTTTGCAGAATATGCCTTTGAGATAAATATGTTTGTTCGACGTGTGTCCCTTTTTCTAATAATCTTGGCTCCATATCTTCTTTTTTTTAAATAAATATCATATATTTTATAATATCATATCATTGCGCACAGTTTTTTATACTGATGATTTAATAACTATCAGAGACCCTTTAATAAGAGACTGATCATCAGATAGAATGAGCGCATATCGAGAGTATGTTTCGTTTATGCAAAATCCTGAGAGAGAGAGAGAGAGAGAGAGAGAGAGAGAGAGAGAGAGAGAGAGAGAGAGAGAGAGAGAGAGAGAGAGAGAGAGAGAGAGAGAGAGAGAGGGAGGGAGAGAGAGAGGGAGAGAGAGAGAGAGGGAGAGAGAGAGAGGGAGAGAGAGGGGGAGAGAGGGGGGAGAGAGGGGGAGGGGGGAGGGGGAGGGGGAGGGAGAGAGGGAGGGAGGGAGGGAGAGCGGGAGGGAGGGAGGGAGGGGAGAGAGAGAGAGAGAGAGAGAGAGAGAGAGAGAGAGAGAGAGAGAGAGAGAGAGAGAGAGAGAGAGAGAGAGAGAGAGAGAGAGAGAGAGAGAGAGAGAGAGAGAGAGAGAGAGAGAGAGAGAGAGAGAGAGAGAGAGAGATGTAGGTAGGATCTACGAGGAAACTGTAGATTTCACTTACAAGAATGTATGTGTTTGTGAATAGATGTGTCTGTTAATATTCTTACATAGTTAAGACATAAAAATAAAATAGGTGGACATACAGTAGAATTTTGCAATAATCCGTCAATAATATGAAAAATAATATGAAATAATATAAAAAATTATTTTGTCATATATTATTAAAAAAATTTTTTTAAATTGGTTTTTAGTATTTGTATAATATTTCTATTAATATAGAAATACAAACATTAAAAAATACTAATATTTAAAATTTTTATAAATAATATGTCAAAATAATTTTTCATACTTAATATTTAAATAAAATAAAATTTGTCATTATAATTTAATTATTATTATTTATAATATTTAAATTTAAATAAAATTTATTATTATAATTTATATATATATATATATATATATATATATATATAATATTCATTATTATAATAATTAAAATTTCATTGTTATAATAGTGCTTATTATATATATAGATCATTATTAAATTTTCACTACTTATCTATAATATTTTATTAATAAATATCATTTATATTCTACGTAGGGTAATTAAAGTTTGAATATGAGCGATAGTTGCCTAAAAATGGCGGACCAATCAAAAGTGGCCTCGAGTCTCTTATTAGAAGGTATCTAATAACTATGATAATCCGTTATAGATTTTCGACGAATTAAATTGAAATATATTAATACGTTATAGCGATCATCTTGTTTAACAGAGTTAATCGAGAGATTAATCTTTGATTAATTAACAAAATTTTAAAAACTGTCTCGTTATTGTCACATTGAAATCACGTTATTTTAGCCAACAACTACGTTCCCAGAGTATACATACAATAATTGCTTGCCGTTATATTTGCAGGGCTGCGGTTTCAATATCTGATCGTTGTGTAGTTTCATGTTTCACAAATATCAAACGCAATGTACTTTTGCGAAATAATAAATTGCGGCTACGGTTCTTCTTTTTAAATTTCTTTTTAGATTTCTAGGAAATAAGATATAATCAATAAGTAGAATATTTGGCACTAATAATCGACTAATGAGTGACAAGATAATAAGTGATATCATTATTTACTAGCATAATTTATTGTTGCTAATTAAGAAAAACATAAACATTTCGACACTCATTCCTGATGATATATTAATCCATGTAAGTTTAAATGATCAAGTTAGCGGCTAAATCAATTTTACATTTCCCTTAATGTTTCCTTATATATATGTATATATATATATATATATATATATATATATATATATATAAAATAGTCAATTTTGTTTTTAATGTTTTTTTTTGTATCGACAATCGATTGTAACGATTATTATTCACGACCATACATTAAGTGAAACGGGACATGTGTGGATCGCATATAAATTATTATCAACATAGATAAACTCTTAAAGTTAGAAAAATATCACCAAATTTATAAATGCAACACTTAACAGTACTTTTATTTTTCTAAGACAATAGTTTGCAGCAAATCTTACCTGTCGCGCTTTTGCAATCGCGACATCGTACGTCGGTGGTGGTGACGTCATAGATGGAATAGCAGTAGAAAAAGCTTGTGATCTGTTTTGCATATTCGACCGATTAGTCCTGATCTCTTCGGTATTTGTGTTCATCGTGTCCGGTATGCCGGTATATAATACTTCAGGTATGGCGGTGTTCTCTCGAATTCTATCACTGAGGACACTCGAACTTGAATCTATAAAACATTATCGAAAGCGCATGCAAAGTTTTTTCTCTCCATTTTTTCTTTTGATTAATTTTAATTTTATTAATGATATATACATAAATATAATATATATATATATATATATATATATATAATACACACACACACACAACTACATATATGTGTGTGTAAAAAAAAATATATATTATATGTACTATATACTTTATATTTTTAATTAAATATTTTAAAAGTTTGATGGAAATTTAGAATAAAAGTGCATATTAGCGACAACCTCACCAATTTCCACATATAACCTTAACATATATATCAAGAATATGTTGTCAAGAATATGTCCCTGATTAACTTGCCAAAAGTTTTAGCCACGTTTATTACAAAGTTATTTACAAAATAAATGCAATGGTCCTGTGAACTTATTTTGAGTAAATCTGCATCAACTGCACTTTCAGCGGGAGATTAGATGTAGAATGAACTTTCCTTTATCTTGCAAAATACATGCATAGATACAATCAAATCCAAACCTATTTCTATTTTAAACCAGATTTGTTTCAAATCAGAAATAGGTTTCAGTTAAGTTATATCTTCTGGGAGGAAAGTTCATTCTACATCTTACCACTTGCTGAGAGTGCAGTTTATGCATATTTACTCAAAATAAGTTCAACGGTCCTGCATTTTTCCATGAACTTTTTACATGAAACGAGGTTTACTCCATACCGCTCCCTGTTTTTATGTAATCTATTATTGTGTAATTTTATATAGATTTTCAGTATTTCAAATCGAGATTTACATTACTAGATTTACATTATGCCATCAGTTAGTCACTATGTTTAATTGTTTATAACTTTGTAATAAACAACGAGTGGACGGCTAAAATCTTTCGAATGTCACTCAGAGACATGTCCTTGGTAACATATATTAAGGTCATCAAAATTGATGAGGTCGTCTCTACTGTGCAATTTTATCACATTTAGTTTTAAAAATATAATAAATATTATCAATACACACACACACACACACACACACACACACACACACACACACACACACACACACACACACACACACACACACACACACACACACACACACACACACACACATACAATAATAATAATAACAATAATAATAATAATAATAATAATAATAATAATAATAACAGCAACAACAAGATGCAACATATTATCAAAATCTCACATGTCATTCTTGAATTCGCATGAGCATAAAGAGCTCTGCAAGATATGCAATATTTCTGTTTAGGACAATAAATAAAGTCATAGAGAAGGAATTTGGTTTTTAGTTTTTACTCTTTAATTAATTGGAACTTAATTCCATTACCGAACTAGAACCGATATATCCAAAAGTGATAATCGAAATTGTTAGATAGCGAAATATTATTGTATTAGCGATGTGTTGATAAACCTATATATATATATATATATATATATATATATATATATATATATATGTATATATATATATATATATATATATATATACACAGCGTGCCCCACCTAGAAGTGACCACCTCATTTGATCTTTTAAACTAAAAGAGATAGACCATAACAAATATATATGAAATTAAATGGCTTGAACTGAACTTTATTGTGAGTATGATTGATTACAAAATTTATCTGTATTGAAAAATGGAGAGATATGCATAATTTTTTTATAATAATAATTTTTTATAATAATGTAGATATTTTGATATAATAAAAGTTGTAGTGTTATTTGAAACGAATATAACGATATATGATTTAATGTAAATATTTTACATATTATATGAGATTTTTCGGCTTGAAATATCGCGGGCGACGTCCACCATTTCATTTTCGGCACTGCGACATAACCAACTTCTGATTGAGTATCATGATTAATGACGTACGTCAACCTCTAATGCACGAGTCGTATAATATGTAAAATATTTACATTAAATCATACATCGTTATATTCGTTTCAAACAGCGCTACAACTTTTATTATATCAAAATATCTACATTATTATAAAAAAATTATGCATATCTCTCCGTTTTTCAATATATATAAATTTTGTAATCAATCATTATACTCATAATAAAGTTCAGTTCAAACCATTTAATTTCATATATATTTGTTATGGTCTATCTCTTTTAGTTTAAAAGGGGGTGGCCACTTCTAAGTGGGACACGCTGTATATATGGTATCTTTTTCAAAAACCTTGAAAAAACGGACTCATCAATGTGGTTGATCTTCATATTTTTCAGATCGCTATGCTGCAGGAGATATAGAGTCCGTTATCAGAAGTAAGAGGAAATGCCGAATTCTATCAAACTATTCATTACAACTGTTAAGTAAATTTCAGTCAACAATGTATTGTTTTCCTTGTTATTGTGTCGAAAACAGGCATTATCTGATAGAGAAACATTAATCCAAAAGCAGAAATCTTTTATAGTTCGATTTTTTATAATTTTTTTTATATTTTCGAGTTCTGCAGATTCGAGTTATTCAGTTAAATTCGTAATGTGGTCCAGATACATATATAAGAGCATTCTACAATACATATTCCTTTATATAGTCAATGCTGTTTTTTAAACTTAAAACCATCCCGGTCCGCTGCAGAGCTTAACAAGCCAAAAGCGATTATTCCTAGATCTCTATACGTTCATCTAGGAGACAAGAAATGGCAACTTGTATCAAATAACCATCGCAGTGCTTATCTTGTCATAGAGTCTAGTGAAATTGTAATAAAATTTGTGCATAATATACGAACTAACTGACCGGTATAAGTGTGATGTGATTCAGCACTATCGGCGCTTCGAGTCCTTCGCGAATGATTGAGTCGCTGCTTGTTGTTCTTCATTGTAGGTTTCGTGGCTTCTGTTACCAAGCTGCTGCTTCCGGTCTCACTCGACGTTCGGGTTTTTAATCCTCGCCTGTCATCTTGTTGTTTCCGCGAGTCCTTACCCTCTCGTTTATTGCTCTTTGATTTGGGCAGGAGGATAGTCAGTTTTTCCAGAACGATCGAGCTACTCCGTGACTTCGGCAGATCTACGACGATACCGCAGGCACACACCGGCAAATTCTCGTTAGGCATCCTGCAAAAATAGCCCTTACAGAATTTATTTTTGTCGACGGATTAATAAGGATCCTATGAATAAAAAATATTTAGATAGATTATATTTTTTGTCATCGGTCTTCCAAAACAATATTTTACGCTATTTTATTAAAATCAGAAAGCAGAAGTAATGTCTTAAAGCAAAAAGTATCAAAGTAAGATTATATTAAAATAAAATATTAAATATCTACTAAAATAATTTCACATTAATTAACAGAATATGTGTGTGTGTGTGTGTGTGTGTGTGTGTGTGTATGTAACATATTCTTCTGGATTTTGCTCTGCTTTGATTTGACCTAGATTACCCACGATCGATCATCAAAGTCGATATTTAACGAGCCTAATTCGCTCAATGAAAACAGTAACGGAACTGGTGAAACCCATCAAAGTTAAGCACTCGTTAGAAACGCCCTCCTCCTCAATAAAATTAATTCAACTACTGCTACACCTGATCACGAATGAAATCACCTTCCAAGTTTTATAATTGTTTATTTTTATCCTGTATTTTCTTTGCTATAAATCACGTTAATAATCAGTTTGATTAAAAAAACTATATTTTTAATTTTCCAATTTGCAATATCTACTTATAATTTTACAATTGCAATATCTACTTATAATTTTACAATTGCCAATTATGATATAATTAAAAAATATAATATAATTATATATATATATAGGTATTATATCCGAAATAAACGTCAGTCGAAACTTATTCGAAAATGAGGTCTTACCAATTGCTTTCAAATTCGTAAAGGAAACTTCTGTGACTTTGCAATTGTCTTAATTATTATTGAGAAATATTGTAGGAAATTGCCTTAGATTTTTCAGAAATTTCATTGCGCTCTCTCGGCAGGTCATTTAAGTATTTGGCAAAACTTTTCTTGTAAATAAAGTGAAGCGGATTAGAATTTTTCTTGCTCTTTCTCCAATTAATATGTAAAAGAAATTAATTTTTCCAATTTATATAAAAGTTAGATAAATATACAGAGGGTAGATAAAAATAATGTGAACACCTGAAAAATAAATATTGTATTTGTTTATTAATAAGATGATGAGCCATCATTTCCCTTTAATATAGCTTCAATTCTTCTTGGAATAGAATTATGCAATTTTTGAATAGTCTCCAGTGGAATATTGTCCAATTCTTCTATTAAATAATACTATTTTTCAAGATAACGTACACACAGCTAGAAAAGTTAATCTTTATTCGAAACAGTATCAAAATAAACTCGAACATTTTTTCTGGCCAGCACAATTACCCGATTTAAATATTATTTAACCACTATGGGCAGTTTTGGAAAAGAGAGCGAGAAGCAGATTTCCTCCTCCGACATTTCTGAAGCAATTGGCACATAATATAATAAAAGAATGGGAAAATATTCTACTGTAGGCTATTCAAAATTTATCGCATGATTTTATTTCAAGGAGAATAGAAACCGTATTAAATATAAATGGTGGTCTATCATTTTATTAATAAACAAATGTAATATATTTTTCAGGTATCTACGTTATTTTGTCCACCTTTCTCTACATATGTAAATAGATATATTGCTACTCACACGCATGTAACGCTTTTATTTTTGATTCTTGCTTAGATAACAATTTGCAAATATCCATATAAAAATTTTTACATAAACTTTTAAAAATTTAGACTTTTAATTTCTTTAGACTTCATTACATAACGATTCAAGAACATAAAACTGTCTGACACAAACGGAAAAATCTTCGAAACAAGTAATGTTCTACAATTCAAGCTATCGGTTTTCGATGGAAATGGTGGCAACGATAACAACAAGGACAACGAGGACGATGCGAACAACGAGGACGACAACGACAATAACGACAATGGGATGGCGAAAATGGAGCAACAGAGAAGGATAGGCTGCAGAACTAGAGAAAGGCAAATAGTTGGAAATCAGCAATTGCGACTGTAAGCAGGGAACTGAGAGCTTGTAGGAGAAGGTCGTGTCGGAGGCGTATATACCAGAAGCTTGAAAACCAGGTCACCACTGTAGATCACTGAGCTCTCCCTTCAATAAATCCGGGACAAGTAAATCCGGGATAGTTCGTCTACAAATTAAATATAAATATTATTAGCTGATCCGTATCTATATTATAGCTGTTACAGTAAACAGCTTCTCTGACAAATGTCATCATTGGTGGGTTTTCCATCTAGCAGATAGATAAATATTTTATATAGATAGAAAAATTTGTGATAAATTTTGACTAATTAAGTTTTTGACACATATGTAAGCATTTGATTACATTTAGATTAATATATTTATTATAATAATGTACAATATTATGTTCTTATTGTAAAATGTTATGTTTCATTATAAAATCTTTTTATGCATTTTAATAATCTTGAGTAGAGAACCACGTACCTACATTTAAAAACTTGAACTCATTCTCAATTAACTTGCGATTGACAGAGGTTATTATTTTATCTTCTTTTATCTTCTTTTGTCCAAACTTTTATCCAAAATGTTTCATCATATCATATGTATGAGAGCAAATTATCGATATCATTTTATTGATAAAAAAAAACAAGTTTTAATTATTCACAAATAAATAAACTTCTGGCAGAAATGTCCATTGAATAATTGTGATTCACAAAAAAAATGGATTTATTTTATAGTTTATTTAATTTACGTTTTTAGTTTATTGTTTATTTGTTTATTGTA
This sequence comes from Camponotus floridanus, assembly GCF_003227725.1. Lineage (NCBI taxonomy): Eukaryota > Metazoa > Arthropoda > Insecta > Hymenoptera > Formicidae > Camponotus > Camponotus floridanus. The sequence goes on from NW_020229838.1 coordinate 4,344,738, forward strand.
CATATATAAATTGTCCTATTATATCACACCGGCACAGGATGATGGCATATTTATCAAAAAGTTAACGTCTGCAAGTGATATCGATAATAATGCAAGCTGGATTTGTGCTAATAATCACTAGCTATATTGATAACGGAATATGGCTTGCTTTGATGTTGATTCAAGAGAAATGATATTTTTAATTATTTAACAACATTGCTGCAACATTGCAAAAACCAATGCGCAATAGCGTTTACAATTTCATTAGAAGTAAATATCCGTGAGAGAAGAGTTTTTGTCAGTTTACTCATTTTCATTCTATTTCCATTCTTATTAAACTATTTTATTGTATCATATCTATAATAGTATAATAGTATAATAAGTGAGTAATAATAATCTGCCATGAGCAAATGAAGAAATCATTAGTTACACCGCCACCGCCATCGCCGCGCCGCGCTGTCCCTTGTCTGACACGCTACAGCTCGAACAACCGAGCGCTTCTCTCATTCGTCCAATTTTAATATTTAATATTTCTTTATTAATATTTCTATATTTAATACATTTCTGTTATTATTACTATTTAATTTTTCTATTATTGTAGAAATCGTAAAGTGATGTGGGATTTTTTTGTTCAATTTACTGCGCTCTACCTCTTCTTAATAAACTCTTGTATTCGTATATAGTGTTGTGGAACACCCTGTATATATATATAGATGTTATATATATAGCATTTAATAGAAATTGTAACATAAAATAATTTTATGTTAGTATGTAGATATATATATATTTTATATAAATAGATTATAGATAGATTATTCATATAAACAAATAGTTGGAATTAAGGGAGTGTTTATTCCATTTTTACGATATATTATTCCTTTGAAAATCCATTTAATTGTAGGAATAAAACTTTTTCCTCGTCTAGCGAACGGTAGTGATGTAAATATATTGTTTTCTTGTGTTATCGTGTCTACTAAAAAATAAGAAGAAAGTTCGAAAAAATAACACGCCCGGCTTACATGCAATACAGATAAAATATATGTAATAAGCTTGAAATTAATATCATTTAAAATCGCACACTGTTATACACGAGATGTACTCTTGTATTGAATTCAAGTATTTTGTATTAGATATGAATATTGTCTCAATAATGTAGTGTGCCTTTTACAACGAATAGCGAATTGTTTATTGATCTGCTATCATCGCATTTGTAAAATTATTAAAATTTGTTTCGTATTATTTGAAGTCTTTTGATGCATTCATATTCTTATCAAGCGTTCTCCGCCTGAGATATCTTGTCATAATTTATTTCCCTATACGTTATTTTTGTTGTTTCAATTAATTTATAACAATTTGTCGTGTTTTCAATCATCAATCTTTCAAGATTATCAAGATCACGAAAATATATTCATTACAATACTTATGTATTTTAAGAGATTATCAAAAAACTTAACAATGATTAATTTTAATCCTGTGTTTTATTTTAAGGGCATTTTTGAACGTGTCCGTGAATCGATGTGTCAACGTGTCACTGCTTATATTTAGGAAAATGGTGAATATTTTCAACATTTATTGTAACATACTCAAGGTCATATTAAAACCAAAGGTAAATAAACCTAATTAAACGATTGTCGTCTACAATAATTAATCCTAAATTTTTCCTTGTGTAAGTAATACAGCTAAAAGTATTTTCAACATAACTCCTGAAATAATTATTTCCGCACCTGTTCATATAACATTTTTTCGTCAGGTATGAGGAATATCTCCTTATAAATATATCTCTTAAATTTTTGACATATCTTTTTAGAACACCCTGTATATGTATTGCAAGATGAGTAAAATGCTTCTCCTGACATGCATAACTATTTTCAAGTATAATATTTTGAGTTGCTGAATAATTATTATGTAACAAATATAATTAGAACACTATAATTAAATTTTCTAGTATACGATGTTAAACATCTCTCTCTTTCTCTCTCTCTCCCTCTCTCTCTCTCTTTATATATATATATATATATATATATATATATATATATAATACACTGTAAAATTGTCTATAATATATTTTAAGAAATTCTTGTATATTGACATTTCTCAGCCAGAGAGAATCTGTTTACTTTCTCATATGTATTTATTATTTGTAAATATTTCTTTTAACACAATTAGTTTGTTATGTCCGCAAACAAGAAAAAAAATAGATATTCAAGAGAATGTATATATATATATATATAAAATAGATATTCAAGAGAAGATAGCACTATATTTGACATTCTATTGCTCCTAATTTTTTATTAATGTGATTATTTCATATAGCAATTATATATACAATTAAAAGAAAAATTATATAATTTTATTATAGATATAGTATTTTTTATAGTTTATTGTTTTTGTTGTATTGTTGTAAATTATTTAAAAAATTTTATTATATTTTAAATATATTTCTTTTTGTATGTAACATACAAATTAACAATGCAAACGGATTATAAACTAAATAATAATTGCTATATGAAATAATCACATTAATAAAGAATTAGGAACAATAAAATGGCAAAAATTGTCTTCTCGTGAATGTCTATATTTGAAAAAGATATATATATATATATATATATATATATATATATATCTTTCTCTTCAATGGCTGAAATCGAAGAGAGGCATATTGCGCTTGTCCGACGTAGAGGTTATTGAGGTCATATAAGGGCGTTTACATTCTTTATTTTAATATTGTGTGTGTATGTATTTTTATATTGTAAATTTTCAATTTTATAGTCCACGATTTATTGTTTTATGTATTATTTTTGACAGTTGCTGATGATGGTCCAATTAAGAGATCAAAATGAACCAATATGAACAATTAATAGTAAATCATTTCAGCAAATTATTTGAAAGAGAAAAAATTATACTCTAATTATTGCGCGCGGCTTTTAATTAAATCTTTTCCCTTATTTGTGAATATTTAATATTAAAGATTATAACGATATAAAAGGTAATATTAAAGATTTCAACTTCAGTTTATAAGAAATTTATTTTAATATTTCAGAATAGTTGTAAATTTCTGAAAAAAAAAAAAAAAAATGTTTTTGAAAGATGTTATTTTGCTTTTTTTGTCATGTTCGAAAAAAAAGTACTTTTTTTTTAAAACCTATTTAAAATTTTCTTAATGATAAACTTAACAATAAATCTTTAACGTAAGGTGCACTGAAAAAAATGTAATAATGAAATTGTTTTTAATATTCACTTAAATTACGTTCTTAAAAACATTTATGTTTTCATTAAATTTCGAAAATTTTGCCTATCGAATTCTAATAAAGATATTGAATATATACGGAATGTGCATTGCCATTATTTTGAAGAATGCCGCGAGTTCAATGATTACGTTCGTGAATAAAGTGATTTCTTGATCAGTTTTTAAATATTATTAGGATGAACTAATTATTATATATTATATTTGAAATATTATTATATAGAAAATTTAACTATTTCTTAAATTTTCAATGATCTAGAAATTTGCATGTTTAATATTTATCTGTGTCATGTATCATGATACATCTTCGTGATACAAAATTATTATATTTACCTCGTAGTGAATGTAGACTTTCGTGCGAAACATCGAAAGTTTGTTGCACGGCTTTTCCTTATCGAATATGTGCACCTCACATATTTCTCGAACGAGAATAGCGAATCAAGCAATAAAAAGGCAGACAAATAGAGAGAGAGAGAGAGAGAGAGAGAGAGAGAGAGAGAGAGAGAGAGAGAGAGAGAGAGGGAGGGGACAGAATAAAGGAAAAAACAAAAAGAGAAAAACAAGATAATCAAGCCGAAACTTGAGGAAAAAAAGAAGAAATAATTTTTCGAAATCGTGCACACACGAAACTCTTGCAAGCTTATGACGGCACGCAAACCACACGACCAAGTGGCGCAACTGAACTCAGCTGAACCGAGTCAGAGCTTAAATTACCGAAGAGAGAAGACGGCGGGGGTGGCAGCAGCGGATGGTAGCAACGGTGGCGTCGGCAGTAGTGGCGAAACATGGATCGCGTCGTCTCTTTGGCATCGATTTGCTGGCAGTGACGCGCGCTGCGCTCTTCGTAATTCGTTTGCGAGCGCGAAAGAATTTCGTATTTCAATTTTTCAAATCAATAGTTTAAAAACATTCAATCTAACCAGTTTGCTCTTGGTATTATATAACGAGAATGAATAAGTAATGAGACAATCACAAAAGCGACAATCTCTTTCGGAGAAATTGCTATGAAATATTAATACTCCATGTTGACAATATGAATAAATAAACGTCGTATTATACATTGTATTATTATTTTTTTATTTCGGTTTTTAATATATATATATATATATATATATATATATATATTTATTTATTTATTTTTTATTTTATTTTTTTATTTTAATAATAAGATAAATTCCGAATGTCACAAATAATTTAATCTGGCATTATCGAAAGTGTATTCATACGATCTCGATTATTTCAAATATGAATATAGTATTGTAAAAGCAATATATCTTATTCACAACAAATTCATTGAATATGGATTTAGTTTTATGAAATTAATTGTTATTTAGTGAAAATGTTGAAGTAAAGCATTTATAATTTTTTTTAATAATTAAATTGAAAATAATTAAAAATATTAGATTTTTTATGGGCTGTACATTAAAAGAGAAATTAAATGAGAAAACTATATTTTTCAAGAAACCTATTATAGAATTGTTTACGGGATTAAAAAGATTTTTAGCTAGTGTGTTTTTAATCACGAGAGATTCTATATCTTAATCTATTACTTTTCTCGAAATTGGCATATATATCATTATGCCAAGCGAAGCAATAGCTTAGAATTGACATTAGATAGTTTTAAAATAATTGATTCTAGGATATTTAAACGTTGTAAGTATCAGACAAGTAACGCAGTTAATTTTTTATTTGTACAGTTATTGCTCATCAGCGAAACAATCTCATATTTTAATTGATGCCATCAATGCCATCAACATGATATAATACATGATGTTGTAAACAATTTTTAATTAAAATATTCCAGATCTTCAACGATCCTTTGCAATCTTGAGCGAAAAAATATAGGATCTTAAAACGACATTATTGAGTCATAAATGAGTTCATTTGAGAAATTTCTAGTTTGATTACACAACGAGAGGCTAAATCTTGGGAAAGATATCAATGATGTATCAAATTAGGATGGCCGATAAAAAATGATGAAAATAAATAATCGACGACAGCGGAGGCAATATAAATCATGGCTAAAGATTTTCTTATCCATCTTCTACAATCAATACAACTTTCATCATATTTGCACAAAAGCGAAGGAAACAATTTTGCATCTCACGACACGCATCTTTCTATTACATGTATACTATACGAACGAGAGAAGATTTGAAGTTTTATTTTCTTTGCTCTTATTAAGCGTAATTTTATAAAGAGAATTTTATAAAAAGAATCTTTATTCGCGTTAACAACTTATAACAATTCAGTTAAGAAATAGATGTAAGAAAGCAATTGCATTCATGAAATGCACATGAGTATATTATTCGTTAATATCGGTTAATTTTGTTAATTTTAAAAATAATAGTCTTTTTCTAATAAACTAAGTTTTAATATAAAGAAAGTAAGAGAAAAATGATAGAATTATATTTCCCATCTAACACAAGTAGATTTTATTCTAATAAAATTTTAATTTAAAATCTGATATTACAAAGCCTTTCTTTCATAATATAAAAGAATCAGAAACATGTAATGAATGAATGTGGCATTTTTCTTAATATTTTTCGTTGAGAAACTATCATCTTAGAAATTGTCGTTTAACTTTATTAGATATGTTTTTGATAAGTTTTTCGATCTATTAATGATTTCTTGCATTGAAAATTTCATTCAGACTAACAGCAAATAGTAGAGCAGACGGAAGGGGTGGCGAGATCAAGGTGGAAAGAGAGAATTGTACTTCGAAGCATGTCGGTTAGGGGCGCTACACCCTCGACAACATGGCTGTCGTAGCTTAATACCTTGTGCAAGTCTCGACACATTCGGACGCCCGTGAGCTGTGTGTTGTTCAAGGATCTCAGCCATTCGCGCGAATAAAAAGTCACGTGAGTATAACAAACAACGACGAATCTCGTTCAACATTCGCAACATTCGCGGATATAAAAGTTTATGAAAAAAAAAACGCTACTGAAAAATATTCGAATGAAACGAGTGTTATCTGACAAGGTACGGTTGCCTGCGTGTGCGTACATGGTGTGTATGTATTTGTCTTCATATACTTGTATGTATAGTGTATATGCGTCAATATTTCGGAACGCGTATCTACATTGGCGATCAATAAAACGATGGTGGCGGGTGGAATATTTCGACACGACGTGCTTATATTTTTATATGCGATATAACTGCTCTTTCTCATCAATTGTGTTATCATTTTGCATTTGCACCCTTGTATTTGCATAACCGTAATGCTTTCATCTTTCATATATGTTATGACTTTCGGTGGATATATATCACCCATATCCATTTTGCCGATGATATTCCACAAGATGTCGCATCGAGAAGGGTAACATCTGGATATTATTCAGTTATTAACCACATCGGATAATGAATAGCGATAATTTTGTGACAAAAATAACACATTCAAAAAATTAAAAATAAAAGATAACAATATATTCAAAATTTAAAATATTTGATTTTCATTATATTTTGCCATCTCATATACATATCCATATATATTATATAAATAATATAAAATATACTCCAATCGAAAGAAATCGTGAAAAATATGCGATAAGAAACACACATATCCTCATTCAAATAAATATATATCATCTTCTCAGCAAAAGAAAAAGAATTTATGTTAGTAAATACAATACAATATGCGCTTAATAAAATTAAATAGTAATGATATTTTTCATTGGTTTTTTAAATAAAAATTTAAAAATCATTAAATGATATTAAACCACATAAATATTAAAATATTTATTATATTGTTCGCATTCTCTTCTAGCTTTTTTTTATTATGATCAAACCTTATTAAGCATTTTGCTCTGCATTTTGCGAATACATATATTATTAAATCAGTTCTATTTGCGAATATTTATTATTCTCATTATTTTTCACCATTATATCGATAAAAAGCTTCAGAATATTTAATCATAAAATAAAACTAACTTCTAAACTATAGGAAAAAATATAAAAAACGATTGAGATTACTATGACTTTATTATTTACTTATCGATACATCTCTTAGTTTTATCCTCACATAACGAGAAAAATTAAAATTTTAATATGTTTTGTTTGCTCTGCGAGAGCTCTCAATATCTAAAGTAAAACCTTCTCAATAATAAAATTTAATTAATAACTTGATCTTCGGCATTTACAGATTAAATATAATTAAATAGAGTAAACATATATATATATATATATATATATATATATATATGTTTACTAATTTAATAAAATAACATATTTGTAATATTTTTATGTGTATATATATGTATGTATACATAAGTGCACGTAATTGTATGCGTGAAAATATCAATGATAATATGTTATTAATAATAGTCAGCAAATATATTTTATTCCTCCTACATTTTATTGAAAGTAGAAATAATTATTAGTAAAAGTAAATATTATTTTCGCGCATAACACACACACACACATACTCACACACACACACACATATTACGTCGAAATACATAAAAATAATATTGAGGATATAATGTGTTGGAATCAAATTTTTTGGGCTTGCCCTCAATTTTATCGAACTTTTTTTTCCGGCAGGGGCTTAAGTGCGGGATAAGCTTTGTGTCTGTAAAGTCGGTTGCAAATCAGCCAGATCGAGTGGTGGTACGTCGACCGCTATCTGCAAAGTCGGTCAGTAGGTCAACAGCAGATACATTCAGCGCAATTATATATCTTATCGGTATAGATATTCTCACAATCTTACCGTATCATTTCATTAATTATCTATTTTAAATTATTTAAAATATTGATTTGTATAACAAGTTTCTTTAGTGTCAAATTAGTTTGATATAATTTAAAAATTTCTCTATACTACTGCATCTCATGTTTTTTTCCTGCTTAATTATATTAGCTATTAATTACTGTGACGACAAAGTAAAACACATCGACATTGTAAGATCGATTATTTCGGTAAAAAAAATTTTGCATTAGACAAGAAGGAGTATGCTATTTTGTTCCCATAATATACTTAAAAAATTGGTAATTACATTTATAATAAATTATTCTAGACATTTTTTTCAAAAAACACGAAATACGAATAACAATTTGAATGTTGTTTTTAACAATTGCAAAACAATGTCTTACATTCTAAACTAAACTATCGGTTTGAAATAAGTTTTAATTCCTACAAGTAATATAAAAAGATTACAAAATAGAAATAAATCTCATTAAAAACAAATCTCATTAATAAGAGTTACAGAATACGTAATGCGAAGATGCGCTAAAAATAAATACTTTGATCATTAGAAGACATTTATCAATATAAAGAAAATAAATTTTTATATTTGTATTGCATTTTTATTTTGTTTTTCTTTGGATTTCATCGTTTTTAGTTATTTATTCTTTCATATGTAATTTTGTATTTACATATTGAGCCCATTTTTTCGTTTTTAAAACTTTGTTTTGTTACACATATACATACGTACATGCATATACATATAATAAAAAAAATTTCATATATATATATTTTGCAAAGTAATTTTTGAACAAAATAAAAATTCTCTTTGCGTGATTGTTTTCCAAATAAAAATATTATTTTTACTCTTTCTGCAGACCACGAGGACGAAGAAATTCATCAAACTGGCGCCATTCAAGATTCGTTTCTCAAAGATGCTGAAATCGCGGAGTTCCGGCGATAGTCGTAGCAATAGTGTAGAATTTGAAGAGCAACAACGACAAATTAATCAATCATTGGATGCAAACGAATTTACAGATACATTTGAAGCAGAAAAGGACAAGAATTGTTTATCAATTAGAAAAGAACAAATGATACCCAACTCACCTCCGCCCTCGTATGAACATGTTCTTGAAGAGGTAAATGCATTATATTCAAAATAAAAATTTTATTGATTAAGTCTTACTGTTAGTTCAGATTAGATTATTAAACATATGAAAATAATATTTAGTTAGTATTTTTTACTATCAAGTGAATGTCGTTTATATAGGTCAATTTTAATTTCATAAATTGCGAGTAGAAATACGATTTATTTTGTATAAGAAACGAACATCGAAAAGAAAATATGCGTTTCAAGTCCTCAGATTATTGATTCATAACAGTTAATTGTTGGAAAATAGGATAGACAGAAATTAATTCGTTCGATGTACATATAAACTGTAGAAATGCGTGCGATTGATAATTTGCGCCATTTATACATTGCATAATGACAAACGCGGTCTCGTGGCATTTTTTATAATATTACTATTTTCAGCTGCGATTGCTATATTACTGCTACAAATTGCGCAATAATTAAAGTATTATAGATGCACAGTAATTTCATATCGCTCAATAATTTCTTATTAATGGAAATTTTATTGTCGGCAACTCAAAAATATTTTTATTGATATTTTTTTTCTCTTACTTTGTCATTGATATTGATTGATTTTGTTACTATTGATACTTTTTATTTTTATTCTATCATATTAAAGAAGCTTTTGGGATATACATCTCAATTCTTTTCAAATATATTATAATTTAGACACGAAAGGAATCATCAGCCATTGCATTACGAGAGACAAAGGAAGAAGACAAGAAGAAACGAATTTCCGATAAAGAAAAAAGTATGGAGATTGTTGTGGGTGATGGGGATGATGATGGCAATGGTGGACCTGGAGGTGGGGACAAGAAAGTAATAAAAACACCGAAAATACTTCACAAATCGAGCAAAGAATTTTACAAAGCAATGGCCAAACAGTGGGGAATAACTTGCAAAATGAGTGATCATTGTAGATGTCTAGATTGTCAGGTACACGTTTGCAAGATTCTGTTTTACATTTCAAATAGATTAAAGAACGTAAACATTGAAAAAATTTTTTTTTGAGAAATAATTGTTTGAAAAATTGAGCTAAAATTTTGATAGACTTAACTTGCAACTTTGAAACTTTATTCTCTATTTATCTCATTTTATTGGCGCGATTATTCGTGATTGATGATTTTTCATCATAAGATATATTTTATCTCAGAGCCATTACTTTGACTGCGACTATGAAAAGGATGAGCAAGAAAAGGGTGATGGCGGCCTCAGCGCTGGTACGCCAATGTTTATCTCCGAGGTGATGCACGGTACTGCCTGTGCTCTTCTGTAAACCACCGTTTCTTCCGGTTCCACTTTTTTTCTCAACGGGCCAGACATCTACCTGATTATAACACGCACAAAACAAATGACAATTGATGCCTAAAATACAATGAGGGAGCTTCGACAAGAACCTGGTGTCATAAACACGTATAATACATTTATATATTTTATTATGTATAAAATATCTAATGCCATGCGAAGACAAAACTTGATATATTTTAACATAGGAAAACAGCGCGCGCGACATTCTTGCATTTTTAAAGAATTACAGAAAGGAAATTGAACATTTTCTATTGTTGCTGCAAGATTTAAATTGTTTAAATTACTTATCTCATTCAAATGTTCCTTTTTACATTTATATATTCAGCATAAAACGCGATATAATCTATATGTAAGTGTCTATTATTGTATTATTGTATTACTGTACACACATTGCGGAATATTACATTGACCATTTGCAAAAATGTAATATTTATATAATTATTTTTAACATATTTGACATTCTTATCGCGATTTCTTTATTATTATTGCGACTAGTAAAAACTAACTGTGAAGAGAAAGCACGTTGATTATTAGAGCGTGCTTTATTACTCAATTGTATTCCGCTCATTTCAATTGGAGCTTTAAAATAGAACTATAATGAACATGAAAAAATGGACATCTTGATTTAATCGCATCAATATTGCATTTCATTTTAAAGTTTGATGACGATATATCTCTGATTTTGCAATATACATTTATTATATGTCTATCACAGAACATATATTTGTATATAAATAAAATTGATATAATTAATTTATCGAGCTCATTCAAGTTGCGCTGTATCCATTTCATAGTATTTTCAAATTCAAGGGAAAAATATCCAAGTACTATAGAGCGGAATACAATTGAGTAATAGAGCATGCTAATAATCAATGTGCTCTCTCTCTATAGTTAGTCTTTATATATATATATATATATATATATATATATATATATATATATATAGGAATGTGTATAAGAATACGAAAAATGTAATTTAAAATAGCCTACGTACTCATAGTCCGCATATGCGTGTAATACGCCAGCTTTATCATTGGCCAATGTATTAGCACGTATTAGATAGAAACGAACACACGAACACACACACGAACACACACACACACACACACACACACACACACACACACACACACACACATATATATATACACATCTATGTATACGCACGCGCGTACGTGTATGCGTGCGTACATATATATATATATATATATATATATATATATATATATATATATGATATCAAAATTTTAATTATAAAGATTATCTTGTATTGAAATTGCTTTAAGCTGGATTATATGCTTAAAATGTACATGTATTTTCGAGAATTTGTGTTTTTGTTAAGTTATGCTTCACATTTATAACAAAAACATTAATGGCTCTATAAATTATTTTATACGGTATTAAGTATATTCGCTATACCCAAAAGTCGAAACATACATTTTATCATAGTTGGCCTATTTCTCAATGCTATAATTTCCAATATAGAGTTATTTGTCCAGATTTGAACATTCTTCGTTTATTTTTTAAACTTTGTATGTGTGTGTGACAGAGGGGGGGGGGAGAGAGAGAGAGAGAGAGAGAGAGAGAGAGGGAGGGAGGGAGAGAGAGAGAATATTTGGATGCGAGTGTGGGAATGTGTGTATATATTTTTATTAAAGAAAATTTTGGTATATTACGCATTATTTTCTTACACATCAAAATTTCAATGTGTATATAGGAAAGCATTTCAATATAAAATATTTACAAAGATATTTTATTATACGTGGATTGTCGATCTTTTTGTTTTTTGTAAGCAGTTAAAATTACATAATTACAAAAAGAGATATTCTTCTTTTTAAGATATATGATACAGAAATTTTTTATGTTAAATGTAGAGATACGTTATTAATACATTTGGCTATACTATGCTATGTGAATATTTAAAAATGAAAATTTAACATCAATAGATATTGACGCAGAGTGTTTCTTACATTGTTTACGCTAGAATCGAAAGAAAATAATTATATTGCTTTGTTATAATATACAGGGTGTTTCCGGACATTTGCGACAAACTTAAAGGGGTGATAGATTTCGATAAATGGAACAATTTTTGTTAAGCAACCCATGTCCGGCGATGTCTCCTTAAGACGCCAGAGTACGATGAACATTTACGCAGTTTACGAAAGTTTAGTGTATATAACCCCTGTTAATATTTGAAATGAGCTCATTTACAAGATTATGAACGCATGCGAAACAATTCACAATAATCCTGGAATTTTTCAGAGGTTGCGTCAGTCAATGCGCCGTAGATGCAATGTTTGTATTAAGGTTGCAGGTCGCCATTTTGAACATTTATTGTAATAAAATAAACAAAATATAATTTAAAAAACGTATGATTTTTAAAATTTTAATCTAACCATGTAGAAATCAAACAGCATTCATTATAGCTTGGCGTCTTAAGGAGGCATCGCCGGACACGGATTGCTTAACAAAAATTGTTCCATTTATCGAGATCTATCACCCCTTTAAGTTTGTCGCAAATGTCCAGAAACACCCTATACACTTTTTATATATGCTTTGTTATAATATATGTTATATAATATGAATTAGTCAGATTCTTTTTAAAGAAATGTAAGTATTAAAGAGCGCAAAAATTTATTATCAAGAGAGAATAATTAAATAACTAGCAATTCTATAAATAGTAATTATTTCTGTGAAGTATTTTAGAGAAAATCGAAACTCATGAAACACATGAAAGTATTCTAGATCAAGCCCATAAATGCCACAATGTTATAGTAATGTAAATTCATGATGGGCAAAGTAATAAGAAAGATAGTAATCGAAAAATTATAATACAAAATATAATACAGTATGTGTACCTGCCTATATCGTTTTTATAAAAATAATTTTTCTGTATTTCACAGCAAAAGAGAGATATTTATATTGTATAGTTGCAGTTTGATTATATTATCGTAAGATATTTCATATAGTCCACACACAATTCCCCAAATACATTTATATCTTAATTACAATTTTTTAAGTCTCAAATATAAAATCAACATAAATATCTAATGTAATTCAATCATGTAAGTACACATGCGAAAGCTTTTTTCTCAAGAAAGCCTCTATTGCGTTTTAAAATAATTTTAAAATATTAAAAATGTTTCTTTAAGCATGACTCTGAATTATCTTCAAATGGTTTTATTCTTGTCACTTGTTGTTTATTAGAATGTTATAAGCAGAAAGACTCACGATTATATATAATATTTAATTTTTAGACAACGTGTACATTTAATGGAATATATAACATATTTTTATAAGATTCAGTTGTTTATATGCAATAGATTTTGTTTCACACTAACTGCAGGATTGGTGTGGAATGGATCTTGCTTCGCGTAGAAAATTGTAAATCCATGTGGAACCGTATAATAATACACCTGATTTAGCACTGATAACAGAAATGGTGTGGAATAAATCTCACTTCGTGTAGAACATTAAAGACTCATTTTATTATCATACGATTTTATTATATTATACGATACCATATAGATTTGCAATTTTTCACGTGAAGCGGGGAGGTCCATCTCACACTGTTCTGTGCTTTTAGTGCGCTTTCTCTGTGCAATAGGTCTATTATTGTACGTGATGTTTGAAAATTATGTATAATTTATAAAACTTTTCTTGTTTATAATTTTTTAATAAACAATGAGCGATTATTAAAACCTTTTGAAGATCATTCAAGACCTTGACAACATATATATATATATATATATATATATATATATATATCAAGATCAAGACGATTCGACCCTAGTGTTCTATTTTAAATATTTATTTACAAATGTGCAAAAAATATTTCTGTGTATATATATATATATATATATATATATATATATATGATGACAAAGAAAGTGAATAACATATGACAAAATTTATACGTGTATATACAATATATATATATATATATATATATATATATATATATATACATGCATACGTATAAATTTATATATACATATATATATACACACACGTATAATTTATTTATTTACAAATGTGCAAAAAACATTTCTGTGTACATATATATATACAGGGTGGGCCATTTTAAGTGATCCACTCAAATATTTCGGAAAATAATGAAAAATCAAAAAAATGTTTCAGATAAAAGTTGTATGGCTTGAAGGGGGCCATCAGATAGTGACAATGATTTGACCTTGGAGAGTCATTTGAAGATGACGTAAAGGTAACCTTCAATTTCTTAAATGGAACTCCCTATTTTTTATTACATATTCGTGTAGCTTATCTCGAGAGCTTTCCAAAACACTATAATAAAGTATTTCTTCATTGAGTACTTTTCAAGTTATGAGGCTTGAAATCGTTTCTTAATTTCACAAGATATTTTACATAAACCGTAAAATATCTTGTGAAATATTCATTTTTCGATTATCTTGCTTTAATACTTTTATGTACAAAATAATGAGAGAAATCAATTGGTGTAAAAAAAACACATAGTTGTTTCAAAGAAAAAATATGTAATTGTTAATTGCAAATTACATATTTTTTCTTAAAAATAACTATGTGTTTTCTTTACACCAATTGATTCCTCTCATTATTTTGTACATAAAAGTATTAAAGCAAGATAATCGAAAAATGAATATTTTACTAGATATTTTACGGTCTATACAAAATTAAGAAATGATTTCAAGCCTCATAACTCGAAAAGTACTCAATGAAGAAATACTTTATTATAGTGTTTTGGAAAGCTCTCGAGATAAGCTACACGAATATGTAATAAAAAATAGGGAGTTCCATTTAAGAAATTGAAGGTTACCTTTACGTCATCTTCAAATGACTCTCCAAGGTCAAATCATTGCCACTATCTGATGGCCCCCTTCAAGCCATACAACTTTTATCTGAAACATTTTTTTGATTTTTCATTATTTTCCGAAATATTTGAGTGGATCACTTAAAATGGCCCACCCTGTATATATATATGTACACAGAAATATTTTTTGCACATTTGTAAATAAATAAATATATATATATATATATATATATATATATATATACACAGAAATATTTTTTAATATGCAATAATATGCAATAAGCAGTTACACAACAAACAATGAAAAGTAGAGATTCCCATTTAAGAAATTGAAACTGACCTTTACGTGACCTTCAAACGACTATTGAGTGTGTAACCAATGACATCATCTTATGTTCCCCTCAAAACCATACAATTCTTGTCTAAATCGTTTTTCTAAAAAATGCTTAGTTTTTGAAAGAAAAGGAGTGTACTGGTGGTCTCAGACGCCCTATATATATATCATATCTCTCTCTCTCTCTCATTCTTTCATAATTCATTTAGACTTTCCATTTCTCTTTTTCTTTTTCCCTCTCATTCTGTTAGATTTCCCGCACCATGCAACTTTTCTCACGCTGTGAGCGCCATTTGTGTACCGGTCGGTCAGTCGGTCGGTCGATTGGTCGGACGGTCGGTCGGTCGGTCGGTTGGTCGGTCTGTCTGTCTGTCGGTCTGTCTGGTTCCTTCTTCTAGTGTGTTACGCTCACATCAGTCAGTTCGGTATCGCATTATGCTGTGGATAGACCGCGTCGCACGGTGTTACAGCCGTGCCGTGTCAGTGCGTTCAAGCTGTGGCCATTTCGTTTGCTTCAGTGAATTTTCGATTCAATTTGTTTGTGGAAATTCTTGCGACGTAATTAGGAAACTGCTGGCATGCAACGGTTGGCGGGAAAATGGGCAAAACCGCCAGCAAACTGAAATCGCGGAGAAGTCAGAGTCAGTGCGCATTTTCCTACATGTTCAATATAATGCCACGTTTTTTTCATTTTTATTATTCACATATATGGTTGTCTCGAATTCACTGCGGTCTTTTCTCTTGATAGAAAATACCGATAGGCGATACGCCTGTGACATCCTGTGTAGAAAGTTTTGATTGAACGAGGTGCGTATTTGTAATAAAATAGATAAGAAAGGCATCTGTTTGCACTTTTATCAATATTATGCAAGCATTTCACGTAAAAAATATTGATAAATTAATAGTAAATATAAAATTGCAATTGGTTACTGCGTCAAGTTTGCATGTAGTGTCGAGTTTCTGACGGTATATCATTGACGAGGGAAAGGCACAATGTCGTGCACGTCGCATTTATCGGCGATGATGTATGCGTGCGGATCGGGTTGTGAAGACACGTGTGTGCACTCTGCTTAATCTCCATCCCCACCTCTCTATCCTCATCTCTTCTATTTGTGCAACCGTACAATAGTCGAGAGAGACCGAGAGAACGGCATTCGTAAAACATAAATTGTAACGTAAAACGTTACGTAAATTCCATACGCAACGATGCATGTATAATCCAAATAATCAAGTATGTCACTTGTGTATCAAATATGTTGAATTGATATATACGTACAATTGATATGATATGAATCAGCGTTAAAATCAATATGAAATTTACGGTTTTATAAAAATTATTATAAAAATTATTATAAAAAAATTACTGAAGAATATAGCTTCAAAAAATATATTTTATATTTATTTTTTAAATTTATATTGCGGTGTTAAATGCAATAAACATTTTAAGTCAAATATCCTAGCATATCATAAAAAAATTAGGTAAAAAATTATTTAATTTTAAAATCACAATTATTTTAACTTTGTAAGATGAGATTAAAGAGATTAGAGATTAGAGTTTATCATTTTTGAAAGGAAGCTACATTAATAAGCTACTTTATAAGCTACTTTAAAAGGAAGCTACATCAATTAAAAAATAAGGATACGATTTTAATGCAATTTTGCTTTCACAAAACTCAAAAATAGTAAACTCTAATCTCTTTAATCTCATCTTACAAAGTTAAAATAATTGTGATTTTACAATTAAATAATTTTTGACCTAATTTTTTTATAATATATGTATATACCATGATATATATATATATATATATATATATATATATATATATGATATATATGATATGATATATATATATATATATATATACATATATATATCATGTATATATCTTTTTATGACATATGTATATATGTGTATATATTATATATATATATATATATATATATATATATATATTTCGTAAAAACAATGCTATCAATGTCGCTAGATTATGTTCATTCATGGATAGATGAAGCGATTCATAAAAAAGCAATATACAGATACATGTAATACGCAATAAATGTAAAAAAAATAATGTGAGAAAAAGAGGTAGCGAATAAAATGGATAAAATGAGTAAAAAGAGAGGAAAGAATTCTACGCACCTGTATTTCATTACTTCGCCTTTTTAAACGTGAACATGTTATTGAAAGGTTAGGGGGTTCCATGGTTCCATGTCCATGATACAATGAAACTAAATTCGATCCAAGTATGCGCTTTATATAGGCATGTATAAATATAATCACGAAGGTGTGAAAATCATCGTATTTAATCTATTGCAAATAGAGTAAGCCAATTGATTATACTATTTATTTAATATTTATTTAAAAATTTAATGTTCTAAATATTATATGTGATCTCTCTTCCTTCTCTCTTCTCTCTCTCTCCCCCTCCCCGTCTCACTTTCTCTCTCTCTCTCTCTCTCTTCCTTTCAAAAACAAATTCAATAAAGTTATAATAGTCACGTTTATTATTGCTTATTGTCGTGCAAAATTGTACAATGTAAATGTAATACGCACTGTGAGAATAGAATTAATAAAATTTAAAAAATGACACAAATGTGAGAGATCAAATTCACTTATTTGTTATATACATTGTATTAAATAAAATATTTATAATATGCATGAACATATCTGTCACGTAATTTATATAATTATATAATGTAAAATCGCATAATGATAAAATCAGAACACTAGAAATCTTAAAATGAGAATCTTAAAAGTAGTATAATAATATTATTAAATAAGCGAAAAATATTCAATAAGAAGATATATTATGCAATAAAATATGCACCTCGTTCTGAATTTGCGCAAAATTTTTAATAATTTTTAATAAGTTTTTATTTAAGGTTATAAGTTTTTATTTAAGGTTATATTATTTAGCACCAATTTAGCACATAATTATCAATGCTATTTTAATATCAAATTAAAAAGTCTATTATCATTTGGTAATAGACTTTTTATAATTTTAAGTTTTATTGATTTGCTTACATTTACATTGCATGCATACATTAATCTATCACAATTCGGTCAAAAAAAATGTGACAAGCTTCATATAAATTTTTCTGTAACATATTCAGGCATAGCATGGAGTTTTCGATTTCCATCTATGAATACACTGCAAAACACCAGCCGACGACGCAAACGAAACGATCTTGCTTCATTGGACTCATGTAAAGATCTTCGGCAAAAGAGACATACGATACATCTACAACCGGAAGTGATCATTCAAAAAGAACCAAGTTTGATTGTGACGTTGCCATCATCTAACACTCTCTCTAGCAATAATTCAAGGTATCTATAAGTTATAAAAATATCGACAGTCTTTTCAAATATCTGCAAGAGCAAAAATATCAAGTAAAAGATAATATTATATTGATTTGAAAACTGAACAATTTTGCAACAAATTTCAAAATTTTTGTAGCATAGAATACATATCATATGTCTGTATATAATTATAGCCAGTGTTGCGCTTAGACAATTTAAAATAATATAGATACAGATTAGATAAATCATATACTCATGTCAAGATGTCTCAGATCAAGATAAAGATAATTCGGTTTGAGTGTATTTAGATAAAAGATGAATTAGTTAAATATTTTATTAATTATTGTTCTCTTACAATTTTATTTACTCTGATCTGATTTATCTTTATTTAAAGCTGGTATATATTGTATGTCGTAATTTACTCTTTTATTTTATTTATACACATATCTCTCTCTATATATATTATATATATATATATATATATATATATATATATATATTGCTAAAATGAAATATAATATATGCAGATTTACATTATAGTTTCTCTGTCTTTCTTTTTCCCTCTCTTTTTCTATTCATGCTATTGCAGGAAGGAGGGGGGGGGGAGAGAGAGAGAGAGAGAGAGAGAGAGAGAGAGAGAGAGAGAGAGAGAGAGAAATAAGCTTTAATTAGGATATTAATGAAAATTTGAAATAAATAAAAAATTATTCTTTGAAATTATTTTTTTAATGTTAGCAAGTGTAACATTGACTATAGATGTACCTCGATGCTGTTTATCGAACGTTTTCGAATGACGCAAGCGCACTTTGGTCGCATCCTCTCCTCTCCCTTTACGGAGCTCCTTATCCGAGAAGATCAATAACCCTCATATTGATGGAATAACCCATTCAAAAGCATTAAAAGAAAATTATACTTTTTACTTAATTTTGCCTTGCACCTTCCGATGCAATATACAGCATGAGAAGCATCTAATCTCGATGTGTACGTATTTCGATATCCGTTATCTATCAAAATCAACTCGTTTTGATGGGGAAAAGGAGTAAGTAGAACCAGAGTGGGTGAAAACAACGAAGGCGATAACATTGCAGTGACGTATAATCAAGGGTTCAAAGATACATAGAAATGGTAATAATTATTGTTGCGTGCGTAATGAACGATGCATTAATTTATTTTATATTTATTTTTATACATGAATTAAATATAATGTAAAATTATGTTAAATATAATGTAAATATAATGTAAAATTATATTAATATGTTAACTTAATACATTAAGTGGAGAACAAACTATTTATTTGTAAATACGAATTATAAACGATAGCAACTGTAAACAGTTGTATGAATTATTCCCATTTTGATGTACAATCGTTATATTCTATACATATTTCATTATCCATGACAGTTGCTCCATGCTTTTGTGATGTGTCACGCAAGACAAGTTGTATCGAATTTTCAAGTACATGTTATAAATGACAGATAAGCAAAGAAGCAAGGCAGGTGAACAAGGAAGAAAATGTTTTTTTGACATGTAATTAATTTCCTTTGCTTTGCCTCATTTTTCTTCGCGAGTTTTTCATAATCTATTAATACCATACAGAGGTACCCTTGTGATACCTTGCGAAAATACGGACCTGCGGCTCGATTTGTGTAAGCTTGCGCTGGTCAGTGGGGTGCGTGCGCGTGCTCTAAGAATCGAGAGTACAGACAAATTCTATCTGCCAGTTCGAAGAGCAGCACAGAGTTCTCTTTTTGAAAGACATCGCAATTTACAAGAAAGAATCTTGTCAAAGATCGAAAACAATTTTTGAGAAATGTGTGATGGGTTAAAAGTTTCATTCTGATCGCAGGACACCAGAGGAAGACAGCGACGCGAAACAGAACCGCCACATATGTTCTCAAAGTGAATTGCCATCAACAAAAGTATCCGAGAGTAACAATAATTTGTCTCTGCAGATGGTGAGTCTTTGATTATACAAAATTTTTTTATTATAAATTTTTATGGTTATTTGACCAAAATGATATTATTTATTGAGAGTCTAAAAATTAAATTTAAAAAAGGATTAGATTAATTAGATTAATTTATTTGGCAAGATTGTAATTTTTATATAATAATCTTGAATACTTATATAAAACTTAGTTATATGTTACTTAATTAATTTAATTAATTATACGCATTTTAGCATAGGCTGACATATTTTTTATAAATGTTTAATTATAAATAAATGTATAATTTTATGTATAAATGTTCTAAGAATTTTTGGAATAATTTTTAACGCAATTATCAATATTAATTACTCGTTACAATTTTAGTTTTTTCAATTCTCATGTATCAAAATTATTTTTAAATTATGAATTTTAAAAATATTAATATTAAAAAATTAAAAAAAAAATATATATATATATAAAAAAATAATATATATATATATATATATATATATATATATATATCTTTGGGATATCCTGTGTATATATATATAGGGTGTCCCAAAAATCCCGGACCGGTCGAATATTTCATAAACTATGCACTTTAGAAAGAAATGTTTCAGAAAAAAGTTGTATGGCTTGAAGGAGGCCATCAGATAGTGGCAATGATTTGACATGAGAGAGTCATTCGAAAGTCATGTGAAGATCAACGTCAATTTCTTAAATGGAACTCCCTATTTTTTATTACATATTCGTATAGCTTATCTCGAGAGCTTTCCAAAACACTATAATAAAGTATTTCTTCATTGAGTACTTTTCAAGTTATGAGGCTTGAAATCGTTTCTTAATTTCACAAGATATTTTACATAAACCGTAAAATATCTTGTGAAATATTCATTTTTCGATTATCTTACCTTAATAATTTTATGTACAAAATAATGAGAGGAATCAATTGATGTAAAGAAAAAACAGTTGTTTTTAAGAAAAAAAATATGTAATTTGCAATTAACAATTACATATTTTTTTTAAAACAACTATGTCTTACTTTCAAATGACTTTCCCATGTCAAATAATTGCCACTATCTGATGGCCCCCTTCAAGCCATACAACTTTTGTCTGAAACATTTCTTTCTAAAGTGCATAGTTTAAGAAATATTCGACCGGTTCGGGACTTTTGGGACACCTTGTGTGTGTGTATATATATATATATATATATATATATATATATATGATAAAGAGTCTCTTATATATTTTCGTGTAAACATATAATCATAAATTTCAATTATTGAAGTGACAATATTTTTTGTAGCGTGATACAAAAAAAACAATAAACAAGCACAAGCAAGCAATGATAGGTTGTGTGACAACTAAGCTGGTGGATGCGATATATCGATGACGCGAGTAACAAACTATCCACGACCATACGAAGAGCTGAAGGCTGTTTTTGTTAAGCCAATCTTCGCTTGACTGCAAAGTCCCGTCTTCTTCCTGCCTTGATTAATACAATTGTCTTTCTTAGAATGTTCGCGTAACATATCACTGCTTCTTCTATCATCCCGACTAATTAATTAAAGATATAAGAAGATGTAGACATGATATTATTAATTCATTGAATTCAAGATAATGATTTATTATTTATATAAAATAAAAGTTGAAACAAATTCAACACATTTAGAAAATATGTAGTAGTAATTAAATTGAATAAGATACTTAATAAACCTTAATTAGAAAGTTAATTTTGTCGAAAATGAAAATAATTTGCAGTTATAAAAATATAAAAATAATTTGTCTGTCGCATGTGCAGAATATTTATATTATTATAATATTTTTATTCTCTCTCTCTTTAATCTTTATAAAAAATATTTAATTTTTTCTTTTATTTTTATATTTCCGCCATATTTTTGTCTTATGAAATTGCACATTTCTTG
Source organism: Camponotus floridanus (assembly GCF_003227725.1). NCBI lineage: Eukaryota > Metazoa > Arthropoda > Insecta > Hymenoptera > Formicidae > Camponotus > Camponotus floridanus. The sequence goes on from NW_020229838.1 coordinate 4,367,371, forward strand.
AAAAATTCATATCTTTGTTTATATCACAAAGCATTATTTGCTGCAATAATTCTTGTCATTTATCATTTATTGATAATATTAAATACAATAAATTTTTTAAAAACAATAGATTTTTATAAAAAATGTCCACACAGAGAATTAAATTTAAAATTAAAATATTCAGGAGTATAAACGATTGATCGATCTTTTATAATATAGATATACATGCGTATGCTTGAAGAAAAATAAGTTAATTTTTATTTATACATCATATACGATGTATAATTATATAAATTTATAATTTATTATATATAGACATTTTTCGGGAATATACTACTAAGTACATACGTAAATTTTAATTTAATTATTATTAAGAGCAATTTAATTGGGGATATAAATTTTTTTAAAAAGTGTTAAATAATTCAAAGGTCTCAAGTAAACTGCTTAAAACTAGAAATATTAATGAAAGAAAATTTTCTTTTATTTGATTTCAGGAACCACCTGAGGAAACCACTCGCAAGCTTTTAGAAAGAGAATTACGACTTCTCGATCCCCGAGATTTGCGATCGCATGCTTGGTATCATGGCAGTACGTTGCGCGGCGGTCGAAGAGGTGCAGAGGTGGAAGTGCCGGATGATGGGGACTTTTTAGTGCGTGATTGCGCCTCTCAACCTGGCAACTACGTTCTGACCGTGCGTTGGAAAAGCCAACCCCTTCATTTTGTCATTAATAGGGTAAAATGTGATTAATTAATAGGATAAATTGCGATCATATTAAGGGGTTATGGTCTAGTCAGCAGGCTGAAAAAAGTATGTTTGAGAATGTTTTTGAAAAGTGTGATAATTTTTTTTACAAATAAATTTTAATTCAAAATTACAAATATTAAGGATATTATATTTTTTTAAAAATAAAATATTAAAAAATATAAAAGTTATAATCATTCCAAATATTGTTTTTTAAAAAGCGTTGCGCGGTGACCAGTGCCATTCGAAGCTGATTCATCTGATATCAAAAATTCGACAAGCTGTAGTTAAAATATATGAAATTGTCTACTACAAAGTAGATGAACGAAGAATTAATCTAATTAATTAAAAATTGTTTAGGGACGAAATGATAGCCACTACTGGTTTGACGCTAAGATATTCTTTTTCGTCTTAAAAATTGCTTATTTTTTATTAAATAAAAAAAAGTATTCATTAAAGAAATCCTTCGTTCATGTATTAGGTTTTCATGTGTAGAAGAAGCCCGTAAAATTTCAAGCAAATCAATATAACGGTTTTCGAAATCTTGCTCATCGACTTTGAAAAAATGATTTCGAGAAAAACGCGTTTAAAATTTGTGTCAAGCTCCCGTTTAAATAAATTGTAGATTTTTAAAATTTATACAATCATTTATTTCGGGTTCATATAATTTTAATTTATTTAAATCTTCATATATTGGCTTGATAGCCCTCAAAACATCAGAGCTGAAGTTTTATAGTCGTGTTTACACTAAGTTATACATTTTGGCGCTTCATGAAATATACACTTATAACTCCTTCAATTTGCATCCCATTAACTTGAAACTTTTAGGAAATATTTTCAATGTGATATACTTCAAGGAAATGTAAAAACGTAATAATTGTTTTTTTGTTACATTTGACTAGGCATAACCCCTTAATTAAAATTAGAGAAACGAAAAAGCTTTAAAATTTTTCTCATTCTAGTTAATTATATTATAATGTTACAAATAAAAAAATGTATAAATTTTTGCGTAGTTCCTTTTCTTATATTAAAATAATTTAGTTTCACACGTCATATTACATTCGACCACAGATATTCTATATATTATATTGTACTAGATCGCTAACAGCAATGTTATCCTTGAAGAGTAGCCACAATTGGACAGAATATAATTACTGCATGAGCAGAATATTAATTTAGAATATCAATCAATACTTAATATATATTAAAATAATTGCCGATTGAAATTGAAATACATTTTAATAACTGTCGATAAATTAAAATATAACTATATCAAAATAAAAATTATTGTATTAACTCAATCTATATATTTTATCCAATTATAAGTGACTATTTTTCAATGTTAGCGGTCTAGATAGATATAATGGAAGATATAATAGAAGTCTTTGCTTTTGACAGTATAAATTGATAAAATAAATTAAAATTTCACCTGTTATTTCTTTTTTAAGTAATTATATAATTAAATATTCAATCTTTTGTTAAAAAAACGGATTTTTGCCGATAAAGATTTAAAAAATTATTTATTAATACACAAATTGAAATAAGAGTTTCTAATAAATTTTGTTATTCAATCTATCTATTAAATATGTGAGTTGTAACATACCAAAATATTAATTAATGGAAAAAAAAATTTTATTTTTTTAACTTATAATTTATTACAATTGCAATGACAAGTCACATTTTAATGTAAAACCTGCAGATAAATAGATTGATATTTATTTCTCATCCTTTGATGATTTGAAGTTCCTTCACATAAGTTTTATAAAGTATATAATATAATAGTGACGTTTGATAATTTGTCAAGAGAATAAACAAATTCGCTTAAAATACTTTAAGATCACATTATTTTATTTTCCTAATAGGTTGTAATTCAGCCCGACACGGTTTATGAGAGGGCGCAATATCAATTTGAAGATGAGGCCTTCGATACAGTTGCCGATTTGATAACTTTCTATGTCGGCAGTGGCCGACCAATTAGTCAGGCCAGTGGCGCTCGTATCATTAATCCAAAGCCCAGATCGGTTCCATTGACGTGCATTGCAGGAACCACGAACAATCAACATTGTTCTAATTCTTCATCTTCTTTATCCACTGGTTCGCCACCTCGTTTGCCTAAGAAACAGCAACGCAGTCACTCTCTGACCGCTCAACATCATGGTTCTGATCATCACGTCATTCGAGAGGATAATCAACAAATAGGTCAGCAGCTACCTATTCAATCCAGTACTTTACCACGAATACCGCCGATTCAGAGTCAGCCGCCCTCGTGTTCCTTATCCTTGGGTCGGCAAAAGATTACCCGAGTAATCTCTGATCCAGCATTGCAACAGCAACAACAACAATTATCGAATCTAAATCTGCAGAACATTCTGGGTACGGCGCCACCTAAGCCTCCCAGAGTGCCCTATGTGCCAAGCCATCAACATTATCATCATCATCATCATCACCATCATCACCATCATCATCATCAAAGTTATCAAGCCTCTGGTAGCGACAGTGGAAACGGATCGGGAGATAGCGAGTTTGAGACCAACAACTCTGGTGGTGCTAGCAATCCTTCCTCCTCAGTGCCAATTAAGGGCGTAGTAATACGCAGCCATTATAACAATAGCAACAACGGCATTAATGACAATAATGGCAGCGAATATGAATTATCTGCGGAGGAGCAGTTAGTGGTAGCCGCGCCGTCTTTAGAAATTACTACAATGCTCGATATCGAGGGCTTTACCACGCTGCTCTTACCGGCTGGCGAACACAGACCTCTGGATCCGATAGCTTTGAGGGGAGTCTCAGGAATGTTATTAGATTCTGCACCAAGAGTACTTGCTTCCCATCTCACGAAAATTGATCTCGAAGTGGCACTTGAACCAGGATCCGGAAATAGAACTGGATTAAGCGGTATCGAGCTGGCGACTCTTCCTCATGGTAGACAAGCTAGAATAGATTTGATAGAGAGATCGGAATGTTTGAAACTGTTGGTGGCGGTCACTGTGTTAGCTGGGGCTACGGCCATAGGTAAGCCTTGAAATGTGCTAATTATTCTATTTATTTTTGATAACATTTTTGGTTGTAGAAGTAAAAGAGAGAGCGAGAGAGGAAAGAGAGAGAAAAAACTTAGTATTGATACAAAATAAATTATGAAAAGTATAAATTATGAACAGTTAATCTCTCTTGCATTAAATTTTAAGAAATAATTGTTAATATTGCAGAAAGGGCGGCTACCATTAGCAAATGGATCAAAGTAGCGATCGATACTAAAACCGCGCTCGGCAATCTGTATGGTTTCTGTGGTGTAATGCTCGGCTTGTGTTTACCACAAATTCAGAGATTGGCTAATACATGGCATTTGTTAAGACAAAAACACACAGATGAAGCTTTTAGTTTCGAAGCAAAGTTAAGGCCTACTTTACGGGCTATGAACGAATGTACTAATCCGCAGGCACCTAATACAACATTGCCACATTTGCTACCAATCGCATTACTCGGAGAACGGAGTCCCGAAGATGTTTTAGGTATATTTATTAAAAATAATTATTTTTACTAAAAAGATCTTGACAAAATAAAGCAAATAAAATAATTGATTCCAAAGAATATATTTATCCTTATACATTTAATTTCTCTTCTATCGTGAGTATTCTTCCCTAGTTCATTTTTTCAATATTTTAATCTAACTAATCATATTACGTTATACTAAAGTATTATTCCGTATTACTGTCATTTTTTTTCCTCAGTATTATTTTTGTTTGTTCATAGGTACTGTGGCGCCTTCCGGACTCGCGGCAGCAATTCTTTCATCATGGGAAAATTCTGCGCCCGATTGCGGTCTGTCGATTGTCTGGTCGCATCTCGAAGCAGCTCGTAAGCTAGCCGAAAGTCTGCCACTTTTTCGCAGAAACGCGGAAATCGCCTTGGAAGGTTGCAGAAGTGATGAGTTATTGTCGGACGCCTTTCGCACCGAGTTTCATATAAAGTTTCTATGGGGCAGTCGCGGTGCAACTGTTGCCCCTGAAGAACGTCATCTCAAGTTTACACAAGTCCTTGATGCAATGTACGATAAATGTGCGGCTAGCGAAGTTATCGCTTAAAAGATAATTACGAACAACAAAAATATATAAAAAAAAAGAATTTTTGCGCGAAAAATTCTTCTTTTTCTAAACTATTTAAACCATATAAAATATCGCGCTGTGAAAGTTCTTTTTAAAATTGTTTTTATAAACGAGTTTAACATCCGTAAAAAATTAGAATATCCTGCATATTAATAATATATTATCTTATCGCTATTGTTGTAATCCCGAATTGAATATATTATCCTAAAAATATCATACGACTTTCTACCTAATATAAATCGTGTTCCACTTAATAATAATTGTCTCAACTAAGCAACAGTGAGAGCGTCCAAAGAAGTGATTCAAGTTGATTGAAGTCTATCAATCTACTGTGTTAACTGTACTTAACTTTAATTGACATTAAATTTCAATAATGTTACGTTATAAATATTGTTCATGTGTTTATTTACAACTAATATGAATATGAATATAAAATACGTAAATTACTTATAAATTTATTTCTTGGATTGTTTTTATACTTGATGTTTATGATTAAATATATGAAGATAAATTATAATTATCGATTTCGCATATCGGCATATTGTAAAATTATAAGAAATAATGTCCCATCTCTTATGTATGCAAATCATACTGTAACTTTTAGTTTATAGTAGTCATTTTTATTTTACATATGTTTTTTGTTATTGTGTATATATTTAAGTAAAAATTGCATAAATGTTTAACTTATAATAGAATTGCATAAATGTTTAACTTATAATAGAAAAATATAGTTATATAACTTAATAATAAACTAATATGTAAATTACATCTTTTATTAAAAAAATGTTTTAAATAAGTTGTAGCAGAAAAATATATACAATCAAGACATATCATTTAAAAAAAATTAGAAATGTAAATAATTATTGCTGCCCTGATTTAAATAATTTCAACTAATTTTCCGTGATTAAAAAACAAGCTCGTGCATATTTGCAGCGGATTCTATTCACCATTTAATACATGTTTATGGCCTTTTTTCCATAGCAATATACTTATGCGAGTAACATTTATAATAAGTGCTGAAGCTACAGCACTCCTCATACTAGTTGCAAAATTCGAAATCTACAAAAAAAGATATAATACTATTCATATAATTACATATTCATATAATTACATATAGCTTATATTTGTAATAAATAAAAGTATTACATTCCAAATTTTGTCATACAAGAAATATTTTTGTGTTTTATCATCTGCGCTACACTTCGATTCGTGAATGTTTAATATTTCATTAGTTTTCAAATTTTATATATTGTAATGATAAAGTTTCATATTATGGAAGAAGATAAATTTTTATTCACGCATTATAGAAGAAATATAAAACATTGGAGTGATACCCGATTAACCACAGCTCCAATTGCTCAATTCAAAATAAGATTCTCTGATTGATCAATCGTTCCTGATTACTCTAAGAACAGGTCGATATAATTTGCTGTAGTCAATCGCAACGTGGTCAAACGAAGCACTTCCCGGCGATCGTTGCAGTACTAACACAGGAGCTTTGCAGAGATAGGAGATGTATTTTATTCAAGATCAAATTGTTTTTTTTTAATAACATTTCCGACATAATTCTATTTTTAATTTTCTTAAAATAGATGATTATTAATAACGTAAAAGCATTACATTACGCGTGCGCGGGAGTCTTCGCGCATGCTTGGGAGACTTCGCGCGTAAGCGGCAGTCTTCGCGCGTGCGCGGCAGTATTCGCACGTGATTGGGAGACTTCGCTCGTGCGCGGCAGCCTTTGCACGCTATTGGGAGTCTTAGCTCATGCGCGGCAGTTCTGACCAATCCTGACCAATCGTGACCAATCCTGACCAATCCTGACCAATCCTGACCAATCCTAACCTGGCCAGAGCTAGCCAGAGCCAGCCAGAACTAGTCAGACTTTCAATCATTCGCGAAGACTCCCAAGCACGCGCAAAGATGGTAACTTACCTACAGATGGTAACTCACCGACCGATGGTAAGTTACCGACTATGATTCAAAAACTACTGACCGACCGATGGCAACTTGCAGACTGATGGTAAGTTACCGACTGATGGTAACTTACCGACTAAAGGTAACTTACGGACAGAAAGTAATTTACCGGCCGTGAAAGTCTTTGCGCATGCGTGGCAGTCTTCGCGCGTGATTGGGAAACTTCGCGCGTGCGCGGCAGCCTTCGCGCGTGATTGGTAGTCTTCGCGGATGCGCGGCAGTCTTCTCACGTGATTGGGAGTCTTAGCGTATGCGTGGGAATCCTCGCGCGTAATTGAGAGCTTTTGCGCGTGCGCGGCAGCCATCCTGCGTGATTGGGAGTCTTCGCGCATACGTGGCAGATTTCGCACGTGATTCGGAGTCCTCGCGCATGCGTGATAGCCTTCGCGCGTCATTAGGAGTCTTCTCGCATGCGCTGCAATCTTCGCACGTGATTGGGAGTCTTCGCGCGTCCGCGGCAGTCCTCGCGCCTGATTGGGAGTCTTGGCGCGTGCGCGGCAGTTCTCGCGCCTGATTGGACGTCTTCGCGCACGCACGGCAGTCCTAGCTCCTGATTGGGAGTTTTCGCGCGTCCGCGTCTGTTCTCGCGCCTGATTGGGAGTCATGGCGCGGCAGTCTTCCCGCGTGATAGGGTGTCTTTCCGCGTGCGCGGCAGCTTTCTCACGTGATTGGGAGTCTTCGCGCATGCGTGGCAGCCTTCGCTCGTGATTGGGAGTCTTCGCGCATTCATGGCAGTCTTCGCACGTGATTGGGAGTCTTCGAGCGTGCGTGGCAGTCTTCGCACGTGATTGGGAGTCTTCGCGCATGCGTGATAGCCTTCGCGCGTCATTGGGAGTCTTTTCGCATGCGCTGCAGCTTTCCCACGTGATTGGGAGACTTCGCGCGCGCTGCAGTCTTCGCACGTCAGTGGGAGTCTTCTCGCATGCGCAGCAGTCTACGCACATGATTGGGAATCTTCGCGCGTGCGCGGCAGCCTTCTCACGTGACTGGAAGTCTTTGCGCACACATGGCAGACTTCGCACTTGATTGGGAGCCTTCGCGCGTGCGTGATAGCCTTCGCACGTCATTGGGAGTCTTCTCGCATGCGCTGCAGTCTTCGCACGTGATTGGGAGTCTTCGAGCATGTGTGGCAGCCTTCGCTCGTGATTTGGAATCTTCGCGCATGCGTGATAGCCTTCGCGCGTCATTGGGAGTCTTCTCGCAAGCGCGGCAATCTTCGCACCTGATTGAGAGCCTTCGCGCATGCGGGAAAGCCTTCGCGCGTCATTGGGAGTCTTCTCGCATGCGCGGCAGTCTTCGCACCTGATTGGGAGCCTTCGCGCATGCGAGGCAGCCTTAGCTCGTGATTGAATGTCTTCGCGCGTGCGCGGCAGCCTATGCGCGTGATTGGTAGTCTTCGCGTGTGCGCGGCAGCCTTCCCACGTGATTGGGAGACTTCGCACGAGCGCTGCAGTCTTCGCACGTGATTGGGAGTTTTCGCGCGTGCGCGGCTGCCTTCTCACGTGATTGGGAGTCTTCGCGCGTGCGCGGCAAACTTTCCACGAAATTAAGAGTCTTCGCGCATACGTGGCAGACTTCGCAAGTGATTGGGCGTCTTCGCGCATGCGTGATAGCTTTCGCGCGTTATTGGGAGTCTTCTCGCATGCGCTGCAGTCTTCGCACGTGATTGGGAGTCTTCGCGCATGCGTGGCAGCTGTCGCACGTCATTGGGAGTCTTCACGCATGCGCGGCAGTCTTCGCACGTGATTGGGAGTCTTCTCGCATGCGCGGCAGTCTTTGCACGTTATTGGGAGTCTTCCTGCATGCGCGACAGTCTTCGCGCGTCATTGGGAGACTTCTCGCATGCGCGGCAGTCTTCGTACGTGATTGGGAGGCATGTCGCATGCGCGGCAGTCTTAGTACGTAATTGGGAGCCTTCGCGCGTGGGTGGCAGTCTTCGCACGTGATTGTGAGTCTTCTCGCATGCGCGGCAGTCTTCGCACGTGATTCGGAGTCTTCGCGCATACGTGATAGCCTTCGCGTGTCATTGGGAGTCTTTTCGCATGCGCGGCAGTCTTCGCTCGTGATTGGGAGGCTTGTCGCATGCGCGGCAGTCTTAGTACGTAATTGGGAGCCTTCGCGCGTGCGTGGCAGTCTTCGCACGTGATTGGGAGTCTTCTCGCATGCGCGGCAGTCTTCGCACGTGATTAGGAGTCTTCGCGCATACGTGATAGCCTTCGCGCGTCATTGGGAGTCTTCTCGCATGCGCGGCAGTCTTCAAACGTGATTGGGAGTCTTCGCGCACGAGTGGCAGCTTTCGCGCGTCATTGAGAGTCTTCTCGCATGCGCGGCAGTCTTAGCACGTGATTGGGAGTCTTCGCGCATACGTGATAGCCTTCGCGTGTCATTGGGAGTTTTTTCGCATGCGCGGCAGTCTTCGCACGTGATTGGGAGGCTTGTCGCATGCGCGGCAGACTTAGTACGTGATTGGGAGTCTTCGCGCATGCGTGGCAGTCTTCGCACGTGATTGGGAGTCTTAGCGCATGCGTGATAGCCTTTGCGCGTCATATGAAGCCCTCTCGCATGCGCGGCAGTCTTCGAACGTGATTGGGAGTCTTCTCGCATGCGCGGCAGTCTTCGCACGTGATTGGGAGTCTTCGCGCATACGTGATAGCCTTCGCGCGTCATTGGGAGTCTTCTCGCATGCGCGGCAGTCTTAGTACGTAATTGGGAGCCTTCGCGCGTGTGTGGCAGTCTTCGCACGTGATTGGGAGTCTTCTCGCATGCGCGGCAGTCTTCGCACGTTATTGGGAGTCTTCCTGCATGCGCGACAGTTTTCGCGCGTCATTGGGAGACTTCTCGCATGCGCGGCAGTCTTCGTACGTGATTGGGAGGCTTGTCGCATGCGCGGCAGCGCGGCAGTCTTAGTCGTAATTGGGATTCTTCGCGCATTACGTGATTAGGGCCTTCGCGGTCCCATGGAGTCTTCACGCTAATGCGCGGCAGTTTCAGACCGCCCCGTAAGCGAGGGCACGTTTCAATGCAGCGTGTCGGGTTTAAGTCTTGTGAAGACCGAGATGCTTCTGCTATCGCAGCGAGTGTGAATTGTGCCGCGTCGCGCGCATGTCTCTTAATTATATTGGTCAAGGACTTAGCTGTTGGAGCTGTGGTTGACTGCTCCGCTGAAGGCTCTCCTCCAACGACGGACTCGCCGTTTCCTTTTTCCCGGATGGCTGCGCGCTCCGGACTCTCAGGCGCGCGCATCGGCCTCCCTACGTGCCTACCTCGTCTGCAGCTTTCGGCGGGAGTCCTTTCCCGCATCTCAGTGTCCTGCGCAGCGTGTTTCGCATTCTATAGCGACCGGTCTTGAGATAAGAAGGAAGGCTGTGTCGCACGCACGGTATGCTTTTATATGCCGCGTAAGAAGACTTGGCGCCGCGAAGTCTTTCGCTGCTTCGTGCTGCAAGCTCGAACGTTGAGTAGCCAATCTCTCTCCGGTCGTATTTTGTCGCTACAATACGACGTCTCGTTCGGAAGGAATTGGGAAATTTATTCCGCAGACGCAGTCCGTTACTTTAGTGCCTCCGGACGAGCCCGCCAAAATGTTACGCCCGCGGCGAGGACTTTCGATTAATTCGAAGACGCGGCGCAGTGCTTCGAAGGATCGGCCGCACCTCAGCGATCAGAACACAGTCTTGAGATGAATAGACCTTTTTAAAGAACTTGGAACTCTTTTAATGTACAACACCACAACACAAGAACACTTACAACGTGTAGCTTAACACATTAAACGCTCGCTAAGCTGCACAATATTAGCAACTCGGTCGTCGGCTCGATACAGCTAACGGGCCGTCCGTCCGCAGCCTTGACATAGCTGCAACCCGATGACTTCAAATGACAGTACTCTGGGAGCCTTGTCTTACCTTTTCGCTTTGATGCAGACGCCCGCGGTTCAGTCCTTCTTCTGTTCGCTCACTTTCGGTTGATTCGGCAGTCTTCGCCGCGATCTACGTTACTCGTTCCGGATAGACCTTCGATTGGGCGTACTCACTTGGGAGTGCTTGACTTGCAATCAGGGACCCATGCGCGCTCAAGCGCAAGTCTCCATAAACGTTAGTAATATTATCAATAAATGTGAGTAGTCTATATTTGTCGGGCACGAGTTGGGCAGGCTGTGGTTATAATGAGCGCAATTTTTTCTTGTATCATTAGTGTAGAACTTGGCGATTCTCGCAGTATTGCAGTTCTCGCTGAGCAGTACTTCGTGCTTTCTATAGGTGGATTGGGAGGCTTCTCGACATGCGCAGATGCCTTTTGCGAATTCTACATCCAATAAGATGAGGCTACGTTGACAATCGTACCTTGAGGCACAGATGGGATTGGGATCTTCGCGGCATACGTGATTAGCCTTCGGCGCGTTCATCTAGGAGTCTTCACGCTATGCGCTGGCAGTCTTCGTAACGTAAAATTGGTGTCATCGTACGCCTTTGTCGCCGCGTGCGTTGATTTTTGTGTCGGGCAGCGTGTCTTCGCTCTCACGGTGTAATTGGGACAGTATATATCGCGCATGACGAACGTGGCGATAAGTACTTCGCACCAAGTATGTATCATGTTGATGGTTCTTCGCGCGATTACCACGTGATAGTCTCGCCGTGTAATGGGGCCTTTTCGCATGCGCGGCAGTCATATCTTTGCTATCTGTGACTTTTTGGGAGGGCTTATAAATCTACCTATGTCGCGTGCTCCCTAGTCTTTATATAAGAACGTGGGATTGGGACAGTCTTTGATTTTGCGCGTGCTTCTTGCATGAACCTTTTGTGGCAGCAGCTGTTCGCTGTCTTTCATTGGAGTAATTGTGTCCTTCTTGCTTAATAAGCGTTCTTGGGTCTTTAGTCTTGCGCCACCGTGCATTTGGCGATATCTCTTTCATGCGTCTATATACGTTCCTTTTCTTTCGTGTGTTCGCGTCATTCACACACAATTGGTAGTACTCTCGCTGTATGTCTCGACTTTTTTAGGGAGCAGTCTCTCCTCCGAAGAGATATCAGTTGAAATGTGGAGTCTTTTTTTGTGCGTCCACTGCGCGGCTTAGTTTCTTCTCGTGTCTTCTTGTTGTATTTGTGAGTAGGCTTATTGTCGTGGTTACCTCTTTTGGGCGGCGGCAGTTCTCCTTTAGTACGTAATTGACAGAGAGCCTTACAGACTGGCGTGTATTTTCCATCACACTGCAGTCTTCGCACGTCACATGATTGGGAGTCTTCTCGTCAATGCATGTTGTGCGTTACTAGCGACAGTCTCGACATCTTGTTTGCATTTTTTTCGGTTACGTCTTCGTCAGCTTTACGAATAGTGGAGCATGCCTTGTTCGTTCGCGCTTGTGTCATGAGTATAGTATTTCATCGTCTATAGTATGTTGTTCGCAAGTTACGGTCTCGCCTCGTGATTGTGAGGATTTCTTCTCGCTAATGCTTGCTCTATGCCTCTCATGTTTCTTTTAGCATCGTGATTTGGGAGCTTTCGCGCATAACGTGATAGCCTTTCGGCGTTCATTCGGCGAGTTTCTCTCGGCAGCCGCTGTTGGCAGTCTCTCGCACGTGATTGGAGGGCTTGTCGCAATGCGCGGCAGATTAGTACGTGATGGGAGTCTTCGCGCATGCGTGGCAGTCTTCGCACGGATTGGGAGTCTTAGCGCATGCGTGATAGCCTTTGCGCGTCTATAAGAAGCCTTCTCGACATTGCGCAAGGCAGTCCTTCGTGACTGTGGATTTGGAGTCTTGTCTCGCCATTGTTCGGCAGTGACGTGTCGGCATCGTGGATGGAGAGTCTATACTGACGTTTAAAATCAAAGCGTGGTACTCTAAGCATTTTTCAGATGTAACGATTATACTATGTGTAGAGAGCTACTATCTCTCACGACTTTCGGCGGTCTCTCAAGTAGTAATCGATAATTGTCCTGTTGTGACTTGAGGAACATAGTGCTCAACTATTTATGTAGTTGTCGGCTCGCAAGAGCTATACAGTATCTTTTGGTGCTATAGGATGATTGGGAGTCTTCTCGTTTACCAAAAGTAAACAATAATAAAAGAAAAAGTGTGGATCGGCAAGAGACAAGATTATGATATTCGTACTTTCTCTAAATTTAACAATCATTTGTGTGAAAAAAAGAAGAAAAAACTAATAAGAGTAACTTAACAATGAGAAAGCATAACTAACAAACTAAAATATAAAAAATGGGCTTAAAGGTTCATGCAAAAAGAAATCAATCCTTTATAAGGACAAAGATTTTTCAAAGATTGTTCGCATAAAGATATATTTTACACTTTTGTTCGTTATGTACAATAGCATCGACACATAATCAAGTACGAATTGACTTTTCTTCGTGATTGCACTATCACTATTGTATGCTAGAATTTCGCGACAAAAGGCATTATCTCATAACATTCTTAGCATGAACTTTCCAAGTTAACGTGATGAAAAAAAATTTCATTAAGTTTCATACGTGGAACTACGACGTTGTCATACTATAATTTATTATAGGGTATAATATAGTGTTACGGCCCCCTGATTGGTTCCGTTTGCGTTCAAATCGCGACGGCGCCGATTAACGAGAAGAAGCGCATTGTCAGGAGGTCTCGCTCTCTCGACAGCAGCGTCTAATGTCATTTGGAGTCGGTTCCAGCTGTCAAGCTGCGGCGCGGACAGCGGTTTCTTTGCACGGTGTGTGTATCGAGCCGAAGCCGAATTGCTAAGTGATTGTGCATTTACGGTTCTGTTGTTTAGACCGTTGTGCTTTTAGTGGTTCTCTGTTGTTTGTGGTTCATGACTCACATTAAAGAGTATCTCAAGTTCCTTTTAAAAGTGGTCGTATTCATTTTTGGCGCTGCGACTCGCGGGCGGCAGTCTCCGATCTCCTAGTGCACAGCGTCTTCGTATTAATCGAAGTCCTCTCTGCCGGCCGGGCAGTATATCATTGGGGGCTCGGTGCCGGGGAATAGATACGAACTTCGCGAGTCTGGTAATTCCTTCCGAGCATACGTGTGCTTTGTTTGCCAAGAACAAGACGGAGAGATGGCTACCAATTTCGAGTTTGCATTAGAACCAGGCGTGTGACGGGCGTTCTCTAGCGGCGCAAAGATCCCATGCGGCGAACCCCGTTGCCTTCTTCATAGACCCGTCGGTTAGATGCCGATCTACTCGCTACCAGTTGCTGCGGATGCGGGGATCGCGCTAGAGGCTGCGCTAGTAAGCGTCGCGTGGGCGGCAGAGCGCGCTGAATTTCGAGGCGGCGCAGCTCGGGGAAAAGACGGCGAGGCTCCGGTCGTTTTGGAGAGGCCGTTTCAGACGAGAGCGATCGCCTTTCCAGCTTCCATAGCGCTCAAGTTCCTTCCAATTTAGAGCGGCGCGACGCGAGTTTGATTGTGCTTTACCATTATCACCTTTCGTGCTCATCGGTTTCAAATCATTAAACCCGCTGATAATTTAGACGAACGGAAGTTGCTCATTGCGTCGAATCTCCTCTTACTCAATTTCGAGTTGATTTTGCGCGTGTGCCAACGGATGGAGCGATCTCATCAAGATGTTGAGCCCTTGGCCAGGCTTGTTTCAGAGGTGGATCATTAAAGCGCGTTCGGTTGTTAGAGTGGGATTTTCGAAATCGGGAATTTGGGTATTCTCACTCGAGGATTTGCAATTCGCATCAAAATTGGAATTTACGTTTCGGGAGGGGCATCTGGGCCTCCCAGTCTTTTTTATTTCCCAGTTTCAACTAATAGAAGTACAGAAGAAATTTCGGAGGACTCTTTGGCTACCCTGGGGCGCGGCATCTAGAAGAAAGTACGTATCTCGACTCGCTTACCCCGAATCTCCCACGAGGTCCGGGATGAAAAATTGCTTGCGCTCGGAATATTATAACCGCGTTGTACGGTGGACGGCTCTGAAGTTGAACGTGCGTGTAACAGTTAGAGATCATATTCTTCTCCTTAAAAGTTATATATCGACCATCCTGTAGAAAGATGGATGGTGTGAAAGTCATCCAAGGAAAATAGTTTCCCAAAAACAAATTTAATTAAATTTAATATAATTTAAATACGATATTATTAAACAAAGTTCGCGCGACAGAAAGACTGGGGACGCGAAAACAAAGCTCAAAACGTGTAAAAGGAGGGTTCTTGAGCGTAACTAAGAATAATAAATTTCGGATGAAAGCTTTGAGTCAAGAAAAGGAGTTGTTTGGGCGACTGTGGCGCTTGAGGGGCTTCCGATCAGAATGCCCGTACATATAGGAGAGCAAGAATTCAGTCGAGCTTGTTCCTGGCGGCCAGGTGGGGCGGCTTCGACTGGGAAATGGAATGCCCCCAAAAAAATATTTTAATTTAGCTAAGGAGTAGGGAGAAAGATGTTTCGTTCTCTCTGTTTTGTTTTATCAAGAGTTCGGCTATTCATACTCAGCTCGTAAAGATATTCTTGAAAATTTCCACGGGCTCACGATATTTCTGAGTTTGTGAAGAAGTAAAACTCTGGTTAAAGTTTAGCCAGGACGCATTGGCGTGGCGGAGGTTGGGGATAAAAGCCTTTTATTTAGATACCGGACGGGAGAAGTTGGTTGCTCAGATTCTTTTTTTTAAAGTCAGCTTGTCCAAGTTAAATTAGGGAGTTTTCTTTAGATGTTCCGATGCTTGTTGCAAATATTTTCTGACATTTGTATATTGGGAGCTGATTTCCTTCAGATGGAACTTGAATTTGGCAAAAAAAATTTCGATACTCTTTTTGGTAATCCGTGAAAAGGCCCTTGAGTTTCCCCTGGTAAAACGATCATCAATGTCCGTGTTCTTTTGAAAACGTTATTTTGTGTACAATTCTAAGAGGATCTCCTTAAATTCTTGTCCGAAAGCGACTCTCTCTGTACTGAATTCCTTAGATTTGTGGGATGAGTTTCACAATGATCGTATTATTTTTGGGTTGGAGGAAACCTCTAGCGAATAATTGTGAGAATTTTAGTAGACAGTTATTGTTTATTAACTAAAAGCTTCTTTAAATCGCTCAGTCAAACAGGCTCCTCGTGCACGGAGTGCCCTTTCATCCTCAAAGAGGAGGTTTAATCGATTATGCAGTATAATTCGGGAAATGAAATCTACAAGGTGTTTCTGTTTTGAACGGGTTTGTCGCAAGCCCCGGCATAGTACTGTATTCTCCTCGCTAGTCATATGTAAAACGGAACCAATATGGATCATGAGATTTTGTGTGGATGGTAATTTTTTCGAGGAAGAGAGATTGAATTGCTGTATAGCCGACTCTAAGATTGCTATTCTCCTTTTCCACGCTTATTAGCGATTATTTTGGATCAGTTGTTCTTGGAAATTAGCTTGGGTATTTCGTATCCCTTAGATGTGTGAAAAGTTTGCGTTTCCGACTGGCAGGTAGTGAACTATTCATCTTTGGATAGAGAAAAACAGCTGTTTATCGTAGGAAGCGGTATACGCGTATTGCGCAATTTCTAAGGTAAATGGCTGTGGTCAGGGATTTAATGCTTAATAGCGTCTCTCAGCGATACCTTTGAGCTGTTTAACTGCGTAGAGGTGGGTTGAGAACATTTGTGTGTGAAAATTTTGTTTAGTTCTATTGTGGACGATATTATTGTTTTCCAGTAAAACTTTATTGGAGACATGCTATCAATCACTTTAAGAAGAGGTTTTTTCTTCGGGCTCTCCGTTACAGCCGGAGGTCCCTGAGTATCAATATCCTAGAACAAGTAGCTCCCCTTAGGTGGGAAAGTAGATTATGTATTTGGGACAGTGTGTTTTTATGCGACAACCGGTGATTGCTACGGAACCCACTGTCTTTCTGGAGTGCTCGCGTGTAGAAAAATTGTCTTTTCTCAGTTCCTGCAGAAGCGGTCGTGAGATTAAGGGTAAAGTTCCGTTAGTTTTGGGCTTTGTTCCTATAATAGAAAATTCGCTAAACGTATATTGTCTTCTCGGATAGCAAAACCCCTGTGTCTTGCTTAACTGAATAATCAATTATAATTTGAATGGACTCAGGAGCTCGCTCAAGCGACCCGCATGCCCAGGAATTGAAAGAATAAATTGAATCTCACTTCACGATACCTGTTTTCTTTCGCACTACCGACTCCGCTCTTGTGAGTAGCTTTCCATTCATAATACTGCTGATGCTTGATCGGGCAAGTCACTCGCAATTCGGGCAGTTGTATTCCTCATAGATTCAGGCAGCCGCTCGGAGAAGGTGATTGCGGTTATTATAGCCTCGTGAGAGTTTATCCTTATGTAATCAGTCTTCGCGAGAAGAAGAGTTACTGTTGACCCTGATCTCAAGGACTTTTTGGCCATTGTGGAATCGCTCAAGATCTTTTTATCATTAATTTATATGGCAAGGGATAGTTCTGATCGTTTTACAGATTGCATTCATTCTCTTCTTCTCTGCTGGCTTAATGTCTTTTTAAGATTGGGGGTACAATATTAGCCGCTGAGTGGGCTCGCGATAACGACTTCGCAACTTTGAGTTTGACGATAACTCTCATCTCGAAGGGTCGTTTGCTCATTCACATATGCTGATGGATTTGGTCGAGGGGACTACCCTCTTGTGCAGACAGACGCTGTAGACATATACATGTGCTAAAGCTGTGTCTCTAATGAAAAATTTCATTGTGAGCACCCTCATAGGTACGGTACTCTGGAGGAGAGAAACTTGGTAGGTTGAGCGTAGTAAATGAATTAGAAGAACCCTGTAACTCTCTCTTGTAAGTTATTTGACTTTACGAGGACAAGGAAGTCAATGAATACTTAACTGTCCCCTTCACGAGAAATTTCTATTGCAGGATGTTTCGTGCAATAAGGTTATATTATAACTGTTGTTCCGTCATGTAGTATTCCTGTATTTGTACGCAATATGGTGTTCTTTTACATGAGATGGTGTCAGATTCCGGAATTGAAATCTTCAATTCTTCATATTATTGTTTCCCCATAGGTAAGTTGCCTCAGTATATACTAGAATTCTTTGCACCATTCTGCATATCAGGCGAAGACATTCTTTGGAATGTGAATATTAAACATTATGATATAGATTCGGAAACGTTTCTATTGGGCTGAGTATTGCAAACATAGATAGTCGGAGACTGTGCCGTTACTTGTGATAAATTATCGTTAAGGGTCTTTATTTTCTCTCTCTAGCACATAAACAGGGTTCTTTTCTCGGCGTACGACATTGAAATCTTCCCAATGCAAGTGAGTCCATTAATAGTGTCAGCTGCGGGGTACTCGCTTTGATAATAGTCCAAGAATGGTTCATCTTCTCGTTTCCTATCTCGTTCCTACTTTGTCCAAATGAGGAAATTACGATACTTTTGATCTAACCGCTACGGATATAGTTATTTCTAGGAGAAGTGGTTGCGGCTTCTACTTTCCAGTGTAAATATTAGTTCAATAAGCTAATAACTAGTATCAAGCTGAAGCTTTTGTGTAGTCAGATAGTGTTCCGGATCATTGGAGTGGTTCTCTTCGGAGATACAATACCTGTTATCAGATGTTGCAAAACTATGAAATTCAAGAAGATTTGTAGAGAAGGTGAACCACGCCCAGTTAGGGATATTAAGAAACTAGAACTATTGTGCATTTGCACCAACCACAGTCTACAATAGTGATCTAGTTGCACGTACATCATCAAGGGACGATTTTAAAACTATCTTAGCTAAAATTTGTCTTCAGTGAGTAATCAAAACATTTGGTATAGTATTGGATTCCGTGCATGTTTTCTAGTTTGGCTCAATCGATCTTCAACAACCCACTCAGAGGCCTTAGGTTTATTCCCCTGCGGAACATGTATTTCCGCCCAATGACTTTAACTGCGTCTGTGACTTTGGAGCCCTCATACTCCCTAGGACAAGTCCCCCCTCAGGAAGTCGTAAGGCAGGGGTTTCGTATTGGAGGATATGTCGGAAGTTTAAGGAAAAAATGCCAGGAATATCACGGAAGAACCTGGGCTATGACTAACAATAGACATCATTACGAATTCTTTGCGGTGTTTTTCGCTCCTTTTCCAAAACGTTGCTCGTGTCATGATCGTAAAGGCATTACAAACATAGATAACTCTCTCCGTTCTAAGTAGTGTCAGAGGCATTTTTCGGTCTTCTCTATACCCCTGTATGATCGTCTGAAAGGAACTACCTTAAATTACTTCATAGGTAACTGGGATAGGGTCGCTCTCATTTCGAATAGCAATTAGGAATCTCTGAAAGAACCACTCAAGATGTAGTTTTTATAATTTACGAAGGAAAACATAGATAGAAGACGTAGCACGAGAACGTAGTTTCCTGGCTGACAGGTAGCCTTCTAGCCGCTTTCTATCAAGGCAGTTTTTAATTGAGGAAATTTCTGGAGACCCGAACTGGTCTTGTAAATTTATTACCAACTGTTAATTTATTGATTTTCGATCTCTACATTACAAAATCTGGCTTTGACCTGTCTTGTTTTTCTTCTTATAAGTGCAAATAATATCTAGGATGACAACCTCTGATTACCAGGAAAGGATTTGACAACTTGTTTGGGCGAGCAAGAGCATTAAGAAAGAGGAAGAGATTATAAATTTTCTCTCAAGATCTGCTCGCCCACGGTTAGTTTTGAGCGCATGGGCTTTTCCCCAGTTCTCGTTTAAGGCGAACTTGCGAGGCAGAACTTGGAGGAATCCGCTTGTCGATCGAGTTGTTGCGCGGTCCACCTGGAGTTGATCAGCACCACGATCCGTCTATTTGTCCGTGAGAGGACAGCTCCTCGCATCGGGGTTATGTATGCCGCCTGCACGTTTCGATGGAACCCCCAGGTGAAGGTAAGTGCGCTATTGGTCGTGCGTCGCGTAAGCTCTAGTGATGAGAGGCCCAGTCAGTGCCCGTACTGGCCAGAAGGGACGCGCAAGGGCGTACTTTCGTGTAAAGAGAACTCTCGATGGAAATTCATGGGTGCGCTTCCTCCTGTGCGACGATCGTCGACTTGGTCAGCTAGTGTTAATCTTCCGGACTGACGTCTAGGTGAACAGGGATCGGAATGTGTGATAATAACATATGGTAACTCCAGTACTCATTTGTTGAACATGATAGGTAATCCGATTCCTTGTCTCTTCTTGCGAGCAATGCGCCGGCTCAGACATGCGCTCTATCTCGGGTGCACAGTCTTACACGCGGAGGACCCACCTCGAGGCTTCATAGAGGAACTGTGAGTCACGTCCTCTCAGTGCTCTTGTGGATGCTCTGCGCTCTAGCCTTATCAGGACAGCCGGCCGTGCAGTAGGTACGAACTAAGAGTCAGCACGTGTGATCTCGACAATTTCGGTCGCAAAAATTTTCGAAAAATCCTCCGTGCCTCTCTCAGTGTGGCAAGTCTATCAGCATTGATAAGATTCGGAGTCGTGGTCACTCGCAATAGTGTTACGCGGTCGGCGTTGATTTGTACACGGGGCTGTTACAGTCTCGTGAACTCGCGCGACACTTAGTCGGATGGGACGACTTAATCGAGCTAGAAGCGGCGTTGTCAAGAGGTTTGATATAGGCGCAGCGACTTAGGTATTTTTTCTCGGGTCGTCCCGTGTCAATCTATAGGGCTGCGCGAGGACTCTGCGTGCGTCTCTGTGCTATCAGCCGAGCCGAACTGCTAATATTGTGCATTACGTTTCTGTTGTTACCGATTGCGCTGGTTGTGGCTTCAGTGGTGTTGTTTTTAACGTACCGTAGAGAGGTTGAAGTGTGTCGCCGACTCAAGTATTCTCTCGCATTATGCGCGGCCTCCTTAGATAGGAGCTGTAATTTGGCCGCACCTTGTTCCTCTCTATAAGAAAAGGTGTCTATTCATTTGGGTTTGTGGGCAGTCTGCGTGCGTACACCTCGGCTCGCTGGTGGACCGGAATCTCTTCGCGCTTCGGTCTTCCCTTCTCTGTGAACATCAGGATAAGTCCTCTCCCGCCGCAAAGGGAGGCTGCGCGGCAGTCTCTCGCACGCCGCTGATTGGGCCGTAGAACGATATAGTTCTGAAGTCTTGTGACTAGCCCTACTTTAAATATATATAACTTTATTGCCTTTGTATTACGTGACTTAACCGTTCGCGGTACAATGCATGTCGCGCTATTTCAATATATTCTGGAGTGAGGTGCGTATTTTTTAATCATCAGAGCCTTCACATTCAATTTCTGCGCCTCTGAACCATTTCTCTTTCTCCCAGTAAGACATTATGTTCATCGCATTACGTAGTAATTAATACTGCAGAATCTCTTTTAGTTATTCAAGAAACGTACTTATATACTATGCTCTAGCAGGCACTTATGGATCTATATTGTGCTTGTGCGAGCAAAATTTACTCAGCGCGGTAAAGAATACAGCTTCCTCTCTCTGATCTTTTATTTTGGGCGTTATCCAAAAACTTAAGTATTCTTTTAGATGTACCTGAAAGTTTATCCTTTCTCGTGAATATTAGGTTGTCGCGAACATAGTTATCGTGGAGCTCTTTTATATGGCTAGCTGTTTTATTAAGCATTATGACATAGCAGCATGGTGTTCCAGCTTCTTCGATATCGAGTATCTCGTTCTTCGTGAAATTTTGTGGATAACGCAATATTTGGAACGGAGTCTCAGTTGGAAGAGCTTGTCTCATGACCGTCCGGATACACACTCCTTTGATGTGCGCTTGGCAAGAGTGCTGCTAGTTACGTATTAATACATGAGGACACTGCGGGCATAGTGCAGGATTTGTCGTGACGGTCTAACAGGGTTCTTTACTCCAGAACGCGTGTGCGAACACCCCCCCTACACTATCCATCGGACACACAATTATACGTACTCCACTCACCCCTAGCGAACATATCGTGTGTTATATCCAGATTACGAGGATAGTGTGTGTTCGTACGTAGTGCTGTTCAAAGTGCAGTCATAACTTATATACGTCAACGAATTCTATACAGTCGATTTTGCAGATCGTCTCCAAGGTCTGAATTGTACCTCGTTACGAGGTCAGGAATCACGCGTTCAACAATCTGTATCTTCTTTTGTAAGAAATTAATATGGACCCCCACTTCCCTCCTACAATGTGTGATCTCGGACATCTTTGCTTACTCCTTCGTGTGGAATGTCTAGAGATGCTTAATCCTCCCCCTATAGATTCATGTTATCTGCATCTACATATAACTCCAAATAGTGACCTCTCTGCCCTTATAAGTGCTGAGGATACAAAAACAGTAGTTTAAATGGATAGAGCGTAGTACGCACGTGAGATCTATTTATCATGATCGCACCTGCCAGAGGATGATACTAGCATAGGAGGTTTAACTCTCCGGCATCGGAATGATGCTCTCTGTAAGATTGTCGGCTCGCGATCGATCAATAACATTGGAAGAACGTTCTAATATATCGCATGAGATGAGCTCTCGCGTCTAGTCATTGCGCACCAGTCGGAGATTGGGAAGAAAAAGACTTAGCTAGTCAGCACATCCAGCCAACTTAGCAACGAGCATTTGAGCAAGATGCAGTATAAAGAGCACCAACTGCGATCATAGGATTAATGTAGAGATGAAAGTTACTAATACTCGTGTAGCGACTAAGATACATCCAGTATATATAATATCACGCTAATTATTGGCAACGAAATTTCGGTGTGGTTCTCATTGGGGTGATAGGGTCGTGTTTCCCTGAGTGCTCTGAGGTAGTGGTATGGTATACATGAGATTCGTTAAGTGATGCAACATAGCTCGATATGTCTACGACAGTAGTAGTTTTCAATTGTGCACTGGCATCTTCGTGCGCGTAACCTAGTAGTAGCCACTTGGATAGTGGGGCGATTGCCGCGCCACATTCTTATCCTTTGGTCGCGTGAGGCACAATTAATTGCTAATCTGTTGGCCTGCAGCGGCTCACAATACTCTACAGTGAATTTTCGTTTCAAAAATGTGTTCTCCGCGTCGCAAGGCCATTTCATTCACCGATTAGATCGCCTTCTGTCATGCACATTTCTGGTAATGTTTTAGGTTTGTTCTTGAAACCATTTCACGTGCTTCAAGACGTGTGACTCCGTTAATTAGACTTCAGTCACTCGCTAGGAGATGTGTGTGTGGATTGGTAGACGCGAGTGCGCTCCAATCCTCTCTCTTCCCACAATTTCCGTCCTATCTTCACATATCCACCGTAGTCGCGCGGAAAAGTCGCTCAGTTTTAAAAATACGAAACCCATGGCTGTCCTTTGCCATCTCGAACAATGAGCAGGAAGCCCCAGTTCTAATGCTAATACACTCGTTTCTAATGGGAGCATTCATTTTGGAAAAGTATTCTGTTATGGATCGGCATATATACAGTCGGTGCTCTCAATCAAAGTGTGATTCCTCTCTCTCATTGACCCTTGAAGCGGTTTCAATATTCTATTTCATACAAAACAAATAGAACCTTTGCTCTCCTAGTGTCTTCTACACATGAGACCATTATTTATATATGTTCGCGCCCATACATTATATTTCTTTGTAGTGTCTGGATGTTTGTGCATTGGTCGTGTTTCTCCGTCAATCTCGCCGCTCGCGAATTCTGGGTGTCTTCTGCGCATTCTTATATCGCTTGAGTACACCGACACGAAAATTTTGTTCGACGTCTATGTGCTGTTACAACTTCACGCAGTATATATGGCAAAGGAAATGTTTCCACGTTCACACTGCTTTGAGAAACAATACTGTGATATTACGGCAGATGGCGCCGAGCATCTACTCTCGTGCCATCATTCTATTCTACACTGAGTAAGATTAGCGGTTAATATGGATGAACGCCACTCTCTCTCAAATTCTCGCTCTGCTTGCTTATTTGTGATAGCGCCTCAGTATGCAAATTTACTCATGGGATCGGACTATATGTTCTAAGCTTTAAAATTCTTGCAGCAAAAGGATTTCTATCCGACCATCGAGGTTTAATACTGGTATTGAGCTCTCTCGGAGGCGAGACGTCTTCTACTGCATACGACCACTAGAGTCAGCGCGGGTGGTCGGGAGTGTCTCGATCTTCGCTCAAGATAGTTCTGAGCTGAGTAGTGACAGATATCGCTATTGCCTTTGGTCTTTTCTTCGTTCGGTTTACAGTAGCATACTGGTGCTCTCACAGTCATGACTTAAGATGTACCGTTCTTCTGGTCGCAGTCGCTGAGCCAGTTGTCCTAAATACCGATTTCTGGTTGTTATTGTGGTTAAGACTACTCAGCTGTCAGCCTTATATTTAGACTGGCGCCGCGTTGTCGCATAAGATACTGCGTTATACACGTTGAATAATATGTGGGAGGAAGTCGATATGTTCACTGGAGAAAGATCATCTCGCTCGTTATATCTGGCGCCCCATCCAGGACGCACTCATAGTCGAGTGATTATATGATTAACGTTATGAGCTGTGCGAAGGACAGACATGTCGCCCTTAGCGCCATTGGTTCTTAAAGATAGAGAGACGTTCTAGTCTCGCATTTCCAGTTTAAATTCGTGAAGTATTTTTGGCAGTAGTATCATCATATTATATCTCGTCGTGTGCTCAAACGCTCGATGTTTAAAATTGTGCTCTGGCGTGGTTTGATAGCTTTTGATAAAATTCTGTATTCGCGCTGAATGTTAACATTGTGCCGAGCTCTATAGACCTCGGTATTGTGGCGTGTTGTCACATAAGGTCCTATATGGCGTAAATGTGAAGGAACTAACGTATGCGGCGTCATCACCAGCGTGTCTAGGCTTTATTGGAGCATGGTTATTGTTTGCAATCGCTCTGTTCTCTCAGCGATTAGAATTTGGAGAATATGGTTGAGGCTCGCGAAGGACATCTACATTTCTCCTTAGCTCTTAGCAAGTGTCTCAGGCACCCACACAAGACTAGAGAGTGTTCTGCGCCTCACTGTTGACTCTGTATGCGATGTACATCTCGTCCGATCGTAGATATCACCTATCGCGGTAGTGGTGAAATATACGCTGTCACTTCGCCCCATCTAGTCAATTCGGGTCCAATTTTCTAGTAACTCGCGTAACTTACTCTACGCCTTAATAAAAATGAATACGCAGCTCTCATGGTGATCAGAGTGTTAGGTAAAGCGTAACTTTGAGAATAAAGCCTTGGTGAAGGATATATGCAATCGCTCCCATCATTCACTGTTAGGGCATGCGCGGGCAGTGTTTCAGCATGCTTAAAAAGCCCAAATGTACCTTGAAACTCTTTGACCGTTGACGACGCGCGAATCTCCGAGAGGTCACACTGATAGAGTGCGATTTCAGTATATTAGCTCGTGTCGGGCTAAACCCTCAACTTTTTTGTATCTGACATCATCTCTTTTTTGATAAGAGAGTCTATTTCCGGATAAATTAAAGGCGGTCGGAGCGCGAGAGATGTGTTTTAACACGGGTGTGTATTGTAGGGTATTTCGGTTATAGTATTATGTAGTCGTACATCTGAGCAGTCCAGAGTTAGCCATTACATTTAATCGACTTACAAATGTACCAATAAGATGTTTAGATATCTCTTGAAAAATTACGGTACGCGCGAGAATAATTCCGAGTATTAGAGTAGGCAATATTGGTACTTCGTGGCTCACAGATGGCGTAACTACGACTCATACAGTTGAATAATTAGTAGTAACTACTTTCTGCGCAGTAATTGAGTGGAGCCTTATTGTCAGTGCTTATTGTATGTTTATGTATTGATAGTATATGTGAGTTCATTATCTCGGCTATTTACAGAGGATGCGCGTGTCTAACGTCACATTTCTTCGCTATCTATTTGGGATGATGCCTCCTTGGTGATTTGAAGAGGCTGAGATTTCTAACATCGCAAAAATGGTATGTGTACTTGACTTAAAGTCTGCAGTCTTACCTAAGTTAGACAACGAGGTGGGCACTGATATGGACTGATTAGGGACATTTTATATTCGTCGTATTTTATCGTCCCAGGTGGGGTTGCGCCTGTGTCCCTGCGCGCTATGTCTACAATTTGTGCAGCCTGTGCGCGACTCTTATTCTTCTATATCAGTGCAGGTGAACCTCCAATTGTGTCTCTCAGGTTTACTCTACTTGTCTGTCTCTCCTATGACTACTCATAAGATGCCTGATGTCTCAGATATTCTGCAGAGGCTCCTGTATGTAATAATCGTTAGTTGTGCTGCTGGCTTCAGACTTGTAGTAACGTAGACTTTGGGAATGATTGGGATCGTAGTATCAGCTTTACTTAAGTCTTTACATAATCGTCGTCTAGTAAAATACTTTAATTTTTCGAGTTATTCTTTATCTTTTTAATTGCTATATCTATTGATTGTACAGCTAAGATAATGAGTAGGAAATTCGAGTGTGGTGGAAAAAGAGGCACTTTCTGACGGGTATCGAAGCCTGCTCTGACTTAGAGAAAAATATGGACGTATTCTTTAATTTAGCGAGAATTATCAATAGCGCTTGTTTTCTTAAGAATATTTGTAACGGTGACCCTTTACCGCAGAATTTCATATGTCATCTATAGGTCAAATAGAGGTGGACCACAGCTCAGTAGATTTTTTTACAGAGCGCATCGGTTTGCTCTTTACTGTCTAGCGCCTCACAATCTCTTGTTTTTTGCACTAATTAAAAATTAATATTTTCTGAAGACGCTATCTTTAAACTCGATTGCCACACG
Source organism: Camponotus floridanus (assembly GCF_003227725.1). Classification (NCBI taxonomy): domain Eukaryota; kingdom Metazoa; phylum Arthropoda; class Insecta; order Hymenoptera; family Formicidae; genus Camponotus; species Camponotus floridanus. The sequence goes on from NW_020229838.1 coordinate 4,393,803, forward strand.
AACTATTGTACTCTTCATCTCCCGCTCAGTATCTAGCTTACTCTTTACGGATGTAGACTAGCTCGTTTCACAGGTTTCTGAAGGACGCGTGGAGTTGGGCAGTTCTTACCATTTTTCTCGGCCACAATCCTCTAGGGGAATACATGTTTTGGATCATTTCGTGTTATTCGGAAGATATATGATGAAACATATCCTCTGGGAAGTGTTTAAATTCTCAGTCGTCTTATACTGCGTGTTACTTGAGCATAGCATTCGCGTCTCAGACTCTTATGCGTCATTGGGCTAAGACTCATCATTTTTCAAATACTCCTGCTTATCTCGCGGACCTTACATAGTGTACTAATCGTTATATTTAACAGATGAGATATATTGTGTTAGACGAAATAGATATCTTATTACTCTCTTGCCCTTTCTCAATGCGCGTGCAGTCTTCGTTCACGTGACTTGGGAGTCTTCTCGTATGCGCCCTGTTCAGGGGGTCGGTGATCGCACTCGTGATTGGAGCTTTTCCGTCGCATAGGTGGATAGTCTTAGCGTAAGTCTTTTATTGGTGATGGACGTTCTCGACCACGAATGCCCGCTCGGCAAGTTCTATCGGTGAGCGTAGATGGAACGAAACTGTGCTACTATCGCATCGCGCGGAGTCCCACTTTAAGATACGTCTAGTTATTGGGAGGTCATATCTTTCGCATACCGTTGATTAGCCATAAGGTATTTTTAAGGTCCGCGCGTCAATTGTGTTGGAGGTCTTCACGCTTTATAGTCGCTCCTTTGACAAGGCAAAGTATTAGTATATAATTTAACTCATGGAGGAGCCGGGTTCTTCGCGCCTTATGTGCCGCTGGCAGTTCCTTCGCACCTGTGCATTATATTCGGTAGTGAATGATACTTTTCTTCGAGACATTGTGCGCGGCAAGTACTTCGTAAATTATGTTGAAGAACTTTTTCCAAACGTGATTCATTGGGATTCGCCATATGTCGACTCAAATAGCGCATAGAGGACATGCATCTTAGCTACGTACAATATAGGGATCTGTCTTACGCTGTCTGTAAACTGTCGATAGGCGGCAGTCCGCGCGTCATTTGGAGTCTTCACGATTGCGCGCTAGGGTTTGTTTATCATTTTTTTAAAATGTGTATTCTTTTATGACGTACAGTCTCTGGCGCACATTGCGCGGCCAGGACTCTGTAAGTGGTAACAGTTGCATAGTCTTTCACACAGATTAGAATTTGGGAAAGATTTCTCGCATGCAGCAGGCAATACTTCGACAACCGCCTGATTCGCGAGTCTAATCGCGACCATAACGTGTTAGCCTCTCGCGCTTATTGGGGTCCTTTTTGCATCGAGCTGGTTCAGTCTCACACAAACGTGATTGGGGAGTCTATAATTATGGGCTACTCTGGAGTCAGGCAGCTTGTATTCTGCGTGCTAGTCACTTGCAAGAGTCTTCATCGCCATGCCGCTCCACGGCCAAGTTCATTCTTTCGCTCGTAGATTAGGATGGGAGAGGCTTGGCATCAGCATCGCTGGCAGTTTAGCATGAATTTGAATTGGGAGTCTTCAGCGCATACAAAATTTATTAAGAAAACTCTTATTTTCGTCCGATTAGCCCTATCGTCGTGTCATGTTGGTAGTCTCTTTCGCATTTTCATTTAACAGGCTAAGATCTTGCACGTGTTGGGAGTGAGATATCCTGTCTGCTTATATCGCCGCGGCAGACTCACTTAGTACGGATTATAGGGAGTCTATCCGCGCATGACGTGGCAGTAACTTGCAAGTGAACTATAGTCAGTCTAAGCGCGGGTTATTGCGTGTATCTAGCCTTATGAGCTCATACTAGAAGCCTAATCTCGCCATGCGCGCAGCAATAGATTGAATATTCTCGATTTTAACGATTGATATTGGGAGGTCTTCTCTTACGCTAATGCTCGGCTAAGTCTTTTCCGACAAAGTGAAAAGGATTGCGGAAGTCTTCGCGCATACGTGATACGCATTCGCGCGTCATTAGGGAGTCCTCTCTCGCACTTCGCGGCAGTCTTCGAATTGTGATTGCGAGTCATCTCTCAATGCGCGCAGTACTTCCGTTCGTGATCTGGAAGTCTTCGTATCAGCTCGGCAGTCTTTCGCACAGATAGATTGGAGTTGTCTTTCGCGTCATTATTATATTTTTAATTTCGATAGAGTTTTACGTCAAAAGCAAAGCACTTTTTCTATAATCTTCCATCTTCGCTTGATGTCATATTTCGGGAGCTCCTTATATCTCGTTCAGACCCGCTTAACCATTAACATAGGCGCGACTCATAAGTCTGGCTGCATTCTGTTCAACTTTGTGAAGGCTTTTTCCACAATAGAAGCAGACAGTCTGTAGTAGGTAGTGATTGGAGAGTTCTAGTTGCGCGTGTTGTGGCAGCCTGCATACGCGCTTATTCATTTTTTGCAGGAGCCTTCTCGAAGTTGACGCTCAGTTAATCACGAGATACATAGTCTTTGCACGTGTTATTTGGCAATCTTTTCGCATACATACGTTGATATCTTTTTCGCCGCGTCTGAATTTGGAGTCTTCTCGGCATGCGCGGTCAGTCTTCGATGTGATATGGTTGAGTCTTATCGCGTTAATTCGCTCGGCAGTCTTCGGTATTTATTTCGAACATCTTAGTTGATTGGAGGCTTAATAATTGTATTTTCATATTGTCGCATTTTGGCTCGCCAGGCAGTCTCTAGTACCGTCAATTGGGCTACACTTCAGTTCTTTGCTGTGTAATACGTGGCAAGTTCTATCGCATTCAGTGATTGGGAGAGTCTTCTATCGTGCTTATGGACGTTTCGGGATATTGGCTCCGTTACTATCGCACGAGAATTTCGGCAGTCTTCAGCGCTATTTTTTCCTATACGTTGATAGCCTTTTCGCGCCCAGTCAGCTTGGACGAGCGGTGGTCGAGTGAGATTTATTGTTCTTGTCGCAATTGCTGGGGGCTACTCTTCCAAGGGATAGACATTGCTGTTAGCGTCTAGTACATATAATATATACGAATATCTGTTGGGTCCGAATGTAATATGACGTGTGAAACTAAATATTTTAAATTAAGAAAAGGAACTACCGCAAAAAATTTATACATTTTTTATTTGTAACATATAAATTAATTAACTAGAATAAGAAAATTATTTTTAAAGGCTTTTTTCGTTTCTCTAATTTTTAATAAGGGGTTATGCCAGTCAATGTACAAAAAAAACATTAATTACTGTTTTTTACATTTCTTGAAAGTTAATATCACATTGAAAAAATATCTTCCACTAAAAAGTATTTCAAGTTAAATGGGATGCCAAATTGGAAGGAAGTTTAAGTGTATATTATGAAGCGCCAGAAAATGTGTATATTAGTTGTAAACACGGAACTTATTAATCATACTTATAATGAGCAACAATCAAACAAAAACAACATCTTCAGTAGCTTGACATTGAAATAAAGGCTCTTAATTAGATAAGATGTCTCTTAAAAATATTAAAAATATAGCAAATTTGAGTTACAAGAAAGAATATTTTACAAAAATGATAAGATGCTGAACGTGATGACTTTAAGTTTATAGCAAAAACAGACTCTTTTTTAAAACTGCTGCAATTGCTCAGGAAAATCAACTCCCTAGTTGCTAAAAACTGAGTTGTGTAAGCATCTATTTATCTTCTTTTAACAAATTTCATATTTTATAAATTTTCTATCCTTTTTTTTAAAGTTACACATATTTGAAGAAAATTTACAAATGAAATTTTCATCATTGTTAATAAATGCAAATCAGAAACAAAAATTTTAATAATGGAAACTTTTTCAGAAAAGAATTGAAGTTGTAACTCGATCCAAAACGTTTCATAGAGATAAAAGTGCAGATTCAAATCTTCCTCAAAACGATATAATATTTGACCAAAAAACATCACTGTGAAAATTGAATTAAAATAAGAATTTATTAATGAATAAATGAAGCCCTTTTTTAAAAACCCATTACATTTTATATTAGGAAAACAGAAAATTTTTGTGTGAAATTTTTGTAAAATTTTTTATAGTTACAGTTAAAAAAAAAATTTTTTAAAATCAAATCTTAATATCCCCTGTTTCTCCAAAAGTCTATCTTCAATATGTCTCGTATCA